>NC_046186.1:65840969-66465969 GCF_011004875.1 Balearica regulorum gibbericeps
AGTTACATCCTCCCACCTGAATTAGAACAGACACAAATTATCAAAGGTCTCCTCTCCAGCAGGAATGGTCCCTGGTTGAAGACACATGGTTGCAGAAAAACAAATTGCCAGTGTAGACAAAAGAAACAGCCTTTTGTACCCATAGAATTTACTTCCGCTCAGATCTCTGGAGACGTCCAGCACTACTTCTGGCTATGGATTTTCATTTTCTCAAAAACCCACGTGACTGTGAAACCTCTTCCACCATCCCCATCAGAAATCCGTTCCCTCTACTTGCTTGCTCTTGCCTCTTAAATGTCCCTGAAGCTTGCTCTGCTGCCATTCAGGAGTCATTTGTTAGTCTGTTTTGTTGAGCGAAATTGTTTTCTCTTTCACACTGTCATTTTGGGAAGACACTTGGTAACCTTAACTGAAAACTTCTCCTTCAAATCTCTCCTCGTAAGTAATTAGCATGGGATCTACAAAATGAAATCCTACTTGTGAAGGAGAAACATGGGCATACACACAGGCTGAGTTATTTAGAGAGAGCCAGAAATTGACTTCAGGGCTAAGACAACATATTTAATGAAGATGGAAAAGGGGGAAAGTATATGCACCTTTCCTGATTTGGTAGCACCCACTCTGTACTACAGTGTAGCAAGTTACAGCTTGGTCTCTGTACTTAATGTTCAGTTCAGATTTTAATCAAATTCCTTAGGTGTTACTTAGGATGAGGTTTTCTTCTTGCATTTGCTAAAGCTGCCAGAACTATTCAACTCATATAAAACCAAAAAAGTGCTTTTCCATACCTCATTTATGACATGGTGTATGGGCGGTTTATATAAAAGTAGTTATGGTCACCCATTGTTACAGTTTTAAAGGGTTTATTCTCTTTTATCTCAACTTCTGCTTCTTTTGTCCTGATATAGAAGAAAGGTTTTATAATCCTATTAGCTTTTGTACTGGCATTTGACATCTTTGTCTTTGACATTGTTGATGAACAAGGAGAGGGTCTGTCCAATATATAGCTTCAGTTCATCCCCTGAACTAAAAGGTAAGTTGTGCTTTTTTTTACCTTTTTTTTTTTTTTTTTTTTCTGGTGGGTTTCTACTGTCATTTCTACTGACAGTAGAGGAATGAGGAGACATAGACCCCTCCTGCTGCATACAGACCGAGATGAGAGCTGCTCCAGCAAGAACAGACTAGCTTGTCAGTGCTTTCTAAACATGAATTATTCTGTCCCGTCATTCCAATCCTTATCTGTTCGAACACTATCTGCTCCCCATTCCTGTTCCCAGACTACTTTTAAATCCACATTCAATCCAATTCTCAGCCTGTCTCAAATATAATTTCTCATTTGCACATAGTAGAAATAAGCTGCTTTTATTTCTTCTGACTTGGGACAGACAGCTCTTTTTCAGAAATACCTATTACACTTAGGTCTTCTTCAGTTGCAAGATGCTCTTTTCTTCTAGTTGCTTTTAAACAGGAGGACCGGAGACAGCTCAGCTGATAGGACTGTCTCTGCTGTCATCCCCTGTGTAATTCTGTGGGAAGGCTACTGCCTGTCAAAGCTTTCTCCCAGGTGTCCTTTTCTGGATCACACAGAAGAAGCAGGGAGGCTCATGCCTAGGCACTTTTCAGAGACATCAGGCCAGGTGCTGAGCAGCTGCTCCAGCCGGTGACAGTCAAGCAAGTACCTAGGGGAAGCTACAGACCTGCTTGTCAAGACCTGTGCGTTCAAAATCCCCCTCCAGGAGACACCTTTCTGTCCCTCTCTAGTCCTTTTCACCCATTATCTGTCTACTTTATTTAGGTAGTAAAATCTTATACTGCTGTGCATCTCAGTCCCCACACTAGAAAGTCTCTAAGCATTCATATTTTACCGGTAGTAAATATATGATTATGCTTCTTACATCAAGAAAGAAATATCTGAATAGTCTCATTTAGTTGTTTCTGAACTCCTTTAATGCCATATATATGGCAAAATGCCCCAAAGTGCTGAACTCTAATCACTTCCCTTTCTTTTCTCTAAATTCTTTTGTGGAAGACAAGAGTAGGTATTGGCCACAAACCGGTTCCCAACAAAGCTTCCAAATTGTATCTGGGCTCTGGTGAAGCCGATCACTGGTTCTGCATGAAAAATATCATTGACGTATGTAAATATTAGTATTTCACAAATGGAGAGAGACTAAAACTATCTTTTAGGATGATGAACATGTACCAAGAAGTAGTTTTACATATAAAAGACCCTCAAATTTGTTCCTTTGTATGAAATTTCACTCTTTTTATTTGAAGCTATAAATCTATGTCAGCAAAGAAAGTGAAATACTTTCAGTATTATATTTAAACATTAGAATAGTTCTTGCTTATATATATCAACAGAAAATTAAGATTAAATCTGTGCTGTGGGACAGGAGAGTGTTTTCCAGTTCCCAGGTTTGCGCCTGCATCCATGTTCCATTGCACATTTCTGAGCGAAGAGTCACAGAGCACTCCAGTTTGCACCAGCTCCTAGCTTCTACCTTCACAGATCACATGTTTCTTTCCTCACAGATTTTTGGTTCTGCTTTAAACATCAGCCTTTACGGTACATTCATTGCTATGCTGTGTGTGCCCATGCAATTAACGCAAGTACCATTTACTCACTATGAGTCACTGCCCATCTACTGACTGACTTCTAAGTCACCAGAGTACTTTTTAGCCAACGTCTTTTCCCCATTTTTCAAACTGATCTTTGCTCACATCTTTCTTCAACTCTCGTTCTGGAAACAGGAAGGTGAAGAAAACACTAAGACTTAAAAATACAAACAATGTGAGGTTATGAAAGAAACAAGAAGATGAAAAAAATTTATTTCTTCTTGCTTACTTACTTGTGTTTTTTTTTTTTTAATTAATATTCTGCTCTCAGTGAACCGAAGTATCCTAGAAATGCATGAGAGAAAAGCAGCTGAGAAAGATCTGAAAATGTAAAAAGGGCAGTTATGTGTGCAACTCTGACCAAAATCTACCCATGTCTGAATGCCCTTTGTGCTTTAGAAAATCTCTCTCTGACATCCGTGTTTACCAAGTTCGAGCCTTCAATCTGTTTTTATTGTCATTATAAAAGGCCTGTGAGCAGGGCCTTAAGCTGGGCAAGGCTGACATTCCTTCTAACTCTGATGGCACTAGCAGGTGCTGCTGTAATAAATACCTTGAAATGTGTAATAGCAGTCCATGTTGAAGTTTTGAGAAATCTTTTTATTAGCCCCCATCTGCTTTTCAAGCAGAGGGGGTAGGAGTCTATTAGATTAAGACGTTTCCTGCTGGCTCCTGCTATTGTCAGCCAGGAGATTGTATACAATATTTACGTTCATCTCACCACTTCTAATTATACCTTTTCTTGAAGCCTTTGGACGCAGTCTTATTCAAATATTCTCTCTTGATTTGTCACTGCAGAATAGACTATGGTCCCCTCCTTCATTACCCTACATCTCATTTAATGACCTTAGACTTTTATGAACCTTACAGTTTAAGGTAAGTGCTGACAGAAGCAGCTTGGCTGCTTATACGTAATTTTTAACCTTCAGCAGCACAATTAGTGTGTATCAGTGAGCATCACACTGGTCAATATGGAAATACAAATAACACTTTGCTTTAAGATTTCATGAGCACATATCTCAATATACTTTCAGCTGGTAGGATCAGCGTGATAAACCACAGATAACTTTTAGCTGTATTATGCTTTTCTGAGGTTCAGCCATGTAATTTAGCCTGAAGTGGTGTGGGTTACAACAGTAGCTATGATATTATTAGAATAGCTATCCTCACAGCGATATGGTTAACTGAGCAAATTAAGAAGTACTTGACCTGTCCTGACTGATTTTTTTTTTTTTAGTATTACATTCACAAAAATCCATTTTTAAAACATGCTATTTACTTTCCTACCGTGGCACTGCATGGTGTCAGTTCCATCAAAACAGCAAGGGAAAACCAGATATACAGCAGGAGATGTCAAATGAGCAGGTACACAGGCTATAAAAATTGAGAAAATACTTAATAATTTTGGCAATTTTCAGAATTTTGTATACTGTAAAGTATAATTCTTGTGATATATGGGTGATTTTTTTAAGCTGATGGTAAATTTTTAGTAGCCTCCCTGATTTCCAAGGTTTCAGTTCCAGAGAGGTGCATTTAACGGCAGAGATGATCTTAAATTCCTATGCTTGATATGTCTCATGACATTTGTGTCTAAAATTTTCATGCTTAAAAACCTTTATATGGGAAGAGTTTGCATACTTATTCCATTTGCCTTAAGCCAACAAATAAACCTAAAAAAAGATAATCCATATTTCAGTAGCAAAATAATGAATGACCAGGCTGAATTATTCATGGCCATTCCACCTTTTGAAATAAAATGAATTTGAGGAGGACATAAGTGTTCTCAAGAAGGTAATCAGTGAAAGAATAGACCTGTCAAATAAATACTTCATGTTGAATTATTCACTGTGCTCTAACATTTAATTAACAGATGAAGACAGTTGTCCTTGCTCACGTCCAGTTATAGGAAACCATTTTGTGTTCCCTACCATGTCTTCTTACTCAGTTAAATGCTGCAGGAAGATCTGTCTTGTGAGGAAGCTGGAGCCATCGATACTTATTAATTCATGACTGGTGCTCGAAACACTGACCATAGAAATAAAGCCATGCACTGGAGAAGGAACTGGCCATGCATTATAGCTGGCCCTTACTGATTGTTCGGTTCTTGGCACTGTGTTTCTGTTCTCTGTCTGCTGACTGATGGTGTTTTTTAAAAAGAGAAACCAGCATTTAGAAATGGAACAGCCCAGCTGTCTGATTGCTTTTTGGATAATCCCTTTGATACTTTGTCACTGAACAAAACAGTCAGGTGTATGGGCTGTGAATAAAGACATTTCATTTGACACATTGCCATGTTTGGGATTTTTGGATCCCTGGAATTTGCTTTTCCTATGTCAATGAATCCTTACTTCTGTCAATTTGGGTTGTCGTCTACTGCAAATGAATTCCATTTCATCCCAACAAATTTTTAACCGGCAGATTTAATCTGGAAAGTCACAGTTTGAACTCGGGACCATTAGCTTCTGAATTGCCACAGAAATGACACACACTCATTCTAAACTGAGAAAAAAAATATTTAAAAGCTTGAAAAATATTAAGCCTCAGGCTACTTGTCCTTTATGTATATGGTAGTAAAAGGAAAAGACTTTAGGGGATGGTTCTTTCAGCTTTTGCTGCAGACTGACAGTTAAAAAGGAAATAAACTAGAAATATTTCCAACCAGGCTTGTGATGTGTTTCAAAGAGGTACCATATTTAGGCCAGCTATGATGAAAGTTTACAGTTATCAGGTGACAGTTCAGCTCAGCAATAAACATGAACTCTCTCTTTTATTCACCATGTATAGTCTTTTTGAAAAAGTATTATTATTATTATTATTATTGATATTGACGTATTTGTGCACCTTTAAAACCACTGACGTTCTCTTCTTTACATTTCATTTGGCAAATAGTTATGATTCCATCTTGCTTGTATCCTGGATAAGCAACTGAATGAGCTGTATAAGGGCCATATTGGATGGCACCGGGAGCATTTAATCAATGATAACAAGTAGTGCATTGTGACATACTTTATCATATGTGTTTCAAAGTATCTTGTTTGCAATTGGCAGGAACACTGCAAATATATGCAAAATAGAAGTTAGTCTGGACTCACTGCTATCTAGGGAAAGCTTTTTTTTGGTCTCAGTCAGCTGCTAGTCAGCTACAAAATACATGCACTGAATCCATTGGTCCATGTGAGGAACAACCAATGTTGAAATCACAGTTCCTTAATCCTAACAAATTGTCAGAATCATGAAACCAAACTGAAATCTTTATAACAAACACTTAGGGAAGTCAAAGCCTTTCCCATTTCAGATTGCATTAGATTAAAACTAGAATATTTTAACACAAAATGTCTCCCTGCCAGGGCCCTGAGAGCACTTGTAGGGCTGATGTGGCTCTGCTTGTGCTCAGCACTGTTGTTTGCATTTCCTGGGTTAACCTTGGACTCAAGGTGTTACTTGCTTTTGCCAGAAGATCACTGGACAGTCAGCAGGAGCTGCTGCTGCCACCACCCTGCCCTGCTTGCCCTGCTCTGCTGCCGTGGGACTCTGCCTGGCTGGCGAGGGCTTGGCCCTGCCTGTGCGGGGGCTGCTCCCCTTCCCTTCCCTTCCCTTCCCTTCCCTTCCCTTCCCTTCCCTTCCCTTCCCTTCCCTTCCCTTCCCTTCCCTTCCCTTCCCTTCCCTTCCCTTCCCTTCCCTTCCCTTCCCTTCCCTTCCCTTCCCTTCCCTTCCCTTCCCTTCCCTTCCCTTCCCTTCCCTTCCCTTCCCTTCCCTTCCCTTCCCTTCCCTTCCCTTCCCTCTCTTGATGCTCCCTTGCAAGCTTGTCTTAGCTATGCTTGTTTCCTCGCTTACTAAGGAAATCTCTTACAATTATTTTATCACTTTTAAGCTTCTTTCACTTTTTTTTTCTATTCAAAAGCAAACACATGGTTATTACATATTAAAAAACTTTATAAGTTACAAATGCATTGTTGATACGGGTGAACAAATGCAAGTTCTGCTTTTGAATGGATGGCCTTATTTCTGTTTTCATGTGAGCTGCATAAACTTTCCAGAATGAACCTGGCCATTAGTTCCTCACATGTTTATACATTTTAGAAGATAGATTATGAAACAGCAGATATGTTTGTTTTCATTAATAGTCATAGATTTTAAATCCAGAAGAGACTATTGTGTCACTTACCTGAGCTCCCAGTAGCACTGCTAAAATTTGCATTACTGCATTCATATCTTATCACTGACATCTTAAGATTGACACTCCAATTTATGAGTATGATTACATTGTTGCAGTCTCCTTCATTTCCCTTTAGTTACGTTGGTTACATGGTGGGCAGAAAAACTTAATTGCAAATCCACGTGTACGTGTATTTTCACTGCTTTTCACCCATACTGAATTACCACCGGCAGTTTGACCCGCTAATCCTCTAGAGTGAAGTAGCAATGCAAAGATGTCACATTTCTTTAGAAGATGTTATCCCCAGGCAAGTCCATCTCTGATGAAGCTGGACATGCCATGATGAAGTGTCAGTATCAGGTGATTGAGATCACTTCATGAGCTCTTTGATATACCAGCTCACAAAGCAATAAGCACCCTTGCAGCACTGTGACTCTTAATGGGCTTTTCAGGAAGCTGAAAGCAAGGGCTTCACCAAATCTCAACATGTAAAGATGATTATGTATAAAGAGAGTATAAAGACAGAAATTCTTGTCCTGTGACCTATGCCAGATATTTCCCTCCATCTGCTTCCAACACAACTCTGTAAGATGTCTAAGAGCCCAGTACCTGAGTTTTCCTGCTGATCCATTCTGGGAAGCAGACTTCAAGTGCAATACTTGACAGAAGCTATGGAGGAGCTTAGGAAGGCTTGTGGAAGAGAGGTGGGTTGGTTTAAATTGGCCTGGGATTTTGTAGAGGATAATGGCTGAACTGTAGAGGAAGCAGGAAGACATAAAAGTGTGAGAACAGTCTGTTTCATGCTGCTCAGGAGCTGTTTTGTATCCTCACTAACACTGTCTTTCAGGTGCTGCTGCAGGCTGGCAGAGCAGAAGTGGTGACTATTTAGACCTGAGCCGGAGGCTTGTCAGTCCCATAGTTGTGAAGGGTGAGGCAGAGCAGACTAGGCTGACAAAAGCTGGTTACAGCTGAGAGATGGGCAGGTACACCTGGTAAGAAATGTTCTGTCATTGTTTGCTGTTATCTCAGGCCCCATCTTTGATCGTGCCTGTTGGTGTTCACCTGGCAGTGACCGAGCTGGAACCCAACACCCAATCCCTAAGAGTGGGAGATGGATTAAGCTGCTGCACTGACCCATCTGGGCTGATCTCTACCCAAGACCGTGAGTCTGCTCATGGGGGCACACTGCGTTAGTGAGGGTTTCCACTTTGCTGAGATTGGCATCTCTTCTGTGATGTGTGCAGGTGTTATCATGGCAGCAGTGCAGCCCAGGAAATGGGGTCACATGTAGCTGGGGATTTCTGAACACCAGCTTAGATAGCTACTGCTGCTGAGCTGTAACATGGTTGTGATGATGGTGGTGTGGTGCATGTTTTATGCACAGCTCAGGCACTGACAAATTCCCCAGGAGAGAGATTGTGTTTTAAATTTTTCCACTGGCTCTTTAGGGAAAGGATCAGTGTCCCTTCAAGCTAATTAATATGGATAGCTGAGGAATTTAATGCTCATGATGTACCAAAGTGTCCTCTTACAGATCAGCTCAGACTCAGCTGTTACACCAAACTCATAGTCTTCATAAAGGAAAACATCTAACAGGGTTAATGAGTCTTTTTCCTATTTAAAGAACAAGAGATTGGGTTAAATGTGCAACCAGCAGCAAAACAAAACAGACCCCAGACTTTCAGGCTAGGCTTATTGCATTACACTAAAAGGTATTAGGACTTGGGTCCAGGCAGTGGAAGAAAATATTCTGCACAGAGACATTGCTACAAAAAACCCGCTTGGATTCGGAGTTCAGCCAGCTTGTACTCTCTGAAATAACTTCTGGGGACAGTGTTGGGAATTAGCAGAAAGCATGGACCATTCCTGGTAGGAAGCTACAGAATGGAAGGGTCCAGACTATGCCATTGACCTCAGGGCCAGGGAATGGGCTCTGGCACTGTTCGATTTAATGATGTAGATATAGCCTTGGGATAACAATCTATAAGTCAAGACGCTTAAGGAAATTCAAGTATGTTTAGAAAATAAACATTATCTCATGGACAGGTTTGAACAGACTGTTGTGAAATTTCTCAGTCTTTCAGGTTTGGCAAGATGAAAATACAGTATAAATAGGGTTTTTTGTGATTTTTTTTTTTGTTTTGTCTCCCAGAATTTATGCAGAAAAATACATCTGAATAGCTTGTTTGGAATGTCTGGCCTTAAATGGAAGGGATAGTAACGGCTTGCAAACTGCAGTAAGTCTTCATCTGATTCTCAGTTGAATGATCTATTCCACATCACCTTCTTCATACTCGTAATGCTTATAACACCGTACTATTTCCAAATACTTTAAAAGCAGACATCCAAATTCTAATAAAAAATTGGTAGGTTTTAGTTTTTATTTTTATTCAGTCTCTAGCAATCGGGTTTTAGCCTGGGTGCAATAGCCATGGCAGCTCTTACTGCATTGGGATAGGGACTGTCACTAATTGATGTGCATTGTATAGTAACAGCAATAATATTTTGTTTAACCGTAGGGAGTATTTTTGCCTTCACAGTTTAGGCTTTGAGTCACTGTCAGATCTGCTTCCAGTTACCAGATTGTCTGTTTCTCCTGGCAAAGACTGATTGGAAAATTAAACAAAGACTACATACGGGTTTTGAAAAACCTTACATCAAATGGCACAAATTAGTTTAGCCTACTGTCCCAATGCAAGTGCCTGGATGTTAAACTACAGTGCTAAGAATGCTTTTTTGTTGTTGTTAAACGTTTGGAATTTACCTAATTTTGCAATCATACAGCTAAGCTTTATCCATTATAAAGTAGGATTAATGAATGTAAGCTTGTGGAATGCTTTTCCTTCCTCTCACTGAACATCAAACATCAGGAACCTTTCTGCTTAATAATTGGAGATAGAACAAAATGACCAAAGCACGACACCAAAGCTGCCCAAATAATGTAATAATATGCCCCGTGGTCGCTTTCATTCAGAAGCATTATCAGGGGAGACTGCTGTTATCATGCAGCGCTCCATCTTCAACGGAGTAAGCTGCTCAGATGAGGATGGTGCACTGCATGTCAGCACCAGTCATATCTGCAGATTGTGCCAAAGTATTACAAAGGAGGGCAGCTATAATGTACTCGTTATTGAATTCCTGAGCAACTTTCAGTGCATCAGTCTCTGATGGGAGTTTTGGACAGAATATATCTCTTTAAGGCAGCCACATTCCTAACTGAATACCTGCAAACAAGATTCCTTGTCAGCCAGCTCTGGTGCTTGCGGTGGTGGTTCCTGCTGCTCTGCCCCCTTCTCTCACAGGACATGTGGAGGGGATCTTAATGAGTCACTAAGGCTCCTCTCGGGAAGGTCACTAGAAGAGTGTGCTCCCAGGAGCTGTGATCTCTTTTGTATCTGAAAGCGGTTCTAGAGTGGGAGAAAGCTTGTGTAGTGGCATGTGGTAACCTAACAATAGAGTGCAGTGAGAAAGGTTTGCTTCGAATTATCTTTTCAACACATTTCACGACTGAATTTAGTAACTATGTGTATATGATAAAAGTAACTGCAGCTTGCCATGCATTAAGTAATTAGTTGCTTTTCAAATTCTTTGAATGATGTGTATTTTCTAAACAGTTTACTACGTGCTCAGATCGGTTTTATAGAAGCCAAACTCACCGCATATCTGATAAAACTGCACAAAAGCAAGGAAATGGAAAGCTTGCACAACTGGACAGTTCTAGGCCTTTGCTGGCTGTGACCCACTTTAATTTAGCACTTCCACACAGGCCAGCAAATGTACAGAAAGGGATGATATTTTAGATCTGGGAAGATAACAATGTCCCCCCTCCTTGTCTGAATAGCAAAAACCTGTAATGTAAGTAACACCAAAGCTCACTGTGTTAAGCCACCTACCCTTATTTCTCTGAACAGAGTAAGAAATGCTGGGTATAAAATGGATCATACTATAACTCATAGTCTTGTCCATCATCCACTTAGTAGACTTCATTCTCCATATTGCATTCCAGGTACCTTCCCCAGCACATTGTAAAACAGTGCTCACATGAGGATCCTGGTACTTCTCTCAGGAAACTACTGCACGTGAAGCTTATTGTGTATAATGCTTACAGTATGAAGGAGAGCAGAGAGGTGCTGAAGTTCAGAGACGTGGGTATGTAGGGATGAGTTCCACCTCTGCTTGCCCTGGAGAAAGTCAAGGTACCATGCATCTCAAAAGCAGTCCAGCTCTACTTACTTTTAGAAACATTTTGCTACTTACTTCATGGAAATTTTGCTTACTTAAAATCTATTAGTTACAGCTATTACTACTGAATTCACAGAAAACGTATCTATACTGTAGGGTGAATCAATCGTGTCAGTATATCAAATAACCTACTAAATAGATATATTTCAAGACATTGAAGAGCAAGAAATAAAATTTTCTTGTGACCAATTAAACCCTGAAACTGTGACAAGGAATGAGGCTGTCACCTCCACTAAAGTCTGCTTTCTACTGCTTTGGATCATGTGGGAGCTATGCATATTTTTAACAAATACCATATGCACCTCACTTTCCCTAATTGTTACTGTCTTGCCTGACTGCAAGGGGAAACCCACATGAAAGAAAATAATGACAGAGTCTGAGGAAAATATCCAAGGTCCTTGTGGGAACTAATAGGAAAGCTCTGAATAGGAAATCACCTCTGCTAGATACCAAATTGGTGGGCAAGTTTACCCTTTCCAGGACCAAGCAGGACACTAAAACTTTTCAGATGCTGATTCAAGGGAAAGGGAGGTTAAGTGGGCAGTCAGCAGCTGCACAGGGGGGAGATGATGACTGAGTCTGAGGGGCACATAAGCGCGCTGAAACAAAACAAACTGTCTCAACTACCCCCACCTAGGCTAGAGATGGAAGTAGCAGGATAAAGCTGAACTTATTGAGGCTCAGATGGAAAGATAAAAGCTGAGGTAAGGGTCTTTTGTTTGTTTAAGCCCTTTTCTCTGTGTTTGAGTGAATAATGCTTTGTTTTGGAGAAGCTGGCTTGGGGTCACTTCAATTCATCTGCTGTCATAGGCTCTTGGAAGAAAAGGCATATTGATGACAAACACAGTTGGGTCTGTCAGTTGAACATGAGTAGTAAATGAGATATTGCCGCCAGGATTTCCAGTCTGAGAGTGGTGGGACCATATGGCTCTATCCACAGAAAGTTGAAGGTAACAAACCTCTTCTCAGGAAAGTATACTTGAGAGGTACGAAAAGGCACTTCAGTATAGCTTATCTGTCGTTGCAACTAATCTTACAATTCTTTCAGTTTAAGAAAGCAGAATATTCTCTACTGGAAATTCTTTCCTCTAATTTAAGCAGTCTAAAGAACAAACATTTACTTAAAAAAGTGTAAAATGCTAGCATCTTTGGCTTCCTGCCAACAGTTGATGTTCACAGCAAATGATCCAGAGCTAGCACATCTCAGCTCTGTGCTTGAAAAGGAGTATTTGGTAGCTTTGTTACTGTATGGGGTTAAGTTTTGTTCTGAATAGCTGGATTTCTGCTCACATGGTTTAAAAATATTTGAAGAAATGTAATTTGCAATGGCTTTAAAAAATGAAATTTTTATATTTGTTTAAGGATATTATCTTCCTTGCAATTTTCTCTGAAGCCTGACCTGTAAACACCTACTAGCCAGTATTGATTACATGTTCCCAATTAATGGAACGGTCCTGAAATCAGACACCGGCCCTGAAGGCAGGGGTGGGTGTGTGGCCCAGGAAGGTTTCAAATCACCTTTTCTAACAGATCAAGATAGATGCCATCATTTGAAATGAGAAGTAGGGGAATCTTTTTTGTGTCAATAAACAGGAAGAACAAGAAGGTATGCTGAGCCCTCATTAACATGTACGAGGCATTAGAAAATCTAGCAGCAAAATTGTTTCAGGTTATCATTAGTTGTCTGCTGGAAGGCCACAGACAGAATATTATGGGAAAGAAAAGGCAAACTGCTTCACCCCAGTCTTACTTTCATATTTGTAGTTCAAAGGGACCTCTATTTTTTACTATTATAGAATGAAAATTTGATCTTATTTTGTTAACTTTGGGTTATACAGTTTGTTTCACTGAAACTAGAAATGGACTATTTTCTTGATAAATGCACTGAAGTAAATGTTTAAACTGGAACCTGCAGGGATAGAAATTCATATTTAATGTTGCAGATTCATCAGTGTATCTCTTATTCCAGGACTGATATGCCAGATAGCAGATTTTCCTTTCCTTTGAAGGGAGCAAGTGAGGTGTGAAAAACAGGAAAAATATTTTTCCCTTGAAATAAGTTTCAGAGTTCATGATTAATGTTTAATCTGAAAAAATATTTAACAGCTTCAGAAGGGAAATGATCTATGGTCTGTCTAGAATTAATGTCCTACCACCTTAACAGAGAGGAAGGGCCACAAGGGCCACAGACCTTGCGATACAAACAATGCCATGGAAGAGCCAAAAAAAAGTAAGTAGTTCTGGGAGTAACAGATCTGTAAAACTCATTCTGCTGATCTGTTTTGTGTTCTTTCTTTTGGTTTTAGGTGCCAAATGGTGGGAGATCTAACAGAGGGGTTCTTCATGTTGAAGCTTGTGTAAGAGTTTTCTCCTATGTGTGTATATATATTGTCAGAATCTGTACTACGGCATGACTTGATAATGCAACACATCCTTCAGGCCCACTTAATTTATTGGAATATATATCTTTCTCCACTTCTCTGTCAAGTTTGGCTGAATCATCATCTACTAAATCCAAAAGCCACTGGAGATGGAGGGAATTCAAGACAAGCTCACATGCATGCGCATGCAGGTATTTCTAGGGTGATCCTTCACTAAATTAAAAGATCTATAATGGTGCCTTGTATTATGCACCTGGCTGTGTACGGGAATAGGACTTGAAGACTCTTTTCCAGACATCTCACTGGTGTTCAGTGTTTCTTCAGACAAAAGAACACATGGAGGTTTCTCTGGAAACCATGTGTGGCACCTGGGGCAGGTCCGAATTCTGATCTGATGCCAGAGCTCATACAAAGTTAGCTGTTTGAACATCCTTTTCTGAAGACTGTGGAGAAGTACTGTCCATCATCATGAATTCCTGAGTCTCATAGCTCTCTGTCAGGGAGCAAAAAACACTTTCCTAAACATAAATGTGATTTTGGAACAAGCGTCTTGAACTCTGAAAGTTTGGAAAATTTGCAGCTAAATGCAAAATCTGCCTTTTTTTTTTTTTTTCTTTTTTTTTCTAGCATACAATAATATATGTTAGGAAAAAAGCATATTAGGAAAGTTAGTCCTCAGCTTACTGCAAAAACTTTGGCCCATGTTCATCTCTAAGGAAGGTGTAAGGCCTGATGAATATTTAGTATACCTCTCTGTAGCTATCAAGCAGCTCACACTCCTGCAGCATGAAAATTGTTGGTTTAGTCCTGAATTGAGAAGCCCAATCGTTATTTAGACCCACATGTCTGAGACTTGGCTGAGTCAAAATAACTGGGACTGCTTTCAGAAGTAAATGTATCTATCATCCCCCCAAACAGATGTTGCTTTCCTTTTGGACTCTCAAGCTGAAATCCTTGAAGTGTTTAATCACTTAACCTTGCTTTAAATAGGAGTTAGGCAGCTAATACCTTTGAACTTAAAGCTTTGCAGTCCTGGGTCACAATGTGTTTCTACTCTCTTCCTGTATCACTAACCTAGACATTTGCCACAATACAGGGCACTGCTTATTTAATTTTTCCTCATACAGAGATAATCTAGTCAGTCCAATATTTTATCTGAACTTGCCGCTTTTTGCTGCTGGATTAGACAAAATCAATATAGTAGCTTTTTTTTTTTTTTTTCTGTTTTTGCGATTAACCTGAATTTGGACAATTTCAAAAAATTCAAAGGCAAATAAATAATTGGAAAAGTACAGTTTCTCTTCCCCTCTCCCCTGTTTTTTCATCATCAAACTCTACGGATGATGTATTAGTCTATCCTTGCCCTTTTCCATTCTAAAACTACTTTAGGATAGCAAAGAAAGGATCTTTGCACACCTCACACTTGATGCTTCCTTGTTGTGGTAAGTCTCAGTCATGGCGTGACATTGTGCTGAAAGAAAATGTTGAAAGAGCACATTTTCTGTCCAGTGTTCCTCTGACATTTTTTTTTTTTGTCCTTTAACTGCAGTGCTAGAAGATATCATCTGGGAAGTCACCTGCCTGCTCTCCCCCATTTAGCCTATGACATGAGTTGAAATAATGAATTTAAGACAACTCCTTTTTGTTCCTCTTTTCTTTCAATGTTTAATCATAGTCTTTTCCAAGGGACCAGTTAGCATGTTGTAGTTAACTCATATGCTTTCTAGGCTGCCTAGAAAGGTCATCAAAGATGTTTCTGAATGTCGTCTTGCAAACTTGGAGGCTTATCACAAAGATTTGAGAACTGGATGTTAATTTGCTAGTTTTGGGTTGTATAACCTTATTTTGAAACTCTGGAGGTACTGTTCTTTCAGGATGAGGAGGAGCAGAGTTCTTTCTGGGTATCAGTAAGAAAGGCAGAACAGCAAGTTGAATAAGGTAGACAGTAGGAAGAGAAATATAGATAGCAAGGTTTTTCTCATGTTGAGACGGAACTTCCCGTGTTCCAGTTTGTGCCCGTTGCCCCTTCTCCTGTTGCTGGGCACCACTGAAAAGAACCTGACCTATAGCAGATGTGGCTGGCTGAAGATCTCTAACTCCCTGAATACACTGTCTTCTGCAAGACTCCTAATACAGGTACTTATTTGTATCCTGAAGAGCTGATTTCCTCAAGTGAATCAAAACTGATTCAGAGGAAATCCTCTAACTATTCTAAGTGTGTTTTAAAAAATGTCATCACCTGCTTTTCTGTTTATGTATTCCTATAAAGATCACTGACTCTTCATTGCAATATAGTAATAAAATGCAACAATTATGTTATTTGAGAATAGAGGCCTTCATAAATTTATAAAAGTAATCATATAAAGCTTTTCAGTCATCGTATAGGCTGATGATCAAAAGTAATTTCCTTAAAAATATCTAGTAGACATTCTGTGTTTTGGAGGGAATATCTTTCTCCATTTTTATTTGCCAGTAGAAGGGCATCCTGTCAAATAATTACTGCCAAGGAAAATTCTGATTCCTCTTACCAAATAAAGAAATGATTGATTAAAAAAAAAAAAAATCAGGATATTTCTAAAATTATCACATCTCTTTGTAGTGTGTTTGTATCTGAGGGAGGTGGAATGAAGAGACATACAAGGTAAATAATATATGAACTGTTTTCTGTGGAGTTACTTCCACTGATGAGATCAGAAAGGCTGAATGATGAGTTTTCTACTTTTTTTCCCCCTGTCTGTTTCATTTGTATTTTCAATTGGATACCTTTGGCAATTTCACTGATTTGTCTATTTGTGGTACCACAAGGTAGAGAAGGGATGATCTAGCAGATCAATTCAGTCCTTGAATGAATGTAGTTTTCTGGTAGTTGTAGGGTGGTTAATTAAAATACCTCTTTCTGTAGGCTAGTAAAGGATATGCTTGTCAGCAGAGGCTTGTGGGAGAGGTGGTCTTCAAAGTGACGGCTTGTTCAGAGCAGGTAAATCTGCCTATGAGGACAGATATTGTCAGAGTGTAGGTCTTGTGGCTTAAACTCAGCTGAACAGACATGTTAATTTTGCAATGATACAAAAGTGAGAGAGGCCAAGCCTCTTCCTCCTTCAGGGGTGGGGGAAGAGAAGGGGCTTTTTTTGAATTCTGAAACCATTATTTTTTCAAGAAATGACTTGAACAGTTAAAATATTCTGAACAGTATTCTTTTCTCCTTCTTTTCCATTCCCACATGCCTGCTACATATATCTGCCCAGCTGTGCTAGTAAATATGATAAAGTATTTTAACAGTCAACAGTGAATTACTTACCTGCAGTTTTATCAAAGAGCATAGCTGCAGAAAGTAATCACAGCTTCACATTTTGATGCATAGTGTCATATTTCCTTATAGGTTTTGATACATCATTGACTTAGTTTCATATCTCATTTCTGCAGTTTAATTGACTATTTTTTGGGATGAAGCAGATCATCTTTAAAAAATTTTCTTCTGACATGTTATAAGGTATGGTGTGATACTATCTACGTGTCTTGATGCAGTTGTGATGACTGAGCTGCACTCTGCTAATTTACAAGATCACTGGTCAGACACAGGGTGTTTTGGAGACACTCTCTCTGTTTGGACACTCTCCCTCTGTCGCAAAAAGTGCCCCATGAAATAGTGTGTCACATTCTGCTTTTTGATACATCAGGTGAAACCTGAACTTTTTTTTAAATCACCAACAGAAAAGAGTTCTGCTGATCTAAGAGAGTTCAGAATAGAGTCTTAAACCTAAAGATACAACTATTGAACTGAATCTACCTGAATCAGAAGTTGACTTTTCTTTTGTAATTAAAAAAAAAAAAAAGTCACCCAGTGTTTAAAACAAAATCTAGAACAAGTGTCTGGATATTTTCTTGTTTTCCCCATAAGATAGTGTGAGTTTTTTATATTGTTACAAAACAGTGTGACAGTTAGAGGTAGAACTTCTGATATTTGGTCTCTCAAGGTCCACAACTTATCCAAAATATGAAGGAATTTCAGTTTCTACTGTAATATAGGACTATGAACACTCTATAAACATAGAAATCATAAATCAAAATACATACTTAACATTCGCCCCTCATTCCTGTGTTGATTAGACTTCTAAAGCCATAAGGAATAATTAATCTGACCTAGTGTATAACAAGGCCATTTAATGTCACCTGGTAATGACTACACAATTTTCAATAACCTGTCTTCCTGAAAAAGCCACTACACTAGATGTAAAGACTTTGAAGAGATACTTATTTTACCACTGATCAAAAAGGATTATCTTTGGGTATTCTTGACTGGCAAAGCTTTGGAAAGGCAGACAAATGGGCAATTTCCATTCAGAATACAAAGTACCTGGGTTTTCTTGTCTTCCCCTGTTGATTTCATGTACATTGCAGCAGACATTAGCAAAAAAAAAAAAAAAAAAAAACAAAAAAAAACCAAACAAAAAACTACCCATTGAAAATACAAAATACTTAAACAAACTTGATAAAAGACCTGTTTTAATTTTAGACTGAAATTGTTTTTCTAAACTTCAGCCTGGAATACATATATAAGAATGACTTATTAGCTCTGGTTATCACTGAAGATAGCAATTTAGAACAGAAATGCTGACCTAATCTTAGCTGGAAAAAATATGAATGTCTGTACAGTGATCTGCTTGCAAAGAGTTTTCAGAGTGAGCAGAGGAATTTTGGGGCGTTAAGGTAAAGGAAATGAATGCTCTCATTTTATTAAAAAATATCAACACCTTTTTTTGCTGTTTCACCTTTCAGGGAATCTCACCAATAAACATTTCCAGCAACAAGTACACACATTCTCATGGTCTTTTGGGGTGATTCAAAATTTTAAATGATGTTCAATTGATAATTCCAGATCCATATCCACATTTTTCATAAATATCTACTGTTTAAAACCTTGGCAGGGAAAAATCAAAACTTTTCCAATTGTATGGAAAAGTATGGCCAGACTGAGACATTCATCAAAGCTTTAGTTCCCACTGACTGTTCTCCGTTTTCACACCAATTAGAATGTGACACCTAGGGTTCGTTAAAAAAATTGAAGTTTAAGCATTGTACATAAAGTTGCTTGTTGGGTTTTTTTTTTCTTCCTCACATTTAAAAAAAAAAGTTTGTTCATGTGCATCCTATCATCAACAAAATCGTACCATATATGTTCTACAGTTTTCCACCTGTGATTCATTATCTGTTAATGCTATGACATGGGACTGCAATGTAATGTGAGTTTTGTTGTAATAGGCGTATAAATACATACAACCATTAATTGTTTTGGAGCCATCATAAAGGTACCTGAGTCATCACCAGAGGACACTTTCAGTGATGCTGGCTGTCTAACTCCCATTGTCTCCGTGCCAGTCGTACATCTAAAAACTGATATTGTAAGTAATGTTATTACACAATTTTAAATAAATGAAATACAGATGACATCACCTTCAGCTCATCTTCCTGTCTTGCAGCTCCGAGTCTCTCTGTCTTCTACTGTGTGAATCTTTAAGTTAATTTTGTCACTACATGCACAATTCATGGATGTAAGATTGGTAAAAGTATAAAGTGAAATCTTCCTTCTTATCTGAAAGATCTCAAAGTCTCTGTGTGAAACAGTATTTATGCATTTAAACAAATATTTCATTCTTGAAATTAAATGAATTTCAACAGATAGCTGTGCAGAGGGATCTTCAGCTTCACTTGTCTTTCTACGTAACAATGCTGAAAGTAATGATTTAAATGCTTTCTTGATAAATTTAGGTCTGTCTAGTTCTCCTAGGATCCTCTTTCACTTGTCTTGGCACATGCTTTAGAGAATGCACATTACATCTTTTACTTAAGAGGCAAAAAAGCCTTTTAGAAACCTGTGGACAGGTATTCATTTTTCCAGTTTTGGCACGACAGTGTTCAGTTATGGCTTTTTGCTCTTTCCTGCAGTCAGCAAAGGCTTCTGGCAGAGGGAAAATCAAGGAAGTTCTTCAATCTAGGAGAATCTTCTTTCAAGAGGATAAATTCAATCAGAAAGTCACAGAGCAAAACTGACACTCAAGATTGTCATTTCTGCATGCCCAGATGTCTTCAGGCAGTACTTCCTGCAGAGCCGTGTGTGGACAGAAGCTCCACACACAGAGTATAACACAACCAAGCTTTGGGCTTTCCCTTGAAGGAAGGAAAAAAATGTATCAGCTCTTCATTTTCCTTGTACAGTATAGATGTTGTCATAATCTCTAAGACACTGAACATGCAGAATTCTTATAAATTTCTAATTCCTTTGCTTGTAGATGGGAATAGAACCTTTAGTCTTCACAGTATTTTCTGTGCTGATGTTTGGATTTTTTTTAGAGGGGCCTGCTTTGACTGCTTCATACTTTCCTGTTACTTATATTACTGAGAAGAATGATAGATTTCTTAACTTAAATAATCTGAAGTATCGGTGCTACTGTCTGGCAGGAGTCATTGATCCTATTGTACTGATAAATGACTGTGGAGCTGCGTAATCCAAGGCTGCCAGTGTATCTGCAGTACCAACACCTCCTTTGAAATGATGCTAGAACATGGGGAAGACGTGTTAGCCTCCTTCCCTGGAGCTATCAGTCTATATGTAATCTCGTGGACATGAAAAATAACAATTTTCCTTTGGCACTGACTTTCCCATGAAACAGAATAATTAAAATGCAGTTGATGATAGGTGATTGAATAAAGATGCAGGTCAAATGCCAATGTGTTGAGTGTCACTGTAACTTTCTGAGGACTGTCGGTGTAAGGAAACAGTAGTATTTCCTAGGCTGCACTATGAAGGCTGCTGTGCTCATTCCACAGATGATACAGAAAGAGTTACTGAATTCCTATTTGCTTTATATCCATTTCAGTAGAATTTTACTAATTTGTAATTCCTAAATCTTGTAGTCTGTGGAAAGCAGGCACTGCATGGTTATACAGCTGGTCTATTATCTACATATAGCATATGCATTTTTCCTCAGGTACTGAGAAGTGGTAGTTATCACTAGATCTGTTTGTGGCAATTCAAATGCAGAAAAAAGAACCCAAATGCCATTAATGAAGTCATACTCTTCAATTGAAAAATGTCCCCCTGTTTTCCCTTTCATGAATTCAGTTTTTGTCTCCTTTGCTGCACTGCGTCTGTTTGTGCAATATTCAGTATCCATAATGAGTTGTTAATGAGCTGTCAATTATGAATGCAATTTATAGACAAGAGAGATTGAGGACTCGAGGTACTCTTTCAACAACTAGTTCTGTATCTGAGTTCTCCTCCATGTATAAATATACGCTGTTTCTGTTACAGTATCTCTTATACTAAAATCATAATCTGAGTCACTCTGAATGTAGTTACACATTTAATGAGTTTCCTTTAATGATATATTGACTATATCCTGAATATTGCAATGAACAAAGACTACGGTATAATGAAAACTCTTTGTTATACCAAGAGCAGACTCAAAGAATTATGCTCATTAAGCTGTGATCCTGAACCAATGAATTTAATGGGAAATTTGCTATCAAATTCAGTATGAACAGAACCAGAACCTAATTTCTTAAAGGCATTCAGAAATATGGTCTTTAATAACAGTTTTGTAATACATCATGATACAAAGAGAATTAGCTACAAGCAACCTAATTATACCGGAGAATGAATTGGCTAATGCGTTGTACATATAGCTAGGACTCCCCTATGCACAAAACTTGAAGTGATTTGAATAGTTCGGGGTTTGAGGGTTTGGTTGTTTGTTTTTTTTTTCACCTTTTCTGTACAGTCAGGAGTAAGTGAGGCACAGATGCTAAAGCAAAAGTCAAGATTATATATGAACAATGGCAGAAATGAACCCAGATCTCTCAGCCACTAACCCGTATAATCATGTTTGAACACAGCAGCAAACCCTAGTATAAGAATGGGCATCAGGTGGACTGTGCACTCATCAGGCAAATGAGGTCTAGTCACTCCATTACCATTAATTACAGTTTAGTGGTCTGAAATTGAGGCAGCTCATGAAACAGAACTTCTTATGAAAAAACAAGTTCATAGACAGATTACCTTGAATGAACCCTGAGATTTTATGAGCCCCATTCCTTCTCTGAGTAGAGGAATTCCAGTATGAGCTTTTGCCATCATAATAAACTTAAATATTTATTAGAGATTGGATAGAGCTGCTTTGAGAGAAATCAGTTACTGGTGGTTAGCAGAGAGGACTCTGAGGTCCTAACTTGGTTACTTAAGGCATGAGATTTAGCCCTCCAAACATCCAAAGCAGTCAAATGTCAACTGGGTGTGTTGTGCTTTTTTTCTATTTATTTTATTTTAATTGATATCTTTCTGCTGGGCTAGGAAGTGTTACTTGCGCACAGTAATTTTCCAGAGTTGCAGAACTAGAGATTTTATTTATATTTAATTGATTGTTTTGCACTAGCTGTAATCACCCATGCTGAAGTTTTGGAAAAACTTGGTGCTTTTTCTCCTGTCAGAATCAACATCTGGCAAGAACCAAGGGTACGGAGGCTTTCAAATGTTTGCTCTGAGTTTGAGAAATGCAGCTGTGGTACTGTACTTACAGCCCTGCATTGCTCTTCTGAAACCTGGGGGAAAAAAAAGGGGGGGGGGGGGGAAAGCTGTTTAAAATCATATGACAGGTTATTATTTTGTTTAATGTGAAATGTTCATTTGACAAGCTTATTGAGCTTGATTTGTGTACAGAACCCTTCTGCAAATCTACAGTCTATCTGATTTCTCTCCCCCCTCTTCTTTGCTCCCCCCTCTGCCCCTAGCACTGACATCAACCATTGTGCCATCTGAGGAAAAAAAAAAGGCACCTGGAGTATTAAAGTGATTTAACCAGTTTGATTTATGTTAATGGTACAGAAGAGAATATTTTTTGGTCCTCAAAAACATAACAGGCAATTGATGTGCCATATTGCAGTATGGTTTTAGCTATCAACATGTCAAGATTTAGTTTTGCTGTTAACATTTTACGATTTAGAAGGCTATAAGAATATGTGCAGTGTAGCAACAACTCGGGCATCATTCCCTCAGCTATATTTATTGGGCTTTCATTTTTTCCTTTTATAGAAGAAATTGAAAAAGAAAAAGAGGAAGGGAAAAAAGACAGACATTTTCTGTCTTTCATTTTCTTCATTCTGTCAAGTTGTGAGAATAAAGAAAAAGAAACCTGACTTCTAATGGTTTGTTTTCAGACCAAAGTATATTCAGGGCAGAAGAATTGAAATGTACAGTTTATCGATTTCTCACTAATCTAAAGATAACCTGTGCATAAACTGTAGCTTCATTGCTTCTAACCCCTCTATTTATACCTATAGCTGAAAGCTGCATGCTTACCATGCTGTGGAGACAGTGATCTATAGAAGCCAATTGTCTGAAAACTGGAGGTACCATGTGCAGCATACATGGTCATATAGAATTTATTTTCCTTCTAGACCTTCATTTCCTTCTACTTCTCCTGTGGAAAATCAATAAGATGCACTTCTTGGTGTGTAAGTGGGAAACTAAGTTTTTCATACTAGAAGAATGTCACAGTGGCTGGAGCTGCTAAAGTAAGGTCTAGATTCCTCTGTGAACTTTAGTGGGTATTTTACTTCCCCCAGGTTTTTAGTTGTTGCGTATTGAATAAAAATTATTGCTGACCATTTAGAATTGGGACTGCAAAGAAAATGAGGCACATAAAAAACTGACTTTCACCTACTGAAACTTCCATGCTTAAACTTCCAAATTAAAAAAAAGCAACGTGAAATATAAGTAGTAGGAGATAGTACAAATTTTAGAAAACATTTCAAACTTCTTTCCATGTACATTTCAAATTTTCAAACTCAATGTCAGGAAGGTATTGAAATTCTCTGTGAAGGTCTAATTAATACCTTTTATTTTTCCTGTTGCTCTGAGTGACAAAGAAACGTCTAGTGTTCAGGACATGAGACCAAGAACTCTATCTTCCCAAAGCTGTGTGAAAGGATGTGAAGACAGTCTGGAACTTTATAGAGGCAGACGAGGAAAATGTATGCTCCCACTACATGTTGCTCTTGTCTCAAGGCATTCTGCTTTTCATGTCAACAGTAGAAAGAAGGACATATATACATACTTGGGTCTCATCTGTTTCACAAGGGGCTCCGCTGAATAGAAAACCAATTAAATGTCTTTTTAATAATTTTATTAATTTCTGTCCTTCAATTTCATAAACAATTGAACATTTTAAAACATAGCAACTTAAAGTTATATAGCACCACAGTTTTCCTCATAGCTTCCACTTTTGATATTCTGGAGCTCAGTTTGGCATGTACTTATCTGCTGTTTATTTTACTGTCGTTGCCTTAAATTGCCTTTGGTTTCAGAGGACAGAACTTTTTCTCTTCAGTGACGATGGTTATGTTGTATTTCTTTTACGTGATAATCAAGGGGCTCGATCTGTTGTCTACAAGAGGAAGATCTGCGCAGGCTCAAGTTGCATTTTCCATCTTCCAAGAGAGTGAATCCCTTTACACTTTTTATGTTTCCCTTTTAATCTGAGCTGTTGTCCAGCTGAGCTGCTTTGGTGAAATGCTAAAAAATTAGGAAAAGCTACAGAAATCTGTTCCTACATTTGTGCACATAAAATCAGGGCAAATGCCAGACCTTTTGCCTCTGATCAAGTTTGAACTGTGGAACCCCAAAAAAACCTTTCCAGCTGCCAGGTCCAGAGGCATGGCTTCCACGTTGAACGGGACCTAGACATGTGCCACTCCTCAACTTCTTCTTTCCCATTCTGTGGTTTTGATCAAAGTCCAAAAGCATGGGCTAGAAGGATGGTCAGGAAAAAAAGACTTTCAGATCCTGTCAGAGAGCAATTGTTCCCTATGTCTTAATTCTCCAAAGGTTTTATCTACTGAGGATATTGCAAAGATGAATTATTTACCTTTGAGTCCTACTGTGGTGACAGCAATATCACAAAGAAGCCTATTGATAAATAAATATTATTCTGCTGAGTGAAGAGACTCTGGAATAAATAAGGTCAGAACTACACAATAAATGGGAGGATAAGAAGAAATATTGATTAGCTGCTCATGAAGAAAGAACCAGTCATTTTGTGCATCGTGTTGAAAAATACTGGGTAATTACCTAATTAAAGATTGTATCACCAATACGCATAAACAGCACAGTTGAATTAATAATGTACAGGGAAAATTCTGATGTCAAAGCAGATAAATATGAAAATGCTATAAAATCTGTGAGGATTTTGCTATTGATATTGATTTTGTATGGGAGATATTCAGCTCCCACAGTGATGTACTTTGATTTACAATCCAAAGTAGAAAAAACCTGATTTCTAGCATTTTTTGTTATTTAAGGGATTAACTTGCCATCCTTAATGTTCCTTTAATACAGTAGTATCTTCTGAATGCAGAAGAGTGTACACAGTCTTTTATTCGAAAAATAATTTGTATGGGGAAAGGTAAAGTAGGCCATGCAGGTTTGGGTTTTTTTAATAGAAAAAAACCTGGACCCTTGTAGTTATTTAACATTCATGTTTACTGTAAAGAAATTGGTTTACCTGGACTCAAGTCTGTGTATAAAGAGGGGAGTTGTATGCGGGTAAAATGATCTGCTCCTTATAAAGCAACAATACTGCCCTTTCCCGCACCTCCCAACTCAGCTGATGCTTAGGTTAGAAAGGCACGATTTTTGGTTGGTTCATTGTTTTTGGAGTATATGTTGTCGTGAGGCAGGCTTTTCATAATACCTTTTGTTTATTAAAAAAAATAAAATGACTCAAACACGTCACTCAAAATGGAGTTAGTAAAACATCTGAATGGACCCAGATGACACAGTTGAGATTACAGTCAGGCTGGGTACAAAAGTGGTATGATCTAAATTTTAACTAGAGGTCTGGTTTAATTCCAGCTCAGCACCATGTTTTGGTATCTTCTGTGTATGAAAAAAAAAAATAGAAAAAAAGGTAGGTACAGTAATTTAGAGAAGTTCTTATTAACAAAGTGTTATTCTGTATGGAAATCAGATTGTATGTTTTGACTTTATGCATGAGGTTTGGTACCCTTGGGTATTCTTTAAGGAACAGAAGCAGCTGATTTCTTCATTTGCAAGCCAGAAACCTGACAGCCACAGATGCGAAGTAGTCCAGCTTAAGGTGTGAAAGCTGTTTTATGAAGCCTGAATCCAGGCAATTAAGCAGGTTCCCCTCCTGGTAGGCTGGTATTTAGCCAGACTGTCAGTACTGACTATGCCGCTCTAGGAACAGAAAGGCAGACTGTGATAGACAGAACACCTGAAGCATTTTCTTGAGAAAAAAATAAAACAAATAACTAGGAATTGAGATTGCATATTATTATAAATGCATTTGTGCCTTTGGTTCCTCGATATTTCCACCAAGATCCTTAGAGGTATATTGCACAAATGACACAAACAGGTTGGAGTGTGCAAACTCTCGGTGTACCACATAAAACAGAATCTAAACTGAGGTTATTCCTGAGAAATAAAGTTGTTTATCCAGAGATACATGAGTAATGCAGGGCAAAACAATCTACCTCAATCCACCTCCATTTCATTCCTGCTTATTAAGCAAACAATTGCTCAGGTTAATGTGTGCTTTGATAATGGATTTGTGTGTGTAAGAGCTATAAGTTTAACCTCTGTTTTCTGTAATCCAGTGTGTTTGTTTTAAACATGTATTAGTCTTTCCTGACAAAAGCATTGAAAAGTTAGCATTCATACCAGGCAGCACTTTCTGATGGTTGTTCTTGTACACTGCGTGGCTCCTAAACCCTTCCCCCTGCCTTTGGCCCTGGGTCTGAATGTGTACTTAGAATATGTTCCTCTCTGCTCTGATATATAGGAAAATGCTCTAATGAAAAAGTCTGGTGGTGTTATGCCAATGTAAAACAGATGTAGGGCGTGGAGTACCACTAATGAATTTAAGGCCTTGATTTTCCATCCAACTTAACCTTTCCACTTATACTGCACGTCTAATATTACACCTCATAACTTAAACCTAAGATTGTGAGCACAACTGTTCTTACAGTGCTCCTGATTTTCTGAAGTCTTGATGTCTGAGTTGATGCACTGCCTCAAGAAATAAGACTACATGCTGTGGTTTAAGAAAAGGACTTGCTCACATGCAGTGTCATCTACTGGGGCTAGCCCTGGTCCTGGACCATATGACAGGTGAGTGCTGGATTGCACAGCAAATGGGCACAAGATTATGAGTGTGGAGGGTGTCTTGTTCCTCGTGCTGACCCTGGCTGGGGGACACATTCCCTGACCACAACACGGGGGGTGTAACTCTTCTCTTATTCCAGCCTTCTGCTGCCAGTGTGACATTTGGCTTCCCAAAATGAGACAATGACAATTCTGTGCTACCCCTACTAACATGGCTTGATGTGGCCTCCATTACAGGGGAAGACATGAAGTAAGGGCCTTCAAATGAATCATTGAAGGATAGCTGACCGATATGCATTTAATTATTTACCTTGTCTAGGTGATATCTGGTACTAAGGCAAGTACATGACTCCCAACACCAGAGGTTAAAAAACCCTGAAGTCTGAAATACTAGAGAATAAGTATCCATGTTTTCACCTGGCAGGCTTTCTGATAATATTAAAAACCACAGTCAATTAAAAAAAAAAAAAAGAAAAGAAAAAAAAAGAAAATACTTAAAATAAAAATTAGGAAAAAATAAATAAATGGATTAGCTGTGTGATATAGCAGACAGAATGTAGTCTAATACTGTCTCATATTTTCTATATATTTATCTGGAGTCCCCCCATAAACCTCCTCTGAAATAGCCTGAGTCAATTCACCCGTGCAAGAGTCTATTGACAAGCCCATTCAGTTTCAGAAGAGATGAGATAACATTTTTAGATGTTAAGATGTTTGTTATCTGAATAGAAATGGATCATTTAGCAAAGCACGTACATCATTTTTATTGCAGTCTTTTTTTCAAGAGCACCATAGTGGGTCAGAACTAGCATATACTTTTCCTGTCAGATTAAGGAGTTCATTGTTTCAAAGGACATTAGAACATAGTTTACTAGTTCTAAGATAGTTTCTGTTACATATTTTAGAATGTCTCTTCTTTTGAAACACATCTAACAAACCTACCATTCTCTTACCCATACAGAACATTCTTTTCTGGACATTGTTTTTGAAAGAGAACAAGGAAACCTGTTGACTGGCTTTCAAGGAAGCTTTATTTCTGTGCTGGGAATTCATTGAGGACAGACAAAAATTTGATGGTTATTGCTGACAGCTTACTCAACCATCTTAATGTGCATTACAAGCAACTGATGCCCTCTATGTGTATTACCTCCTCTTCATGAGCAGCATGTTTTCGCTGTATGAAGTTCAGTGGACATTTGAAAGGATGCAGCTTACATATTGTCCAAATTATTTTACAGTTAATACATATGGCAAATGAGGGGTGTGGTGTCAGACAGCATTTATTACTGTGGTTGACATCTTATTTTGAAAATGAAATGCAATATGAGCCTGGAAACAAGTTGGACAAACCTCTTACAGGTTGATCTTGCTACTCAGAAGTCTTTTTTTTTAGAGTGAAATCATTGTTATTGGGGACCTGTGTAAATAAGCACCTTGAGGAACGATAGCCATGGTGACTCACACTTACCCAAGAATGCTACATCGTCATCTCCTAGTCTGAGATTTGAATAAGAACAATCAAGCAGCAAAGCTCGTAGTAGAAAAGACTGCACTTTGTGATGACTTTAATACAAAATATGGTTTAGTAATAGCAATGTCTGAACTGCTGGAAACCTGCAACAGATCTTTAGAGAGTATAAACTGGCATTGTTCCCCATAGCGCTCTGCCGCTGTAAGCCAGCTGAGGTAGTGCTATTTTAACTTTTCTGTTGCTTGACATTTTCCTATTTTAATTGTGTAACCTCTGCGTTGGACTGTATTCTGGCATTAAAAGCCTCGCCATCCCCCTCTTTTGATTGCTGCTTTTTAAAGCAAGAGGAATAAAATTAATTGCCTCTGATCCACCACAATGGTAATTACATAGTCCCAACTGGGACCTGACCAAGGATGAACTGCTGTTGTTGCTTTTTGGCTGGAGACACTAAACAGGGATAATAGAGAAGTATGTCTGTTACAGCACACTGGTTGTTTCCTGCAGAAGAGAATGATAGAAGTCTATTGCTGTACAATTAGAATGTAGCATTTGCAGGTTGCAACAGCATCCAACAAAGACTGAGATGAAAACAAAACAAAAAAATCCATTGTTGTATATCTCACTTTGCTAAGTGTATCAGTGAAAATGGTTGGCCTGCTGCCTCTTTACTCCTTGAATCTTCATTAAAATATCACACTGGTATTACAAACCTAGCAAAATTATTAAAAACACAGCTGGTACACTGTATGGCCTTAGAAGAGAAAATGAAGCGGTAATGGTAAAAAAGGCCGGGAGAGGGTAGGAAATGCTAGCATCCCAAAGGTGCCACAATCACTGTATTTAGAAGCAGTTGTCTATTTGTTATCTCTTTTAGAATCTTAAATAGGAAACTGATTGAAAGTATTAATGTCTTTATATATAAAAGGTATATACATTCTACCTTCAATTATTTCTACAGAGAGCACTAGGAAAAGAAACTTTGATAGCAGATAAAATGTGTGTGTTTTACACTGCCATATTTCAGGAAAAATAAGAGGAATTTTGCTGATCTTTAAAAAACCCTAACACTATATTTAAACAGAAAAAAACATGTCTTTAGTAAGTATTGTTAAGTGTAAAATTAATGTATCACATTGAGATAGGTCTCTAAATTTGTGCTGCTGACTTAGAAATGGTTAAGCTATTAAATAATAATACATTTTATTTAACTTTCTGATTTCTGTACCTTCAGAGTACAATTTTTTGTATTGAGCAATGGTGGTCAGGCAAGTTTTTTTTTTCTTTTAAAGCTGATTTTCTAATATGATCTATTGACTTAATCTAAGCCTGTGAGACTTACCATTAAATTACAAGGTTGAGCAACAAGAATATAAAAAGCATTGTCCTGACTATGACCAAAACTGGAACAGTTTCTTCATTTAGCTCTGTGAGTTTTGCAAAGAAGCTTTACACAAAGAATATATAAGATGTAAATGATGGCATGAAATTTCTTGTTGGCATCTAGTCTTCTGAGAAAGCACAATAAAACACAGACATCAAAATGCTTCTATAGCTGAACTAAGGCTTTACATGACATAACTGCATGTGTTTGCAAATACATGCCCTTTGAAGATCTTGGTTTGGATTAGTTAAAAATCTATTAAATGTATCAAATTGAAGGCATTCAATATGATGTTCAACACTCTATATGGAAAGAGTATGGTGAAATTCCACAAAAACCTTCAAATTATTGTGTAAATATGACCGAAGTTCCACAGCTTTCAGTCTCAGTAACCTAGCATTGAAATAAACTTTGGAGATAAATGTCTTCCTTCCTTTCCATGAGATTTTGAAATGTAATTTTATTCTATTAGAGTTCTGATTTAGGCACTTTCAAAGTGGACCGGAGTAATATATTCAAGATTTTCTCTGCAACACAAAGCTAGAAATTTATTTAAAAAAATAAAACTTCAATAAAACAGTGGCTGCATGGTGCTTAGTTGCTGGCTGGGGTTAAACCACAACAGGATGGCATGCAATTACATTTTTAGAGTAACTGAAGCTTCAGTTGTCAAAGAAAATGTATTGAAACCCCATCATCTAACAAATATCAGCCATTTTCTCAAAGTCAAGTCCTGGAGAAACCTCCATTTTCACCTGATTACCATGCCATCATAAAAAAAATCAAGATGTGAGTAATGCCTGCCATATCCTCAATCTCACCTCCATCCTGCTTTACAGGCACTTTAACTTTCAGGCAATTATACGTATACCAGGGCTTCAGTGGTCAAAACACTATCTGCCTGCATAAAGAGTTGATATTAACTTAGGTTTCTCTCAGTGACTTCACCTTTGCTATGACCAGTTCTGCACCCCGGAGACTGGGCTACACCTCATCCTCAGGTGAACCACCTTTGCTGGACCAGATCACCTCTACCAGATTCAGTGGCCTTGGAGGTATCTCCAGCCATTAGTGTCCTCCCATTCTTGTGCCAGCAGTGACTGTAATATCTAAAATGGTCTTTCAGGCCACCTGCCTATCTGTCAGAAATAAAACAAAATATATATAATGCAAGTTTAGAGGAATCTTGTGCAGAGGTCCCTAAACAGTACATAGAATTCAGTGACAGCCATAAATATCCAGCTACTTATTACAAAGGCTGAGTGCAGTTCAAAGAGCATACTGGGAACAAACAGCTGCTTAAGTGGATGTGTCAGGATTTGCCAGGGATTCTCAGGGCAATCCAAATCCACAGCCTGCATGAGAACAGCAGGTCTCTCTGAGCAGTGCCGTTGCTTGGCTGACCAGCATTGCTAAGCCAACATCAATCAGGAGAGAGTGATATCAATGAAACCTGCTAAGCAGAACACTTGCAATTATTCCCGGTAAGGACAAGCAGTGAAACACAGAGCAGTGGTTGTGCGTTTGACGGTGCATCACTGTAACTCTTTGAGAAGGCAGGTTGGTGTCAAATGCTTTCCTCCATATGTCCTGCCTTGGAGATGAAAGAGCAAGTCTGGGGGGGCGCCCTTCCCCTGCCGTCCATGTACACACCTGAGGCCAAGGGCTTGTTTGGAGAACGCCTGTGCTGCTGCTCTGTGGGCCTTGGCACACATGTAGGCTTGCTGCCTTCTTCTGTTGGTATCCTTGAAGATGAATATTTTGGGCTTACTCCTGACTTCCTCAGCACTGTTCAACTGGAAGGAGAGGGAAGCTGTAGTATAAACCATGCATGCCTTGCTTTTCTTGGATGGAACTGCCATTAACAAATAAGAGGTGTGAAAACATGTGCTATCTACAAAAAATGATGAGATTCTGTTTATAAAATGGTAGGTTCTAGTAGGATTCTGCTTTTCAAAACAAAATCCTGCTGATGAAAAAGAAATATTACAGATGCAAAAATGGATATATAATGAAATAATAATTGCTAGTATGGCTTTATAAGTTTATTATGAAATCATTTCAACTACCATTATCCTGTCTGAAAGACCGACTGCTGTCTATGATTCAGATGCTCATATTTAGATTTTTTACATGACTTTTGCTTCATTTTCTTCATTACTGGAAGCATTTGCATGATAACAGGATCTTTGCTTTTAAGAGTTCATCAGCTCCTGCCACTTAGTTCCCACTTGAAGTCATAATCTTCTGTTTATAATTTCATAATTGTTTGCAGTAGAGGTGATTAAAATCTCACAAACATAGCATTATTTTGACTTTAGGCAGGGAACAAGCAGCAGATGAACTCTTAAGGAACAAAGATGATGTTTTCATGTAAATAGCCCAAACAGTACAAAGTAAGGGGAAGAAATGAGTAAGTGGAACACATCCAAATGCAACATTTTTCACTTTTTCTTTCAGGCAACAATAGCGCTTTGAAACCCATACATTTCAGCACCTCTCATCTTCCTGTAGAATGCTTCCCTCATCTCTTATGAAGTTTTCCTGTTTTCCACTCTATGAACATGTTTCTAAGCACAGGCAAAATATTAATTAATGCATTAATTAGGCACAATAAACTCTCCTATGCATTAATTGACACAAAGTTCAGAACTCTTCCAGACAAGCCAGAATTTGAATTTCACCCTTGCAGAAACACAAGTCAGTTCAATGTCACCATCAAGTGCATCTGGATATTCTAACAGGAGGTGCCGAAGTCAGGAGTTTGTGCTGCTTGTCTTTACTCCAGTGCGGTCTGTAGAGCAGGCTGCTGAGGCTCATACAGCTGTCTCTGCAGATCCTTGTTTCTGGTCCCAGCCACTCACTGGTGTTTACCCTAAGTATCCTGCTGGGACAGGGACATGTTTCACACTATGTAAGCAGACAATACTTGGGAATTCAGTACATCTAGGGTCTATCAGATGGGTGAGGCAACAAATTCATGGTGACTTCTTCATAAACATACCCCCTCTTCAGGTACTACACTGCAATGAGAAAGACAGATGACATTTTATATGCTGTTTAAGTTGCTGAATACCAAGAAAATTCATTTCCCTCCCTCTCACAAACCCCAAAGGAACTTGTGATCCAATGATAAGTGATTATCTCTCAGAAACTGTAAGGACAGAGATATGTGCCATTCTTTTATGTACATGATAATTTAAATTCACTAAAAGATGTACTGATTTAGCCATTTTATTATTTAAATAAAAACATAAAAAATTTTGAAAAACAATGAGGCGTTTTGGTTTTGCTCCTTAGTCACAGTTGTTTTGCTACATGTATTACTTCCATGAGAAGAACAGGACTGTGAGAACGGAATATATTTCCCTGGGAAATGTACAAGCCCTGCCTTGTATTTCGGTATTTAAAAAAAAAAAAAAAAATCCCCAAAGATAGACAAAGTAATGGGAATTGTTAGTTATCCTCTTTGCCTGGTGACTCTTCATTTGAATGTTGAGAGATGGGTTCAGTAGTCACTCAGAGGCAAGATACCTGAAGGCTTATCTCAAAGTACCATAGTAAAACAAGCTTCTCCTGGCTGGTCCTGAGTCATACCAGGGCGTCTCAAATATGAAGTCTGTCAGATCCAAGTTCCCTGTAAATGCAAACATTGGGCACCTAAAGATGGCATTCACAGGAACAAATGGCTTTGGCCAGCAGCTACCTCAGACGGTAAGAAATTCCTAAGAGGGGAGTAAAGAGGCCCCTCAGTACGGTGGACGAGGTAAGACCTTCAGATGAAAAATCAGAGGCTGGAAAGGCTATCCTTGGCGTGGGCAGTAGGTAAGTGCCATTGCACTCCCCAGGGTCCCCACCCTCTGATGCACCCTGAGGGGACATGGCCCGATTCCCTCTTGCTCATTCCTAATCCAATCACCTGGCAGCCTCGTGCCTCCGTCTCACTTTGGGAGGTCCTGTCCAGGCAGATGTCCTTTGTGAATACCAGACTGCCCTGGAGCCCAAGGAGGATCAACGAAGGTAGCTCAACGTCCTGCTGGATGTATACTGAGGAGCACCTGGGAGTGTGATAAAAGCCCAGAAGAAACACACCAGCATCAGTGAAAAATGAGGTGCCTACACAATTGTATGGGCAGCTACTGAGGTGTTAAGGGACTGCACTACTGTTCAGGACATTACATCTCTGTGTTGGACAATTCAGTGTCAGACAATATTGCTTAAAATTGTAGATAGCTGACAAACTCCCTGTGTATATTTAGTATCAGACTCTTAAATAATTTTTTTTTTTCATTCAGAAAATCACTGCTTATTCCAATATGCTTTGCCTATATCAGTATAAGACTTTCCAGGAGAAATTTAGACAAGTTCTCAGTTTCATTTTTTAAGGAAATCTGAAAGAGAGAAGTTGAAGACTATTCCTTAAAATACAGATAATTTTAAGTAAATTATTAAAAGGATAGATTTAAGACAAAATGAAGAAAATGAGTGAAAGGTCTTAAGTCTAAATACTATCAAGGTTGTTTTTGCTTGATTTGACTTTATTTTTTCCCTGAAGAATCATATTTTCTGAGTACAACTTTAGCAGAAAACCTCAACTAGAACCTGCTGTCTTTACAGTTAGATTTAAATACATGATTAAGAACAAACAGCTAAGAGAACAGAAGAGAAAAGAGAAAAGAAAAGAAAAAAGAGAAAAGAAGAGAAAAGAAAAGAAGAGAGAGAAAAGAAAAAGTTAGTCAGATGATCCTGGCAGTGTATAAGTAGGACTTCATCACACCAAATGCAGGTCACTTCTGGAAGCTGCCTTTCTCTCCGTATTAAAGAAACACACCATTTGTCTGGCATAATTAAAAAGGGAGATATAAATTCTTTCATGCTGAGCTTCTGGTCTGAGGGCCAAATCTTCTGCAAGTGCAAATTATTGCAGTTTCAAAGATATTTTATGTTGATTTAAGTGAGTTGAGGTGTGGTATGAGTCCAAGGTTGTTGCTAGTGGGAACTACTGTTCAGCTTGGAAATGTGTTCCCAATTTGGTCAGAATACTTTTTTCTTTTGCCCTCTGGGGCGATGCTCAAAAAGATATGTAGAGAGGAAGAAGAGGCTGATGGGCCTATATTTCAACAGGATGTCATTTCTGGAAGACGGACTTTTGGGAAGTAAATGGAGACAGAAAAGGGTGAAGACATTATCTTTCTTCTTGTCATTAATGAGAACAATAGTAGCTATGGTCAGAGGTGAAGCTACCTAAACTTAAACAGCTTATAAATCCAAGGGGTAGAATATTTTGGATGGACCTTTATATGTCAGAAATGTAAAAATGTGCAGCTGTTTTGTTTTGTAACTTTTTTTTAAAAAAAATATGTGGTAAAATTGACGTTGGGCCATGCAGGTATATGCATGCACTAATTAAATATATGTACAGTTTTAAAAGAAAGGGCATGTAAGCATTTCTAGATATTGATACATTAACTAAGACTTTTCTTGTTTAAAAAGTACCAGCTTAGAAAGAGGAAAGTGCTCTAATTTAGTTGGACAGATTTGCAAAGATCTTTGAAAGTGTGAAAGAAAGGGTAAGAAGGAAATGTCTCCTTTACAATCTGTTTATGGCTTTGGGACTGTGCTTTATCTTGGCAAATAAGATAAAGATCATTTGACAGCAATCCACTTATTCTTATCTTGCTAGCAACTTAAAAACTGAATTATTCATCCTCAGTGTGAAATTTTTTGTTTTCCATTCTAAATTCAACTGCATAGTTAGCACCTAGCCTCCACAAAAATGTATCCAATGCAATAAAATGAACCTAGTGCAAATTACCTCTGTAAGACTAGAATTAGCAAAAAATATAAGCATTATATGAATTAAAGAGCTTTCATGAACTAGTAATATGTCACATAAACTTAGGAGAGTTACATGCAACATAAATATTTCTCTGGTTTCTTTTAGTATTTTTAGATTTGAGGAGGGGTGCGTGAACTTGTGAGGTTTGCTAAATCATGCAGGAATTTTCCTCTTCACAGGAAGTCTCCAAGTGAACTCACATGGGCCATACAAAATTGCAAATATGTGTTAAACTGGGTCGTATCACACAGGTATGTGAACAGGCATGATTGCTGACTGCCAATTGTAGATCTACAAATCCCGTATTACAGATGCAGTTGTACCACAAATTTTATTTTTCTAGAAAGGTTTGATGAAGAGTAATATAAACTCTGTCAGTGACAATGTTATATTAATAAAGCAAATAAATAATACAATTCTTTATGTCTGTAATAAAAACAGTGCTTTGCAAATGCAACAGATCTATAATCTGTCTTGAGCACTGTTTAGAACTGATCCAAAATATGAGACTAGACAGTTTAAAATTAAATACACAAATTGCATGTAAAAGCTAATAAACCTTGCTAAGAAGAGGTCTTTCATGCTTTTTAGTAATGGTGAACCACACAAGGCTTTTCCTCAAGAACTTGTTTTCTCCTGCATACTTTTTCTATTGCTCATTTATATATGTATATAGATTATATATCAGTTAAGCATTAGCATCTCTTGAATTAAAATCAATTGCTTAACACATGTAAGTTCAAACAAGTCAAATTAGAGCAAATCGTAGTCACCGCTGTTCAAAACTCACTTCTCTGGCATGTTTGAATGTCTCCAGCTCTACATTTCCGCTCCATTTTTAAATTTAATGATATGTCTTTGTTAACGCGTGCTTTCTGAAATCAGTCGCATCTGTGCGCGGAGTGAAGGTGAGCAGTCTCAGCTCAGGAGGAACGTGGTTTGGAGAGGTACGAGCAGCTGAGGACGAATTGTCTTGGGCACAGTGTTTGAACACGAAAGTGGCGGCTATCTTTCCCACTACAATAAAAAGGAAACTGATAACAATGGTGCGCTATGAAAAGCAAAGGAACATTCTTCTTTGTCAAACAACCGCACCTCTCCGGCAGCGTTGCTGCTGCAGTACACTGGCTGACATCCACTCTGCATTTGAACTCTGCTGTCGCTGAATTTCAATTAAAACTGAAAACCACACAAAGGTAGCAGGCACAGAGAATACCAAAAAGAAACAAGATGTTCATTTCCTTGGCTGTTTTTGTTTTAGGGCTTTTCTTTGTGTAATTGGGAAATAATAATCTAAGTTGGATGGTGAGGGTATCTGGTATCTGCTGTTTGGGTCAATTTTACCTCATTAAAGACAGACAAGAATTATGGCAAGTTCTCCCAGAACATCAGAGCTGCCATTCAATAGCAAAAGTCATACTGGGGTACAAAATCCCTCCAGTTCCTGCTTCAGTCCATTAAAAAAATATGTATTTGAAGCCTGGGGGAAAAGTACAATTTAAGAGAGATTTTTTTCCTTATGCAATGAACCCAACAAGGCCTTATGTATGCTGTGGCAAACTGCAGTACCTGCAGGGTGCTCATCTACCATGAAAGTCTTCTATTATCTCATTCTTTACATGAATGAAATGTGAATATAGTTCCTTCTTTCTTGAAAACCATTACACTGATTGGATTGTGTCTGGAAGCAACAGAATGGGTTTTTCCACACAATTATTTTCAACAGATTGAAAATGTATGGCCTTCCTCATAGGTGCTGATGGAAGGTACTCTGGAGTTTCAAAGACTGTGTGAAAAACAGTAGCTCCAGTAACCTTTAAAAATGTTCTAAGTGGAGGGGAAAATAAGAGAAAAAGGAAATTTTTTAAGTGGTTAAAAATACGTATTTTTTACCGTGGACTTTTTTCTGGAACTCTGTTGCCTTTATTGCTGCACGTTATTGGTATTGATTGTAGTGAGATCATAAGCTTCACATTCACTCATAAGAAAACAAATATCTTGTGATAACATTAAGAAAATTGTAGAATGATTATTGATAATAAAAGTGAAATCTAACAAGACAATAGAGTAGTCAGGGAATACAGATACTTTTTCTTGGAACTGCTGTCTGTATTAACATCAAATAAAACTGTGTTCTGAGAAATCTGGGTTCTGAGTGAAGGATTGTATACAAGTTTTTTAGCTAAACAGTAGCCATTACTTTATCACAGGAAAAAGATATTAGAAAAAAGGCTGTTTCACATCAGCTGAGGACATGTGTGTGTGTGTGTGTCTGTGCATGTATGCATACATGCATAACTATATGTCTATAAATATGTTCATATATTTACTGAAAACTTCTGAAGTGGTGGAAAATTGAAAGGAGTGGAGAAAAACTTAGTTTCACTAAAAGGCTCCTCATTCCATTTTTCTATGTCCTTATTCATCATATCAATATTTTAATCATAACTCATTCCCTACTTTCTTCTTTGGATTGTCTAAAACCTATTTTCTAATTCAGTCCGGCAGCTCATCTTTTAATGTCATTTTAATAGACCTTGTCTTGCTTTCATGGAGCAGTAAAAGCAAAGGTTTCATTGTAAAAGAAAATTGCCTCACTTGCACCGAGTTTTCTAATTACTGTATCTGGTACCACCATTGAATGTTTGGAGAAGGGGAAAAGAGAGAGGAAATAGAGACTGTTATTAATCAACTCTTACTGGTAATTATGGTCCTCATCTTCTCATTGATTTTTTTTTTTCCCCCTTTTACATACTTTGATGTCAGACAAAGCAAATGACAGGAGAAAAATCTCAGCTGCATAGTCTGGTCCACAGGCAAGTCACTTATTTTAAAAATGTGAACATTTTATGACATTACATGAAGGACAATGCAGGAATGTGGATCAGCGAACACACCCAGTTTTTCCCAAAAGGGTTGTATGATAATACAAGGTGGATCAACTCAAGTGACGCATGATTTCAGCAAGAACAGCACCACCGAACTCATCAGTGAACTTGGATTTGCAGTCCCCTCCTGTGGATTTGCTGAATTCTGTATTTGCAAGGATGAGAAAAGAATGAGGTGGTCCTTCAGATTAGGATGAATGAGCAGTTTACTCACCTTATTAAAAAAAATCTCACCGAGAAAAACAGAATCCCCCATCACCGTACATAACTTATAAATTTTCCCACAGTCACTGTGAAAGTGACCTTTTGGCAAGAGTGAAGATTCACGTTTCTGTAATGACTGTAATGACTGCAGAGTTGTGAGGTAAGAGGAAGAAGCTGGAAAGAAGTGCTCCTGCCTATGTGAGGAAATACATTAACACTGATCCAGTAGGAGGATGGCAGGCCACCTTGATGACAGTCACTCACAGGACAGCTGCAAGGGCAGGGGAAATGCTCCATTTCATGACAATTTGCTGTTTCTGGTTTCCTTATTTCACCATTTAAATTATACAGAAGCCCAGCATGTAGTCAGGGGTCTGGTAAAAATTTGCACAAAATTAAATATATGAATACATTATTGAAGAAAACATTGGTGGGTGATATGAAGAGATGAAAGTTTGTTAATGCTGGAGAACTAACAATCCCTGCTGTTTAATCTAAAGCTAAATTTGATCACACTTCTTTGTTTTACCAGGATTACCTGTAGAATGTGAAAGTCTCAGAATATGTACTGCACATCTTCTTCTGCCCCTGAACCACCCCCCCCCCCCCCGACCCCCCTGCAAGTGTTGGGGCCTGTATCAGCAGTTGCATTTTTCATCACTTTCTCATGAGATTAAGGCACAGTGAAGACAAAGTATGACGTGAAAAATAATTTGCCTCTAAAAGGAAAAAAGAAGCCAGGCTATTGCTAGGAAAACATAATTTGAAATCCTACAAAAATGTAAATACAATTTATTTTGGTTTTCTGAATCCTTTTAAAAGAGAAGTATTAAGCCCAAGAAGTTGTTTAACTGTGTGTAGAGATCATGATGGAATTTATTTTGATTGGGTGACCTCATAAAATTATTCACCACTGCTGTGATTTTTTTTGAAGGCAGCTCAATAGAGTTTGACTCCCAGTTCCCATTAGAATTTAATGAGAGCTGGGCCTGTAAGTCCCCCAGATTCCTTTGAAAATAACCCAGCCCATGATAAAATAATACAGTTCTGCGCATCCTTAATTTTTGACAGCTTGTTCATGACTGGAATATTGATTGCAAGAGCTACTGCCAAGTGCACAGCTCCCATCACTCTCGCCTGGTTTTCCATTATGTCATAAATAGATCGTCCAGTTCAATAAATTATACAAATAGATGGGGCTGGACTACTTGCATGGATTTGCTGGGGAAAAAAAAAAAAAAAGAAAAGAAATAAAAGCCTAATAATAACCAAGCATCTAAGTTCCTTGAACAAGTTAATTGTATGAGTTTTAAATGCTCTGAAATGAGTAACTTCAAAGAGTGAATAAGGACCAAAGCAAGGCCAGGTCCAACAGTAGTAATTAGATTCAAGTCAAAAGTAAGCCTTATTGGACAGTTTAACAATGTTTGTGCTATGTGAGAAACCTGGCAAGTGTGTGGTACTGAAAATAAGAGTTCAATTAAGTCTTTGGAAAGGCAGAAAAAACATGCAAGCAGAAACATTTAGTATACTGCTAAGCTGAAAATGCATTCAAACTAAAATGAGAACTGAGGTGACTGAATAAGCAATAGGAATAAAGAAAGTGAGTTGTCAAAATAAAATATATTTGAAAATGGCCTGAGTGAAATTTTAATCCTTTATTTAATTTTCTTGCATGTTTGTACATTTGTTCCCAGCAGTAAAAGCATTATGACATTTGACAAAAAGGTAAGGCAGGTAAAGAAAAGTAAAAGTGCTGATGATTCAGCCTCTAGGCTCTCCATAAAATTTACTGGAGAGCAGAACGTAAATATATGTTTGCATGTCCTATTATGGTTTTTTCATGTTATTAAAAGTAATTTTTTTCCCAACACTGCTGAGGAAGAACTGGGACAACTCAGGATAATTATTAGACCACTTCTGAGCATCAGTCTTCCATGGGGAAAAAACAAACAAACAAACAAACAAACAAACAAACCCCAAACCCCCTTGTGCTTGACAGTAGTGCGTTACAACATTGCATCGAGGTTAGATTATGTATTCATTTTACTAACAGGACATTACATCTGCAGGACTTTTTGCTGGAGTAAGACTAGTGGACTAGCCTGGCATGTTCTGTTTGTATGCAACAAGTCAGCAATCTCAATGGGCTGGATTGATTTGGATTTCTGACACCTCAGGGAAGATTTTAGAATTGGTTTATTAAGTTTTGACTTTTCTGGAGTGTTTGCTTGTTTGTTGTTGGGGGTTTTTTTTGTTTGTTTTTTCTTGTTTTTCAATTTAAAAGAGAACATTGTCTAGAAATGTGTCAGGAATGAGGAACCCTTTGTGTCCCCAGTGTGTGGGATCTACTGTACAAGCACAGAACTGAAAACATAGTCTGTGTTCCTTGAGCACATCTAATAAGGACGAGAAAGGATTAAACTGGGATACACAGGGAACGGGCAATGGTATGTGCAAAGCCAGTTTAAAGCAAACTTAAATACGTTTACACAGGCTCAAATCACCCTTCTGAACATGTCTGGTGAGACAAAACCAGTCAGGAGTTTAAGTACAGCTCCTGCGTACCTGCTGCAAAGGGTTTTTGTTTGTTTGTTTGTTTGTTTGTTTCAAAGCCGTTGTGGCAGAAGAATGTTAAGCAATGACTTAGAGACCAAGGAGATGGTTCATGGATGATGATGATGATGAGGAAGATCTCTCCAAAGCAGGTAGGCTAGCACCAAAGAAAATACAAATATACTTGTTGGAAAATACAATAATTACATACTATTGTAGGGCAGACAGATGTTAAATTAACCTCCTGAGACCAAATGAGAGATGAAAGACAGATGGAGGCTGATGATGAATGTGTTTGAGAGTGAAGCAGTGAAGTTGGGAACCTTATACCTGATGGATAGAGAAGCAGGAACCTTTGGATGGGTGTAGATATAAGGGTGTCAAGGGTGAAATTATGGAACTTCGAAATAATTTCTTCCAGCACAGTTGTATTTCAAGTCTGTTGACTTGAACAGAGATAGTGTTTGTGAAGTGGAAGATTAGCTTCCACTTGTGAATTAGCTGTAATTGTCCATGATATTGTGTTGGACCAAGACCATTAGCTCAGGAACAGGCTCAGGAAGAATTTTGACTCATATCATGAAGTGTGTGAAAATATGGAAAATTCTGCAGTATTTTGAACATGTTCAGGAATGCTTGCAGAAAACTTTTTTTTGTGAGCAACGGTCATTTCTTCCCTTGCAGAAGAAATACTGCTGTGACCATTTACAGTCAGTGCCAGGTTCCAAGGCTGAAACCTTAGTTGGAGCTATAGGTACACACCAGAGCAGATAGTGCCTCTGTTTCTGAGGATCCATCCAACCAGTGGTGATTTCACATCTGTGTATTTTTTGTGCTTTTTATGTACTTTTGGATCTCCTGCATGATGATGGTTCTGATCTTGCAAGCTGCTGCATGTAGGCAGCCTCTGACACCAGAGACGGTTGCTGCTGGCGTCAGAAGGGCTGAGTGCAGATGGAAAGGTCAAGCTACACAAAATAGTTTGCAGGTTCAGAGGCCTGGCTGCGAACACTCTTACCTTAGAACAAACCCAAATTGCCTTGTGAGTGCAAGAGGCATTTAAAATGAGACCCAGCAAAAACTGGTAAAGGTTTTGTACAGGGCAGTCTAACATCAGGTAGCCTGAGGCTTGAGCAGCCATTAATCAGAGTAGCTCTAATGTCTCAAAATTCTGGTCTATGACATTAGCAAGAGCAGCTTTAAAGTTGAAAGGATCACTCTGCATTTGCTTTATCACTAAAAACTGACCCTTCTCTTTGAGAAGACAATTCTGAACTGAGCAGATGTGAATCTAACAACCAAAAACCCCCTCCATTTTCCCAACAGAAACATTTATTTGTGTTTGGATCCTTGAAAGGCTGTAGCTCCCTTTTAACTGTCTTAAGAAATATAATTATTTCTGTTTCTCCAATTATTTACTTATCAAAACTCCAGAGCATGTTTGTGTGCTGTGTAATTTGAACAACGGTTAATGCTGCACTGTTCATTTCCCTACAAAAACCTTTACCTCAAAATCTGCATAGAGACCTGCATTTAAATAAATAAAATAAAATAAAATAGAATTTAAAAGCTCAGCCTCAGGATAAAGCAGAGTTTCAGAATCCTTAGCTGCCCACATTTTAAAAGTCCCAACTGAAGCACGATCTCTTTGGCTTGCATTTATCTTATACACCACACACACAAAAAGGTAGATTATCATGGACTAAGTTGAACAGTATAATCTCATTTCTAAAAATAATTATCCCAGTACTGCATACAGTAGGCATGAAAGAAAGCTCATTTTGCCTAGTTTCAAATTCACCTCAGCTTTCTCAATTTTGCACATTTACCACAGACACCCACAGAATTGAGTCTGTGTTTGAAATGAAAAGATGTGCAAGAGGGGAAATGTGAGGAACAGCCTGAAAAATATGGACTAACTAATACAGGCACACTGTGAATTAAAAGAACAGAGATGGTGAAAGAGATATAGGTGAAAATAAATAATATGAGGGCAAAAAAGCAGTGTCCATTTCCCTATTTAATAATTTGTTATTGGAAATATGTTTAGTCACAAATTATGCACTAATAGTTAATTAACTATCTATCTACTTCTAGATTTTCATGTCATTATTCATCTTTAAAAGTATCTGATATGATGGTCATTAATGAGTTCCATATTTTTCTAATAGCTTTGCCAACCCTGTATTATGACTGCTCATTTATTGACCTTCTTTTTGCCATGTGGTTTGATCAACTTTGAATTATTAGCATTTAAATATGCTAACAGAATATTCAAGTCTCATAATACAATGTTGTTTGTAGCGAAATCATTAATGTGATAAGATGCAGATCAAAAGGAGTGTTCACCAAAGTGAATACAAATGGTACAATACGGAATTAATATGAAAAGATGAAACAGTGAACAATAGACTTCCATTAATGTATTAGTGAGCATATTAATGACAAAATTGCTAAAAGATATGATGGAAAGTCTCTAAGGAAACATAAGGAGCATTTCCCAGAATATAAATGCTTTCCTAAATGAGACAATTTAAAGGTTGATTTGGTATTTTTTCCTGCAAGCATGTGTCAAATTTACTCATTTGTCAAAAACACTAGTTTACATAAATAATAAAACAGATAAATGCTTATGGTAATAAACAGTGTTCCAAATGCTAGTTTCAAGTGATCGTGCAGACTACTTTCATCTGGTCTGGTGAGTCATTCAGGGAGTTATATAAACTTATCCCTACAGACTGAAATCTAAACCAGATTTACAGCTGGGGGTTGCTAGATCATGTGTATTCTTTCAAAGAAAGCTTAAGAGGAATCCTCTTGATGAGGCACCTGTGCTGGTCAGTGTAATCCTGATGTCAGTGATGTAGAAACACTTGTGAACATGGAGAACAGAGTCTTTCCAGTCCCAGCTTCATCTCCAAACTAGTGAGTTATTAGCTATTCTCTAATGAATGGGCAGGTCTTTCACTAGTGTTTTATTAAAAAGTTCAAAGAGTCTCAAAAATGGCATTGCCCACCTGCCACAGTCGCGTTGTGCTATCAGGAATATTATGATACTGACGTAAGCTTCCTGATCCTTTTCCCAAAAGAAAACAGGAAAAACATGGAGCATACTAGCCTTTATAATTAATGTCATGTTTCTTCATATTCCCTCACTCTAGCTATCCTCAAAATAATTCTGTTTGGGTCTGGATTCTTATAGTCTTTAAAGACTTTGTAACAACATCGTCAGTATGACAGATGTTCTTGTGTGTAGTTGTAACTCAAAACAAAAACAGTATATTGCTGATAAGATATATTTAGATATAGATAGATATAACAGAAAACCCGCATATGGTCAACCATAAGGATAATACTAATTCCTGCATCTCCTATATTCTGAAATGTAAACTTCCAACCCTAAATAAGTAGCAAAATTCTCACATTTCTGCACAAGAAAACTAATATTGCCCCTTCTACACCTCTATCTGGGTTTTTAGCAGTATAGACCAGTGGAGAAAATTGAGCCATAAAAATTGTGTTGCTTCGATACGATATCTCAGAGAGAAGAGTGGGTAAAATGGATTTATTCTGATAATGTGATGCTGCTTCATGTATCAGAAATCACATAGTTGACAACCGCATTTGACTTACAGTAAACTTTTTCAATGTTGTCGCATGGCACATCATGTATCTTCTCATTTTCTTTAATAAAATTGAAATGTTTGCTAACAATTTGGGGTTACTGCTTGAGAGTTTTATAATCTATATTCACATTAACTTAAAATGGCTGAGATATGTGAATTTTAATTCTTCATCTAGAAAGTTATATAGGTCAAATACAGGGAAAACATCAACAGGAAAAAAGTCAACAGGAAGAGAAGCAAGAGGGGTTTAGGGAACTGTTTAACCACAAATCAGTAGCCTTGCCCCAGATAATCAATTGCTATCTGGACTTTATTCAAGTATCCAAGGCTCAGAGCTGAGAAGGACTGGAAAACTGCTTGAAAATTTTCAATAGCAAGCAACAGCTGTGAGAGGGAGCAGAGACTCATACCTGTGGCACACAACCCGTGCTGTGCCTTCCCATGTATTACCAGATACTTAAAAGAGAAAAAAATTAACTCTGGAGATGTCTCAATAAAAAGGAAGGCCTGATATCTTTCTCTTTGTAATACAAATACTTTGTAACGCAGCTCAACTTCACTCAGATCTTTGGAGATAGGGACTTACAAATACAGCCTGGAATATCTCAGAATATCTGATTCTCCCCTTTGAAAAATAATGTTCTTGGTTGCAAATCAGTGTTGATGTAGAAACTGAAAAGTAAGATTACTGGAGCTGTGTTTGTAAAAGAAGCCAAGAGTATGAACAAGAAAAACCTGAAATATGCACTTTTTAATAAAGGAAAGTTCTCTTCTGATTAAGTTATTTACAGAAATTGTACAGGAGTGCTTTTGGAGTGCTTGTGTTGTAAAAAGATGATTGCTTATAAAAGGGAGAACAGGGTTTTGATTTCTCAGGTGGGACAGAATGGTGTGGTTCTGGGCGACATATGTTTATAAAGATTTGAAATTCTAAAACACGTAGTTCCTGAAAAGAGGAAGTAATGAGATCCGGGTTCCTATGGATTTGTTCCCTAATTCTTTAAATACACATTGCCAACTTCACAATTACTCTTCTCTTCCCTGTGGTACCCTCCCCTGAGCAACCAACTGTATTTGTGGTGGGTAACCTGGTGCTGCAGGTGTGCTCCCTGCTGCTGCGCGGGTCTGTCTGCCTGCCCGTTGGCGGGGGCAATAATTCTGGACTTTTCTCCACGTGATTTTTGACTTTTCCTCACAATTTGCATACTAACTTATCTCTCAGATTCCAACCTCTCTTTCAGATCTGATAGATTACAAAGTTATTAGAAGGGGCTCAGCGGACAGACAAGTGTGATCAAGCAAGCCTTATTTTGTTAGAAAACCAGGCTAAAAAATGAAAGAGTAACTAGTGAGAAGTAAAGCAGAAAACGATTGATTTCCGTATACACTACCGAGCAAAAAATTATTAAGACATTCCTTAGTCGTGTACAAATGAGTCAGAGACTGAATGGCATATAATTGAACATGGGAAAACAAGTAGGCTAAACCAGGCCAAGGTAAACCAGCATCCACTAACCTTTGTGAGCAAAGGTAATATGAGAAAGATAAGACCAGATGCAATGCAAGGAAGTACCAAAAAAACCCCCCAATAAAGCCAGTGATCTGAAGGAATTGTTCTGAGCTCTTCACTGCTTTACTGAAGTGATACTGTTTTTTAAATCCCAGTGTGCTTGGGTCAGCCTCTCAACTGTAACGAATAGAATTGGTGGCCTAGATTCTGATAGTTTTTGCACTATTGTCATGGATAAGTAAGTTCCCTGAAGTCATGGAGTTATTTGGATTTGCAGGGTAAAAAAGAATCTGGCGTGGGGACTTCTTACACCAGTGTCTCTGCTTGATCCTTGTTATAAAGTTATAGGCTGGCATTTTACTGTGCTTTCTTAAACCAGAAAGATGACAGAAATCAGGTAAACATTAAAAGTCTACCAACAACATAACTAATTAAATAGCGCAACAATAATATGAAATCAGAGCCTTTGCTTTTTTCTGAATGTCTTAGCCAACTTGAAGTAGTTTTCTGTTGTCACATGTTTTAAAAAGAACTAATCCCCAGTTAACGCAGAAACCCTTTTAAGTCCCAACTATTGCAAAGCTTTTGTGGGGTTGATTATTCCTGCTGTGTAGCTTTTGCAGTTTTGGAGATGTAACTGTATACAAGCATGCAAACATACGTGTAGAATGCAGTTCTTCCTTACCTTATTTCACTAGTGGTAATTCTAGATGTGGTAGATACTCTTAGTATATATATATATTTTTAAATGGAAATATGTTATCCAAAATAGTGTCGAGTTGAGCAGTTGCTGTTATTTTAGTGGAGGAAGATAGGCAGACTTTCCAGTTTCCATGCCTCTCTTTTCTACATTTTAGAATAAAGTCTTGAGTCGGTTCCTTTCATTGAATATATTTTCCAATGTCTTGTGCTTATTCATGGCCTCTAGGTGCTATTAAGCTACTTCAAGGTAGCATTTTGCTGGAAGTGCAGAGTCTGGGGATTTTCTTAACTCAAATGAACATCAACTGTGCTCTGATCATGTACATATCTGATAGCACATTTGAAACTAGAATGATAAATCTGAAAGGTACTCCGGTCGTAAGACAAACTCTCAAATTGCAATGAGTTGTTTGCCATGTTGCTACTAATCCAGTGGTGCCTGTTACAAAACACTAGCTAAGTGGTATTTCTAGACTGCTCATTGTGTCTTGTTCTTTGTTGATTTTTCTCATTCTGTGTATTTGAACTACTTTAGCTGGAAGTACTTAGCTGAGAGATTCACAGAAAGAACACATAGCATGGGGTGGGTGACCTATGAAGTCAGACATGAAACATTCCTGTTTGGCTATTTTTCAATGCTGTTTCAGTTGAATCTGAGGCATTACTAGCTGTGACATTGCACAGCAGTCATTTTGTTTCCTCATAGTAGCTAGACAGATTTATCAATTTCTTTTTCCTTGTCCTTTATGATTTTTTTTTTCTGTTGTTGTTCTAAAAGGAAAGAGGAAAGAAAATGCAATATTGGAATCTGGAAGACAAATTCGTTATCAAATTCCTTTTAGAATTGGTGCTCTGGGAGGAGGGTCACACTGCAGAAATATTTGAGGTTGGGGTAGAATATCTATTTAATGAGTTCTTTGGCAAGTGAAAAGCATTTGTTGCTAGCAAAACCTTTTTTTTTTCTTTTCTTTATTTTCTTTTTCCAAGCAAAAGCTGTGCAACAGAGTGGAACTGAGGGTCAAAGTTTAAATACAGTTTGCTGTGCCACCTGGTTTTGATCTAGAGCTCAAGCGTGTGACTGGCAACACTCACTGTCACAGCGGGGAGACTTGGTAAGGGGGGACAGAGCAACATTTCTCTCTTTATTTCTCAGATTGTGAAAGGTGTGAGATTGACAGCCTTGGAAAAACAAGTCTCCTGTTTTATTCACAAAGAAAAAGGAAGGCAGGACAATCATAATACAATCTTCTCCCACAGTGCTTTGCCCATTTGTTTCAGGCCTGCTTTAGCTGAACTGTCTGGAGGGGGTGAGGAGATCACTCTTTCTTTCAACCGATCCAGTCTTTGTCCCACTGCTATGACTCCCCACCGGGGTGCCAATTGTGGTTGTCCTCTTTTCTTGGGTAGTTGCCACCTGTCCATTAGAAACTGGCCAAGGACCAGGAATTTGCTTCACATTGGCCGCATAGATGTCATAGGCTCAAATTAACATTTTAGACACTGGGTCCGGATTTGAAACAGCAATTTAGAGATGAAAGGCAATGTATCTCTTCTTCCTTGATTACTTATTTATGGAGCTACTGCGTATTTGAGCTACATCCACATCCACTGGACTAGTTTCTGTCTATTGTAAACTTTCTCTACTTTATTATTATTTTTGGTTTTAAAGAATCATTAAAGGTCTGAGGCAGATTAGGACCCCTTTTGCTACATGCTGTACAAACCTTGGTTTGTCTTCCTCAGCTGACAGAAGAAATTTGCCTCTGAGTCTTGTAGCTGCCTTAACAGTCTCTTGCTCCATACAGGTCTCATAGCACAGCCTGACGCAAGGAATCAAAAATCCCTGAAAACCCATTCTTAGTAATCAATGAGAAAACATTATTATTTTATTGAGGTATCATGACTGTGGGAGAAAGATCACATGAAAAGCAAAAGAGATCAGTATCAGAGATAAGAACAAACATAAAGATTGGCCAGAACAAGAAAACAAAATGAACAGGTAGCTGACTAATAAATATGGAGCCTGGGTATCTTTTTTTTTTTTTTTTCCCCCCCACGAGTTGTCCAATTGACTATAAAGAAACTTTTTAGGGGATGAAATATTTGTCACTGTGTATCAGAATCTAGTTGGTGATTTAGGGACCTGTCAAAATTGCACAGCTGTATCCATAAGGTCTATGGTCATAGCAGTGATTTGTCTGTAAGACTGTGGCACTAAAGGAGCTATGATATATAAGGGTATTGGTAATGTACTGTACTGTGGACATCCAGAACGAGATACAGATGTACTAAATCTACCACTGTTCTGTCACTGGGAATAGCTATCATAATAATATACAAAGCCATAAGCTAGGAGATAATATTAAAAAAACTACCAAAATAAGCATTCCTGCCATATTTGCACAAAACCAGGCACACTCCTTCCAGTTTTAGTCAGTAAAAGAAATGAACATGAACTGGGAGAAAAAATAGCAGTGTTGGCAAAAAACTATTTTCTCATTATGGAAGATGGAGATGGGGACACTTCTTTTTTTTAACCTTTATAAAAAGCCAGGGATTTACATTGATTTATGCTTAAGGAACTAAATCTTCAGAAGGACATGGTGCTTTGAAATAGTTTGCTTTGAGATACCTTGCTGGCCAGTGCAATCCTTAGGTGCTGTTTCCTGCAGAGAGCATCTAAAAAGCTACACTGCAATAGCATATTCCTTTGGTTTGGATGAATTCTGCCAAGTGATGTGCAGCTCTGTGAAGACAGCTCAAAAAATTTCTTACCTCACAAATTATAAGACATTTCCATTGTTTATTTAAATATCTATGTTATAATGATATTCTTGTTTTATAAAGGACAGTGGAAAAGTCCACTGGAAGGGTAAGTAAGTGGGAACCTCTTGGTTTTTCTTGTCTGAAAAGTGGATGTCCAAAGTTGTTCATCACTGCAGTTGTTACCTTTAAGTAACAACTTATTTTAATTTGTACCCTGCTTAATTGCCACAAAGTTGTTCTAATCAAGAAAGAACATATTGTTTGCTTACTCTAAAAGTGCCCACCCAGCCTGCCCACCAGTCAAGGTCTCAGCACTGATATCGATTCCATGTTTGACATGTCTAATGAAATCAAGCACCCCATTGCATTCTTCCCGAGGGAAAGAGGTATCCACAGTAATCACTCTTAACTTAAATTGAACAAAAATGTTTTATTTTTATTTCATTCAGACTATGCATTACTCATGTTTTTTGTTGGAAATCTGATCCCTGTAATTTAAAAAAGAAAATTCTCACTGCAGTGATAGCAACTGGTTAGTTCAGAAAGAAGCAATGTTTAAGACACAGTCATTTCAATGAGATGCTGTATCAGCTTTACAAACTACATACTTCCTTAGTGCACTCATCACACATGATCAAATGTAATGTTTTGTCAGTTTTTAGACACTTTGCTATTAGAGTTACATCTTTTACTTCATCAAACTAAGGCTCTGTTGAAGGACAGATTGTACAAATAAACATCAGTTGGAATGTTTTTAAAGAGCAATTGTTTACTGATTGAAATACAAAAACTGTTGCTCATGTTTGGAGATCAAATTACATGCTTAAGAGAAAGCAAGCTACATAATTCATTGACTCATGACTCATAAGAAACATCAGGCTGTATCTTTTGATGTGAAGTGTTGCAGAATCTCTTGTCTTTATTAGATGGAGCAGTAGATGACAGGTTTTTCTTAAAAACAGTGCTGCTATATATAGTGATCTCATAGCCACTAAACTGTAATCCCTCCGTGAAGGGGAGCTGTGAGGAGGATGATCTATAACATTCAGGTTATGGAGTTTTTTGTTTTAAGACGAAGTATTATACTGATGTCAGACTCCACCTAAATTCCTCAAGGGAATTTTTTGCCACACATTATCTCCCATTTTGGCTCATTGGGAACAGGACATGGAGCAGCTGTGCAAAAGTGGGAGGAGAATTTAGTAGATCCCTTTCCCTATGTACCATGAAGCCAGGCTTCCAAAAAAAGACGGTGCAGAAGGAAGGATGTTAGGAGGTATCTGAAGGGTTTGCAGGGAGTGAGAGGCAGTAAAGTGATATCAAATAAGATCAAAGGTCAGCTGGGCCTAATCTCCAATCTTTTGGCAGCCAATAGGAGAAGACTTCAACAAGAAGGAGCACACAGTGATATTTCATAGAATCATAGAATCATAGAATGGTTCGGGTTGGAAGGGACCTTAAAGATAACCTAGTTCCAACCCCCCTGCTGCCATGGCAGGGACACTCTCCACTAGATTACGTTGCCCAAAGCCCCATCTAACCTGGCCTTAAACACCTCCAGGGATGGGGCCTCCACAACCTCTCTGGGCAACCTGTTCCAGTGCCTCACCATCCTCACAGTAAAGAATTTCTTTCTAACATCTAATCTAAATCGACCCTCCTTCAGCTTAAGGCCATTACCCCTTGTCCTGTCACTACACTCCCTGATAAACAGTCCCTCACCGTCTTTCCTGTAGGCCCCTTCAGGTATTGGTAAGCCGCAATTAGATCTCCCTGGAGCCACCTTTTCTCCAGGCTAAACAACCCCAACTCTCTCAGCCTGTCCTCATAGGAGAGGTGCTCCAGCCCTCTGATCAGCTTCGTGGCCCTCCTCTGGACTCTCCAACAGCTCCATGTCTCTCCTGTACTGGGGCCCCCAGAGCTGGACACAGTACTCCAGGTGGGGTCTCACAAGAGCGGAGTAGAGGGGTAGGATCACCTCCCTCGACCTGCTGGTCACACCTCTTTGGATGCAGCCCAGGACACGGTTGGCTTTCTGGGCTGCAAGCGCACACTGCCGGCTCATGTTGAGCTTCTCATCAATCAATACCCCCAAGTCCTTCTCCTCAGGGATGTTTTCAATCCATTCCTCGCCCAGCCTATAGTCGTGCTTGGGATTGCGCCGACCCACGTGCAGGACCTTGCACTTGGCCTTGTTGAACTTCATGTGGTTTGCACAGGCCCACCTCTCCAGCCTGTCAAGGTCCCTCTGGATGGCATCCCTTCCCTCCAGCGTGTTGACCACACCACACAGCTTGGTGTCATCAGCAAACTTGCTGAGGGTGCACTCGATCCCACTGTCCACATCACCGACAAAGGTGTTGAACAGTGCCGGTCCCAGAACCGACCCCTGAGGAACGCCACTCGTCACTGTTCTCCACTTGGACATTGAGCCGTTGACCACAACTCTTTGAGTGCGACCATCCAGCCAATTCCTTATCCACCAAGTGGTCCACCCATCGAATCCATGTCTCTCCAATTTAGAGACAAGGATGTCGTGCGGGACAGTGTCAAATGCCTTCCACAAGTCCGGGTAGATGATGTCAGTTGCCCTTCCCTTATCCACGGATGCTGTAACCCCATCACAGAAGGCCACCAAGTTTGTCAGGCATGATTTGCCCTTAATGAAGCCATGTTGGCTGTCACTAATCACCTCCTTATTTTCCATGTGCCTGAGCATAGTCTCCAGGAGGATCTGCTCCATGATATTGCCAGGCACGGAGGTGAGCCTGACTGGCCTGTAGTTCCCTGGGTCTTCCTTTTTTCCCCTTCTTAAAAATGGGGGTTATGTTTCCCCTCTTCCAGTTGGTGGGAACTTCGCCAGACTGCCAGGACTTCTCAAATACGATGGAGAGCGGCCCGGCCACTTTACCCACCAGTACTCTCAGGATCCGAGGATGCATCTCATCAGGTCCCATGGACTCGTGCACCTTCAGGTTCCTTAGATATTCTCAAACCTGATCTTCTCCTACAGTGGGCGGTTCTGCATTCTCCCAGTCCCTGCCTTTGCCTTCTGTGACCTGGGCAGTGTGGCTCAAGCATTTGCCAGTGAAGACTGAGGCAAAGAAGTCGTTGAGTACCTCAGCCTTCTCCATATCCTGGGTAACCAGGTCACCTGTTTCATTCCAGAGGGGACCCACATTTTCCCTTGTCCTCCTTGTATTACTAACATACCTATAGAAGCTTTTCTTGTTGCCCTTGACATCCCTGGCCAGACTAATTTCTACCAGGGCTTTGGCTTTCCTAACCTGATCCCTGGCTGCTCGGACAGTTTCTCTGTATTTCTTCTAGGCTACCTGCCCTTGCTTCCACCCTCTGTAGGCTTCCTTTTTTTTTTTTGTTTGACTTTGCTGAGGAGCTCCTTGTTCATATTTGCCTCCAGATTACCTCTGCCATACTGTGATTTGCAGCTCAGGACCTTGAAGCTGCAAGGTATGGTGCCCTTGTCCTTTACAGCCTTTAGTGACCAATGCCACAGCACTATCCAATTGCCAGCAACCCTTGGGAACAATCAGGCCATAAAGAGAGGAGGTGAGGTCCTCTCACACGGGTGCATACTTGTTGATGTTGGCTCCTCATTATGTCTTTCAGAGAGGTCCAAACTGTGAGCACAGAGGAAGGACTGAGGTTTCAGATGATGCTGTTAATGGAAATGCACTGAGGATTCAGAGTATTTTTCCTATCCATGCCTGTGGATAAACTACTTAGTATTTTTCCATTACAGTTTTGTATATGTGGTTAATAGTGCTGGCTGTGGCACCAGAGCTTTTGTGAGAGAATAAATACACCTGAGTATGAAGCACCCATAAGATACAGAAAAAATGCCTGAGGAAGAACTTGACCAATTAAAAATCATTTTCTTGAAATGGATCTACCTGGTCAGACATAACTGAAATTGGCAGCAGTGGTATAATGAAGTAGCATTTTCAGTGCTGTTACCTTACTCTCACGTTGTAAGGGGATTCTCTGAAAATCTCAGATATTGGAATCCTATGACTCCAAGAAGATCTAAAATAAAAAAATATATATATCTATTTTTCAAGACTGTAAAAGAAAAACTTGAAAAACTCACATTTTTCAAGAGTCATAAAATGAAGATAGTGAACTCCAGACATGTAACTATCTGTTTTTAAGATAATGCACTATTTTCTATGCAGTGGGAAGAAGGTTGTGGGGATTCGATTAAAGAATCTTGGTCTCTGTGATTCATGATTCAGCAACATTCACTGACCTCGTAGTTGACCTTGTTTTGAGCAGGAGGGTTGACTAGAGACCTGAATTATGCCATGATCCTGTGATTCAGCATTTCTGTAGAAGCAGAACCTTGCGTAGACCTCTTAGGAGATAGTATTGACTGAACAAAAGCCCAAGACTCCATACAACTTTGTTGCAATCAAGCTTAGAAGATATGGTCAGACGTTTGAAATGCTCAGGAGAGATTGTTTACTCTTGTTTCATAAATTTCTGTTTGTATTTGGGAGCAAATGGGTGTCAAGTTTTGAGGTCTATTTTATATTTCACTCACCATAGCCACAGAAAAATACAGGGGGACTGGGATTAATGTGATCAAAACCGGATATATACTGTACAGTTGTCTACTGTCATGCTAGTCACCTTAGATTACCATAATAGTAATATAGAAAAATGGGTGCTTTTGGATATTAATGGTATAACCTAGTTTAGGTATCTCATTTAAGATAAGATGAATTGCTTGCTAGAAGGTCTGTTTCTTCCTCCTGACTAAAAGGAGCTAAGATAACTAGCTCAAAAGTAGAATCCCATCCTTGCTGACCCCAGTATGTTATTACCCCCTAAATAAGATGAATAAAAGAGAGAATTAAAAAGGAGTTTGTGATTCCATTCTCATGCTGAGAACTGAGGGAATGAGCTTGTTGATGCATTGCAAAAGAACTGCAGAAGGCTTTTGCATGTTCCAACCAAAGGATGGGAGCTGAATTCCTATGTTCAGAGTCCCATGCCAGTGTATTTCTTGCATGACTATGTCATCTTTTTTTATTCTGCTATAGCAGACAAAGCACGTAGGCCTCAGACCTGCCAAGGTCTATACACATCTTCCCACTTTCCAAGCAGAGCTGCATCCATTTCAGTGGAGCCACAATTGCTGCAGAGGAATGTTGCTTGCAAGGCCAGGGTGTGGATGAGAGAAGAGGAGAAATAAATTATTCATTCAAAGAGCAACACAACAAAATATAGAAAGAAGGGATTTAACTTTCAGTGTACTAATCAAAAAGAAATATCTCATATTTTTTGTACATACAATCTACAGGTCATCTGTTAAAAGAAGTTCCCCCATGTTTTACTAGTTATGTTGTTGATAGATAGGTGACAGGGTAATACGACTAGATTTGTCCCAGAAAACCTTTTCCTCCTTTTGGCATCTCTCTGACTGCTCGGAACATGTTTCCTTTCCTTACAGAGCCTTTGTCCCTGCTGCCCTCACCTGTCCCAGGCTCTGATTCCCCTTTGCTTTTGACTTCATGAAATTATGGAAGGTTTATTTTCAAGCACCAGTCTTCTCAAACAGGCATAGTGTTATCTGAGGTATGGGTTATGTTTGAAAACAGTGAATAGCCATGGAATCAAGGAAGGAAGTATGTGAGATTGAAAGATGAACAAATGAAATCTGATGCGATTCTAAAGAAATCAACCCACACCAAGAGAGAAAGCAAAGAGGTTTATAACTTCTATAGAAATAATTGGAAAAGGAACTGAAAAATCCATATGTCTATTTTTCCCTTCCTACTGTCACTGTCCTTTTCATATTTTCTGTTAATCATCAGCTTCGCAGTTTCTCTGTCAGAATGTCCTGATTGACTTAGGGATACTGAAATGTATTAAAATACATGGTTTACAGGTATTAAGGTTTAGTCCTGGACATGGCAGCATTCCCTGTAGTATTTGGGATCAGCTGGAGGAAATGCAATTGCAGGATTTGTGGCTAGTCACACAGCCATGAAAGCATCTGTGCTTCCTTTTACATTTCTGAGCAAGACCATGAAGTTCAGAGAGATGTTAGTGTGCATGAAACAGCACCTGATAAATTCGGCAGAAAAGAGATCTGTAAGTTTCTATGTCTGTAAAATGTTTACTACAGTTTTGTGACACTCCAGGGGAAATGACTAGACAACCATGCAACCTACAGAGAGGTATCTGTATGTACTATAGGGCAAACAGTACTAATAGTCTGTGAGATGAATTCCCTCACAAGGTATAAAAAATGCCCCTGTGAGTCCAGATATAATGGTTCTACTGTGTAGATAAACTTGTTGAACAATTTCTTTCTTTTAGAACATCTTTACTAAACCATCTAATATTTGAATTACAGAATTACCATAAAATCTATAAAGTTTCTTTTATTGACCTATCATGAAGAAAACCCTGTAGGATAGATTGTATGCCCTGGAGGAGTACTGGTCACTAACATAACGCAAATAGACACATAAAACTCTGATAGCTGTAAAATCAAAGTAATGTATAAATATAAGTGTTTATATCAACCAGCCTATTGCCAGCAATTCAGGTATGTTCATGCTTATACTGTTGCAAAGCTCAAATACCCAGAAACCCTTCCTCATTCCCTGAACCATAAATTGTGGTTTTTAAACAAATCTGCTTTAATTCCTATTTTTAATCTAATTTTCTTTTTCTCTTTTTAAACATAGTTTAACACTAGTTAAATCTTTACTCTGTCACTATAGATACCATTATGCCAGTAGCCCATTTAAACAGAGTAGGGCTGAGTTCTGTATCACCTGTTAAAATAGTGGGAGACACCCCATCAAGTTAGTTACTCCTGGTTTAATTTTTCTAACTTTGGGGCAATTGTTTCTGAAACTAGTTTGCTCTCTTGCAGAAGAAGCCTAATCATCTGAGGCTCAACTCCTGTCAAAATCTGACTGGTTGAGTGGTTACAACCTGATCTACCACTAAATTTTGCCATCTCATTTGCTTTCATACCCAGCTTTGAGCTTTGTTCACGAAAGCCAGTGCCAGACTGAACCAGCTCTCCAAACCCCATAGTGCTAGTGATGGCTAAAAGCCATTATGGGCCTGTGGATAAACAAAACATCCTTCCCATTCCAGCGATTTATCATTAGCTGCGGGCTGCCTTTATGCTTGCTGACAGATAGCTCAGCACAGAAACCATGAGCATGTGGGAGCAACGGTATCTCAAAGAACTGGAGCAGACTTAAACGCAGAGGGGTGGGGTGAGACCTGTAATGGGGAAATGCTGTTTGAAAGAAAAGTGAATTCCTTCAACAGTCTAGCTCTTCCTGGGCACAGAAGAATATTTTATGCGGTTTATAGCCCATTCCAGTAGCTACAGCTACTGAGTTTATACAGTTACACAGCATGTACCATTACCAGTAGTCCTTTGTTTTTTCACCAATAATAGCAATTATTTTAGACAAAGATTTAAAATTTTTTAGAAAGGAATTGTTATAAGTAAAGAACTCCTCTCTTGTCCCATCTCACTGCCCTCATCCTTATCTCCAGTGTGATTAAAAGACATGTCATGAGTTTATTTTTGCATGTGTGAGTGTAGCTCCGTCTTTACTGCTGTTGAGGCTACGAAAAGAACTATGCACTTTAGCCAGAGAGAAAAGGGACAAGGAAAGTGCATTTTAATCTTTGAGAGTATAAGCAGATTGGGATACTGAAAAAAAGGTGCAGGACTTGGAAAATAACAGAACATGGAGCAATGTCAGAGATGGGCAGTAGCAGGAGACTGCAAAGGAAACCAACGAAATATCTGAGATTGCCTCATATGTGTTGGTGTTGTGGAGGATTGTGTGCCATCTGTGCTAGGATGTGCATGAGAACCTTGTGACAATGGCCATCTTGCATGGCCTGAGGCAAGGAAGGTCTGAAATGTACCTAGACCACAGATCAATGTTGGATGACGATCAAACATACTGCACATCCCAGGTGTTCTTCAAGATTCAGATACAATGGCTCTGGATAAAGCAATAACTCACTTAAGGTATAAGATTAAAGCATAGTGGCTCCTGAAATAAAGTTGTTATTTGCATGACTGTATCGGCCCTCTTTCCCCTTCCCAGTGCTTGACAGCAGGGAGCAAATAAAAGCGCCTTTGGATCTTGCCAAATACAAGTACAACTTGCATGGGCAATCAAAAGCAAAAAAGAAGAAAAAAAAGCAGATAATATTAGCAACCCCCAATTATTCCCAAATGCATGCTATTGGCAGCGCAAACAGTTGGAGTTTCTAGCAACATAAACCAATACATTACTGAAAATCATGCCTAAGCATTCAAATAAAATACATGGACAATTTAAAATTATCCTTGCAAGCTATCCAGTAACCAGTTATTTGGCTGCAGGGGTTTTATGAATAAAATTGTAAAGTAAACCTACAATGTAAATATCCAATCCAAAATGCCCTAGCTTTCTAGCTGTAGAGTCCAAAACAAATTATTTGCATGCTATGTCTGAATTCTGAGGTGGACAGAGAGCTAGTTTGCTGCTGGGTCAGAGGGTGAAGCTTTGAATTGGCTCACAAAATGAGACCAGCCTGGCCATCCTTCCCTATTTGCAGAGCTTTGGATTTTTCTTGGCACGGGAATCCTTTTGTTTCCCAGCATAAGCTTGAAAATATTTTCAAGCAGTTTAAACCATGCTTGTGTATTCCTGGGGACACATCTACTTGGGACGTGCACAGGCAGACCTCTACTCTGGTCTATATCTGCATTATTGTCAATTAGAGGTAGCAGGTGTTGAGCAAAGAGCCCCTCTATCTTGGTAATACAGCTTCTGAAACAGAAGTCCGGCTGTCCAGGAATGCAGGCAGAGACTGCCCTGGACCATCCACATCCATGTGGATGTGTTCTCCGTAGGCTGCCCTTTTTCTATAGATTGGACAGTTTTCCGTGACCCTCTCCTGTCAGCTCAGAGAGTAGCATTTCTGGGTCTTTAGCAATGTCACTTGGCAGCTTTCTTTGAGCCTTTAATATCTTCATGAAAGACACATCAGCTAAGATCAGTCTATACCAGAATAGGCTTGGCAATATTCATTCTTATCTACTTTCTATTTACTTTACACTTAATGCTCAGGACACCCCACAAAGTCCCATCATCATCTGAAGCAGCGAAAATTACCCCTGCACTCACCCTGCTGACTCTAAATTGTGATTAGAACAGCCACCATGATACTTGATACTCAGTTCATTATTTTGGGGAAGATTTTTACAAAAAAATTTAAGAAATTTTCTCACCAATTTTCTTTATTTGATAAATCTCTAAAAATATCTTTCTTAACCTATTTTCACTGTTGGCCTCATTTGAGATACCTGTAAGAGGCATCCTCTCAACAATGAATGAAAGACCAATTTTATGTCAGAAGAAGAAAAGAAGAAGGAGGGAGGTGTCTATCAAATGCGCAACAGTGTTATGAGCCTGTGACCCTTGATACATGGGAGGGAATGAATGAAAGGGACCAAAGGAAATGTAAGAAATTGCTTCAAGACAGCATGTAGCTCCTGTGCCAGAAAAAGCAGATGGCAAAAAGGACCATGTAGAAAAAAAGATGCAAAGATTTGTATCCCAGAAGACAATACACAATACCAATAATGGTGCACATATCCTTTGCTATCCCCAACTTAGTTTCAGGTGTAACATAACAAGAAAGCTCTTCCATTCAGCCTCAGAGTAAAAAAAAAAAAAAGCCACAGGTATAATACTTACAGATGTTACAGTCAGCAGGAGCTATTGGAACATACCAATTTAAATGGTTTTCTTCTGAGGCATTTTTTTTGCTTGTTTTGCAATGTCCTATATATTAACTTTTCAGAAGTTAATTTTGTTTTGCTTCAAAGAATACTTATTAATTCTTCTCAGAAGGACATTTCTCTCATGAAGTCATGCCATATCTTATCCATCACTTAAAATCAAAACCAAACCCCGACAGAACTGGACAGTCAATATACTCTTAAGGCTGTCCTCAATGAACTCATACCATGATGTGATTTTGCAACTGCCTTTGTAGCTAACTGCTCAAAAGTAACAGGCAATGCATTCTGTGCCTCCTTCACTTCTAATATATCTCTTCCCTTCTTTTTTCACAGGTGGTCACAAACTTCAGCAATAACAACAGGGACACTTGAAATGCTGAGATTGAGCCTCCTTGCAGTGCACGTCCTGAATGCCTTCAAACTAACAAATTGTGTTTTTGAAAGCAGGCTGTGTCTGCTCTAAGATTGCAGGCTTTCTTCATATTGCAGTTCTAGAGCCTCTTTTACAGCTTTGTGGGCCAGGGTAGCTCAGAGGATGCTGATATTCACTGATGGTGTTGTAACTGCACTCCCGCCCTATTTGCATTTCTTCCACTGCAGACACCATCACTGCCTTTTGATCACCTACATTAATTTCTGTGAGACTTCCTTGAGGATGAAGGTACTTAGAGGAAAGGCAAATCTGAGGACTAAGTAATGGTATTAGAATATGGGCAGCCTGTTAAATAATTCTCCTATTCAGAAGAGGATTGAAAGGGTACTGTTTTGCAGGACCCAGTTAATGGCTTTACATAAGAGAGGAAAGAGCATATGCAGCTTAAAAATTAACCAGGATAGCGCTTACTTTTATGGACCCCACAGATAAAGCTCTCTGAGTTCTGCTTCAAAGTAGTTCTGATTTTAGCATGGCACTGCTACAGGGATGTGGCAAGCTTATCATACAATACCAAAAATGTGGCCCTCCCTCCCTGAAGTCAGTAAGTCATCCCAGCTTTGCATCATAATTCAGATTTAATTGTTATTTCCTCAGCCCAGAATGACCATTCTGCCATATACAGATGGTCAGTGAATGCCCTCAGCACCCATCATTTTCTATTTACTGTCTGTCATCCTAACACTCTCATTTTTTCTCTGATATCATGATATTCAAGTTCCTGACAACTAAATGTGTTCTCTTCACCAGATACAAACCATGCCAGCAGCGTCATATCTGAGAGGGAGGGAGAAGCTAGCCCTGAAGACAGAGTGAAGAAAGACTGAATTATTGACCGAAACAAGAACAATTCACCCTCAAATTCTCATAATTTCTTGGAAGTCACAATGGTATCTCACAGTTCACAGCAAAAATGGTCCCCAGTGGCAACAAGCAAAACAGTGGGGTAGGAACAGTGACGTCCATCCTCCACACAGTGCATCTTCTCTTCACACAGTGATTCACTACAAGGCCATTCTGCATGGGAGAACTGTGATACTAATACTTGTATGGCAGTATATAACCATAATACTTCTTAATGCAGACACAGGGAAAACAAAGAGTAGGGAATTTCACTTGCTTTCTACTTTTCTGGGGTGAATTGTGCTTCCAGATGCCAAATCTGTGTCAGTAAATTAAATATGTCTGGGACTGTTCTCTGAAGCCAACTTGAAAGGAGCAGCCCATATCCACACTAACCTGCTCTCCTGGACCCCCAAAGAGGATGCCTACCTCTTCTGAGTCCCTAATAATGCCTGAGCTGTGACTGAACACTGATCAAGAGAGAGGATCATTGGCCTGTAATAAACCCATATCAGTGTCAGTGTTAACAACTTAGCCAACAGTATCCCCGTGTTTGGGAATATTCCCTTGAGTTATTTAACTTACTAGTGTATTTGTGCTGAGACTGAGGGTTATGAGAATGACTATTCTTTACACACACATTGTTGGCTTTGCCTGTTCTCTTTTGTAAGAAGTCTTTTTCACCAGTTCGTTGCAACTTGACCTTATTATAAATGAAGACAGTGTGTAAAGCTGCTGATATTCATCAGCAGAAAATGATGTTTCTCTTTAAGGGATTTATGTCATATTTATTTCATTGCATCTATAAAAAAAGCTAAGTAGAAAGCGTTGGAGTGACTATGATTTTTTAATTAAACTTCTAGTATATCAATTTTTATTATTTAATTAGGCTTTTTATTTCTATAGGCAAGGCTAAGTGGAAATGCCATCAACTCGCATGCTAATTTACAGGCTGAATTAATGCTAAATCCACCTGTGTCATGTCTAGAGTTTGTCCAGTGAACATCTATGTTTTGGTGTAGTCACATCTTTGAGTTAGGGTACTTAGAAAGCTGAAGATCTGTCTGTGTCATCACCCTCTATTTGTTTATTAGTTTCTCTCATTACTCTTTTTTATTTCTCTGAACAGCAATTCTTTGCACTTCTAATGAGCTGTGACCTCCTTTACACCAACAGAGATGGTATTTACAGGGCTGTTGGTTTCTCTGGATATGATATGAGATGATTTCACTTGGTCTCCTGCTGCTGCTTCTCCCTCTTGTGTTTGCTTGCATGCAATGATACATGCCTTGTGCATGCTTCATGCACACAAGGTTAGAGAAGATAGAGCAGGAATAGCACTAGAAGACAGATCCAGTGGCATAAGGAGAGCATGAAGAGCTGTCACTGTGAACCAATGATGGCCTAATGTTGTTGTCATCTGACAACTGCTCAGTGACTTACATGAAGTAAGTTTGGTGGTCTCAGCCTGAATCCTTGTGGGCAAGTGACTACGTCACAATAACTACTGCTGTAGCTGGCACTAATTGGCATTACTGGGAATCTCCACTGGCCACCCAGGCACTGAACAGGCTTCTGGATTTGATCACACCCACTGAGCAGGTCAAGGTTGGGCCTATGTACTTTCCCTGGACAAGGCTGGGCTCTTTTGTTGAAAACTTCAGCTATTTCACACTGTCATTGACTCTTGGGAAAAAAAAAAAAAAAAGAAAAAAAAGGAGTCAAATGTTTAGTGGTGCAAATTTATAGATAATGTAAAACATCTGGTCCTTGATGACCATCTCTGTTTTGCCTCCCACTTGGTTGCCAGGAGTAGATAGATCCAATTTTTCTAAAGAACTATTAGAGTTCCACTAGAATCTATTTAACTAATATTTAGTCCTATGAAATGCATTTGGTTGTAGAGCAACAGGCACATTTATTTCCTTGCTCACATTTTAAATGTCGTTTCCTGTCTATTGATTCTCTTGGCATTGGTTACTGATCATATAACTCCCAAATGGTGTAATCCAAGCTGTTCATATTATTTGGCTCGAACTTTATTTTGAAAATCTGTAGTAATCTAAGTTAAATAAACATAACACTAGAAAATATACTCTAGGGAATAAATCTGCATTGACAGGGAGATGGGTAAAATAGATCTTTTCCATCTCTGCATATGACTTTCTGATTAAAGAAGGTAATAGCAAAAGATGGATGACTGCCTAATTGGATATTAGTAGGGAAAGAGTGACACATGTTATAGGATACTGCTAGAGGATGACTCTGAGGGTTGCAAAGTGAAGTATTTAGGACAAATGAGCCTGTCACATTAGATAAAGTAAAAGAGACAGTCAGGATTCCAAGAGCTTCTCTGACTCACAATTAAGAAAATGTCTCCACAGGAGTCTGTGCTAAGCATATCAAAGATAACAGATGCAATATGTTGAGGGCATCTAGCCACCTGTATGGAGGAAGCTGCCTTCCAAAGATGACCATAAAATGGCAGGAATTGGGCTTGTTCGTGCAACTTTTGAGGTTTCTTTTCACCCTATATATCTGAAAGTATGTCTGAAAAAATTGTTGGATGATTATGATTATTTTTGATATAAGGATGCAACTTTCCTGTGTGAATGTTTGTTTTTACATTGAGAAGTAAGATCTTGTTTGTGGTGAGAAAAAAATTATGAGAACTAGAGAAAGGAAAATATGGCAAGAACTGAGGAACTAAGTAATTGAGATGGGAAAGCATTTCTAGTGGAGGGAATTGCTGGCTCTTTGGGTTAATTTCTTTTCACTTAATATTTAAAAGTATGGAATTGGCAGAAACCAATGCTTTTAAAAACCAACATTTTCCCTCTTTTTTCTTTTTCTCCCAATGTGATGTTTAAAATTGTTTTCAGATAAATATATGATTTGCTTGACTTAATGAAATAAAAAAACCAACTTTCACCCTTTCACAATTTTTAAGCCTTGAGTGAGACACCACTTTGTATGGAATTTAGAGGGTCCTGTTCACTTTAGTGAGAGTGCCCCACAGCCTTTATTATATACACTCTCCAAACACAAGACCAAGGAAAAGATAGGTTTTTTTTTAATTCCACTAAAATCCTGTCCTGTGTTTAAGTAGCTAGAGACTCTGCAGACTCAGCTTCTTAAACTCATTGCTAAAACAAGGGTGCCCAGTTCATTCAAATACTGTTGAGTCTTCAGATATAGGATAGTTCATGGAACTGACCTCTTGGTTTCTCAAAGCTAGCATCCTAACTAGTTCTCAAATGGAGTCATCCAACTTTATTCTCAGTTGTTATAAGAGAGATCTCCAAAACATTACTATCACCCTGGAAAGGTCAGAGTCAATACTCTTCACGCAGAGTGATATACTAGCACAATCTGGAGATCATTTGATATTCAGTGTATTTGCAGACACTCCATACTGCCCCTAGGCACTCTTTACTCTGGAAATCAGTAGATGTTTACTTCAGTTGGGCTATCACACTAAAAGCTCTGACTACTCTTGATCCCCCTAGTCTTGCAGCTGATCCTGGTGGGTCTTATAGCTTCGGGCAATTCAAAGAACTTACGAGCCCAATTCTACCAAGATGTGAAATGAAATACCAGTTGAAAGGTAGGTCACTTGAAATTGCTGTCTGTAATATTAGAAAAATCTAATGCTGTACTACTTGTAGTACTAAAACAGAACAATCAATCTAGAGATGTATAGGAAGAATGAAATATCGCTTTAGTAGAAGATTAACAGCTGGACTATGATGAATTTGAAAACCTTGCACCAAATAACTTATTCCCCCAGTGTTCTATACAATCAATACAATCCTCTATCAGTACAGCCCAGAAATAACATGTCTGTATTTGTTTAAGGAAAAAATTAATAAAAAAATAAAAATATTAATTTCAGATTTTCTTCCAAGGAACATTTTAATATATATAATGCACATAAAGGTTAAATGGCAGGCATATAATATTGAGTTAATTATCACATATATCTATTAATCCATTCATAATTGCTTTTTTATTTCTAAAAATTAATATTTTTAAACTTACACCTTCTTTGTTTTCAACCTCTACAATTAAAGTTGATAAAGAAAAGTATAAGCAGAGAAACAAATGGCTTGTGAAATTCCAATGGAATTGAAATCACTTGTGTGACATGAGACTTTATCTGATATTCTCATTTATCCATCCAAATAAGAGTTTGACATGACATTCCAAAATATACAGAATTTAGTGACAATTATTTAAAAAAAAAAAAAGAAAGAAAGAAAGAGAGAGAGATCAAGAAACAGGATTGAGTTTTCTGATGTAACATCTACAGTGTTGAGAGGAGAGGACATGGACCATAACTCACTATTGATTGGTAAAATGAAAATGTAATCATATGATAGGTAGGAAGTCTATAAAGGCTTCTAATTGGGAATGAGTGTGGTTTTAATTTAATATATATTATTGTATGATTGATATATGTCTGAAATGAAACTTTGTACTCTTGCAGTGATGGTATCTTGGAGCCTTATACTTCTACTGTGAAAGTGGCAACAAAACCCATGATAGCTGAAAGTGATGTTTTTAATTTTAACTGTTGGGTCAAGCATTGCTAGCAAGCCTGACCCTCAAAGGCTACTGTGGATTGAAAATGAAGTGCTGCAGTTTCAATTTTCCTCTTGCAGTGATCCTAATATTTTTGTTTTTCCCAGAAATGCAAATATTTATTTTTTTCCCTGATATTTATGGCATTAAGCATTTTTTTTTCCCTTTTGCATTACTGGTAAATTTAACTCTAAAAAATGGGAAACATTCTTTACCTTGTAAGTATTAAGTTGTGATGTAAAATTGTAGCAGTATGTGTAATGAGTGATGTCAGAGTATGTTTTTTTATTATGAAAACAAAATAATTCTGTTGGATCTCATTGTAGTAAGATGCATATCACTGAAGTGAACAATACAAATTTTCTAAGCCATTGAGTGAAGAAAAAAGTGAAGATAAGGAATGGTATAAGGAATAAAAATTGGCAACCAGTAAGACATTTCTACATGGAAAAATAATTCCACTGATCATTCCATGTGTATCATATATGTGCATAGTCAAAACATTAGGCCCCATGGAGTATTCCCTGCTAGTGTGTCACATAACTTCCTGGCAAGCATGCATGGAAAACAGAAGTGGGAGAGAACTTTTTTTTCAGTTGATCTATCTGATTTAGGATCTGTTGTCTTCAGATGTTCTCTGAAGAGGGTATTCTGAATTCTTAGTACCATTAGGTGAGTAGATCTCTAGTGTACAAACCCATATGTGAAAAAATTTTTGCATTGGTATCCATTTTACTGTTTGAATGATTTTTACATACCATACATTCTTTCCTATACACATATATTATTATACTGTAAGGCATTATTTCTGTGCAAGTTATTGCATTTTGTATATGTGCCTTGGGACATGTTAGGGCACATTTTCTAAAATAGTCGATACATAAATGAGACTGTTCCACCATTACTGGTGAAATATCGAGGTAGGTGTTACATAAGGAGATTATTATCACTAGTGTGGACAATGCTGATTTGCACTCTTGAGTATTAAACATTCTTAATTCTGGCAGTTGATTTGATGTGCTAATTAGTTAACAAACTGGGAGGTCAAGTATTTACTATCCAAATAAGTTAATGGTTAAATACATCATGAGTTTGCCGGGAGATTTAAATCAATTTTAAAAGTTGTAAGGCAAAGTTTCTAGGACTAGGAACTGGTATTTCTGATTTGCTGCTCTTTACAAATACCAGGAAGAAAAATCATTATAAGTGAACTGAAGTTTGTTTGGAAACCAAATACCTGCATTAAACAAAGTGTTTCTTCTTTCCCTGAGGTCATCTGTGTGTGTCCCCTTAAGGTTCATTTAAATGTTGAGTCACTTTGTTTTCTCTTACTTATATTTTAGCTACAAAGCAACATAATATACTAACAATTACATATCTTTTAATATGTTGTTCTAACTCTGTTACTTTTAGAAATAATATTATAATATTATGTGCTACAATCAAGCTGCATAGATCTGTTCCTTAACATTCAACTTACATATATAGTTCATTTTCATAATGCTTAATAACTTTAGATATTTAATAGCTAAAACTTAAGACATAAATGTTCTTAAAGAAAGGAATCACAATAATTACGTGTATGCACAGGTCCATAGTGTAAGTCAGTTGTCGTTTAATGTCTGACTTGTTAAAATATAAATCTCATGTTGTTGTGAAACTCTCCTTTATACCTTCCATAAAGATTTAGCAATTAAATGATTAAAATGAATAATACTTAATTTTATTTTATTTTCATATAAGCTGATCAGTAAAACCATATTAACTGTGGTTTAAAACATTCTTTGTGTAGCTAATGTGTGGCTCTGACTCAAAAAAATACTTAAGCATGTGTTTAAGGCCGTAACAAAGCACTTTGGGCCAAGATTTCATTCCAAATATTCATTAAAGACAAAGTCAAAACTTCCTCTGATTTCGAGTCAGCATTTTAATTTGTAGAAAACTAGTTGTGTATTTGATTTATACATAGATTAAAATATTCTCTGTGTGTCCATACCCAAAAGCTGCACTGCATGTGTAGAGTTCCAGTCATGAACTCTGAGTAAATCAAGCCATCCCCTTAATCAGTGATATATGTCTTGTTAGCTTGAGAAGCTTATACTACTACAGTGGAGGCATTCATGGTATAGCTGCTATCTGATCTAAAGATGAAGTCACTAAAGATATATGGTGCCGTGCAAGGATGATTCATGCAGGGACACATGGATACAAACACACGTACTCGTACTTTGACCACACAGCCGGGCACACATCTGGTCATGCAGAAGAGGAGGCAAGCATGCTTCAGGAGATGACCTGTGCAGCAAGGTCCAGGACAGGACCAAATTTACAAATGGTGTCTTGACACCAATGACATTCTGCCAGGTGACATCAGATATCTCCTTACTATGGAGGGTCTGCGAAAACATGTCAAAGAAAGGGAGCAATTCAGAGCAACTCATCAGACCTTCTCATTTTTAGGGAGGCTTCCTTGGAAGAATGGTGATAGGGAAGGGGCCAGGCAACTTGTTCTGGTGAGCCACCAGGTTTTTTGTATAGGTGGACGACCTCCTCCAACACCTCAGCAAAGAGTGTATGACATTCAGTAGCACTTCAAGAAAGCGTTAGTTTACTCTCCCTTTTCTAATTCCCACCGCATAATAAACAAAATAGACGCCTCCCTAGTCTAGGCCCCTGGATCTCACAAATCTGTAGGAAGTGGCAAATGCTTAGGTGTCACTCCTAAACAAATGCAACATCTTATTCCAGACAGTGCTGAAACCACAAATCAGTATAAATGTCCTTCTGAGCGGTAAGTAAGCATATTAAAAAAGGGTAATTTTCAAAGATGTCCATGTCATTTGAAGAGTTGATGTCCTGTGTTTGAGAGACATTTCGACATTATAAAAATCTTGAGGGAGTTTTATAAAGCCTCATTCTAACTTGCAGAATTTTTAATGTGTAACATAACCTAAACTTAAAGCACTGCCAGATAAAATATGCAGAGCGTTATGGAACTGTTAACGCATGTAACACAGTAGATGAAGTATGGGATGTGGAACTTAACGAAGCTTGTTCAGCAGACAAGTGTATAACACATGTAGCTGTGCAAGACACCAACTGAGGAAGCAAGCCAACTTTTGGAAGCTAGTTAAAATGTTTATACAAATTTCTTTCCACCTCAGAATCTACAGCAATTACATTAAGCTAGAGGTTTTCTAAAGCATAACGAAAGTCCCAATATCCAACAATTTGGTGAATGGAACTCATTAATGGAACTAACCTAAAGACAACCTTTAACTGTTGAACAGCTACTTTGCCATTGTTGACCTTATAATATCTTGTTTGGACATACAAAGCTTAATAAAATTTTGTAATAGAATAGTAATAAAATAGGGATAGAGAACTCAAGAAAGTGTGGAAGAGCACAAAAACTGCACATGTGAAAATGTTTCATTCATGTCAGTCACACCTCCTCATTGTGGCTTGACAATACTACAAATCTGGCTTTGAACCTTATAGTAGTGAACAAGAAACACCAGTACCATGACAAGTAGGTATTTGATAAAAGCTTGTTCTGTTGGTCCAAACTGATTTAAAATATAAAACATGTCAGGATATGTGGACTATGTGTCGTGGACCCTCCCGAGTTGGGCATAAAACTGACTCCATGCTATGTTCTCTTTGATTAATTTGACAGAACTGTGATCTTGTCTGTTTCAGACTAAAAAGTATTGCTGAGTGATCTGTCAGGACAATCAATAGAGAGAAAAAGTATCTTCTGATTTGTCTGCTAAAGGGACTTCTATCTGTTGATTAATCCTGCCTGTCTGCTTTGTTTCTACAGGGAGGCTGGTTGGCTAGGTTTGCTGCCCACAGCTGCACCCTATATGATGATGACTAAAAGTACAAATGAAACATACATAGTATTAAAATAAAACTGCATTGTCCTAGAAGGAGAAGCATGTGATACACCAAAAAATTGTGTTCAGAAGTTGTGTTAGAACTATTAAAGCAAGTGGTACATTCACACATTGAAAATCATCAGCCAAATTAATTTCTCTACCCTTTTTTTTGCAATTAGATGTATCTTAACGGGATACTTTTGCTTCTTTCCTTACTAGAGTAAAGCCATCGTATGGTAGATTAGGAGTTTGTTGGTTTCGTTGTCATTATCAATACTATAAACCTCATAGCATTGATCTTTCTTCCCCCTTTACAGTAATGAGCAACAATCAAGTGGAAACTCTGAAAGATAAGGCATATATAAAGAGATAAGCACTTATTCATGCCACATCTCTGAAACCAATGGAACTGCTACTTTTGCTCTCTGATGGAAAAAAGGGCCTTCTAAGCTGGATAAACTTCAGTCTCGTCTTTTTCTAGTATACTAAATGACAGAAAGTTTTCACAAATATTTTCTCTTTATCATTTGGTTATACACTTCCTTCATGTTCCCTTGTTTCTTTCATAGTTTAGTTTATCCTTTTCCCCGTTTCCTGAAGTCTCTCATTCTACGGGCAAATTCAAGTTTCTTTTAGCACTCTTTGAACCCTTCCCATAGTTATATTTTCATGTATTTTATGTTCTTTCAAAATTTATTTTATGCATTTTTCATTAATCTTCTGCTTCCGGAGAGGGTGTTGGTTTTTTTTGGTTGGTTGGTCGTGTCCCCCCCCCCAAAATATCTTCATGGCTATTTAAGCACAGCAACATAATTGTTAACTTGGATTGAATAAAATAAAATTGAGCATGATAACAATTTTTATTTTTCTACTTTAAGTCAGTTTTTTGGCTTTAGTGTTAAGAGCAAGCTTTCTGTTTTCAGGGATTTGATGATCAGTAACTGACAAATGTTAATCAGTGTAAGATTTCTAGAAAGCTGTTGACTGCTATGAGAATCTAAAAGTTGAATCTGAGATGGCGTTCACCTACAGCTCTGGCATTGAGGCACTGCTACTAATATATAGAGAAACGGAAAAAAAAAAACAGCGAAAGAAAGTCAATCTGCTGAGACAGCACCCAGTGTAGTCTCCTCATCACTACTCTAGGGGAGGAGGAATGCCATTCTTCTGAAGATGGGGAGTAGCCCAACAAAGAAAGGAGGTGTCTGTGGTTGAACAAAAAGTCTGTGAGAAAACAATGAGAATTGAGCTGGGCCTAACCAGTACTCAAGAACAAAATCAGCAAAAGTTGCCTTTTAAGTATAGGGAGTAGGTTCTTCGTCAGCTGTCTGATGTTTGTACAGCATATAGACAGAAAACAGGTCACAGCAGCTTTTAGGTTTTAGTAAAATGTGGAAGTATGATTTAAATCAGTGAAATTTGTAAAGTAGCGTCTTAGCAAATGTTTTTCTACTTGTTGCATATTCCTCATTCTGTCCTTACCCTTCATTTCAGCTGGTAAGAAACACTCATGATATTATTACTCACGGGCTGACAGATGTCCGTTAGTACGTATGAGAAGAAGTGAATATAGTGAAATCTGGACATAAACATTTCTTTCCACCTTTGCAAATTTCTTCATCCTACATTTTTAATATTCAACTTAGCAAAAAGATAGCTTGCACATTTAAGCTGGTCACAGTTTTGTCTCCGGGGTGAACTTTCCAGCTGTCCTTGGCATAGATTACTAACCTTTTCATTAGCCTTTGATCATAAACCCGGCCAGTTTGCCTTGAGACATCTTTCTGGATTTGATAGCCACAATTTCAATTTCTGACAAACAGCTGGAGGAGGAAGAAGCTGAACTGACTGAGCAGCAAGTAAAGATCTTTGTGACAAGACTTTCCTATGCTATGAAGACTATTTAATATCTGGGTAGCAGACTTGCAAATTCATCTGTCAGCACTGCTTTTGAATATTTTTTTAGACAGATAGCACTAGTGACACCTTAATGTCTTTATCAGTCTTGGCTCAGTAAGGGGAAAGTCGAACTGTAACATCATGTTCCCTTGCTTATTTTTCTGCCAGGATCAAACTGAAACAGGAGGCATCCCTTGGCTATAAAAATACACTACCATTTTTACTATAATGACTTGATATTACCACTGAGTTTGGTCTGACCATAGCCGAAATATTTGCATTCCAGAAGACTCATATAATTACACTGAAGCAGAAGATGAAGTTTCCGGCATCTGAGAATGACTGAGAACCTTCAGGCAGAAATCAAACTGTTATTAGCTTCTTAAGTACTTGTTGCCACATTGACTTCTATGTGATCTTTGCCACAGTCCCGTATACAAGGCATGTTTCCTTCTGAAATACTGATGCCAGAGAGCTTCAGCGCTTGCATGTCTTCAATGATGACAGCACTCAGTTCTGAGGTCATGCCTGGGCAGCAATTGCCTACTGGGAGATGTTTCTGAACTGGAACATTTCACTTAAGAATAGTAGAAATGATTGACAATAGGGAAAAAAAAAAAAAAAAGCCAAACAACCCTAGCAGTAATAATGGACTTACTGCTTGCAAAAAACTTGTTGAGGAAGCAGGTTGGGGGCAATTTGCTGGGGGCAAACTCTGTGTTTCCAAGCCGATAAGTTAATGAAGTGTTAAAGCAAGAAAATAAAAACAAGAAGGTTTTTAGAGGCTTTGTCATTGTTGTTGTTGTTTTTTCCTGGTCCCTGTGCATGGGACAAATGCAAATCTTCATGGTCAGATGCAGCAAAATTAGGGATGAATCAAGGCAGAATTCTTGAAAATTGATAGTTTCTCCAAATGCTGCAAACTGCAAAAGTCCTTTGAAACAGAGTGGATGATAGATGCTATACGTTTCTATTTTTCTATCAAGATGAGTTTTATCAATATGTAGTCTGAATAGACTTCTTCTCAGTACCTTGCTGCCACTTTTAACGACAAAGCTACTTTTTAACATCTTTGCCATCTACACTTCAGGCTGAACTCTCAGTTTGAAGATATTTCCCTTCTCCTTGAACTGCCTCACCCCAAACTGACAGTTTAATAGACATAGTTTGCCAAGTAGACTATGATAAAGAATTATGGCAATAGAAATTTATGGTGAGTAAACGAGTGCTAAACGATATGGAAGGCTCACCTGGGATTATGAGTAGAAAGATAATCACACTAACTTGGGTGAAGATGTACTTGAAATGTAAAGGTCTTTTTTCTGCTGCTAGAAAGAGAAAGTAGCATGAGACTTCCTAAAGAATGGACCAAAAATCCCTATGAAAGCAAATACAATGGTGGGTGAGCAGAGAGACATAGCCACATCTTTGTGTGAGGAATTGTACTGGTTTTGGCTGGGACAGAGTTCTTCATAGAAGCTTGAATGGTGCTATGTTTTGGATTTCTGACCATAAGGGTGGTGATAACAACCTCCTATTTTAGCTGTTGCAGAGCAGTGCTTACACAGCCCCAAGGCCTTCTCTGTTTCTCATGTTGCTCTCCCAGTGAGTAGGCTGGGGGTGCACAAGAAGTTGGGAGGGGACAGAGCCAGGACAGCTGACCCCAGCTGACCAAAGGGATATCCCAGACCATGTGACATCATGCTCAGCAATAAAAGCTGGGGAAAGAAGGAAGAAGGGAGATGTTTGGAGTTGTGATGTTTGTCTTTCCAAGTAACTGTTCCACATAATGGAGCCCTGCTTCCTGGAGATGGCTGAACACCTGCCTGCTGATGGGAAGTAGTGAAGGAATTCCTTATATTGCTTTGCTTGCACGTGCAGCTTTTGCTTTACCTATTAAAAGTTGAGTCTTTACCTCAACCCATGAATTTTCTCACTTTTACCATTCCAATTCTCTCCTCCCTCCCACGGGGGGGAGTAAGAAACGGATGCGTGGGGCTCAGCTACCTACTGGGATTAAACCAGAAGAGGAATGAACAGAAATGAGAGCTATCCACATCTGCATAGGTTTTTCTTGTGGCAAAACATTGAACAGACCTGGGTGGCCTTTTCTGAAAAAATGCCAGCGATGGTGCTCTGTGTCTTTTTACTCATTATTCCCATTTTTTAGGCAATTTGTCCAGGAAATAAGGTGAAAGCTTAAGTTCATTTGGACCTGCATTTCTAGATTGTTCAAAACCTTAGAGGTTTTGGAAGGTTAGAGTCATCTTCTCCCCCTCTGCCTTGAACTTGAGCAGAATGGAAAGCTGGAGAGCTGTATCAGCCTGATAAAAGGGCATCCCACCTTCTCCTGGGAGAGGGTAGATCACCTGCTCTAGCACCTGCTCTTGGAGTGGAGAGTGAGCTCCTTCCTCCATCCCTTCCCCATCCTGTCCAACCATTTGCTTTCCGGTTAGGCGCTTGCATGACTTGCAGACCTTTTGGCCTTTCCTATGGAACATGAGCAGAATGGGTGGTATTCTCTGATGAAGCCTAAACCTCAAGAACTGCTGCAGAATTTCTGAGCGCAGCCAGGTATGTAATTTTAGATGTCAATGACATTTTATAGAAATGCCTGGAAGCTGCCAATGGGCTGTCCTTTGCCTTGCCTAAAAAGTAACTGAGGGAAAGATTGACTTGTCTCTGGTTAGCATGTAACTGCAGATAATGGTGGAAGGGGAGGGCTCTGAATAATTTATAATTTTAAAAATAACCCTCCTAATAATCCTTTTGGTTTATCTGAAAGCCAAATGAGAAATAATAGTAATGATTGACTGGTAAACTATTGCTTAATAAATAGAGAAGTGAAATGAAAATCAATTTGTTTCAAGTCCTTAGGAATGAACTCAAACTTGAGACTTGAAAATACTGTATGAAAATAATTTTCATTTTTCAACCAGCTGTAATCCTAAGCAATTAAAATCTTTAATAACAACTAGTTTAAATAGAAAGTAGTTAATTTTAGTCAATATCTTTTGTTGACCTGAAAGCCAGTTATGGCCTGATTTTCAGAAGTACTAGCAGCTGTAGGTATTCAGAAATTCTGAATGCTGGGCATGTTTTTCATATCTAATATTTATATCCAAGTTGAAAAGTGTTAATCTTCATGATTGTGTCCCTTTTTTTGCTTTCTCATCTGAAAAACTGAATAATAGCCATTTTAAAAATATTTTGAGATTCTTTGATAAAAGGCACTATATGAATGCAAATTATAGCACTTTTAACATGCTGGCTTTCAGTTTATTCTTCTCTGTGTGGGAGTTATCAAATCTGATTTTACTTTAGAAAGTCATAATTTTATTAATACAACAAAAATGAACTAAATGGAAGAAATGTTCGAGATCTGATGGAGTTCTATGACAGCAAGGACAATTTCACAATGAGGAAATCCATAGTAAATTACTACCTTAAATCTCTTTGTGCATTTTTTTGCTTTAAGCTGAAGATCTGTAAACTGCTGCTGGAGGTTCACAAAACATGATTCTTGATGTCAGTAATTGTATCTTTACTGAATATTTATCCTGGGTATGATGCAAAGTCTGGTGACTGTCCCTGAGCTCACTGTTCACTGATTTTAAATACAAAACCTGACTAGTATTTGTGGATCTGTCATTATCCCCTCCTCAGTCATCTTCCACAATGGTCAAGGGGACAAGCTGGGAGAGAGCTCAGATCTTCATACTGTGTGAACACGCTATGAAAGATGAATTTACAGAACTGTTAGTTGTTGACCTACCTCTAAATCTGGTACCAACCATGTGAGCAATTCTGTTCATCTGCTTCAGTTCAAAGAGAAGAGGTAAGATCATGTAGGATTCAGTTTGTTTGTCTTCAGGTGAACATACAAAGACTCTTCACACATATAGTGCCCATAATAGCTATCCATGGAGACATATATCCGGTGTCTTAATTTGGATGAAATGATGGGTCACAGTTTAGCCCCAGCCGGCAGCTGAGCACCACATGCTGCTGGCTTACCCCTCCCTGGCGGGATGGGGAGGAGAATGGGAAAACTAAAGGCAAAGCCTTGTGGGTTGGGATAAGGACAGTTTACTGGGACAGCAAGGGAGAGGGAAACAACAACAGTACTGATAACGGGATGTTCACAATGGGTGACAACAGAGAGCAATTTACCGATCCGACAACCGACCAGATGCTCAGCCCACTCAGACCATCCCAGAGCCGCATCAAACCTGCCCCTGCCTGACTAGCCCCTTTTTATGGTGAGCATGACGTCATATGGTATGGAATAGCCCCCTGGCCAGCTTGGCTCACCTGTCCTGGTTCCTTGCGAAAATTAACTCTATCCTCACCAGAACCAGGACACTGGGCCAAAACCCAGGCTGAGGTATGAGATTAGAGATGCAGAGTAAATAGGTCTCTTGACTATATCTGACTATATGGTTTTGAGACACCTTAATTCAAACAGATTCATTTTTAATATATATCTACAACAAAGAATGCTGTAAGCACTATCATTCTTTAATGCTTCCTCTCTGCTACTTAGTTCTATGATTTTGTCTTCTGTTCTGTTTTCTTTCTTCATCCTCACTTCTACTGAAATGTCTTGGGTGGATTTCTGTGTCTCCAGAATCTATTTATTTATTTACTTCTTCTTCTTCTCACTTTCCTTTATCCTTCTTCTTGGCTTCTGACACCATTTGTATTACCAGCAGGAGGGGGCAGAGAAAGGCAAATCCCACTTATACTGTAGGATTTTTGCACCTTGTTCTCCTAGTAGCAGTGGTCAGAGAGAGGATACTGGATTAAACATAACCACATAGCATGATCATTGTACTCAGTATTGCCACACTCTGCCTAGATCTGGCCCCAAGTGACTTAACCCAACTTAGGCAGTAGGTTTGTGGCAGGATGTAGGATTTGCCTAAGATGAGTGCTAGCACTGAGAAAGATAAGGAGCTCATGAGACCCGTAATGGGATACAAACACTGATGTGCTGCCAATCTTTTCACAATGGGCACCAACAAGAATTTTTCCCACTGGCTTGTGACAGAATTCATATCAGGTGCATACACTTGCAGAGGAGTGTCAAGGGACTGGCAAATGTATTCCTTTGCTTTTGCAAGCAAACAAAAATGCTCTTTAATAACTAAAGAGGCAGTACCTCTTGAAAAACTCCTAGTAAGTGTGCTTCTATTTTGCATTGTATTCTATTTGTATCACTTGATTGAGAAAGAGGTTAAAGATATTTTAGGAAACAACAAATGATAAAATCTTTTGTATTTCAGAGCCAAGAAAATGATCTATATGAGCTCCATGAATAAAAATCAGCCGACAATTCTGATTTAGCAATAACTAGAAGGGCAGTGAAATATAAAAAAAGTGAAAAAAGTAACGCCTGCTCTCCTTTTAATTTTGACATTGGTGTCCAAAGGGCATTCCTGAGTGCATGGAGACCTTCATATCTATGTAATGGCTCTAAATTTTGGAAGCAGTGACAAAGTGCTGGTGGGATCAACTGGGTCATTGAATCCAGTTTCCTTTCCACAGCAATAGATGGACATACAATGAATGTTTTAGAGAGACCCACTAGACAGTTTATCTTTTTCCCCCTCTGTGTCACACTCTTCAAATTGTCTTTTGTCTCCTAAGACTCTGTCATAAACCAAAGGCTTTAGGCAAAATTCTGCAAACACAGAAAGATCAATATTTAGGAGAGAACAGAATTGTCCCTGTCTTATCACTTTTTGGAGCATTTTATATGAACAGTGCAATGGATATAGTGTTTTGGTAGTTTGTATAAAATGATGTTATTCATGTGCTCTTGTTCATTTCTTTCTGCCCCACTATTTTGCCATGCACTGCAAGAACAGAACAAAATACCCTGCTATATTTAAATTCAAAGTTTAAGATGAAATACAAAACTTGGATCTCCACAATGAGGACTGAAATGGTAGTGATCAGTATAATAAGCAGTTTGCACAATATCCCAGCTGCTTAGTTAACCAAGTTTGTTGCAGGGATCAGGAGACACATTTAAAGGAAAAGTTCCTGAAGAGAACGGTTCTTTTAACATTTTTTTTCTGGAGAACCTAGCTGCTGACAAGCATCCTGTCCTTTTAAAGGGGAATAAATGGGCCTGTGACAGTACCCATCCTATCTTGACAGTCACTTACAGCTGGCGTTTAAGGGCCAGGACTGATAGACAATAGCATATTGGGGGCACTTTGCTGTTGCTTGTCCAGATGGTATTTGTCTTAATCATCCGTCAAAATCTCCAGTGATGCCAATCTAAGGCCTTTCAACAGCAACTTTCTGTTTTAAAGATATAGCCCTATTCTTAGACTTTTTTCCATGCTCCTATGGTTAACGGCTCCTGAATGGTGCTGACAAGGAAATTTTTCTTGTGAAACTCCAGAGATATGTTGACTGTTGTTATGAATTTTTGGGAAAGCTGATTGCTCCTCGCAACCCCAACACTACATTAAAAAAAATATACAGCTCAACAAGTATTCAGTAAAGGATGTAAAAATGTACTTAACTAGACAAGAATGTAGCTGGCCTGACTTTTGCATTACATTATATCTCATAGTTCAGGCATTTTGTTCACCTTACAAGGTATTACAGGCAACACTGTAAATGCAGATCAGAGCTGCAGTAGCAGAACAGAACATAGCTAAACAGCTGATTTAATGAGGTAGGAATTTAACACGATGGTTTATTCACAGAATTTGAGTGTTGAAGGCCAGATGGTATCAGCAGTATTTCCCTCTGACTCTACATCCAGAATTAAAACAAATTTCTGTATTATCTTAAAATTTTCAGTACAAATTTTACCTTTTGCTTCCAGGTAAGATTTTCCTGGATTCATTTTCCCCTTTGCATTTCTACAGTACATGCCAAGTAGTTAGTTCATGAGTCACAAAAAAATCTGGTGCTCTGTACACCAAAGATCAACATAGTCAAGGGACCATCATGTTTGGGGCTTGGTCAACACAGCATGCTAAATGAAGTAGATGTTCACTCCTGACTGGTGAATCATTCATGGGTAGACAGAGTTCAGATCCTTCTTTCCATGCAGGGATCCTTATATAAGGCACTCCTAAAGGCCGAAAAAATATTCCACAAAATGTTTTTTGTTGTAGAGAATACAGAACAAACCCAGAGACTCCAAAGAACTAACTCTTAACCATTTTGACTGTGAAATAAAGAACAATCACTGCAAGCAGGTCAAAGTTCCTCACAGTCTGCCGAAGACAAAAGACTTGCATTCACTAGATTTGATTTCAACCAGAAACTGGATGACTCCCTACTCACTGGAAATTTTACAATCTTATTGCTGCGACACAAGAAGTCAGACTGAATTTCTCCTTACCCTGTATTGACTACCTCTGACAAACCATTGCTGTGGTCAGTTCTTTGTAGGCAGGTGTTTTCAGCATTTCAATCTGAGAAATTGTGTGAAGATGTCAGGCTAGCAGGAAAAATTGCATGATCAGCTCTCCTCACATACTGTGCTCCTAGTTTGTATCAGTAAATGTTTTCCCTCTCAATAGTGCTAATTCATCTGGCTTTGTTGCAGGAGATGGATGTAAAAGTCTGATTCTGGTAACTTTTCTGGGTTGCAAATAATTCCTTCAAAATAATTCCCAGTGTCTGAGATCTATTCTGGTAACAGAACCACTTTCTGTCCCAGAAAGCAAAACGAAGTCTGGAAATTCCCTCGAGACAGGGTTTATCTTTGCAAAAATCTCCATCTTAGAGGAGAGGCCTTAGAGACCTCGGTGAATTATCTCCTCACCTGTGGTCTTACTCTGTCTCTTCTTATTCCCTCACACACAATCTTTTTGTACTTTAAAGTATTTGCCTAGCTTATTGCTTCAGCAGTTGGGCATTCACTGCCTGCTGTCACAGAATAAGCAGTCCAATCTGGTCCTCAACACAAAAGTTCAAGGACTGGAAAACACTGCTTGTCTAATGGACTTGGACAGAGATACATCAGGATGGAGGAGGGCACTGGACAGATGTTTCTGGGGAGTTTCTTTCTGACTGAATCAGATTTTTTTTTTTTCTTTTTTTTTTTTTTTTACTTTGCAGTTTTCTTGTTTTTGTGTTCCAGCAGTGATGAGCAGAAAATATAATCGTGCCCTGAAGAGAAGTGAGTGGGTTGCAAGTGGCTGGAATGAAATTGCTTTCCATTGCCAAGAACAGAACAAAATACGGGGGTTTAGGGATATGATCATCTCCTGCAAGGCCAGAAGAGTAACAGTTTGCCAGTGCACCTCCTAAATGCATTACAAATGGGTGAGTAAGTGTGAAGAGGCTGAGGGGATGATAAATAACACTTTAAAACTAGCTCAGTGCAAATCAGAAGAGTTGGGACATACTGAAGAAGTTGCTTTTAGTCTTTTAATCTTTAAATATTGAATTACTTTATATTCAGATATATAGATATTAGAATCCTTGATAATTATCTCAGCACTACCAATTCCTGATAACTGTGATTTACTAACTTATCATACAATTATAGAATAGCCCAGGCTGGAAGGCACCTCAGAAGATTATCTGGTGTAAGCTTTTGTGGCAAAGGCAGCCTAGAAGAGTTTATTTAGCACCCTGTCCAACTGCATCTTGAAAACCTTCAGCAACGGGGATTCTACCACATCCCTGGGGAGGTTGTTCCAGTGAATGGTTGTTCTTACTGCAAAAAATTTATTTCTTACATCAAGATGAAACCACTCCAAATGCACTCCCTTGTCCTTTTTATGTGGTTCCTTGTGAAGAGAGAGCCTCTGTCCTCTTTGAAGCTGCCCTTTAAGTACTGGAATACTGTGATGAAGTCCCCCTGAGTCTTTTTCTCCAGGGAGGAAAGACCTAACTCCTTCAGTCTTTCCTCACAGGGCAAGTTCTCCATCCCTTTGAACATCTTTGTCACCCTCCTTTGGAAGCTCTCCAGTCTGTTTGTGTCTTTCTTGAATTGTGGGAGCCAGAAATGGGCACAATATTCCAGGTGTGGCCTCACAGGTGCTGAGAAGAGTGGGATGATCACATCTCTATCTTTCCTTGCAATGCCCCTGTGGATGGAGCCCAGGATCTGATTTGCCTTTGTTGCTGCAGCAGCACACTGCTGACTCATGTTCAGCTTGTTGTCCACCAGGACTCCCAGGTCCCTTTCAGCAAGGCTGTTCCCCAGCCACACAGATCCTAGCCTGTGCTGCGTTTTTTGGTTATTCTGACCCATGTGCAGGACTTTGTACTTTGTCAAACTTCAGACTGTTCTTGGTAGCCACTCTTCCAGCCTGTCCAGTTCTCTCTGTAAGATGGTTCTCTCTCTGATGTGTTCACCTCACCACCCATTTTGGTGTCATCAGCAGGATCCTGCTGATCTCTTTGTGCTCAGGAGAGAGGGATGAATACAACCGAATCGAAAAACATTTGTTTAAGTTCTGAGAATGATTTGTTTTGATGTGCTTCTTATGATCAATTTATTTGAAATGTTAATATTTTTAGTGTGCAAGTATTTGAATGAAATGTTACTATAGATAGATAGGTTAAATGGCTGTACTTGATGAGGATTTTGAAGACGTAATGCAGCTCTTGGATTGGTTGCTTTCTTATATGATGTCTGAAAAGCCATTTCAGATTTTTGTGCCTTAGCTCTCCATCTGTAAAAACGAGTGATGATGTTCAGCTTTCACCTATCTTTTCTAACTATCTTAATTACAAATCCTATTGGGCTGCGACCTTCATTACAGGCACTGCCGGAATTTAGGACTCTAAGCAGTGTTGGAATTTCTAAAATCTATCACAGCATGACTCAGTTTGGAGAATGTCTTTCAACAAATGGATTTATCCAAACAGCACTATTCATACTCAAATCATCCTCTTGTTTTCAGCCTTTTCTTGCTAAGGTTGCCTCCCACTGTTCCCCTACTCACAAGCAAGTAATAATATATAAGTTGGGATGCAATAAAAAATTCCTGAAGAGTTTGGAAACAGTAATTCAAACATATTCAGTCCCCTCCTCGGAAACTGGCTGCTGTAAAAAAGAAATGAACAAAGTAAGACTTGGCCTGAGTAGTTTGAATTCTGGCCTTGCTGAATTCAAGGGCAGAATTGCCATTGATTCCAACGGAGTGAGGATTTTACACTTTGTGAATGACTTTGTGAAATGAAAAAAAAAAGCTGAGACTAGGATTTTCAAAGGTACCTAAGGAGATTAGGTACTTCTGGGATGCTTTGAAAATCCCAGCCTAAATCAGTTTCATTGTTCCAACAAATGACTCAACCACCCATATTTGATACTGGCTTTCTGTCTCTAGTAAACTGGATGGATTTGAACTGGTATCCTAAAAAGGAAGACAGCCTCCATTTAGCCATCATTTGAGTCATCTAGACTTACAATAGAGCACAATTGTTTCTGTAATCCTTTTGTAATATCTGGAAATTAGTTATCCTGAAATTATATATTTTAATTTATTTTCAAAACATTAAATATTAAAAGTGCTAGCACATGACCTCTAGATGTAATTAATATAAGAAATGATAAACCAGGCATATAATTAAATATCCTTTCTAAAAATAGACTACTGAGGGAAGCAGTCATTAACTAAGATTATATTACCAAAAGGGAAAACATTAGTACAGTCAGTCATCATTGTGAGCAGCAGCACAACAAGGTTCCTTCCTCTGCCTGTGGATATCTATTTATAGTATAATGACATGACTGGAATGGCCACATGACATCTCTTCCAGTAGCTGAACTTGTGGATAACTATATCTGGAGAAAGAACACAGCAGGCAATATTTACATTCCCTGCCCTTACTCAACTGAAAACTGTGAAAATATAAAAACCTCAGAGAACAAGAGCGCAGTTTTTATTTACTGCTTTGTTTAAAGGAGTGTATTTTTAACTGATTCACTGTTATCAAAACACTTTTTCTCTCCACAAGAGAATAGCTATCTCTCATTAGAAGGCACAGAGAAAATACAGACTATGCCAGCATGATCTAGCACAAAACAATCGACTCTGTCAGGAATTTGAATTTAATGTTGTCTAGTTTAAATTCATAAATTTCAAAGAGGGTAGCCGTTGTTTTAATGCAATTGGTTTAATAAGCATTGTATCATTAAATTCTCTCATTATTCTGACAAGCTAGGAAAATAACTAATCATGTGGTGGAGAACAGGGACAAGTTATAGATCCTATTCCTTAAATTCCATCTCCTTTCAACTATTCTGTGCAATATAGAGGTGGTGCTGGCGAGAGAAAAAGAGAGACTGGACTAATCTGAATTTAGGTAGAATGAAGAAGACTGAACCCTTTGGGAACAAGCATGAAAGCTGGCTTGACTTCAGCTTGGCTACATCTGTGAGGTGGAGGGATAAGTGTGCAGATAAATACAGTGAGGAAAAAGGAATGACAGAAACTGTCTGATCTGACTAGTAAGCAAGAAAATAGCCTATCCTATATTGTTTAGGGAAAAATATACGTGTATGCTCCAAATAAACTGCACACACACACAACACACACACACCCTTCAGACTATCTGCCGTAAAAGGGCTAGAGAAATTAATATGGTAAAGGCGATGTGTCCTGAGTTACGATGAATTTTTCTGGGACCAGACTGCTCTGCATGTTAGCGGAAGTGGGCTCTGGGAGGTCCACTTGTGAAGAGAGATGCAGTTTACTGTTTCCCTGTTGGGTAAAGGATGTATAATGTAATATATTTGTATGGTGCCCATCTTTTCTGGCATTTGCTGTCTGTTTATTCTGTTGATAGGCTGATTTGTCTTCTGGGTATTCCTTGTTTCTAGAAAATGAGCTAATAAAATTCACAAGTACATTTCTTCCTGTTCGTTAGTTACCTCTCAGCATAGTCCTCAGCATTTTAATCCTGGCACAGCTGAAAATACGCTGTTTCTTTGTTAATTTTATTGACTTTTCAAATTAGCATATGAATAAGCTATGGCATAGTACAAGTATATCTCACCTGGTGTAGTACCAACACAATGACATCCATAACTTACACTACAGCAAATGATTCTTCAGCAAATCATCAGGACGCACGGGCCAAAAAGTACAAATGCACCCCATGAAGGTCAGCAGCATTTATCACTAGTATCATGTTGTTCCTTTCATGACAAGTTTTCTTTGGGCTCATTAAGCATTCTACCATCTCCCTCCCTCCTTCTTTCTGAGATTCTGTGTGTTTGCATTTCCAGACTTCACACTTCTGCTTTAGTTCTTTCTTATTTCTATACTTTTGCAGATGTGTGTTTTCTCCACATTACAAGAGTCCACCACCAGCAGTTTCACAGTTCCTTAAGGGGTTAGGTTGGAAATCCATCACTATCTACACATGTGCAGCATAACTGAAATGCAATTGCTTGCAATATATGTGTTCTGAACCGTCAAGTTTTTCAGCCTTCCTAACTAGCAGAATGAGCACTGCTATCTTCTGTTTACTGGAGATGTACTATTCCTTGTAACTATCTTGGAACATGCACCATTACTTACATGTGCTTATTTCTTACTTTTGCTTTAAATAATTTAAATTTAATTTTGGCTTTAATTTTGCTTCATATACCCAATTTTTGTCTCAATTCGAATAAAAAGAAATGGAAATTCTATAAGCTGTGTGTAAGCTTACACTTCTATAAGGGTAAGCTGTGCTTCCACTCAGGCTGGTGATGTGTCTTCCTCCTATTTGGCAGCTAAGCAATACAGATGTTTCTTCTTAAATTACAAAGGCTAAAAACCACACAGAAATCATACCTTTGATTGTTTCTGCTAGTAACTTAAAGCATGGCATTCAGATCTTCACCCTTAGTAGAGCTGAAGAGTAGATCCACTATTGTCCCAGAGGGACAAGCACTACTGATTTTTAAATGTGCGATATTGACTGAGGTTTCCATATGTCCAGAAAATGACAGATTACTTTCCGGAGTTGTAAGATGGGTTACTACTAATATCGATGATCTACAGCAATGGCAAGGTTACAAATTTCTTTACACAGTTTAAAGTCCACCAGCCTCCATATTTACTTTATTTTTTAAAATGAAAGCCCTTTTGTCAATAAATTCTAGGAAATTATAGATCTACTTGAGATTCTATTAGCTTCCTTACATAAGGCAAGGAATTAAACTTTTTTCAAAGAGAGAAACTTTTTTTCAGAGAAAGCCTAATATTAAAGTCTACTATTTATAAAATTTATTCTAATGATAGACCTCAATGTTTCTAGAAAGGATTCTGGTCCTGATCCAACTTCTCTGGTTTTCATGCTCAAATATGTTCTCACAGAAGTAAATATGAGCCAAAGTAATAGATTTGCTTCAGCTGTGTACCACCTGTAAAGCTTATGTAGGACTTCCTGCAGACTTTATGATCTTGTTTTGGTTTTTCTTTTATTTTTACTTTGGCTTTTTTTTTAAATTATTTTATTTTATTATGGCTTAGTCTCCTTTCTATTTCAATTTTCTGCAAGACTTCTGTAGTTAAGTGAAATTTGGAATTGTAGAGTACTTCTCTTTCTTTGATCAAATTATGTAAACATATCTTATTAAAACTCTTAATTAGAAAAGATGACTTAAGTCTTGAATGAATTACAGATTTTATAAAATGACATAATTAGGTCAGGGCCACTGTCCTAATCTCCTAGGGTACATGAGCCCCAAAACTTGAAGGCCATGAAAATAATTACTTGAAACTTTCTATTGCTCAACAAAAAACCATAAAGGTTTATCTTTGGAATGCATCTTTTAAAATAGTAAGCAACTGCAGACTGTCTTTGGAATATGTTAAATATGGCATTTTCATCTTCATAATTTCCACTTGTTCCAGGAAATCTGTGAGTGTAAGATGCCAAAAAGACATTCTTTTTTTTTCTTTTTTCTTTAGTTAAATATTACAAAAATAAATTAATGATACAGGAAATATATTATTAATCTTGTTTAGCAACTGTTGGATTGATTTTAAGAAGCTATGGTCAAAATACTCTCCCCTCAGACAAAAGAATAAAATGCACAATTCTTTATGTGGTTGTTCACAAACACATACCCTCAGCAAACTTACCCTTGTCTGTTGGGTGTGATGCATGAGTTCTGGAAAACATCCCCACTCTAACAGCACTCTTAGACACTAGTGATGCACCACCCCAGTAAGAAATCCTCACCTTCATACCTGAAATTACATAATGCAAAATATGCTCATATGTTCAGAGCGTCCTTACACAAGTTTTAAACAATTTCAGACACTTTAAATCTTTGAAAAATTTATGTGAAGAAATTAATTATTAATAAGTCTGCTCTGTGTCATCTTCCCAAAGACACAATGCAGATAAAATAAGAGCTATTTTTGTGTTTCTGGAAGAAAGTTAGCAGCAACTGACTTTTAAAATATTTTTATTATCTTGTCTGACAATATTCTGCTTGGATTCACCAGGAGTTCATTATCAGTCTGGAAATCTGGACTGTCTGAGGATCTGGATGACACACATATATGAGGTTGCAAATCTGTATTTCCTTCTTTGTAGCTGAGAAAAATGGGACAGGTTCCTCATCTTTCTTGCCTGCAGCTAGACCTGATTTTGAGGGATTCTGCCACCTGAATATGCTTTAGGCATCACTGGTTTGTCTCCTCAGTCATCAGGTCTCTGACACCTGTGTACTCTTACTGCTGTTGTATAATGAATATTAATTCAAATCCTGCAGATTTGAATCCTCAGTACTTTTTGCTCAGCTTTAGCAAGGCTGGCTGAAATATAACAGCTGAGTTCTTCCCAAATTATCAGTATTTTATATTTCTTTTTTGTTCCTATGCTAGTCAAATTTGAGACCATAATTTTTCAAACTCTGCTCCCTCACCCCCCCCCCCCCCCAAAGAAAGAAAGAAAGAAAAAAGAAAGAAAAGGAAGGAAGGAAGGAAGAAGGAAGGAAGAAGGAAGGAAAAAGAAAGAAGAAAGAAAGAAAGAAGAAGAAAGAAGAAAGAAAGAAAGAAAGAAAGAAAGAAAGAAAGAAAGAAAAAGAAAGAAAGAAAGAAGAAAGAAAGAAAGAAAGAAAGAAAGAAAAAAGAAAGAAAGAAAGAAAAAGATTGCACATACAGGAGTCATCCTGGATTCTACTGATCTGGTTAGATTCATCTGGATCTAAGGGACAGACTGTAAAGCTAAAGAATGGGAAGATGTCACCAGCATATACTTTTCTGTTGCACATACTGTATTTGAACTAGTGACCTAAGGTTCTCTAAAGAGTCACTGGGGGAAAGTAAGAATCTGGTCTCTTTTCAATGTCTGATTTAAAGTGGGATGAACTGTGCTCCTGTTTTCATACTTGAAAGGTGCTTATGTATACTTCTCTTTTCATCCACAGTCTGATAATTTCTTTATGCAAATGCAGTACCTTTAGATGTAGTGCTTATAAAATATGGAGTCTGTATCTTATCAGCTTGACACTTGCTTGGGAACTGCTAAACCTGGAATTACATTCCTGTATTAACTCAGTTGAATTTGAAGTAAGGACACTCACATGCAGGTGAACGCTCTACATTATGTCATCTTAAGCAGAAATTTCATCCTGGACCTAAGTTTCATTGATGTGTATTCCTACAAACCTTTTTTTTTTTTTTTTTTAATTGGCATTTTGGAGAGGATTGTATTCATATATTTGTAATCAATTTGGTCATTGTTAACTCCCATCTCTTTAGAATAAAGCCTCTTCCCTTACAGCTGGTTTGCAAATACTTTTACCTCTATATGACTTCCTGAAGACTGTATTTTGTGGTCCTGTCATCTTATCACAAGTGATCTTCTCAAGTGATCATGTCGTTATTATAAAAACAAGCTAGGCTGGGCACTGAAGTATAAAGAGTGAAGCACTGATTAACAAAACCAAATCAAGTCTGTGACTAGTTATTTCCATTTGATCTTTGATACTTTAGGAAGGAAATAATGCCAGTATTTTCTCTTTGTAAATAAAGTGGACAACTAAACCTTCAGCAAACCATTTTTACTTTCTGTCACATGTGGTCCTGAGACATGGAATATACTTGTGCAGGAAGTAATACAAGGTTGAAGGTGAGCAAATTTATTATTTTTAGAGAAGATAAGGCAGAACAGCAAACAGTTTCTCCTGTGTAACCTAGTTTCTAACTTTCTCTGGAGAATAGTGGGTACCAGAATAAAGATGTGATTTAGGCTATGGAAATTGTGCTTAACTCTGTTTTGAGTGGTTCCAAAGAAAGATTTTCTGCTCATTTTTCTTTCTAAAATATCACTGTATTGCAGAACCCTAGAGCCTTTATGTTCCAGGAGAAATAAAGGGATGACATCAGGAATGGTGCTGTACATCTCTAATTGCCACCTTGCTTTGTGTGTGGCTAGGGATAACTTCTTGTAGCCATACTTAGTGCATCCCAAAGTACTGAAAGACTTGGGAATTTGCAATGTGGCTCCTACAATATCCAACACAGCTCCTGGGAGCTGGTGAATAATATTGTCATAAAAAGCTTGTTAGCTTTTTTTTTTTTTTTTAAATTGTCCTTACTGTTGATTCTTCCCTCCCCAAACTTCTGCAGCTCCTAAGAACTGGTGCAGAACCAAAGGAAACCATCTCTGCCCTATCCTGTGAGTCTGGCAGATGAAGGCTTGGGAATGCAGTATAGACTTCTCAGCAAAGTCACATGAGCTTGAAGTGCAAAGGAATTGCACTTAAAAGAATTTTAAATTCTTTCCATTCATACAGTAATATATGCTTTAAGCTGTTAAAAAAAAAAAAAAAAAAAAGTTATGCAGTTGATGTGTATGTTTCTCTCTTTCCCTTCCTGCAGGAATAAGAGGGGGGAACACCTCTACAAGGTGCACACTTATCTGACCCCTTCATTCAGCTCAGCTAATTTCTTTCTTCTTTAGTAATGCTCCCTACACGTTCCTCAGGTTAGATACAATCAAAACATGCCGCTTTTGATGACATTTTAAGCTTGGATTTTAAGCCTCCATCCACTAGCTGAAATGTTTTTAGCATCACCTGAATGGCTTGTTTGCCCTCTTCTGTTCCTGGCATCTGAAAGGAAATGTTCTGAGTGTTTCTTGCCTGCAATTCTGGAGCCAGTTCCTCTTTGCCTCAGTTAGAATATGATTCAGTGAATGCAAGAACTGGACACTCTGTAAGGCTCTATGGTCAGTCATTCTCACCATCTTCTCTTTCTATGCCCATGATTTCTGTATTCGGACTTTTTTCCTTCTTGTGGTGGGTTGATCCCAGCTAGAAACTAAATATGCACCAGCCTCTCTCTCACTCTCCCTGCAGTGGGATGGGGAGAGCATCAGAAGAGCAGAAGTGGAAACCTCATGTGTCAAGATAAGAACAGTTTAATAAATGAAAAAACCCTGTACAGGCAAGCAAACAAAAAAGAAAAAAATAATGGACTACTTCCCATTTTGGGCCAAGTTCCAGCCATTTCCAGCAAAGTAGGGACTCAGCACACCTAACAGTTGCTGGGGAAGACAAATGCCATAACTTGAATGTCCCCTTCCCTGCCACCCCCTTCCTCCTCCTTTCCCTGAGCTTTTATTGCTGACCACAACGTCATATGATACGGGATATCCTTTTGGTCAGCTGGGGTCAGCTGTCCTGGCTGTGAGTTCGGCCAGCCTCTTGTCATCCCCAGCCTACTTGCTGGAGGGGCCGGAGTGGGAGAAAGAGAAAACCTTGATGCTGTTCAAGCGCTGTTCAACAATAACCAAAACACTGATGTCTCACCAACACCTTTTTAGTCACAAACCCACCATAAAAGCTGCTATGAAGAAAATTAACTCCATCCCAGCCAGACCCAGTACACTTCCTCACAGGTGGACATGAATTCCAGTGCAAGTTCTCCTTTTCAGTCATCTGTCCATCATTTTTATTGAATAGATTTGACCACTGAGATTTCTTCTCCACTTCTGTGAGGATGTTAACTTTTACTCACTCATTTGGTACACTGAGTTGCCACTGCTACTACTAAAATGTATAATTTCTATTGGAGGGCTTAGTTTCTCCGGAACTATGATCATTGGGGAAATGGATTATTTCCTAACAGATTTCACTGGATTTATATTTTGAAATATTTTAAGGCACTAAATCAGCACAGGATATACCATTCTCTTCAAGTGTATCCATACCTGTTAGAAAGTAGTAGCCATGCACATTGTAGTAAGAAAGGTAAAATTGTATGTATTCACAAGCATGTGCTTTCAGCAGCTGAATATGATTGCAGAGTATCAAGGTGAGATTACGTGCTGACAGAACTCCGGTCTAAGTACAAAGAGGTTATGAAGAGACCACAGAAGACTTTTGCAAGCTGATGGAATTTTCTCCTACCTTTGTTTACCTGTTAAAATACATCCAGCACTGGCCTCTTTCATAAACCATCCCTGCTACATTATGTTGTTAAGCAAGTGCTTTAAGTTTTAATTAAACATCTTTGCTAAATCAAAGCCACTGCCTGTAAGCACCTACTATTACGAGCTGCTGTTACAGTAAGTCACAGTTGCTTGTGCAGTAACTTATTGCTACCCGGTTGCTGTTACGTTGTTACCCTAGTCCATTCAGTTCTGAGTTATCGATAGCCATAATGATTATTGGCTGAAGAACAGCTATGGATTGGTGCACTCTTTCATCTCATAAAATGTGCTCTAATTGAACTTCTGATATTAATTGGACAGTCTGTGTCAGGATCAAAGGGAGCTGAAGTTCGCTATGCTTCTGATTCTTTGTAGGAACAGTCTGTAAAGTTGTCCTCTTTTCCTGCCCATAAATTTGGGCACAAGTTAGCAGTAAAGATTAAAATGTGAATGAGCGATGGTCGGGGTAAGTTTGCCTTTACCATGCTGATGTTCAGCAGTGCAAGTGTGTAACTCTGGTCTGTCATTCTGTTTACTGGTTTCAGTGCTTTTACCAAATTTTGTTTGTTAGTTGTCAGTGGGGCCTGTAGAAGATTTAATTAGAAAAGATAGGCTAAAAACTTTCAGATTCCACTTAAGGAGCTCTAGGAACATTGTTACTAAGAGGGTTACAGAGCTTAAGAGAGACCGGTTAATTAGGCAAGTACAGCAAACTCACTGATGTTGCTTCAGCAAACAGTTTACTTCACCTGACAATCAATAAATACCAGGTTAAATAACAGGCTGGTTGAGTAAACATCTCAAGATCATAAGACAGGCCTACATGGTGCCTCATTTATCGTATAGGCATGTTGAAGCCAGTGAAATTTTGCTGTTGGAAATCTACAGGTAAGGTAGCACCCTCTTTGGCATTTGCCACAGCATATTTATTCTCAGTTCCCCTGCTCAAATAAAGACAGTTTGAAAGTTTGATTTGCCTTTAAGTGGCTTAACTACTTTCCCAATTGTAATATTTATTGTTAGCGTCATAGCAAAATTAATTTAAATAGTTTTTCCTTATTATTGCCATACTACAGCCCTAGCTCAATCTTTAAAGCCAGCAGATGGGACCATGGGCAAATCCTGTTTGACATCGACTAGGGCAAAACTTCCGGACTTTCTCAGCTGTCATATATCAGCATAGTTTCACTGATATAATGGAATAATGCTTATGAACCTCCTGCTGAGGATTTGTCTAACCACTAGTTTATAATCAATGATCCGTTGTGCGGGAAGACAACTAAACGGTTCAGAAAACTAATAATGGGTAATGGAGCCTTTGATATTGCTTTAAATATGTCCTCCTTCTGCCATGACAAGATCTAATTGAACAGTAGGAAAGAGTTGATGAGCTTGCACTATGAGTCTCATCAGAAAGCTTTCAGAGTTTCCTTACCCTCAAAATACAAAGGAAGGACTGAATAGGCTTAGACACTTCCTTATTCCTGTTACAGGTTCTAACGAAGCTAACAAAGCACCTGGGATCAGCAACAGAAGAGGCAGCAGTTGTTCTGTTCATGTTTTGTGGTTAAAAAGCAGGTGCTAGTCTATTCCTTTTTCACTAGCACTCATTTAAAAAGGTACAGGATGAAGCACCCTGCTCCATGTCCGTATCCCTCTCTTTTACCCTCTGCGACTTTAACCCTGGATGTGGAACACGGGTACCAACAGTCAAACTTGGAGCAATTGTTTTCAACTTGTTTTTAGCTTTGTAAATTGCTGCTTCACTCTATGTCACACCTGAAGGAAGACTTGTGTGCTTGAAAGTCTATCTGTTTTGCAGCAACATCATCTGGCATAGTAAAAAAAATACTATCTCTCCAAAGTAATAAATTCTGAAGTCTGACCCATTGCATATCATGGGTTATTAAATTCCCCCAGGTACCCTGTAGTGGAGCACAATAACCTGTGTCTCAGCTGAAGCACACTGTGTTTGGCTAGAGCATAACTTCCCGAAAGACATCCGATGTTGTTCCTGAGACCATAGGAGCTCAACAATCTATTGATGTCTTTGGAGCTTGTTCCAGTTGTTTGCTTCCTTATAGTTAAGGAACAGTGTACTTTATTTCTTACTTAATTTGCTTGACTTCAGTTTCCAGCTCCCAGCTTTTGTTATGCCTCTGTTAGATTAGAGAGCCCTTGTATTTTCTCCCTGTAAAGGTATTTACATGCTGTAATCAAGTCACCTCTCAATCTTTTTGATAAGCTACACAGATTGAGCTCTTTAAGTCACTTACAGTGAGGGTTGAGAGTGCTGCTGCTAGCTCAAGTATTCAAGCGTGTTGTGGTCAAAGATTGTTAATTAATGTCATTAGAAATGGACAATTCTTTGTGAGTGAGCCTCACAAACAACTCTCAGCTGATGAGTTTAATAATGTGGACTGAAATACCTGTAAGCCAGTTATCTATAATTATGCATACACTCATGAAGACAGTGGATGCCACTTCTTCATTTTAAAGTGGGCTATATAAGGGAAGGGTATTTAGTGAAAAGAATGAGAATTAGAAGCTCTACAGTGTCATTATTCCCTTTTTTGATTTAAATGCTTGCTCCTGTCCTAGCATTTCCTCTTCTTAATTTTTTTAATGCTGCTTTCTGATAAGACCAAACTGATGGCATAATTACTAGGTAGAAATTATAGGTATCAAGTACCTTCTTGAAATCACCTCCTCTCAGTTTCCTTGCAAGCTAGACTAACTGTGAATATATTTAAGATTGACAGATTGTTCAGCTTTTCATGTTTCTGCACCTCTGCAAAAAAGTTTGGTGGCAAAACATCCAAGGCCATATTTATACAGGAATAAATATGCTTGTTTCACTGCTTCAATAGCAATGTACTGTGTCTGATTTTATTTCTACAGTAATTAGCAAACTACCCTTAAGGTATCATTCATCATGAGCAAATCCTAGAGGAATTTATTTCTATTTGTGGTCTGAAAGCAAGACTGAGTTACTATTTCCCTAAGTTTTGGCTTCATGACTACCTTAAAGCAGCAACTAACCCATCATAGAATCACAGAATGGTTTGGGTTAGAATGGACCTTAAAGATCATCTACTTCCAACACCCCTGCTGTGGGCAGGGACACCCTCCACTAGACCACGTTGCCCAAAGCCCCATCCAACCTGGCCTTGAACACTGCCAGGGATGGGGCAGCCACAACCTCTCTGGGCAACCTGTTCCAGTGCCTCACCACCCTCACAGTAAAGAATTTCTTTCTAATATCTGATCTAAATCCACCCTCCTTCAGCTTAAGGCCATTACCCCTTGTCCTGTCACTACACTCCCTGATAAACAGTCCCTCACCATCTTTCCTGTAGGCCCCTTCAGGTTCTGGTAAGCTGCAATTAGATCTCCCCAGAGCCTTCTCTTCTCCAGGCTGAACAAGCCCAACTCTCTCAGCCTGTCCTCATAGGAGAGGTGCTCCAGCCCTCCGATCAGCTTCGTGGCCTCCTCTGGACTCTCTCCAACAGCTCCATGTCTCTCCTGTACTGGGGCCCCCTGAGCTGGACGCAGTGACCATCTATGGTCAATCTGTAAAGTCTTTACAATTAACGTCTTGTGGAAATACGGAGAGTCAGTCTTGAACCTGTGTGCTACTCAGTTCTCTCCTCCATGTTGAATATATTCATGCAAAGTCTATGATATGGGAGCAACCATTCACACTGAGGCTTATTTATTCTCTCATTCTAATCACTTGGGTTCACAGGGCCAAAACATGCAATGTTACTAGACTCCTATCTGGAAGATTTCTCTTTTCGCTGTAGTCCATTGTCGTCAGCTGTCAGCACCGACCTCTTCATTGTCAGCGTTGTCAAACCTGACAGCACCTGAAGCAGGAGAAGTGGACAGAACAGAATTTGAATGAAATGTCTTCACATTCACTTTTAGCAATGTCAGTTCCTCACCACACTCGGTATTTCAGGCTTGCTTGTGACAAAATTGCCATTAATATTGGAAATACATTCAAAGCAGAAACTTTTGAATGACTGGACTGCAACAGAGATGTTCTACAGAGTGCAGAACATGATCTGTGTGGGTACGCTCCACACAGCTTTATTCTGCCTGCATGTGTGGCAATGGCATGAAGCAAAATGCTGGGCAGGATTACTGTATTAAACTCTGGTGATGATGTTAGCTTGCTTTTTGGCTGACTGCCCTGCAAGGTTGTAGTAGGAGGGTGAAAACACTTTCTGGTTTATTGCTAAGATCAAATTCAAACCAAAATTAGGGTCAATAATGAGCTTTAGATTGTGGTGACTAATGATAAAGAATGAAGTTTTACTCTCAAATGAGATGTTTGGAGATGATGCAAATATCATGCTATTTTTATCATCTACATTAAATGAGCTAGAGAGTGACCTGTATGTGCTTTTGGGTGTCTATGCTGAGACAGCTTCTCACCCTCTGAGTTGGAGAGAAGGACGCAAGCTGAAGCTACAGTGTTTGCCGGGACCTGGCATGAGTGTGGTGCTGGGAGGGTGCTATTCTGTACGGGCAAAGCCTCTCCCAGGGGGCCAGCTCTGCATCTGTCCCTCTCACAGGCAGGCATACGGCAGCATATTTGTCATACTCTTTTTATAAGACAGTCAGCTCGACCTCGTAAGTGCTTGTTACTTTCAACAGTTTTATTTCAGTATCTTGATTAAAGTCTCAGCTGATGGAATCCTGTGATTAAATAAGCAACTTTATTCTTCCCATTTTTCTTCTGTTTTTCCAAGTATGCAAGTATAGCATTGTGACTGTATCATCAATAAACTGTTTCTGGTTTTCATTTCAGTCTGGAGAGAAGTATGAGTATGTGAGCAGAGTGTACCCTAAAGATACAAAAGCCACACACAAATAAAAAAGAAATACAATACATTATCATTAAAAAAGATTTCCATGACTAGTCGAAATATCATTATTCTTTTGTAACTGGTTCTATGATTTCTGAACATTTGGGATTGCCTTAGTTGATGCTATAATAATTCCAATTTGAACCAAATGTCTGGTCTTTTATGAAGCATGACACTTCTTGTTTCCATTCTTTGTTACAGTCTCTTGAATCTCCTCGGTGTTTCTCTAATAGTGTGCGGAATACTTTCAGGGCCAAATCATTCAGTGAGAGACTACAGTAATTATTTTTTTTCCTCAAAAAGTCTATTAAGTATGCTTTCTTGACATTTTGAGATTTCTTCTTTTGTCTATCATGTTGATATTCTGCATGTAGTTTGGAACAGTCTGGGGAGTCTTTATGTCTTCAAATCACTATTGAAAATGATGATGCTATGTATTCTGTTCCTAAACTAGGCTTTAGTGTGTATGTACATACACTAACAATAGTACTGAGACATGACATATTTGTTTATTTTCTTCCTTGAAGAAAAATGTTCCCTGACAGTCAAGAAGACAGAGAAGGGTATTTGGAAAAAAAAAAAAACCAAAACCAAACAAACCAAAAAAACCAAACCAAAAAAAAAAACCCAACCCCCCCCCAAAACCAAAACAACAGGATGAAGCAATCTTTGTGAGAAGTGGTTTAACGTTGTTCCAGAAAGTATGATGCTGGATTTATTGATGGAGTAGAACAATGTTTTACTTGCATATTTGGAAATGGGTGAGGGAGCAGGTTAACAGAACAAATTGGGAGGATCACGTCTGTTTGGAGGGTAGTAGTCCAAAAAGACATAGCATTTGATCTGGAGAAATGCTTTTCTCAGGCACACAGATAAATAGTTCCTGACATGAATGATTTAGCAGGACACAACGCAGTGGTGAGCCCCCCAGAGAAAGGAAGTACATTTCATATTTTCCTTAGTTTTAAGGTAGGAAGAACGATGAAGATGAGCATTTAGCCTGTAGAGGCTTCTAATGAGAAAGAGGAGTGTGTAAGGGGATGAGAACCCAAGGGCTGTCAGAAGCAGTGGCAGGAAAAGCCTGGAAGTGCTGTGGCAGAAAACAAATTTTAAGCAGACAGTCGGCTGTGCCAGGGACAGAAGGTGAAAAATTGAGAGCTGAGCAAAGACCTCAGACTTTAATATAAGTGGAACTGTCTGCCAGCAAACTGTGATCTCTTCACGTACAGTGACAAGTGACTCCAACAAAAGGTGGGATCTACAGTATTTAATCACTCTCCAGAGGAGTCTGGGTCAAAAAGGGTTAACTGGCAGAGAAGTCCAGTTAACACTCCTCTTCATTAGATTTTCCCAAAAGATTGATGCTGGAAGACAGTTTTGGTCATCCTTTCTTGCATTTGTTGTCAGTTGTCTACAGGATTTATACCTTCTATCAAATGTCAGCCTCAGTTAAAGTCCTATCTTGCTTAATATGTGGGTTAATAAGATCCATTTCCCCCACCTTGCCTGGATGCTGTGCACACTTTGCCAACAGGATTTGTAGGTTGCAAATGAGAATTTAAGAATCTTCAAGTTTTGTCCCCGTGGTAGCACTGAGGCAGAGATATGTTTCATTCGCTTTTGAATTTGATTCAGGTTATACAGGAAGTTTATTATTTTATCCACTGTATTACAGAGCTAAGCATGGGATTGTTCACAGCAAGAAATTCCACATACTGCAAGACAGACCTCTTACAAATCGGTGACAGTCAGATCTGTCTTTTGCTTACTGAGCCAGTCTGTGCTTTTGCAATCTTCTAGCTATGGGGCTGCATCTTTGTTACTTGTTAGACTTATGGTCTAGGCTGTGGTGGCACGCTGTGTCTTATTCTCTTGCAAACTGATTCAGGAGAACGACTGGGGATGGTGAAATCTGAACTGGTGATAAAAGGAGTTTTCTCAGGTGCCTTGCCAAATGGGGCCACAAACGCTGAATGGGTCCGTTTTTGGAAGGAGGCAAGCTGCCCTCTATTGGCCAGAAGACAAAATTTGGCCCTTTTCCTTTCTTACTCATTGTAGAAGAGGGATTAAGCGTTTGAATCTGACATTGTCTCTTTGTCAGAAAAAGCAGACGTGTCTTTTCATAGGCTGCTACATTGACAAGTGGTATGAAATTGGGCAAAAGATAAATAAACATGAAGATGTCACTTTCACACTGTTTAAAATATTTCTCTGATTTTTCAGCCTTGTTGCAAGGGTGATAAAGAAACACAAGAATCTGAATTTCCATTTAGAAGGATTTTCGATTGCATGTAGTTCTGTATTAATTTTATCAGTGTGAATAGGAATCCAGGAACATGAGCAAAACTTAGAGAGTGGATACTGTGCTGGGCGAGTAAATGTATACAAGTGTATGAGCTCTGCTGGTAGCGATAATATACAGTATGAGGGTAAACCTGAGCACAAAACAAATCTGAGGACATCAGGAGCTGGGACATTTTCATGCTCTGAACTGTATTTTAGTAATTTACTGTGCTTGTTGCTTCAAATCACCTCCTTGTGAGCAGAGCTTCCTGCTAAGTCCAAACTTTAGGTGACAGCATTAGGTGACATCCCCACTGAATACTGCAGCAGCTGGTACCTGGGGAAGTGCTGTGCGAAATTTTCACGTTTATTGATCTTTGTAGAGGAGGCTACAATTTGCAGGAGTTTACAGAGCCTTGCTAAGCAAGCAGAAGTGCTAGACTCAAGTGTTTGTGTGTGTGATGTGTTCCAAGTCCAGTAAATGTTACTGTTTGATTCAGCTTTATGCTCCTGTAACATACACGCTTTTCTTCAAATCTTAATGCGTTATACTGGTGGAAAACCCAGGCACTGAAATGAGTAAATAAATAGATCACATTATCATGTCCAAAGGCGTAATGAACCTACATCATCCCATTATGTCTCATGTTTCTCTCATGATTTGAGGTAATCTTTAGCAGTGGGAAAAGTTTGGTTTGAATATGTTTCTATTTGTACATGCCTGTACTTCTTTTCTGGATGACAGACAGTACCCAACCATCCTGGATTGGCCAAGAGAGTTTTGGGTTTTAGATTACTGCTCTGGCAGCTTGAGAAATGTCTTTAGGACTCTAACAAGATAAAATGTGCCCCCTGCATAATCCAAGGCAAAGGACAGATCCCTGAAGAAAGGAGAAATGCTCCAGTTGCTTTGTTTTTGCTTAAAATGGTCACCCTACCTTGATACCTATGCTTGCCTGTCAGTAACTGCCTGGGATACTTTTGTGGCTGCTAAATTTCTTTGTATTTTGTTTTGTTTATATTTGGTGTTAGGATGGTTTGTTGTTTTTGTGTTGTTGGTTTTTTACTCCTAAAATTTCCTTGCAAACTGATATTGCCCAGGAAAGTGTGGTGAGGGGGATGGGAAAGATACAGAAGAATTATAATTAGAGGCAGGCTCAGGGTTCATTGACAAATGCTATGTTTCAAGCGTATAACATGCAGTTCTTACCAACATGTTGTTGTCTTATGCATCTAAATTACTTGCAAGTATTGCACAGTTGGAAGTAGTTGTTGCTATAGAAGCACTGGAGCTGCTGACAGTGCTGGCAGCAGAAACAGCAGCAACAGCAGAAGGTACATGATTATCTTATGGGTTTGAGAATGGGAGTTGGCATTTTTATCCTATTGTTTCTCATTGCATTGGGAAAACAATGGAGAAGAGAAGAGAAAAGGGAAAGGGAAGGGGAAGGGGAAAGGGAAGGGGAAAGGGAAAGGGAAGGGGAAAGGGGAAGGGAAGGGGGGAAGGGAGAAAGGGGGAAGGGAAGGCAAGGGAAGGGAGAAAGGGGGAAGGGAAGGCAAGGGAAGGGAAGGGAAGGAAGGGAAGGGAAGGGAAGGGAAGGAAAGGAAGGAAAGGAAAGGAAAGGAAAGGAAAGGAAAGGAAAGGAAAGGAAAGGAAAGGAAAGGAAAGGAAAGGAAAGAAAGGAAAGGAAAGGAAAGGAAAGGAAAGGAAAAGGAAAGGAAAGGAAAGGAAAGGAAAGGAAAGGAAAGGAAAGGAAAGGAAAGGAAGGTCTTATCTATTTTTATATTTTTGGATTTACAAATTTGGTTTGAACTCTTCTCAGGTAGATCAAGTTAGCTGAATTTGCAAAATGAGAACATAAATGTTCGTGAAGGTTTGGGTTTTCTCAAACTGTTTCCAAACAGCTGCCAAACAACTCTGAAAAATCTGAAAGTCAAACAGTCCCAACAGGAGCTGTAGGAGGCAGTAGCTGTAGTGGGGCTGTGGGGGACAAAGGGAAGAAAGAAGCCTCTACAACATAAGAAGAATGCCATCAGTCATAAAGGATATCGGATGGATCTGTGTATAAACAAGAACTCGCATGGAAAATTGCTCTTTAGTTTGTAGACCTATGCCATGACTACTTCAAAAATGATCTCTAATGTGGGAGAAATCACTGCTTAACAGCTTTAAATTTTCCTCTTCAAGAAAGGTATACTTGCATGTCAGCAGGGAAGGGTGGGAACAGTATTCTACAGGACCAGATGAATTCTTGTGTTTCATCTCCAGATTTCAAGCAGTCCCAGAAAGCCACTCTCTGCTCTCTGACCACAAGCAAAGCAGGAAGGTGCTTTCCTTCCCCAAAAGTTTGTTATGGTCTTTACTTCCTGGCTGTTTGTGACTCCTCTTCTGCACTGCTGCATCTAGCCAACCCCCCTCCGCTCCACCTCCCTGGCACATTTATTCAGGGCAGAGCTTCTGCCCAGCCTGCTGGGCCAGGCGGGATCCCTGTGTGGCTCTGCTCTCTCTTCTTTTCTTTCCATAGGACATGAGCAAGAGAGGGCGGTGGGAAGGACTCTCTTGTCTTTTGCTATCCAGATTTGAAAGACTTTTCCTTCCTTCTCTCCTGTATAGCTGGGGAGGAGCTCCAGCCTGAGTGCAGTCTGTGTGCACGCCCAGTTTTAGGGCACTGCATACAGCAGGAGAAAGCAATGAGCCTTTAGTGGGAGTACTGAGGAATTCACACTTCCACAGATTAGAGTCTGTTCCTAATTTCTGATTTAACAATAATATTTGAGAGGATCCAAAATGCTGCACATTTGCTCTTCATTAGTTTCAAACAGTGAAGCATTAGTGTCAGTCAGAATTTCATGCTTTTGTTTTTTTTTTTTTTAACCATAATGTGAGAATGGAGATACTGAGTCTGAATAAAAGCCCATCCAGAACAAGAACCTCAGTGTAAGCCCAGGGTAAGCAGATACTGATCCTTTTGTTGTATATTCTCCTAACCTCAAGCCATCTGGCCCAGGAAATTTTTAAGCAAGAGGTGCTCATTTTGTATTTAGTAGTCCCAGACTGAGTATTCTTCTGTGAAGTTCTCCAGATGTTTTCCAAATCTGTGTGAATGTTTGAATCCACAATGCTGCAAGCAGGTCCAAGGCTTCAGTATGTGCCATGGGACAAAATGGTGCCTCCTGTTTGTCTGAGCCTGCTGACTACAAGGTGGAATTTATTTGATGTCTCCTAGTTTTTCTGGCAGAAGAGACAAAAATGTCATGATGTAAGGCATGTCTGTGGTGAACTTTAAAGCAAAGAGTGAGCAAAAGATAATGACCTGATGGTTTTGTGTGGTGGAAGAGGATTTGATACTTGTATATATCTTACCTGTGTATATACTGTGTTTACCTGAATTGTATATATCCAAACCATGATGCACTTTGCCATTAAAATAACCTTGAAGGTGGCTCCAAATAATCTAACCCCTGTCTTTCAGAAAACCTTAATCTTGCATCCTGACAAATACTGCCACACATATTTCTGTATAGATAAATGGGAACTAAAGGCTACTGAAGTTTACCAAACTTTTTTCCATCCATGAAATCCTAAATAATCTTAGTATAGAAAAGTGGTTTAAGGTATCTTAGTTTCATTCTGTGAGTCACTTGCAAGGGTTAAATGATGGCATTCTACCTTTTGAAAATACTTTCATTAGAGGAAAAGATACACAAGATGAATTTCCATCCCCCCCTCTCCCCCCCCGCCCCGTTTGAACCTGCCTAAACAAGGATTCATTATTGTTAATGGGATTTTTGTTTTCTTTAGTGTCACTAAATAAACTCTACTTGGATAGCAACAACAATAACAAAAATGGAGCCAGAAGGGACAATCCTATTCTAGTGGAAGGTATCACTCATGTAAATAGTTTGCTTGAAAACATTCTATATCTTTTTCAAACTGTTAGAAACACTGTAAGCATTTCAGATATTATTCCATGCAGTTAACAAAATGCTTAGGAAAAGAATGAATTTGTTTAAAAAGGCGTTTGCTAAAGCTGAAAAAAAAGCCTTATACATAATAATAAAAATGAAGCTTCTAAGTGAATAGTACACAGCTCATTAGAAAGAATAAACTCCCAGGGTCCCTGAAGGTAAAATACAATAGAATGTAGCCTATTTAAAACTCCATTCAATGAATATGACTTTTGCATACTAAAGCAAATCATATTTCATAACTCAATGGATTATTTTAAATGACTCTTTTTTTATTATTTAATGTTCTTATTATATAAGCTGCATTTTCCACTGAACTGTCTTTAAGAAATCATATTTTTGTAAATGCGGTTTACTAAGGAGTACATTTAAAAAATGAATCATCAGGCAGTAGTGAGACTTCTCTATTGTTTATTGAACATATAAATATTTGGTGATGTATTTAAGGTTAAAAGACAGGTATTGTTAATAAACAAGTATTTCAAAAAGTTATGTACGGAAGCCATTGGCAAACAGTGAGCTATGTGAAAAAATACTGGCATAGCAATACGCCAAGACCTAGCTGAGTTTTTATGAATTTACAAGGTATTGTCTTTTTAACATTTATCCTAGACCATTTTCAGCTACGCTTTCAAACCACCAATATGTTCAGAAGCCTTAAAAGAGGAGATAACTCAAAGTCAAAGAATAACATTTTCATTTGAAGTCAGGCCAAGCAGTAGATGAATTTTGTAGTTGGTCTAGAGCACGGAAGGAAGAGTCTCTTCATGTCCAGCATAACATCCATAAAAGGATGACCCCTCCTGAAAGTGAAGTGCTTGGTTAATCATTAGTTTGCCCCCAGTTCAGAATTCTTATTCCTATAGCATTGTTGACAAGATCACAGCAAAACAACTGAGGTTTTTCTTTAATGCTGCCAGCCAGAAATGATTAAAGGTGTTGAAAGGCACAGCCCCCACTGACAGGTGGGTGAGCAGTGCAAGGTAAGAGAGTAAGGCAGGGGCCCTTCATTTGAAAAGTCTCCTCCAGCTGATGTACGGTAGCCAATGCTGGCTGCGCCAGATGAAGTCTGTATTTGCTGCTCATTTGATTTGCAGTTCAGACTAGTCTACATGACATGTGCCATGAGTGTGGGCTCATGACACATTTCAGGAGTCTGTTCTATGTAAGCAAGAACTGTGTGCTGGGTGGTCAAACTCTGAGGTCAGTTCTGTTGTTCTGCTTGAAGACATATGATTTAACTACATTTAGCTATCAACACAGCAGACCATTTTCAATCAATCAGAAGTCATTTGGCTGTCAACACAGGAGACCATTCTCAATCAACCATAATTTGAGATGCATAGGAACAGCAGATTTAATACTTTTGGAATATTTCATGGCACTTGCATTCCTGCATTGCTATCTCATCTGACTTCTTTTGGTTTTTTCCAAACAGTTCAGACTTACACAAAGAGGCTTTGGATTAAGAAGCACACGTTCCGAGACCTAGTTTGGATAACAATGGGATACAACTGTAATTCAATAAGACACACCATTTATTAAGTTCGTTGGTAGTCTGAGAATCTTACTGAGTGTCCAGATGTGCTGACTGGGCAGAAGTGTTCTTCAATAGTTCCAACAAGTTTTCCCTGGTAAGAGAGCTGTAACCTTTCCCTTTTAACAGTATTGAAGTCTAAGTCATTTACAGGTGGAATTACTTCAAAAATCTCTAGATAGTGTTATGACCTTAAACAAAAAAAGAATCATTTTCATCTAGCCTAGGAGGGGCTGTACACCTCAGCAATGGTCACAGATGGGTGAATGACGTGTCAATGAACAGAGGATTTTCAGTTAACCAATTCTTAGGTAGTATTAAAGGTGTTTTATCTTCAAAGTCCTATATTATGTAGTTACAGCTACCTCAAACACCTTCTCTTTCTTTCTGCTGTAAAACACAGTACATCTTGAGATGAAAATGGAGGACAATTGCTGTTATGGTGGGTGCTCGGCTTTCCTGTGTGTTTTCAGTGGTTTTGGCTTATCAGAGCTTATGGTCAGTGATTTCCACATTTTCTGTCCCAGTCAACTTTATATGCTGCTGTAGGTAGGAGGTTTGAGAGAACGTACAAGAATGAACTAAGAGGAGAAGTGGTTTTAAATCTGGAGAAAGTTATGGTTTGAATGTGTATGTTTTACATGCACTACTGTGCATATTATGTATTAAAAGGTGAACTGTGTATTTTAATGCACAATATGATTCCATGTTGTATACATACCTAGAACTCAATAGTGGATGTGTGAAAGGCTTTGACTTAGATGCAATTTCTTGAAAACCACTTTTTTTTTTTTTTTCCCCCTGTAACAATAGCTGAACCCAAGGATTTTGGTGTCCTGTTTCTTTGCAGAAAAGTTACCTATTTTAAGTTCTTCGCTGCTGCTCCCCACCAACAAACCACAGATGACATGGAACAATCTCTCAGGTGGCAGCATGTTGTCTGTTCTCACTTAGAGCTTGGACATTTCTTCTCATGATACCAGAAACGGTGTCAATCTCTGGTAATAATAATGACAAGATCTGGAAGAAAATGCCTTTCCACTAGGTGTTGACTAAGTCCCACTTAATTTCATAGGTCACACTGACCATCATACTGTTGGCTGCTACCCAGCCACCAGTGCAGCCTGTCCACTGGAGATATAAAACTAGTACACAACATTTATTTGTTCCTGGAAAAGTGGTAGGGGTTCCCAGTATTGTAAAATTTTCATTCTTAATAGTTTTAATTGAAGCAGGATTGTAGGAATACTAAAATTTTTAAAGCAATCTATTTCAGGAGAATAAAAAAATGAGGCAATGGTGGAGATCTGTTTTGTTGTTAATTTTTTATTACCAAAATTTCACTTAGATAGGAAGAGAGTATATTCCCCTCAGTTTATTATGGGAACAGTGGAAATATTCAAACATAGGCAAAGATTGAAATAATGTCTTAGAAAAGGTGAGAGAAAGAAATGTTATGGAAATTATGTGTTTTCAGTAACACTTATTGTTTATAACTATCATTTATATGCTAAGCACACTCCTAGGTAATTACTATCCTTATCTGGTAAGCTTGTGGGCTATGCAATAAGTGTAGTTTATTAGGCATCTTTCGTATCTTTAATAGTCCAAATCTCTGGTCACTGTCAAAGAGCTGCTATTTGGGCTGTTCTTCTATTATTTTTTTTTAAGTCATTGTATTTCACTGGAAAATAAGTGTGAACAGTCTCCCGTGAACAATCTGTGTGAGATATGGCTAAAACTCAACTAAAATTCATGGCTATTTATTGCAAACTCTTGTAACTTATATGTTTAACGCTGGATGTTCTCAGTTCATTCCCCTGTCCAAAGAGTAGTCACGTGCCGCTGTAAGACGATGTGTCTGGCTGAGTTGAAGGGACAGCATGTGTGTTGGGATATAAAATTGTGTGCGTGTCTTTTGAGTGTAAAACATTATCTGCAGTTTCTTTGCAAGAGAGTTTCTACACTACATGCACATCCATGCAACACGGCTGAACTAGCTGACTGCTATAGGAGCGCTACGAGGTGTCAGGCTAGTCCCAATGCTACGGGCAGGACAGCAGCATAAGCATGGTACTCTGCCCAAGTTAATAACCCTTGTGTTGGGTTAGAGGTCCTGCGTAACTCATTTGTGACTCCTTGTGCGTGACTAATGCAGCCATTATTTTCACACCACATTGCATACAACTGAACTTCTAACATATAAACCTGGACACCTCTAACTGGCATATGTATATATTCAGGAGCTTACTTACACAGACTGCACAGAGAGGGGAGGATAGAGCTGTTGAAGGTATCCGCTCCATTTCGGTATACCAGAGTGCAGTGTGGATGTTAGGAATTGGACGTACGAGGTGGGTAGGAAGTAACCCTGGCATGCAGGTTTGCCACTGATTTCAGGGTCTGAGTGCTGGGGCTAAAATAGTTTGAATTGATGAGCTGTAGTCAGCTCCTTGGAGCTGACTGTCCCTGCTACAGCTTGTGTATAAAAGGGATTTGGGACCAGAATGTTTAGTAAATATTTAATTAACTGAAATGTTATTAGAGTGCAATGAATAACTGCAACTTAACTTTTAGCTTCCACTCCTGTCACTCCCCCACAGTGTGGGAGATGCAAATTGGGATAAGGAGCCATGCGAGTTTTGTCAGCAAGACTAGCTGTGACTTTTAAATATATTGTCTAACACCCTAAGGGGAGCCTATAAAAACTTGAATGCGAAATCATTACACTGTTTTGTCATGCCCAAATGACAATAACAACCATGAAACCTTTTCTGTAAAATGCCTTTACATAGGCTAACTCGATTTGCAATGATTTAAATACTGAAACAAATTCCCTCTATTTCCATCTTGCATTTAAACAAAATGACAGCATATTGGCACCATCACTGCCTCATCTTACTATAAATCAGCAGAAATGAACAATCTGTCAAGTTCCTTATCTGCTCTTTTTAGTCTTATACAGTATGTGCATCTCCAGAAGAAAAAAAATCATAAATACATCCATGCTCCCTGTTTGCCTGTTTTTAATGTCCTTGTCATAGCTAAAGCTCTAGAGGACTGGAAAAACCTCATGGGTAGATGAGTGGCCTTACTGGTGAAGAAAAAACTGGAAAGGTAAAGCAGTAATGGTAGTGCTCATCTGGCAGTATTGGTAATGAATAAGTATCATGATTTGACGGGAGATACTTCCTAGAAGTAACCGTGTGATAAAAATCAGCTCATGCCATTACAGGGCACAAACCAGTTCTTCTGTGGGGTGACCATTGGCCAGACTTGCAAATAAAGAATAAGACTCTCCTCTCTGAATATTCCTGTTGTTTTAACAGAGAATATGCAGGAAGCAACGAGCTAATGCATTGTGCCAAGAATCTGGTCAAGTGAGAATATATGATTCAGTCAAAAAGCTCACTTACAAATTGAATTTAAATTTAGATTTACCTAGGCTGTTTAGATTTACTAAATTACTTAGGCTGATTTAGATACAGATGAGTCAAAGACGACTTGCACAGCATTCAGTAGCGTATAAACCATATGTACTGATGGATTGCTTCTATTAATAAATGGATGCAAGTTTTTGTTTTCCATGATGATATTTGCATATGGTACAGTGCTTTAGAGAGTAAAGGTGTAGTACTGAATTTTGCATATAAATATAATCTCTATTATTTAAATTAACTGAGAAATCTTCTTATATGAAGTAGTCTATCAGATCCACAGTAATAATGCTTTCTGTTGCCTTTGTTGAGATGTTCACAATGTGACTTTAAGGTGGCTGTTCAAATAATCATGAGGATGAAGCCTCATGCTTTTCAGGTAGCAACAAATATGCTGTCTTCTTTTTCATTTTTTTTAAGTCCAGTGGAGTTGAACAACAACATGCATAAAATAATCAAGGTAGTTATTATTCCTGAATTCAAATGGGAGGTATGAAACAGATCCAGACTGTGTCTGTACCAGTGTGAAAGTGGCAGAATAGAGGTAAGCATGTTACAAGAAGATAAAGAGAGCAAAGGGAGAAAATGTGAGAGATTTTACCATTGATTTTAGCATTTCTTCCCAATAGGTTGCTCTTCAAAATATATTTTAAGTCATTACATCATAATGTCTGAATCTTTGACTTTTCTTCTTATTATTCAGTCTCTGATGATTGGAGAGTATGGTTCTTAACATACTACTTTTATCTGGCTTATATGTGATACAGTCCCCGCTGTCCCCTTTTACTGCATGCAAAGCCTACAAAGTAGCACAGTTAAAATAATTGTGTTGTATGGAGTTATGCTGTTGTAGAGGGCGATTCTGTACATGAGAGGTGGGAGAAGAGAGTCTATAGATCCAGGACACTGTAGGAAGAGGGGCTGCAGCAAGTTAATTGTATAGACCTGCTGATAGAAAACATGGTGTTAGTCGTGGCAGGAAGGAATATAGCAGTTTGTCTGATCCAGGGTCACATGGGAGCACAGAAAGACACTGAAGATTCAGACTAACATCTGAAAATATCAGATGAATAAGCCAGTTTGGACACTTGACGGCAAAGCAAATTTCTTCTCTATTGTAAAAAAAACTAAACCACCAAAGTTGTGAATTTCAGCTTAGGAACGCAAGTAGCGGTCTGGCACATATTTATCTAGAATAAGCAAAGAAATGGTTGAAGAACTGACAATTGCAGTAATAAACACATGGACAGATAAGGAAGAAATATCTTACAGGAAATAATGTGACTCTGTGAAATGGTGCACCTGGTGAAATGGTTCAGGAACTCACTAATGTAAATAACACTTCATGATTATTTATTGAAGGAAAGTGGCATCTAAGGTTCTCACTGAGAATCAAGACTTCATTCAGTTACATACCGCACTAATATGCAATGCTTATTCCTGCAAAGGGCTTAAGACCTGCTTAAAAGCAAGATCTAATAGAGGGAAGCACTGAAGACAAAACCAACATGGAACTGCACAGCCTGTAAAAAACCCCAAACATTTAAAGAAACCTACAAAACTTATCTCTATAATATTACCCAGAACAGACTGTGTTCTACTAACATTTCTCACCAAATTGTTTCCTACTGATACACCTTAGCCCTTCTTTTTCTACTTTCTCTCCCTCTCCTTTCCTCTTCCCTTACTCACCCATTCCCTTTTCCCCTCAGCCATTCCCCTTCCCTGTCCACTTCTCCATTCTGTTTTTTGATATGCTTAAAAGACTGGAAGATCTGTTGGCTCCATTTTTCTTTGGAATAAGTATGTTGGTTTTTCCTTTACATCCAAATGCTTTCTTTCCTTCTCTCGTGTATGGAAGTGACTTTGCATTACACGAAACCCTCAGTAGTGTTGTGAGTTCTGACAAGCCTTGACAGTAACATACTGGAAATAATTTTCACATAAGTTGGTGACCAGTATCTGTCCCATGTCTTACCAAATAGCTCCACTACGCATGCCTTATGCAATTTATAGTGGAAAAGCTACAAGGATATTTACTGTAGTGTCAAGTATAATATGCAATATACGAAAGCTGTAAGAGGAAAAAGCAATGCAGAAAAGTATAAAGTGACAAAGCATTAAGCTAATCCTACAAAGATCTTGACTGTCATGCAGTACACTTTCCAAATACTTGGGAGGCACGGAGAAAGGTTTATTAATGGTTCATCATCCTGCCAACACTGCCTACGCTTCTCATATGCAAACATTACTGTTTGGGGAGGGAGTGGGTGGGATTTTCCATGCATCAGATTGTAGCCATGAAAATGACAGTATTTTTCCAGAGTAATTGAAGCATTACCAAGCAAGACAATGATTGATGGTGTCTTTAACAGTATAAGAACACTGCCTGCTTTCCTTACAAATATGTTACATGTATATGAAGAAGAAAAAGAGAGTGGGAAAAGACTTATAGCACTCAAAAAAATGATGCTCACAGTATTCAGTTGATTTTATTCATTATCATTTTCACAAACCACTTGTTTGATTTCCCTTTTTATTATCAAATCATTATACCATTGACAGAAAGCAAAATTACTGCTTTGTAATATATGCGACATAATTAACTGGCTACATTAATGTTTGTGACAGAGGCACTTCTTAAGTTTTCAAGCATTCTGAGAGTTACAAAGTCATTGCTAAAGCTGGCAACAACAAACTGATTTTCTGTCAATACAATGAAAAGGAGATTGCCTATACTTCCTGTGTGTAATCAGCTCCAGACAGCAGAGACATGCATATAGGGTGATGTATGGCTGAGGACTATGCAAAAGTGATGCACCATTATAACTAATTTACAATCTTGAAAACACAAATGAGTAGAAAATAAATGGTATATGGCTTTTGTGCTTTCTTCAGCACAGAGTTAAATTTCCTTGGCAGAAAGGAGAATTTTAGGGACGAGAGAGTAAGTATGGGATAGATTAATTTATTTTCTCAGAACGAGTAATGCCATATTACTTGGAAAATGAATATTTTTAAAGAAAAAATGTATAAGTTTCATAGCAAATGTTACATTAATCCTTTCTGAGATGGATGGCGAGGAAATCAAGGCCAAAAGATAGGGTCTTTCAAGGAATATTTTTTAAATGTGTGAACTTAGTGCATATGTTTCCCTTCCAAGTTGCAAAAATATTTTAGTGAGACACTACTGCGATTGTATCTGGGATCACAGAATCAGAGAATGGTTGAGGCTGGAAGGGATCTCTGGAGGTCATCTGGTTCAACCCCTCTGCTCAAGTAGGATCACCTAGAGCTGGTTGCTCAGGACTATGTCCAAATGGCTTTTGAATATCTCCAAGGAGGGAGGCTCCACAGCCTCTCTGGGAAATGTGTGCCAGTGCTTGGTCACCCTCACAGTGATAAAGTGCTTTCTGATGTTCTGAGAGGACCTTCTGTCTTTCAGTTTGTGCCCATTGGTCCTGTCACTGGGCACCAGTGAAAAGAGCCTGTCTCCATCTTCTCATACCCTCCTTTCAGATATTTATATATATTGATGAGATCCTCCCTGAGCCTTCTCTTCTCCAGGCTGAACAGTCCCACCTCCCTCAGCCTCTCTTTGTATGACAGCCTACAGTCTCTTAATCATCTTTGTGGCCCTTTGCTGGACTCTCCCCAGTATGTCTATATGCATCTTGTTCTGAGGAGCCCAGAACTGAACACAGTACTCCAGGTGTGGCCTTACAAGTGCTGATTAGAGGGGAAGGATCACCTCCCTTAACTGGCTGGCAGCACTCTTCCTAATGAACCCCAGGATACCGTTGGCCTTCTTTGCTGCAAGGGCACGCTGCTGGCTGATGTTCAACTTGGTGTCCACCAGCACTCCCAGTTCCTTTTCAGCCAAGCTGCTTTCCAGCTGGTTGGCCCCCAGCATATACTGGTGCATGGGGTTGTTCTTCCCCAGGTGCATACTTTGCACTTCCCCTTCTTGAACTTCATAAGGCTCCTGTCAGCCCATTTGTCCAACCTGTTAAGGTTCCTCTGGATGGCAGCACCACCCTCTGGTGTATCAGCCACTCTTCACAGTTTTGTGTAATCAGCAAACTTGCTGAGGGTAATCTGCCTCATCATCCAGATCATTAATGAAGGTATAAAACAGGATTGGACCCAGTATTGATCCCTGGGGTACACCACTAGTCACTGGCCTCCAACTAGACTTCATGGCACCGATCACCATCCTCTGGGCCCAGCCATTTAGCAAGTTTTCTATCACTGTCTCCTCCAGTCTATACAGCTTCTCTATGACAATCTTATGGCAGACAGTGTCGAAAGCCTTACTGAAGTACAAGGTAGATGGTTCAGCTGCATCCCGGGAAGGATGACCTGGATTAGTGGCAGCTTAAGAGGTGAGGATTCAGCTGTGCCATTGATGGAGAGGAGCTGTGCAGCAACGTACCCCTTTTCACTACAGCAGAGAGTAGCCAGTCACCTGGGCAGTGCCAGCCAAGGGCAGTTGTAGGGTGGCAGGGAGTACCTGGATAATCCACTCCAGAAAAATACCTCTCTCTGCTGCTCAGGACTTTGACTCGGGAGCTGTTGATTGTATGTCTTCTTGGCAGCCAGCATAGTAGTGCCTGAGCAATGTTAGTGCTGATTTACAAGGACCATAAAAGCAGAATAAAAGTAATCCCCAAGATGGCAATAATGAAGAGACAGCTCCTAAAACCAAATTCTTCTTCTCACCTCCTGCACTTTATCATCCTTTTAAAACAATTACAAATCAACAACATTTCTGTTTCCTTTCCTTCTCCTTTTCCTCCTCTTTTTACACTGTCCTTCTCACTGTTATATATTTATTAACTTTTCCTCTTTTTACTTCTCCATCAGCCAGTTGTTTCCATGGTCTCTTAGACTATAAATTTCCCCATATTCCATTTAACCTTTACATAGAGCTCACCACTTTATTAAGGCATGAATTTTTTTTCAGCACCTATACCACTGTAAATCATAAGTCATTCCTTTGGAGTTAGTGGAGTGACACTACTGTAAAACAGATTCAATTGGGAGAATCAAAGATCCTAACATTTACAATGGACCTAAGGTAAAAATGTAGTCTTTGAGTATTGATTTGGAGAGGTTAATAAGATTTACAACATTAAGACACTAGGGCTGTCAGCGTGATATCAGGATAATTCACTTAAAAAGAAAAGAGCAGACAGTTAAAAAACACCAAAACCAATCAACAATTTTTTTATCAATTATGGGTATGCTAAAAGCCTCTTTTTCTAATCGTAGTGTGGGTTCCCTGCATTTCATTTGCCAGAGGAAGGGCAAATACTTTCAGATGTAAGGTATCATTGCTCTGATGTTGCCAGGATAGCTCTAACTCTATGCCTTTTCCAACTTCCCTTTGCAGTTTGCCACTGCAACAATATGGTTTAGTATGTACTGGAAGTGTGGCTTTATTATTTTGTGCCTTTCTACTTTGTATTTAAGACCACAAACAAGCCCTCAAGCTGATTGCAACTAGAACTGCATGAAGAACAGTGTGTTTCTGGTTGATCAAAGAGAGGGGGTAAATCCTTACTCTCCCACATTATTTTCTTCTAGCCCACTTAAAAATATCTCTTGTTTAGTACTGTGGTTGCTGAACTCTCCTTGCTTTAGTGTTCAAAGGTACACATATTCTGCACTGGAAAAATGCTTTGAAGAAAAAAACCTGACTAGATTTTTGTCACGACTAAGACAAGTTCTGGAAGATGATTTCTCTGTGAGGAATCAGAGACTCGGAGTTAATGATGTCAACCAGGACGAAAAGAACTTTCCTCACAGAAATATTTCAGGTGCTTTTTTAGAAAGGCACCTCATTCATTCATGCAGACACCTTTTATGCCACACACATAATTTGACCAAAGACTTTTTAAAAAACTTAGCATATGTGCATCAGAATGAGGGTGTTGTCCATACTGAGATTTATGCTAACTTCCTATTCTCAATATAAAATAAATAATAAATAAATAAACCCATAAAATAATGGGTTAAAATGCATATTTTTTTGCCTTTTCTTTTATATAACTAAATCAAAACTTTCTATTAGCCTGCCATTTGTTTTTCTTTTTCCCAGGAAGAAAGCTGGAAATCCAGTTGCAGAAACAAAGGAATATGGTTACAGAAATACATACACAGACAAATCTAAGAAATTATCTTTAGTTGGTTTTGTGCCAGTCATCTTAACTACATGTTTTATGCTATAGGCCCAATTTCCCTACTAGACCACTGCACAGGTGGAAATATGTATTTGTGGGACATTGAAGAGTAAATTTCCCCAATGCATCACAATTATAGAAACATCTGTGCAAAACAGCTTTGATCCAGTTCACTGTGAAAATATACATCATTCATGATGGTCTAGTGACTGCAGATTTCCCTGCACCGTAAAGCCAGAAACAATGGGAAATTGGTTCAAGACACACCAATAAAGAGTTTTCCTTCTGGCACCTGTACATCTCAGCTGTTGTTCCTTGCCTGTACTATAAGGGTATAATTCCATTAAAGTTAGAAGGAAGACAAATACATTTTACATGCATTAATGAAAACACACAGACAGCATGTAAACACAGTCAGGAAAAGCATCTGAAAAGGTCACTTGAATAAAAATAAGTTGGACATATAAGCCATTTTGGTAAAATAAAATCACTTTATGCTTCTACTCGGATCTTGAGCCAAACCTCAATTGGACCTTGTTTGAAAAAGTTTCTGATAATTTACCATTCCTCCCCTGCTTTGCACAAATTGGTTCAGGCTGGATAGGGAAACAGAATGCCAACTTTTAACGAAAAAACCTTATTTTAGCATAAGAAAATAAGGGGTGTTTTTGTGATTCCTATCTGTCTCTTTCTGCCCCTGGAAACTTTTGTATCTGCAGTTTCAGCCAAATCTGCCAGTTTCAACCAAATTTGACAGATGGGCTGTAGAATGTTACTGTCAGTGATATCTCTTACTTCCATTGAAATATGTGACTTAGTAGACAAGAGAGGTCCTGCTGATGTCCCTTCTAAGGGAAATGCTGCCACATGAACTAATCCCTTCTTAGATACCAGAGAATCCACAACTGCAAGAGTCTCAATAAATAGCCCATCTGTGGAAAATACTGTTGGAGCATCAATTAGCTACTAGAAGATCAAGTCATCAAGGTCATAAGAAATCGGGTTTCATTAATTTTCCAAACTTGGAATTCTTTATTAGGAAATATCAAGGCTAGGTTCATAAATATAAACTTTTGTATTACAGTGAGATCCAGCTGAAGACATGTCAGCTGAACACATAATCAGTTTAATTTTCTGTTGCGGTAAAGAAAGCACAGCAGCTGTAGACTCTGGGCATTTCTTTCCTTCAAGCTTTATTTGTAAACCACATAAACACAGGGGCAGGTAAAACAAAATGATGGCCCTGAAGGGTGATTTTGATATATTGTTCCATGGATCAACATGTTTATTAATAGCATTACTCTGGAAGATACAGAATAGGTGTTGACAGTCACAAAAGTATGAAATTGCTTTTCTGTCTATCTATTAATCTCTCAGTCTGTCACAGAGAATAGAAGCCTAACTGGCCTTCACATCAGTAAGGGTTTTGCAAGTTCTAGATTTCTCTGTTAAAGCGCTCTGTTTTCTCCGCTTTCATCCCTTCCTCTTCCAAGAGTAGCACCGCTGCCTACAAGACAAAACTTGGTTATCCTTGGGCAGATGTGCTGCAGGCTGTGATGTATGCAAGGAGGTGGGCAAAGCTGACATCTTCAGTTGTCATTAGACCTAATTTGCAGGAAGGGTGAAGATCAACCAGTGCATCTCAAAATGCAATAGGCAAAGATGACCCTGCAGAATTTCTCTCATTAGAAGGGAGCTGCAAGTATATACCTTACTGCTTAATTCATTCATTTTCTTATAAGTAAACAGACCATTTTAAATTGCCCCTCCCCAATATTAATTTCAGAAAACTGCAGCATGAGAGAGGTGGGTGATTATATTCCTAATTAAAACACAAATACAGTAATTACAGTTTATATGCCATTATCCTGAATCTACACAGGATGACTTTAAACAGCAAAACAGCCATTAATTTTACTGTTCAAAGAAATGCTCATAATCTTTTAGAAATGTCATATAAAATATTCATTTTGAAATGCCCTGCGGTGGTTTCTGAATTTATTTAAAGTGGGCTGTTGATAGCTCTTTTATAAATAAGCAATTACAGTACACCTAAATATATCATGGCCCATCACATTATACATTCTATAATTTCATGGATGAAAAGCCTACAGCTGATCTGCATAAATGTGGTGCGTCTCACAGCAGGTGAAGAGTTTGATTATACAGGATAATCAGTGTTATTATTATAGTTAACCATTTATACCTGTTATTTATTAAAACCCAGCAAATCAGATATTGGTTTATTTAAGGAAGTTGCTGTATTGTAGGCCAAACTAGGCCGAAGACTATTAAACACATGTAAAATGCACAGTTACCTTAGTAGTTTGAAATCAGCCAAGGTCAGCAGGGAATGAGAGTTGATAGTACTTGGGGGCAGTGGAGAAAGCTATATTGAGTGAGCGGCTGGGGTCTGTCCAGATCCCTTGGACAAATATCATCACTAAAACATCATTGCCCCACTGGCAATATCAGATATCCTTGCTAGCACATTAGATGAAGCCAAGGGCTGATTAACTGCAGAAAGGTGAAACAACCACTGACATATTTAGGTGGTTTTTCTAGACCCGAGGTGAAGGATTTTTGTGAGGGTTGCTCTGCACAGATTACAATACTGCTACTTACAGTGCCATATTCCTCAGTCATTTCAGAGAACTGAACATTCTTATAAAACAATGTAAATCAAAGGATAGTCTTTTTGATTATTTGAGTGTAGTCATAAGACCTGGAAGATTACATGCACAGAGTTTTTCTGCTGGCAACATGCATGTGTTTGTCACCTTGTCTGAGTCAGTAGTGTTATGCTTCCCCCCCTCTTGCTCAGCTCCTCACACAAGTGATTGTACGCAGGAGACAGAAAGGGTCATCAGCATGGGCACAGTGAAAGAGGCGAGATACCCGCAAGTGGGTCCTTTTGGCATCTCCCTTCTGGATCTGTGCAGGTGCTGCCGACCTCTGCTGAAGGGGGAGAGCCAAAGGGGAGACTGGCCTGGCGAGAAGCCATCATCCCAGAGGAAGTGTCAGTGCTGTAGATGCTCTCTGCAAGCTAGCTAGATTTCAGATTTCGGTCCTTGGGGATGGTACCTGGCACTTCTACTTAGAGCTTCAGAGATCTGGGAACTGCCTGTTCTTCGAAGAAGGGAACAATGTCTCCAGAGAAAATTCAGACCTATAACTGACAATAGGTGGGATGACAACAAGAAGTTAGTTTAGAACAACAGAAGAAACATATTGAGAGGACAGCCCACCTGGAAAAACACCTACCCTGAACAGTGCTGGCATTTTGGTGAGAGTAGCATGGCAGGCAACCTAGTACTCCCAATATATGTTTCTTAACTGATTATTTGAGTTTATAGCAGTGAAAATTGTATCAACATACAATTTCTATTCCATTTCTGTGGATATACATTTGTTTTTCAAAGTTATGTCAACTCTGTGCTGAATTACTGAGTATATGTGTCCAGAAAGAGGTCCACTTCCACTTCAACTCTTCTCTGTGAAAGAAACAGAACAAGTAAAGGCATGGCTGTACAGGGTAAGAATGTACTGGAAAGGAAAAGAAACTTCTTGTTTTCCTTGCAATTTCAGGGATTGTTCCGATGATCATAGTAACTGAGCTAGACTGAATTTCGTAGGAAGATAAACCTTTTATATTAAACTAAACAGAAGTTTTGTGTATGCATATATTTACTAACTACACAGAACAAAACTGTTATGTGATTTGGAAACAATTTTCCTCTTTGCAAAATCTGTAGTTTCTAATAATAAATTGAAACAGGTAATTGTAATTATGCAACCAATAGTCAAAGATTTAAAACATTCGGCTCACCTATGCCTTTAATTTCAAAGTACAAAAAACTGAGAAGAAATAGATATCCTATTTCAATGCAATATAAATATAATCTAATAAAAATCTAGTGCTAATAGAAAAAAAAAACAAACAAACAACTGTGTGTGAAATTCTCACCTCCTGTGAGTACTCGTATTAGACTGTCCCGAATGGAGACAATTAAATATATGGTAGGTGCTCACAAGTATTAAGATGAAGACTAAATATTCAGGACTTCGAAGTGAAACTAGAACACTGAAATTATTGAGAACCTAAAAGTTAACATTGTTATTAATGAAGTAAATATAAAACCTTAAATATTTGTGTGCTGAAAATCTAATAACTAGAAGTATGCAAACTGCAAATAATAAAATCGAACAATCAAAACAGTGAACAATGATACTTCTCTTTCTATATAGGAACATTCTTGCATTAGACTTGCTGCATTTGTGGATTACCCTGTATTATATAGGAAATGCTGAGCCATAGCACTACGGATGGAGATAACTAAGAGCTTTTATTCTATTCTATATTTCAAATTTCAAAATCATTAATTTGTAATATTTTTCCAATCGATCAAAGTCCCTCAGAAGATTGAGTTCTGCTTGGAAGAAATAGCTGGATAAATAACCTTATAATGGCATTATAATATGAAAAGATAATTTATTATAAAACCTACATGATGTTGTCCTTTTTGTGTCACCTAATTACTGGTTACTTACATATTACAAAGCAGAAAAAACAGAAATTTGCTTGACACTGAGATGATATGAAGAAGACTTCTGGATATTCTGAGACTGATGTACTAAATCTGAGACTGCTTAGAAGTACCCATTGGCACAAAGAGGCTTTTGAACTGGAACCAGTTCCTCTGTTCTTCCATTAGCCTGGGTTTGAGAACATGGTAAGAGTCTTAAGACGCCTAAAGAGAAGAAAGTTTTCAGTTGAGCTCTTTGTTTCAATGGAGAGGAGTCACACCGGGACCAAGCTGAGTTTCAGTGAGATTGTTCCTTGCTGAAAACAATTCAAATATGCTTACAACCTCTTTTCACAGAATCACAGAAGGGCAGGGGTTGGAAGAGACCTCTGGAGATCATCTAGTCCAACTCCCCTGCTAAAGCAGGATCACCCATAGCAGGTTGCACAGGATTGCGTCCAGGTGGGTTTTGAATATCTCGAGAGCAGGAGACCACAGCCTCTCTGGGCAGCCTGTTCCAGTGCTCTCTCACCCCTCAGAGTAAAGAAGATTTTCCTCATGTTCAGATGAACTTCCTGTGTTGCGATTTGTGCCCGTTGCCCCTTCTCCTGTCACTGGGCACCACTGAAAAGAGTCTGGTCCTGTCCTCTTGACATCCGCCCTTTAGATATTTATAAATGTTGATGAGATCCCCTCTCAGTCTTCTCTTCTCCAGGCTAAACAGACCCAGCTCTCGCAGCCTTTCCTCATAAGAGAGATGCTCCAGTCCCCTCATCATCCTCGTATCCCTCCAGTGGACTCTCTCCAGTAGTTCCCTGTCTGTCTTAAACTGAGGAGCCCAGAACTGCAGATGTGGCCTCAACAGGGCAGAGTAGATGAGGAGAATAACCTCCCTCGACTGGCTGGCCCATACTCTTTTTAATGCACTTTTCTATGGAAACATTTTAGATGCTTGGTTTTAGGAACAAAAGTGTTAATTCTGACTAATAAATCTTCTACAAATACATACAATACATATAATAAGGCCAAAGAGACCATTAGATCCTGTATTCTCATCTGTATTATCTAGACTGTACAACATTAGATTTAACTGATATGTTTTGCAGGGTAGCATCCAATCTTAACAGGTAGCTATCAAGAGATAAACACCCCTTGGCAGTTCATGGTCATAGTTAATCATGGTTCATCAGTAGAATTTGTGACAGTTTAGATTTGGATTTGTCAAGCTTTAACTTCCAGCTGTTAGAATTTCTTTTCTGGGTTTTGTTTTTTTGTTGTTGTTGTTGCTGTTGTTGGGGGGGGGGTTGTTTGGGTTTTTGTTTGTTGTTGTTGTTTTGTTTTGTTTTAAAATCTCTGCTATATTTAGGGGTAGGACAGTAGAAACAGTCAAATTTTTCAGTAAGTGATAGTTGATGCTGAAAATAAAAAAAATAAAACAAAGATTGGAAATGGTGTCAGGTAAGGATTTATTTCCTGTCTAAGAAACATTTCACTTAAAAACAAAGTACTTCCTTTCTGGAAAGTTGTAAGAAAGGCAATGAAAATGATGGGTTTCGTTCATAAATAAGTCATGGTATTTCACCACAGTCCAGTAAGTGAGTCATTTGCTGAGGTTACAGGGGATTTGGTTCAATTTGTACCTTTGCCTGGAGGGGAAATGAACACTCATCAAAAAAAAGGTGTAAAGATGAGAGATCTTCTTTTCCACGTTCTCAACCTAAGGCAGGATCAACGGCACCTAAATCCAATAAATACTTCCTATAAAAGAGCTAATTCAACAAATTATCAGTTACTCTGGGAGAAAATAATCTCATTTTTATCTGTTCATACTGTTCTACTTTAAAAAACAACTGACCAACCAAATATCCATTAGACAAGGATTAAGGGAATATTTAGATATTTAGTGAAAAGTGGAAGAGATTGATGAGGAAGAACTTACCTTTCACAATACCTTGTAGGCTGAAAAGTTAAAGCATATTTTCTGGGGACCTATTGGTGCAAATTGCCTTAGATAGAAAAGGGAACTGAATCTATGTCTCCTTAGGTTTATGTAATTGCACTAACTAATTTTCTATTGAGAAAACTGGAAGAAAACTTACTAAAGTACTGACAAACTCATAAAAAATATTAAGGATGACTTAAGTACATTGTGGGGGCAAAATTGTCACCCATCTTTATTAAAAAGTTACTTGCCAACCTATGTTTTCCTGTAAGGAGAGACTTTGTGTACATTATGAAATCATCTCTGGAGCTGCTTTTTTAGGTACTGTGTATATTGGTTTGCTTTTGCCTATGTAATTTTTTTTTTTTAATCAGAGTTCTAAATATTAACTTTTGCCATCTTCATACTGTACAAAGAGGTCTTGCTTGTTTCAATTTTGTTGAAAGTATGCTTTTTGTATACAAGTCTTCCATTCAAACATTTTTTTCACCTTAATATATGGCTATGAAAGCTTGAAATCCAGCAATGATGTAGATAGGCATCTAAATGTCTTTGAAAGCAAATTCTTAACGAAAATTCTAGGTGTTAAATGAAATGAAGTTATAACAAATGTCAAAATTATTCAGGGATTTTAACAAGTTCTTATCTCCAGAGATATAACAAAAAAAAAAAAAAAAAAGTGAAAATATCTGGGGTTTGTTAAATGAAACCAGAACATCTGCCTTGGCTGACATGCAACTGAGGAAGAGCTAGGACATGTAAAAAGGGCCAAAGAGAAGAATCTTTCCATAAAACAGAAGTGAGAGAAGGGATACTTAACGTCAGAAAAATAGAAAGGTATCACTGGTGTAAACAGCGATGAGAAAAATCTGTCTGTGTCAATATCTGTGGTGAAGAATAATTCAGATTCAAGTGAGAACACTGCCTTTGACTGAAAATCAAATAATAAAAAAAAAAGCAAGATATTTTGCCTTTTTGCTGTGATTTTTCGCTGCATAGAAATCAGGTCCTGTTGAGCTAGGGTCTACATATAGATAGTAAGAAAGACAGTGTTGGTTCAAGATAACACATTAACAAGGAAGATGACTAGGCACAGGAAATGAAAATGATCACATTTAGTAAGATAAGCCTGAGCAGAAAATAATGGATATTGCTCATTAGGTCAACCTTGCAGTTTGATAGTCAGCTTTAGAGGTACCAAGAGAGAAATGTAGAGCAGGAGACACAACTGTTAAGTGGAAAGACATTGAGAGGGATGTACAGTGGAGAAGTCATGGTGCTCCTGAAAGTTATGGAGGACCATGTAAGAGTAAAAGAAGCATGAGAATCATGCTGAAGGTGAGACATCCAGTATGACCCAATATTGAAGGCTACATCATAAAAAGAATGTGAGGAGACAGGAAATGTGATGCAGACAATGTTAATGAACTCAGTGTTTCAGATAAAACATATTCCTACAGTAGGTGACCATAAAGATATTTTAATTCTTTGTCTTTAAATTTTGTTTTAGCAGGAACCTTATGTGTAAATATTGAGTAAATATTACAAGAGGCAGGATCAGAAAGCAAATAAGGAAAATATCCCTACTGTTGCTTGCAGGGGGAGTAATTGTACAAAGTATAAAAAATCATTTGGTATAGAAAGCACCTTGGTAAAAATTTTCTGTAAAACTCCAGAATTAATCTGGTAAAGATGTTTTAATAAAAAGTTAACTTTAAATCAGTAAGTTGAAGAAAAGTAAGGCAATTTTCATGTAGAGGTGCAAAAAGAAAAAAAAATCACTGATATATCAAGATTATTTTTCCAGACAAGTGTTTTAGAAAAATAAATCAGTTCTTTTTTTTCTGGAATTTTCTAAGAACTCATTATCACAAAGATGATGTGGATGGTTTTCCCAGGGGTAAAAAAAGTGTTTTAGCACAAAAAAATTTGCTTTTCAGTGCTATCTGGCACTTTATGGACAGCAAAGAGGAAAGATTGGAGCACAGGTGGGAGATTATTTATCAAGAGGGTTTTTGTAATAGACAAGAGGTAAGAGCTAGGTGAAAGGGGAATAATAACCAACGGGAAGACTGAATGCTTTGTACTGAAAATAGTGATAAATGGAAGCTGAAGGCATAAGAAAATGGAAAGTAAAGTTGAAAACTAATGATGCCAATAAAAATGAGATTTAAATGTTCATTCTAGAATTTTCCATGAAATTAATTTTCTAAGAAAAATGCCGCTTCTAAAAATTTGATAGTTTTCATAGAAAAATCTTTAAGTTAATTTTATATGTAAAATATCCATGGAAAAAGTTTTATTTTCTTTCCTTGTGAAAATACTTTTTTTTTTTTTTCCCCAAAGCAACAGAAAAGGTACTGTATGAATTCTACCTGAATTACAACCATCTTTTTTTGTTGGACAGTCACAATATATTTAGTCCTTAAAAAAGAAAAAATCCCCACGAAAACCAGTAGTAATTTGTACAACTTTTTTTAGCATATTGCCTTATGGGTATAACTCAGGGAACTCTTGTTATAATACCTACTGCACTGAACAAGCTCTGTGGAGTTTCATGATGTGGAAAGCACTGTGGGAAATATAGCTGGGAATTCTCATATTGCCGTTCAAGTTGAGAGACCAGGCACCTTCCTGAATAAAAACAAAACAAAACAAACAAAGTGCTAAAGAAAGAAAAAAGGTTGCCTTCTACAAAGTAAAATCATAAAAGGTTGGAAATAGTGATTTTGTGGATTGGAATTCTTCTAGAAGTTATTGTGGGTGTGAACATAATGTAAGAAGGAAGTCAGACCTAGAAGCATGTGAAGGGTGATAGAACATTTGAACGATGTTTTAAAAAAAAAAAATCTAACTGTAGATGTGGATATTTGTGACAAGTTGGTGGTCACAGATAGGATTAATGTAAAGTAAATAAGAACCATAAAATCTAACCTCAGCATCACACAGGGATCACCTTTGATACTGATTCCCTGGAAGACAGAAATATAGATATTGTATTTTTTCAAATAGCAGTTTTATTGCTTCTATAGGAGTTTCCAAGTTATGCACAAATTTTAGTCACTCGCATTTGTGGCTTCTTTATTTTCTATGAGAAAATTTCAAATCCTCCAAAACTTTGTATTGCAAAATGAAAATCTTCTATTCACTGTTTTTTCCCCCTACGAGTTATAAGAATGTATAGTATATTAATTTCTGTGTCCTGTTGGATAGAGTCAATTGGGTCTTAAATCTCTATATTTCTTGTGTGTTAGCTCTTCATCTGTAGCTGTCAGACTCCACCTTGTCAGAATTGAAGATAAAATGTGCAGCAGAAGCAGCAAGGTGACAAATTTTATCTACATCATGGTTGAGGCTTTTCCAGGTTCCTCTTAGGTATGTAAATCAGTCAATACATAAAGACTTAACTCTTGGCTCAGATGATCTCAGATCCATAGTGAAAGGTAGGTTTCAGTTATGAACAGATCTAGACAAATAAGACTAAGGTTATTGAGAGGTGTCTCTAGATCTGAATTTACCTTTATTTAAAAATTTTTGAATCTGATCATTTCATTTGGACCTTTTACATCAAAGCAAGGAAGATAGGTTAGATCATTTGAAGTGAAGCGAAGAGCAAAGCAGACTAGAATTATTTTAACGTCATAAGGAAAATTGTTCTTCCCATATCAACAGTTTACATCCTCCTTGTTAATAAGTAGATTTTTGAAGAGTGGATGTTGGAGATACTGAACCCTAAGAATTCAGGGAATTTCCCTGATGGATGTATACTATAACGCTAACTTTTCATTTGTCACTTTTAAGTCAACAGTCAGAGACTGATGATGCAAACTATACAGTGGTGGATGTAGAAATGTGAGTTAAAAGACAATATTGACAGGCGGCAGTCACTAAAGCAGTCTGGCAAGGTGATCTTATGATTATCTCTTTATTATCTGTCTATGAATGATGAAGAATTATCATACATTAACTATGTACCATTGTTGCAGAGGCTTTTTGGTATTTGTCTAGCTTTTGAACCAGACAAGGTCAGACAAATATTTGAATGGGCTTTTTCAAGATCTTTACTCCAAAAAGGACAGATTACATAAGATATGGGCTATTTTTATATTTGCAAGATCCACTGCAGTATGTGACTGGTTTTTTTTGGGTCATGACATATACAGTTATATGTATGCATGTGTGAGAAACCATGGGAGTAGAAAGAAGAAAATATTATTTGATCTGCCATAACAGCAGTAACAGTGATGATGGGTTTGAAAGACTGTAGTTTTCTTTTCAGTGTCTAGCTGGGACTGTTCCAGACAAAGAAGGAGGGGTGTCACTTAGCCTAAATAACGGTACTGAACTTCTGTCTAAGAAGAAGAAAGGCTTAGCTAGCTGAGTTAGGAGAATATTTTCTTTTCTTCTTTCTCCCTGTCCGTAACTCTACTATAACTACACATCACACTGATGGAAATAAAAGAGGATGGCACCATAACCAGAAAAACTAGTTATGCTGTGGTGCTGGGCAGACATGACGAGCTAGTGGCTGAAAGACTTTGTAAAGGCAGGACATGCCTTCACAAAAAAGATATTTCTCCAGCTGGTGTTGCAGGAAAAAAAATGAATAGGGCAGAAAATACTCTTAGAAGGTTGAGGAGGTGTAGTAGCACTGTATAATGTTGCAAGATTGGTAGTGGGCAGAGCCTGGGTGTGGTGTAAAACAAACTAGCTAGGAGTTACTCAGCGGGGAGCGAAGTGGCAGACATTGGAGTAGCTTCAAGAAAGTAACATTGTTAGAAATAATATCATTAATCTGAGACCAGTAGACGATTTCCCTAGGAATGAAAACTGAAATATGAGAACTTGTGAAAAGATCATTGCCATTTTTAGCTTGGATGGTGACACATGATCGAGTAAAACAAGGAACAAAGCTGATTGCAGTAGGTTGGTCAATTGCTCCTAAGATGGGGAAGAAGCACAGACTGAAGATTCATGTTAGAAATGGCTCCACCACTGACTGGGAATTTGTCACTTGATTCCTTTCTTCCTCTAAATGAGAAAACCTTTGCATGACACATGCAGAGTTAGCTACTTACATTAAAGTGTATGAACATTTAAAGTCTCGCTGTTTGTAAATTATACTGAGTGTGCTTAAATATTCACTCACTTCTTGCTGTTAAAGCTATTAAATAAATAGCTTCTTATTTCAGTAAATAGATTACTGTGAACTCTTTACAATTTTGTGTATTCACTTCTTTAGTCACTGTTTTTCTCATATTTACATATTTCTTATTTTCACACTTGACAGTCCAGACTGTGTATACATTTAGTTCTACCAAGACTGATATGCAGATGTTTTCAGGGTTAAAATCTTCTGTATACCTCCCAGTTGTCTTTTCTGCAACCTTTTGAAGACAAGGTATCAGTTTCTTGAACACGTGTGTGAAACATTCCAGTGGTGACCACATGTACTACTACTTTTTTTTTAATTTGGTGATACTGCGAAGATAGTTTTGTAGCATTTGACCTATGACACAAGATACGTAAGCTATAATGACTTACAAGAATCTAAGTTATAATGATCATGTAAGTATGAAATTAAAATTTGTCTTGTTACAGCTGTATTGTAGATGAGCATCCAGGTCATGTGTGTGCACGCACACATATCCAGGACACTTAGCAATTCCTTGTTAGTCCAGGAACTCCCCAGTTACTGCTTTGTAGGTTGAGACAATGGACTGACTTGAAACAAGATGATGAACTGCACTGGAAGCCAGCTTCACAGTAAAGCGTTTGACTCACTGTTAACAGCAACTCAGGACAGTCCTGGAGATTCCCCCAGACAGCTAGTGCTGCCCCCAAACCAACTTGTAGGCACAAACTTTATACTTGAGATGTGTTGATTAGCTCCTGGGGTGAATAATCTGGCTATGGCAAGCCCTGCTATAGAATTGACCAAGCCGCACATAGGTAATTTGAAATAGCATAAACTGTTCCTGCAAATGCAGTTATTGTCACATAGGACAATCTTCTCTATATAGTTAAGACAACTAGGAGATGTTTTTGCATGTGATTTAAGATAATAAATAGAAATGGATCATGCACTGGACGCACTGCAGTGGTCGCACTGGACCATGGACCAGCTGGGCTCCAGCTCCCAGTCTCGCTGGAAATGCTCTTGCAATGGAGACTCCTGTCAACATTCCAACAGTGACTGGCCACCTTATATGAGAGATTTCATTCCCCATGTGAGCGTTACCCCATGGAAAAGTCAGATACATTCTGTGAGTGTTTGTGCAGCATTCCTTCAATTCTCCATTTGAATAATTTGAGCAGGCTAACTTCCAAAACCAAACTCAAGTGTAGCTACCAAAGGGACTACAAAGTACTTTTTTTTTGTGGGTAGCGTTTCTGTTATCAACATCCATCTGAAGATAAAGTAGTCCAAATCCATGTAATTAAAGAAATGTGTGTAAATTAAAACTGAAAAAAAAGGGAGAAAAAAGCAAAAAGCTATGGAACAAAAACTTAAGACATTTAGAAAGTATTAGAGTAATTGCATTGCATTTCCTTGCGCACATTTCTGTCTGAGATGTTAAATATGCTGCCTGGTGACCTGGAAATGAATTGGGAAGTTATAGTGCTAACTGGACAGTTGAAGTTATTCATTTCATTGGGTTTGATTAATGGCTTCACTTTTAATGAACTATTAGGATTTAATTCTGACTTCAGTTACCCATGAGTAAAAATCTACATTGAAGTTTCAGGTTTGTTTAGATTTGACATTAATTTAGCAAAGATATATGACAACCAGATGACATTTTCCATGCAAATATTGGCACTTGTGTAAAGACAAGGTGTAAGTGTAATAAACGCAGCAAGGAGAACACATTACTGCTTTCGAATAATTTCTGCATATTTTTTCCCTGTGTCTGCTAGCATTTTCAGATTATTCAATCCTTTTATACATAACAATACTTTGTGCTCTTTTTTAGCATATTTTGATACCTCTTCCTCCCCAAGGTGATAGTCAACTACCACGAAGCAATAGGGAAAATTTAAGATTTCCTTAATATTTTCTTAAATTTCCTTATAGTTTGTAGTTTATGGAATAATGCTCTTTTAGGAGGCACACTGACAGGAGCAAAAGAGACTGGTCCAGTGTCATCAACACCCTCTGCAAGGAGTGCTCCACCAGATGCACTACTGGGAAGTCAAATTCTGTATAGTGTCCAAATTTCTGCAACAAAATAAAGAAATCCTAATGTAATTGTTTAAGATGAACTTCTGGAGCTCAATCATCACTGTTATTCTTTTTAATTCCCAGGGACAAAAACAGGTTGAAGCACATTTGAAATAGTGCTGTGCCAGAGTACAGGAGACTCCAGGTGCAAGGTAGAATGTCACTGCAAATTTCTGGAGCCTTTTTTAACTTTCAGGGACTTGCCTTGCTCCATATCACATCATGGTCTGAAGTGTTATCCTCTAGAGCAGGATACACGTGAAAGAGAAGACAAATTTTTTTGCCATAAGCCTTGAAAACCAATGAATAAAATATTAACAAGTACAAATCTATACAAAATTCAAACTGTAAACTTTCAGTGCCATGGGCAGATTTCTGGGAACACAGGAAGTCAGAACAGGAAGAAAGTGTAATGAAGTAAAGGGAAAATCGGTATTAGATAAGTGAGAAGCCCTAGGCCAAAATTTTTATCTAGAATTAAGGCTTTTATCCTAATCAAAGCACAAAGTCATAAGCTATCAAGAATATTATTATTATTAAGGGGCCAGAATAGGAACATTCGGAAAACAAATATGAAGAAATTAAAAGTTGTTTAGTGATAAAACACAGTATTTAGACGTACAAAAAAAAAAAAAAAAGTAAAGAAAAAAAAATCCAGAGTCCTTGCTTTTTCAGATGGATGTGAAAACTACTATTTTTTATCCACTGAATTTCCTATTGCAGAGGAGAAGAGTCCTGTTGCTGCTGAGATGACAGTTTCTAAACATAAATGTTCCACATTGTACTTTGTCTCTCTCTCTCTGCCTCTGTCCCAGTGGACGAACATAGTTAAGTTGCTCTGTGACTCATTTTTATTAAGCAGACCTCAGATGCATAGTGCTTAAATAGATGCCTTTTTTTTTTTTTTTTCACTTTCCCCAAACTGGCGCCCTCGTTTATCTGCCATTGAAGCACACAGTAGTGCTGTTGACTTGAGCGACCTCCCTTGGCTTCAGTGGGATTACTTAGACACTTAAAATTAATTTTTTTTAATGTTTTAAAAGATTGGCACTTAGGAGATACACATTTTGTGCATTTTCTTCCATGAATAAGGACTAGTAAATTGAGATCAGCTGTCATATTTTTGCATACATGTGGCACCACTTTGTAGTTTATTATCACTGTGCAAGGTGTTGATAGTCACAAGAATATATATTTTCTCAATTGAAAGTAGTATAATAGCTGGCCTCAGGGTTGGTATTGGGGAAGCTGGTCCCGAAAGGCCTGATACAGCATAAGATCCCAGGTTAGATGAATAACTTGCCTCACAGCAAAAATTTTGGTATTCCTGCTATACAGTTATAAGTAATGGGTATTTTGACAACAGTTTTTAGGAGAAAGTGTGAAAGCTCTGTAACTGCTAACAGATGTAGATCTGATGACGATAAAAGTTATAACCAAAAAAAGAGCATAGTAAAGGGACAGCAATTTGTTAGCATTGATTTCAATTCATGATCTTTAATGTTTAAGCTTTAGTGGCAGAGCAACTCCAGACGTAGTAGTGAAGGTAATGTTTATGCCTCAGTTTTGGTAAGATAAACACAAAATAAAAGAAATCATGAAGAAGCCACTATTTTGGAAGAAAACTCCCCAAACACTGGGTAATTGCTAACATCTTATAACATTTTTCAGGCTTCACCACAACTTAACTATTGAAGCAGTGCAGGCACAAGCTATTTATATTGGTTTTCCTTTTCCTTATTATACTATAAACCTATAAACTGTTGTTTTGGCCTTTTTTTTTTTTTTTTTTTTAAACAAAATCTCACTGATATAATTTGTTCTCTATACAGTGATAACTTCTTTGCTTTAAACCTAATCTGGAAGTCAAACCTTACCAAATTGTAGCACACTATATTGTGATAGACTGTTTAACTGACATTATAATATATTAACTAATAATGATCATTGCATAATTACCTAATAAGATTACATTATTATTATCATATATTTTTATTCTAATGTACTAATATAAGGTATTAAAAATCAGAGAATTAATATACCAGTAAACTGAAATGTGAAACTGATCTTGACAAACTATGTGATTAAGATCCCACTAGGTTAATTGGAAGAAGAAAAATGCTCACAGAAATTAAGGGTATTAGGTGTCTGAAGGTGTTAAAATGCAGCTGGTAGAATTTTTCAGATGTGCTAAATTCAGTTTCTGACATAGTCACCATGGAGTTTACACTTTAACTAATCCTGGAGAAAAAACTTTACCTCTTAAGATGCTGGTATTATGTCATTACTACAAAAGGTGAAACAAAATCATTGTGAATAGCTGCATCAGAAGGAGAACAGAGTGTACTTTTTCATATATGATTATTGCATGTAGCACTTTTCATGGGAGATTCTGAATAAGTAATTAGGTGTAAACTTCACTTACTGCATTTGGAGATTTAAATTCCTGTAAATCATTGCAAAGGTCAGTTTCTATGGATTTTCAATGAGGTCTGAATGTCACTAAGTATTTGTTATCTGCATACAAATAGTTGCAGGCAACATCTTGACTATTTTATGCACTGACTTACATTGTTGATTTTTACCTCATCAAAATTACAGTAAGAATAAATGAATTTATAAACTAAAAATAGTGAGCCTTATGTAAGTAGTTCTACTACCAAATATTAGATATATTTAACTATGTTTTTATATTTGTGTTACTGTGTGACAGTTTTGGAACTAAGAGCAATGTAGAGTAAAGATGCCTTTAATTTTTAAAGGAAGCAGAATTAACTGAAGTAATTTTACTCTGAGGGGTTTTGTAATACAAATGTGTTTTCAATAGTCTGCAGATCACATCTGCTCAGTTTACAAGTAATGTGTTATCAATTTGTATGGTGTTGCATTTCTGCAGCTTTAAACTCTTCTGAGATTTGAAAAAGCAAGCTGCATGGTGATCTACATCAGCATTAGTGGTGACTCAAGTATATTAACACAGACAGCCCAACTTCGCTCATACGTGCCTAATAATGAAACAGTTGGGAGTAGAATAACAGTGATCATCCACAGACAAAATGTTGCTGGACTGCTGCACAGATCCCGGGTGACTTTGGCATTAGAGAAACATTTTAAATCACTCCTTATTAGTTAAAACAAAAGGAAAAGAGAAACAGAACCAAAGTTTCTTCTGTAGTCTTCAGCAGTCTCCCAGAACTCCTAGATGTCATTTCTAGTCACAATAGGAATTAATTTTAAAGATCAGCTAATTAATTGTTTTTAGAAACTATATTTCTTTAGTTACATGTTACTCATAGCATTCATGTAAAAGCTGATAGCAGTTATCCTCCCAGTACAATTTAAAGGTAAGCAAAATGCCACAAATTGAAAGTGATACTTCTTTAGCTCATTGATTTTTTTTTTTTATTGGTCTTAAGGAGAACTTTGAAAGAAAGGCCAAATTCTGTGAAATTCCAGTGGACAATGATATTTTCTTCACTTGCTCAGAAATGGAAAAAAATATACTTTCCAGTTGCATTACTTCAAAATGTGTGTATGTGTGTACACAATTATACTGTCGTGGTTTAACCCCAGTGGGTAACTAAGCACCACGCAGACGCTCGTTCACCCCTTCCCTGCGAGGGGATGGGGAGGAGAATCGAAAAAAAGTCCTGAGTTGAGATAAAGACAGTTTAATAGGATAACACAGGAAGACAATAATAATAATAATAGTAATAATAACAACATAATAACAATAATACAAGTGATGCACAAATGCAATTGCTCACCCACCTGCGAAAGGAAATAAAATGTCCAGTCTGTTTCTGGGCAGCGATCCTGCCTCCCAGCTAGCTTCCCCAGTTATATACTGATCATGCCATTCTATGGCAGGGAATATCCCTTTGGCCCGCCTGGGTCAGCTGTCCTGGCTGTGCTCTCCCAGCTTCTTCTGCACCTGGCAGGGCACTGTGAGAAGCTGAAAAGTCCTTCACTTAGAGTAGACACTGCAACTACCTAGCAACAACTAAAAACATCAGTGTGTTATCAGTATTATTCTCATACTAAATCTAAAACACAGCACTATACCGGCTACTAGAAAGAAAATTAACTCTGTCTCAGCTGAAACTAGGACAAATCCACTTTTATATACATTTAGATAACTGATGCATAGGAAAAGAAAACCCAGCATGAATAATCACATATTTAGGTTGCATACTGACATTGTAAATATAAGATGGTTAATGCAGTTATATGAATCATGGTAAATGTAATTATCCCAAATTAACATATCAGAAAATTGAGACAGAAAAATTATTTGAGGAAAAAGACCACAGAGGGCAGCTAACATGCAGTTCTCCCTTCTCTGCACATGTTCTGAAGTTTGTCTGTGAATAGAGAGATTTAGGGTATAATGGCTGAAGCCTATTGGAGTTTTGCTAGTGACTGCAGCACCAGGGTTTCACCTTCAAAATGGGCTTTTCACTTTGCTCCCAGTAGGCAGAGGCAAATTTTGCTGTTGCCTTCAAGGGGTAGAAAGTACCCGTCAATCTTTGACAAATGCTGTAAAAGTTCCACCTAAAAATACATACTTTTTTTTTACTTCATTCTCAATCTCGAATAACCATAGTGTTCGCACAATTTACAGACTAATGGTTCAAAAGACAGAGGTTTCTGAGGCTCATAATAGTTCTGGCAATGGCAAACACCAGTTGTTCATACATTGCCCAGCTCTTCTGTACCAGAATAATTGTGGGGAACAGGCTTGGGAAGCCTCTCTGCTTGTTCAGACTCCTGAGATTGTCAGCAGGAGTGCTTGTTTTGATGTGAACATCTGTTGCCAGACTAAGAAACACCAGCCTAAAGCTGCTGAGTGGCCATCAGATGGTAAAAAATGGCTTTAGCACTTCTGACCTTATCAAGATCAGACTCTGCCAAGTGAAGCTTTTACAGCTTTCCTCCAGTGTTTCACAAAGTCTACTCCTGTAATTCATTCATAAAGGTTATCTATAATTTTTTTAATTTACCATGTTCTCAGAGAGACTTTATTCCAGGTCATTAATTTTTTTTATTTTTTTTTTCCCCCTGAGTAATTGCAACACTCTTCCTTGCATACTCTCTAGTTCTTCTGAAATATTGTGTATAGTCTGTAGAGGATTTAAGAACACCTAAGACAAAACTTCCACCCCGAGAAGAGAGGAGTAATCCCTTCAAATTTGAGCAACTTTAAGCCCTTCAGTCTGACAGTGGTAAAAGCAGCAGTAGACATGTTAACTACAGCTTTGAAAATAGAGCTATTTTTTTTCCAAAATTTATAGCTTGAAATTTTGAAATATATTACCATTTTCCTCCCAGAAGCTTCACTGTCAGTTACTAAGTAAAACCATCATTAATCACGAGTAGCTATAGTCATGTGCTGATTGTAATTTGGTCACACTGAGCAAAAGACGAATGATATAGAATACCTATTAGCAATGATGGTTTTAATGTAGACATTTATCATTGATTCAGGTTCACTTGATATGACTTTGGGATAAAAACAGGGAAAAATTGCCTCGCTGTTGAAAATTTTATTGCTATTAAATCATAATTTTGGCAAAGATGTGCAAATAAGACTGGCAGAGCTTTCCTTTCCCATTTTTTCCTCTCCAAAAAGACACAATTACAGAGGACTCAGAAGAACCCAGATGCAGTGCAATTAGAAAAGTGAATGCTGATTAGTTGTCATCTATCTAATAGCTAATAATAGAAGCACAGTTTTTGGCAAGCTGTCTATTTATAGGAGTCACTCAGCTTACCCAGCTCATCAGAATAGGTAAGATTCTATAGAAGGATAGATCTATATGCACTTTCTGCAAAGGCTTTATTCCCCTCCTCACCTTGTAAAACTCTTTCAAACAGCTCTGCATAACAGCGCCAGTGGCATTGAGACCGATGACACACTTAAGAAAATCTTCATTATCTAACTTATTCCAAGGTATCAACTGAAAATGCAAGGCAATTGTAAGTTTGTGTGACAGAAGAAAAACAAAATGATTATATGTTTTTTCTTGTAGAAAATATATTATGCTGTATGTGCTAAGCACCGTTTCTCTTCTCTGAGGTAACCTTATAGTTTGTAAAAGTGACAGGAGCAATACAGCATAGAAATGCATCTATAATTCAAAATTATCATTAAACCTTCAATGTGATCTGGACCTAGCTGACTTCACAAATACATACAGTCTTGGAATTGAGTCCTAATTCTCCATCAAGAAAGAAATATACCAGTTTACATGTAAAAGGACAGAAAATCAAATGTGTGTCATTCTTGTTTTGGCTTAGACTCTGAGGATGGAATCCAGAAGGTCCATCTGTGGCTGCAGGATGGCCAAAATGTAATGGCCCTGAGTCAATTCAGGCAGGCAGGTGCACGCTGGGAAGAAGAGGTTACTGCACAGCGTAAACCTGAGGTACATGGTGGGACTTTCCAGGGAATTGTCTAAGGGAGATTTAAAGCAGGTTGGAGGGTGGGGGGCAGAGCCAGAGAGAGAGAGAGACTTAGTTAATGAGTTTGTAAATGTCACAGATATGCAGGTCACAAATGCCATATGGATTCAAAGAATCACTTGCAATTAATACAGCCCATGAAGGCTTTTCCTTTTCCATAGTTTTGGGGTCTTTTTTCTGTGTTGTTTTATGCAATGAATGAGTTGCATAGCTGGATGTTGTCTGCAAACTCTGTGACCTGTGATTAGACCTCTGTGGAGACCATGTCCATAGGCCAGCATGTGTGAAAGAAACTGTGGTAGTATTTATCCAGAAGAAAAAAATATTCAGTAGCAAAGGAGGAATCGTTCTGTAGTCTTTTTGGATAACCATGCTTTGAGAATTGTAACTCTTTTGCATGTTTTTACAGGAAAGCTTTTTTTACACAATATTAGGAATTATTTTCTAACAAATTCTAAGAGTATTTGGGAATAAAGCTCTATTTGTTAGTAACCTAGATATATTCTTGAGGACTTTTTCTTAAGGCTGTGATCAGATAGTACTCTCATGTTTAAACAACAGCAGTGTTATTCCTTTCTGTTTGGTGTCTTAAAGCAGTTACACAGTAACTGAATACTGGAGATGAACTTATCAAATAGCCTAATCAAAACTTATTAGTCTGGTTTTAGTAGATAGGTTTTCCCCATTTCAGTATACACAGCACATATTTTTTGTTCTATTTATCAACACATTTGGATTGCATTTCTACATTTTATAAAGAAAACTGCTTTGTAGGACATTACTCACGGCACATTTTTAGCTTTGAAATCGGCTGTGTGATGCGAGATGTGTAACGTAGAATAGTCTTTAAGATTCCTGCTAGCTGGCACTGAATGTATCTTCAAATTCATTGTTTCCACTTTCCTGAAGGACTCCCTGAAGATTACATGGAAAACAATTCTGTCTTGATGTCTAACACAGTTCATATAAAAACTCCAACCCACAGTGACATTGGTCATCTCCAGCACTGTGGTACACTAGATAATTTTGTATATACTGTCTACTAATGAAGTTTGAAGAATTTAATCCTTTGCATAAAGCTTTCTAAGATGTCAAGCTGCCTCGCTGGGCGGGCAAAGACTGCTAGCCAGTGAGTGATGGCATAATGTAGCATATGTTTTGGAGATAGTGTCTCTTGTGAGAAAATGGGGAGTGGGCTGCTTCATTACACCTCACAAAGTTGTAGGAAGTGTCCCATAAGTCCAACCTGACCATACACAAAATGTGCCAACAACAGCCAAGTCTCATCCAAGAACCCTTAGCATTTCCAAAGCAAACAAACTGACTTTCTACTTATGCTGTGAGAGATAGGGCTATGAGTGGGCAGCAATCCCATTTCTGTTGTTATGTCTGATACATAAACGAAAAAAGGGTCTCAAAAAGTAAACTCTTCACCAATCATCAGGTTATTTAAATTTATAATTCTTGAAATGTGTGTTCTTACTGCATATTCTGCAAGTGCTGTTCTGAACTTGCTGCTTTTTTTTTTTTTTTTTTTTAAGATCTGGGTTTGTTGGGGTTTTGTTTGTTTGTTTTGGGAGGGTTGTGTGTGTGCAAAAATAGGGAAAACACCATCATATTTCCCATATTATTAGCTGATCCATCTATGTCTGGTAGAGTAAGGCTGGAGCTGTTGTTGTTCAGGAATAATTCTCTATTTGTGTTGTGTGCCATGTAGTTGAAAGTGTAGTTAGAGGTTTTTGCTCTTAAAAATCATGTTAGAAATGAATTTTAAATAATTTCCCACAATTATCATTTCTGTTACTGAAGCCACACAAAGAGACCTTTGGATTTCCAGTGATCCAGCCAGACAATCATGCTGAATTTGGCAGCTCCTTTGAAGACAAAACCTTCCTTTGAAAGCACAAGTATGCGTGTGATCGGCCCAAGTAGCACCTGCCCACCAGTTACCGAATTTGCCAAGTGCTCTTTATCTGATTACAGGAGAGTCAGCAGCCATTAACAGCACTGAGCTGAAATCCCCAAGCAACTTCAAGGCTCTGATGATTTACTAAAACCTTTAACAATACAGTTTATGCTTCTTTATATTTTTTCCTGTCAGTGCTGCAACTGTGATTTATATAAGGAGCGCCTGTGCCCACTTTGGAAATACAGACTATGTTGTGCAATCACTTCTGAACTGTTCTGCTCACTGTGTACTTTGATGAATAATACTCACTTTGCACAGAGAGACATTCCCAGCAACCTCGGAATTTGGGAGGGAAAGGAAAAACCCAACCCTGTCTACTTCTAAAATTGTTTTGGTTGTCTGGTGAAGGTAACCACCAATTTGTGTGTGGTGGCTTCCACTGCACACTTCAGACAGGTCTTGACGGCTGTAGGCTATTGTGCTCTTGCCCTTTCCTAAGCCCACAACCAAAGGACACATTGCCAGCACCTATATCTATAATACTAAAGGTTCAGTTTAGATGCTAGATTAAAATAACCCTTGGGATAACGTGAGTCTTAAGTGTATTTAAAGTCCCTGGAGTGTGTTTAACAGAAAGAAGTTGGCGATGTGATTGACAATCGTTACTAACAGGCTTAACCTATGCCAAAATTTCTGTTTGAACAGGAGTATGCCTGTACTAAACTGTCAGCTTGAAAGCCATTGAAAAGTTCGATTAGTGTCCTGCAGATATTTGATCAGTGGCCATTGAGGCTAAGGATCCATACACTTGGAGCTTTGTAGGAACTTCTTTCCTTCTTTTATTATCTTTGCAGGCTCCTTGTACATATATACAGCCTGAATAAAATAATCCTGGCAAAGATGCAACCTAACCCCTGTAATCTCCAGACATCTGTAATCTTCAGATGCAGTCTTAATAGTGTTTCCTCTCATAATGACTCTTCATTTGAAGATGCTACTCACATCTTCAACTGTTTCATACTATTCTCTTACTTTACGGTGAGTTAATCTGTTCCCTAAAACATTAAGATTTATGATTCCTTCCTTTCTTCTTATCACATACAAGTTAGTAATGGTGGCTGATAGTAATTAGTAATGGCAACATATTATTATTATTATTGTTATTATTATTATCATCATCATCATTAGCATTATCACTATCATTACAATTTAAACAAAACCTTTTGTTGTGATTTTCACCTTTTAGATAAAATCTGAATCTCAGACCAAGAGCAAAAAAGTTTTCATTTTCCTGGTCTTTAAGGGTTCTTTCATGGTGGTTCTCATAAACAAATGGTTAGCTATTAAGCTATCACTACTGAATTATATATAAGACACAAGAGATCTTTCCTAATGGGGGAGTTATATTAAATATGACACCAGATACTACTGTGTGTGGTATTTAAGGCTGGCCAGAAAACAAGAATTCAGTTTTGCCAAATCATGTAAAGATTTCTGGGCTTGGTTTTGTCCCACACTGAACAAATCCCAGACCTTTTAAAGCAGGTGGAATGGGAAAGTGAAACTGGGTTTCCTACATCCCTGTGCCGTAAGCATCAGCCTGGACAGTCAGTCTTCTAAAACATTAGGTTCTCATTTAAGAATTGACTGGTCATTAGGTTTTCCTGAGAGGAGAGATGTCAAAGCATTTACCTGGGGAGAGAAAACTTCCTGCTTCAATTTTTCTGTGGAGCCAATGCGAAAAGTGATAAAATCTTTGATTCTTCTGCATCGTAGGTGAGTGTTCCCATGGCATCTTTGCTTCCCACCAAAATCCTTATTGTGGAAGAACTGCAGACTAAGTTTAACTATTGGTAAAAACTATTCTTTCAGTGATGGCAGCAAAGAATCTACACAACGGCAGACAGCAAAGAGTGCGTTTTCATGATGATAGATAGAAATGGGGAAATGTTAATACGTATTTTCTATCATGTCAAGTATAACTTAGCCCCTCTTCTCTGTTCCTCGCCCTGGACTCCCCCATACCCCTCCAACTTGTGAGTTTGCCTTGTGGAAAACTTCCTTGGGATTTTGTAGAAAACATCTTAATGAGGTATAGGTGATTCTATTCTGTAATTACCTTTTCAGCAGAGCTTCAAACTAGATGGCAAGCTATATCACCAAGACAAAGTTAGAAGATTAAGTCCCAATCATGCTTCTGAAAAGAATCCCTGTGTAGTGATCCTCGGAGTGAAAACTGTATGTACACCAAATGATGTGAAACACAAAAGACAAAAAGTATCTTCCACACTGAAACTGCAGCTTTCCGAAAGGCAGTGTGATTTTGTGTGGGTGATAAAGTTTACAGTTAGAGCTTTCTGAAAACAAATCCTTTGAGAGAGTCTGCTGCTGTGACTATAAAGTATGTTAAACAATTTTTAAACCCCTTGAATTCTAAAGATGTTATTGGATCAAATAGAGTTATATTTATTTCTGGCAGTACCAGTTTTTTTGTGTTATCTTCTTTTAAGAAAAGCCTTCTTGACTTATCTCATGCTGGATAAATGTCTTTTATTAACCAGAAATTTCTTGTTTTGAGACATTCTAGAAATAATAGAACTGTTGTAATAATACATAGTACAAGCCTACAAAACCTAGTCACAGGAAAGAGATCATCAATGAATAATAAGAGGGAAAAATCCAGTGAATTTGCTGTATAATAGTTACCGATCATATATCTATCTTCTTTTTATACCTCACATGATAGGAAAATGATCAACTATTTGCTGTTAAATTCTTCTAGTTTCTCAATATCTAAGAAAATGTAAAAAGCTAGTTTTGCTCACCAATTCCTGATCTGTGAGTTATGAAAGAGCCAGAAGAGAAGTGTTTTCCCTAAAGGCCCCTGGATTAAGCACTTCTCAGTCTAAATATTCTTTGGCTCTTAGCCATTCACTAGCTTTATCAATCATTTGCACTTATATAACACTTTACAAACACTATTAAAGTTATGTCTTGCCTCATGCCTGTGTGAAAGGTAAATATCATGCCATATTCATTAGAAAATGTAGGTGGACTTATGTAGATACTAGAGACAATACAGTTAACCAGTAAGTTTTCTTATACATATTTGTCTGTGTTTTCCCCTCATTTTGTAGTTTTGCAGAGAACAGGATCGCCGTGTCATTTAACAGATGTGCTTATGCCTACAGATTGAACCCATTCTAAATTCATAGGAATGATATATATATATATAGTCACAGCATGATGACTCTTGATTTATGTTGGTGTAACCCCTTTGAAATTATAATGCCATGATAGGCCAGCTTCCTCAACTTCTGCCTGGATCATAGTTAGCGTTCCTGCAGTAAGCTTCGAGGCTATCCTAATCACTGAAGGATGTTAAAGTAGTGATATTACCTGTTGAAAAATGAAACGTGGGGTGTTAGGACAGGGTTATGGCCCTGGATTGGAACCCGTTACTTCCTTGCTCGTATTGGCAGGTTATGGGGAATGTCAGAACTGCCTGGTGTTAATTTATTTATAATATATACTAGTCTTTGTAAGATATACATGGACAGAGAGAGTGGGAGAGAGCATGCTATAGACAGGTAAACATATATGTGTGTATATAATGGAACATATGCAATGCATTCAACTTTATGGTTATCTGTGTATACACTAAAAGATATTTTTACTCAGAGAGGGCATTCTGGAATCAGTGTGTTACAGAAAGCACGATTTTTTTATTCGTGTTTATTCTTAACAAATCATAAGAATTACTGAACAGCTCTTCTCTCCCCTCCCCCTGCCCCAGTGACACTCTTTTCTGGGTTATGTTAAAAGTGGTATGATACAAACTTCCTAGCTGAGGGAGGTGTCAAAAAGGAGAGATGGGAACACATAGTCAATCTGGCTACACATTGCATCCCTGCATCCCACACTGATCCCCGCCAACACACCAGAGCAGGCTTTTCCCTCCTGCCCCCACGTGCAGCCTGGCAGCCCCACGCTGGTTCCCTGGCAGCCCCACTGATCCCAGGCTGGCCCAGGTGCTTCCACTGAAAGAGAGGGGAAGCACAGCCTAGGTATTGGGGGAGATGAGGCAATTACTTTGAGGTGCAGGATATAAAAGGCTTTATTGAAGGATACCTCCCACTAGCTTACTTTTCTGCATCTTTTTCCCTTTGGGAAGGTCGAGGGGGCTCAGCCAAGAGTGCATGCCTTCTGTAAGCTATGGCTTTTCATGTTGCTATGGATTTCTATCATATTCCAAGCATGTTCACTGGACTGTCTCTATTATCAAGAATTTAAAAGAATAAGTAAGGAAATAAGAGAAGAGAAAACATCTGACACCAGACCAAAATATTTTTGTTACAGTTCTGACTGCTATGTTTGACCTGCTAAATTGAATACTAAAATGGGGGCAGGTAGATCAGAAGTCCTGTTTTGCACCTCTGGCTTCTGATTTAGAAGAAATAATGGTAACACGCTCAGTCAAATTCACAATAGCAATGCTATTCAGTAAAGGATCAAGACTCCTTTTCTTTAACCTGCTAGCAATTTCTCTTGGAATAGGTGGTAATTACTAGCCAAGATTTGAAAAGTTTATGATTTTTTTCCTCCTTTTGGCATTTAAAATGTTTTTTTTCCCATCTTTTCCACAGCAAGCTAACTGTTTTGTAATATAAATATTATTATTTTTATTAGTATACATTCAGTAGCACTACTATCTGCCTACCGGGTTGTTTTTTTGATGTATGTCAGTGTAGATAACCGTTATCTCAATTGCTATCTATGACATAATTAATAGACAAGATTAAAAGAGAGGGCTATCTGGACCTAACATCATTTAAGCTAAATGCTATGATTGAGTTTTAGTACTTTATTTATAGACAATTAATATGAAATTGTCATTAATTTCACCAAGAATGAAACATCTCTTTTCATGAGGAAAACCAAGATGATTTATTTTTGAGTTGAGCATTTTATTTTTCAATTCTGCCAGCAAACCCCAAAGCAGTTATTCATAGAGCTCTTGCAGTCAGTATCCTGATCTTGCTTCAGAATCTGATTTTCTTGCATATTTCTTGCAATATAATAAACTCCTTTCTTCTCAGCCAATACGCTCTCTTTCCCACTCCCAGCTGCAAAGAAGATATTTATGATTCAGGCTATTGTTGTTCATGCCCTATACATATAGTGTTGGAAAAGTGCTTTTTTCCTTTTTTCTTTTTTTTTTTTTTTTTTTTTTTCCAGCCACCCACTCCACAGTGACTTTACAGAATAGACAATAGAAATTCCACACTCTATTTATTTTCTGGGAGTTCCTTTCTCATTTTCAAACACAAGTCTAGGAAACTTATACAGCAGTAAAATATGACCTTTACTTTTTTTTTTTAAAGCAGTTTCAGAGATAATATTCCCCGCCCGCAATTTTGCAGTGTTTCAGGGAACATTTTGATCTTTTTGGAAAGGAAACAATGCCAGTGAGGTTGTGTCATCTGTCTGTGCTACAAGAGCTGGGTAGAGGAGACAGGCCTGAAGTAAAGCTCCATAAGAGGAAAATGCAAGCTGAACCTAACACCTAACTGCTCCAGGGGAAAGGAACCACTTGGCCAGTCAGTATGTGCATCATGATGATTGGCACCTGCCAATCAATACTTGCGCATCTCTGGCCGGCTATCAAACAGATAGGGCTCATGAGATGAAACTGTGACCAAAAGAGGAGGCTCATGTTATGTGTGAAGAACCAGAAGGAGAAGTAAAAATCTTGTGGAAGGGTGCAAGAAGTGCAGCTGGGGAGGCAGGAGACAGGGAAGACCATCCTTACCTAGGTCTGCTGTGGTAAGGCCAGGAGGTACAGAAATGCAATGAGTTCAGCTGCCTCCTGGATCCGACTAGCAAAAGTTCGTTATTCCAGATGTTAGAATCTGTGGTTAAATAAACTGGTAACTCCATCAGTAAGTATGTTAGGTATGAAAAAAATGTGTAGCAAAGTGGATTTTGCATCTGTTTAGTGTGTAAGTTGTACATATTATGGAAGAATGTGAGTGAGTACAAGGAGGGGATAATTCTGAAAGAGAACATGGCAAGGCATGAGCGCTTGCAGGTTTGTGTGTGGTCAGTTACTCTGCCAGGAATCAGATAAAATATACTTTTATCATTTTATAGCTTCTCCTTGCGTATCTTCTTGGTACTACATTCTTATACACTCTGTCTGGCACACCACTTTCATTTACCTTCCCTATCACTTTATTGCCATGTGTAACATGCACTATTGCTTAGTCACCAATTAGTCACAGCACTCCAATGCGATTTACAGATGCTTAGTCCATGGGTAAATTTGGCCCACACCACCTGCTCAGCTGAACAGGGATAAATTAGGAGTGAACTCACTTTGTAGAGCTATGATACATTACATTTGACCTTAAAACTGGCTATGAATAATAAAAAAATAATTATTCCCCAAATGCTTGATTAAAGCTTGAGAGGTAAATTTGCAAAGATGTGTGTGGGGAGTTCCATGAGCAAATCTTCTTATTGTTAACAGGATTTGGGTATTTATCTCCCCACATAGCATTTAAAATCTCTCAATAACACTAATAATTTTAAAAGGCCCATTAATGGCATAAAAAGTGTAAAGAACAAGTTTACGAAATTATCTTTTCCTCTGCTTTCAGATTTAGATTAACAGAGTGGGTCATTTGCAGTATTTTCCAAATTCAGGTAACAAACTATCGTTACTCTATTCCACGACAATTGATAGCATTTAACTTGCTATGTAACTTTGGGGCAGATCTTTTCCAAATAACAGAATATGCTTGATTCCCATGATATCACTTAGGCCTTGATCTTGCAATCACATTTGCACAGATGGACTCCTGTATCCAGACCGAGCCCACATATGCCAAAGAGGCTCCACACAATGAAGGCATCGGCTCATGGAAATCCAATTGCAAGATCAAGACCTTAATTCCCTTTAGTTTTGTCTCTTCCTAATGAGAGCTGTCAATTACTTATAGTAATTAGGTGGGCAAAGGATGTTAATGGGACGAGATTTTAAATATGCTACTTCAAAATTACATGAATAAATCATACAAATTTCTTTGCCTGTCTTTTACCATATGTCCTCCTTCAAATCTGTATCATTTGTTTTACATCCGTTAAAAAAGGCACATAATGTACAGGTACCGCAGTTGACTTTGAAGGACTTTAAAGGTGATGTGCCAACTTTCCATAATTGCCACAAAAGAGATCTTTTAGCTAACAATGGAATTGTTGGGTTTGAAAAGAAAGTTATGATTTGCTAGTAAAGGTGCTCCATTCTGTTCTTCCTTTTTAATGTTGCCAGTACTCACTTGTGAAACGAAACTCTCTACATTAAATTGCTCTTAATTTGTACGTCAGAGGAAATGAGACTGTAATGCTTATTTTGCTTATAAGGGTATGATTCACCCCTCCATTCCTTATGTTTAAGGTTGGTGTCATTTATTAACATCAGTACTTGATGGGGTAGTTATCATTTCCTCATAAGGCAGATATCATGCAAATAGTTGGCTTTAAAATGCAGATTTTAATCCATTTTCCTGAATTTAATGCAACCTTATGCAAATGACATATTATAATATGCATCTTAGCATGCCAGGCCCTGGATGTCTCCTGTGGAGAAAACAAACTTAAGTTAAGCAGATACGCCTTCACACTGCAGAGTGCTCAGCTGCTGGATCAGGTCAGTGTTAGACATTTACAGGTTCCGATATTTTTAATAGAGCCTTTGCAGAGAGCACCGTTAAATAACTGCACAGATCTATTCATTTTTCCAAGCAGAGGCAATAACTGGTAACTGTTGGCATTACGTACAAACACTGTGTTCCTCCAAGAATAGCCCAGTGTGATTAGCTCTGAGTAGATTGGCTGTTCTTTTACGAACTCTCTTGAGTGGCTTTTCGTCTATACGCGTTTACAGATAAAGCCACTGTAACTGAGCACAGCTGATGAGTCATCTCACTGAGTTCTGTACATCTGTTCCAAAACAGTTCATTGTTTTCTTGAAAAAAGAACAAACTTCTATTTTTAAGAAAGTCTGGGTTCATAACATTGTTATTAAGAAAAAACTCAGGCGGATATCTTATAATCTTAGCCTGTGACATGAAGAACACTCCCGCTTCAGTCTAACAGTAATATTTAGTCTAAAAATGCCTTTTTGACATTGTTTTTCTATCTGTTAACTATTCTCTCTTACCTAAACGCAGAATTCAAACTGTGTTTTCCTCCTTAAATCACATTTTACTTCCAGGGATTAGGGATGATTCAAAAGTAATTGAAAGCAGAATGCAGCTGGAGTCCTCATCTAGTTCATGTATAATAAGGACTCTTACCACTTCTGCCCATTCCTGGTCCTTTGAAATGCAGTATTTCAGCAGGCTATTTAGTTCACACTTCTTCAAACAGCCATGGATACACCCAGCTAAAAGGCCAAGAGTTTAACCTTTTCTTTAAAAATAGACAACTGTGTATCTCTGCGCTATCGAGGAATCTGGAAGGATAATAAAAATGTATACTTGAGCTAAATCATGAACTATGTCTTAAAATTATTGATTACAATGGATAAATTTAGATATATGGCTACTGGTCTGCTATAACAGAATGCTTTAACTTGCAGCTCTGGTGGGTAGAACTTAAATGTTTCCAGCTTGTTTAATATTGATTCAGCAATCACCAGAAGAGCTTTAATGCTTACAAATGAAATTATTTGTTTAAATATTTGTTTAACTCTTAGACACTAATGTCAACTTGATGCTTGCTAACTCAGTTGTTGAATAGGATCAAAATTTGGGAACTGAGGATGTAAAGCTCATCAGTCGTAGCAAAACTGGAGTATAATTGATTCTGCCTTTGAGCTCGGAAATAGACTTGACTTCCCAAAGTTCCTTGTACTGCTCTGCAAAGATCAGGCTCTCAAACACTAAACCATAACACTTTTGCAAGCAGTGGGATTTTAATTTTCACAGTGAATGTATTATGAATTTATTGAGGCTTTTAGGACAGTAACTGGAGCAAACTTGCTTGGTAAAATTACAAACGTGAGCACAGACAGAGCTGTTGGTAGTTAACAGCATTCTTTGGAATAATAATTAAAAACAACCACAGCTGCAGATGTTTTCTAAAAGATCAAACCAGATGAAAGGGAAATTATAATGGTGGAATGGAGAACTGGTCTGAAGAGTTGGATGGAGTTACAGAGTTACGGGTAGAGTGAGGAGAGGACTTTTTTCTTCCTCTTTGGAGCTTAAAGTAGAAAATAATATTTTGTTCACCTCAATATTGCAAGAATCGGACAATTTCTCTTTCTGAAAATGTCCCTTGGACTTTGTCTTTGGCCTGCTGCATTTAGATACCAGTAACGCAAGACTCCATAAGATTTTACAGGAAGGCAAGATTGGTGAACACCACCTGCATCTTCACATTCAGTCTCTTTCCAGGCAAGGATGTCATAAAATCTCATAAACAGATCAATTGCCAAGTAAGAGCTGACCTTTTGAAAACCACTGGCCATATAGGGAGACCATTGAGAATCTCAGTGTTCTTACAGCTGGAAAACAGCAAGCTTAATTTTATTCATGGATGGATGTCCTTGTGTTGATGTCCTTTAGCTTAAATAGCTGCCCATCTCAATACAGTTATACATCGTAGCCATGGCCCTGCTCAATATTTGCTCTATTAAGCTAAAGAGCTCAAGCTTTTTTTCCGTATTTGTTCTATCTTCTTCTGATAGAGTTAGTCTTACTTCCTCTTTCTTCTGAGATCGGAGCATGCTACTCCAGCTGGCATCTTTGCAACGCATCTCATACAGCATTCAGTGATTTCCCAGGTTCCTTGGATACTGAAAATGATGAATGTGATGTTCATATCGCTGCTGTTGGAAATGAGAATGCAGGGTTATTTGTTTCAGAAACCATCTCCAGGTTTTGTTTTTGCATTATAAAACCTTCAGCAGTTAGGTACTGTTTTGAGATGTAACATCTTGGCCAACTTGACACTCCCAAAGCTTTGCACAGCTGAGTGAACTAGACTAAAGTTTCCTCAGTAAAAATGAGATGTTACTGGGGCCCTTGTGTCAGCAAAGGAGACTTGAACCTTGGAATTTATTCCCTTCCTGGATTGTCTTTCGCCCTTCACAGTCTAGATTTATTAACCTTGCACACTGCAAAGTTTGTATTTCTAATCTGTCCAATCTCAGGCAAAAACACTTGTTGACAGGTACAGAAACTATTAAGCCTAGTTGGCCAAATATCCATTTATTTTATACTCTGATTTCATGGGAAAACAAGGCTTACATGGTTACGCTGTGTGTGTGGCTACATGTAACTGCATACCCATATCAAAGCTGTCTGTCCATTTGTCCCCCACACCTACAGAACAATTGTTGAATTAGTTTCCTGATTCCAACCAAATTTGACTGAAGGGTAAAGTTTACACAGATTATTAAGTTCCTGTAGGATTTTGTGAAAGTAGGTTGGAGGGTAAAAGGTGGGTATCAATTCCCTTCCAACTGTGGGAAAAGCTGCACTGTGAATTCAGCCTTTATGAGACACCAAAGGCTCCATGCTCAGGAGAAATACTTTGTGAATGCTCAACCTTGGAAAAGTTTCAAGAATAGGTTATATCATCTTAGACTCTGATATCCATAAGAAAACCTAGTTTCCTTTGTCTTGGAGCTTGGGGAGCCACTTTGTAAACTGTGTTAGAATTAAGCAAAACTGTACGTCTTAAATATTTGACTAAGTATTCTGCTCTCACATTGTGTAGGTATGTCACTCTTGACTTCTTCTGAACTCTTGCTATTTGTTAGTCTGAGTAATCAATCACAATATATCTAATACTCATACAAAATCACAAGTTCCACATCTGGCTGCTTGCCTGTGCACCTGATGATTTCTCTGGAGAAACTGTATAAATTAAAGTCAGAAAAGTAAAGAGTCTTGTAGAAGTAAAAGCATCACAAATATACTTAAAATACTTACAGTTCAGAGGAAAAAATGTATGGTCTTTACACTTGGGGTTTAGCTGAGGATTTATTTAAGGAGCCAGAAGAGAGCTGACAATAGCGCAAAAGGAACAGTAAAAAAGAATCACAATTGAACAGTACGAACAGAGAAGTAAGAATGAATAAAACCATCTGTCAAACTCATGTGTTTTTGTGCCTCTGGAGAACGCTGTGGCCATACCCCTTCCCCCAGGCTTGGTCATTAGCAAACTTTTTACTTGTGAAAACAGTAAAAGGCTGTATAGTGGCTGTGGTAAAGTGCAAGCCACAGAGCGAGGGAAGTAAGACTTTTAGATCAGCTAGAAAGCACGCATGTTGCTCTGTGTGCTAGTCATTTAAAAAAAATATGTCTGAATTGTCATTACTGAAAACTTTCTCCTGTCAGAGAATTTCTGTGTCTCTGACTTCTCCTGCCACATTGTGTGCTTTTGTTAGAGAAAGGAAACAAAGTTCAAATAAACAAACAGCTCTATCTATGATATTTTAGTTGTGCCAGTGTTAATTGGGCAGGGATTTGGTTTTTTGCTCACCAGTTGTAACTTTCAGTGTCTCATGTGTTTTTGTTTTCCTTATTAAGCTTTCTTTTTTCCTGGAACCCAGACACTGGGAATGTTGAACTGGCTCTTATGGCTGAGTCGTATACAATGAACTGAGGACTGAACTTTTAATGCTTCCTATAGAAACTACTTCAAAAATGTCATAGAAGTATATTTTTTTTTATATATATATATATATATTTCTAGGACAGGTACCAATCCTGTAGAAGTCTTCCTCTGCAAACATACCTATTCTGTAGAATCTCTCTCTCCCACCTTTGTACAGCCCCTATCCCAGGGATATATTGTGTTCAGTTAAGCTCTTCAGCAAATGTGGAATCATCCTGGAATCAGAAGATGAAAAACAAGAAACACGATGGACACTTTTCACAGTAGATTGTTTATTTATTTAGAGAGTAATTATCCTTTTATTACCTTTCTAGGAATGCTTCTTGGTCCCAAAAGGAGACTGGAACAGAATGTCACTCACAGCCACTTGCCTGATTTATTTTTACTGTCTGCTATAGTGCAGGTGCAATACCTTCAACAGGAATTGTTCTTCCAGCTGCAGAAATGAAGCAGAGAGACAAGTTCCCTATTTTGCATGGTCTTGTCCTCATACGGAAAACAGAGCCGCTTGTTCCTGTAAAGGCCTGCCCAGTTGAAAAATATCTGGGACTGGGAAGCAAAAGAAAGCTTTGCTTCCTGGATTCATGCATAGGTGAACCACTGCATGGCCCATACTTATTTATTTAACAGTCTTACCTTTATGTGATTAGCTTCTTTACTTCACTTTTATTCACAGTAATGCTATTTTGGTTTATGAATTAAATCACCAGATGTCAGTTTAAGATGACAGAAAATTGGCTTTTAGAGAAATTGTTCTTTCCCATCTCGGTTTTGAAGAACTTGTCTTCAAAACCAAGCCTTACCTGTCATATTCAGGATAACACTATTGTGTCCTTTGTCTGAGATTCTGATGCAAAAAGTATTTGTTGCCTGCTTGAACACAAAGACAGAACTCTTCTACAGCCCCTAATGGTATCCTGGTATCTATTTTTGTGATGTTTTTGATTTGCATGTGAATCTCAGCTTGTGATGGGCTATGAGGAGACCTGTGTGCCTTCTCACAGCCTGTGCCAAACCCATGGGAACATGATATTGGACTCCAGTGCAATACCAAGACTTGAATACACTTCTGTTGCTGTTCCAATCCCATTTTAGTCCAATCAGTATCTATTAACATGTAGATTGTGAAAATTCCAGTTGTTAAAGTGATACCTGCTATTGACAATAACTTTATGTTCAAACCTCATCATTTATAAATGCTCCTGGGTATATTAGTTAGAGGCACACTACTGCTACAGTTTATTGGAAACAGTCGAGGTGGATACAGGAGTTTTACAACTCCCCTTTCTAGTGAGGTGCTGACAGGGAAGGTTGAGCTTTTTGGGAGATAACAACATTGGGATTTGTTCAGCTTCCAAATGGGGAAGGTCTGTTTGCACACGGGATTCATTCCAGAAAGGTCTGCACAAACAGCAGCCCTGTTTGGAAATTGGGAAATGGGCAGGCATTTATAGCAATGCCATGTTTCCTTTACACATCACGGCTGGAGTGGAGCAGGGTAAGTAATCCATCAATTCAGTTTGAACTTTGACATTGGGCACCATTGTCAGGCTCCACTGAAAACACATCTTCAACTATGGAATGAAATGGATCATCTTAACATCTTCTCAGGTGTGGAAAGCATAGTGACAATCTGAGATTTGAACAAAGTATTTTCCTTCAGAAAGCTGAAAGTCTGGCAACGAACAGAAGGCACAGTGAGAACACTCCCAGATTTACCAAATCCTGCTGTTATTACTGAATGCACACACACATGTGTGCACATGCACAGAGCTTGTGGCCAGTGGTTGCCCCACTCTTTTATGAATCAAGACTTCTGGGGACCAGAAGGGACCAGCTGGCCCTGACCTGTCTGGTTGATGGTTTGTCATTGTGGAGAAAAACATTTGGCATATCTGATCAGAAGCTCGCAGTAGATTGTAAAGTGAATTTGAACTATTCCTTCTAAAACAAATTACTTCACAAGGCACAGACTTCTTTTAACATTTAAAACATTGTGGGGGAAAATATTCTGACCCTGACACTAACTGTCAAAGATGCCTGGAGAGTTTTGTTATCGCTGAAAGTGCACAGACTCTACGCTTATATAACTCAGTATTTTTAAGTACCTACATGACCTAGAAGACTGTGCCTTATTTTGGGAAGAAACTTAAACCGCAGATTGTCCAACTTGCTCCCAGATTAAAGATTTCAGATGCTTTAGAAATACACACTGATATTAACTGTGGTTTATTTAAACTTTCTTTGGCAATTCAGGTAGGGATGAGTAATAAAAAAAAGGTATTCCAGATATCCAGTTTGTCACAGCTCAGGATGCTTCAAGTGCCACATCTGCTCACTCATCTCCCAGCAGTGATTCTTGCCCCAAACTCCTGAGGTCTCCCTTGCTCCCTGTCCTGGCTCCCCCTCAGCCCCTGTCCCAGGCCCTTCCTGTGAGTGGCCTTTCCACATCCCGTCTGTCCCACCAGCAGCTTTACCACTCCTGCAGGTGTTTTTCTTTCTCAGAGGTAGGTGAAGGAAGATCCTGGTGGGAAAGAAAGGGCAGCCTGCCCATGCTGGCCCCTCATTTTCCCTACTGAGAGTGGCAGGTGCCAGTGAAGGGGTGAGGGAAGAGATCTGCCTCTCCCTTGGAGCAAGCTCTCAATCCCAGGAGACGGGGTTTTTCCTTTAGCATGCCAGAGATGCTCCTCTGTCCAGAAGACAAGGTTTAGCTCCCATCAAACTCTTGTCATATTCCCCCATGGCTCCTAAAAAGATGAGAGTTGACAGCCTTTTAAGTGAAGGATTTAGGTGATGGAAAATGTTGTGCTGCTAATACTTCCCAGCTGAAGTAAGGAGTTATTTGTGTTTAATGTTTCCTTTTTTCATAAGGCTTTGGAAAAGTTTTGAATTGACAGCCTTCTACTAACCTAGTAATGCCATGCCCACAGATGTACAGTTTAATTTGACAACTCAATTCCTGTGGACAGAGAAGAGGTGATAGTAAGACTGAGGCAATGGGCGGGGTAGTCCTGGAATCCAAAAGCAGAGCAGGGCATGTCTTCTTCTGGCAAGGGGATCCACACAGCAGGTCCAAGGAGGTCCCTGTCCAGCCTTTGCTGCCGTGCTGTGCATTCACGCCCTGCTTTAACACCAGTGAGATCCAGTGCTTCATTAAAACAAACAAGATTTGCAAGACCTTTTTTTATGTATGTAAACACAGCAATAACATTAATGCTGATATCGAGACTTAAATAATCAGCCTTACAACAATCAAACACGGATTAAGGATACTTAGCTCTGCAGGAACATTTAGATCTTTAGATCAAAATGAGATACTTCAGAATAAATCTGTTGTAACTTTCATTTTGATCCAGGAACATCTTGGAATGAATGGGAAGCTTACTCTTACTTCTGAGTACTACACAATAATTGATTTTTTCTATGGGTAATAATTGAAAGGGTGTTAGGAGTAGTCTTAAAGGTCACAGACCAATAATAATATAATTTTAATATCTTAAAGAAAATCATGCTGATGTTCTAATGAGTTCTTTCCCTTCTACTTTAAAGGATATATTTAGTAGTATATGATGTTCCTTAACATTTAGCAAGTACATGTTTTGATTCCATTTATTCAGGTTTACAGTTTAACATATGCATTTACACATACTGCTTTAAACACAGCAGGAGGGAAACACTTTTCATTTTATCTGTCTTAAGTTTTTGCGTTTATTTTCATCTCTTCCCACTGTGCTAAGATCCTCAGAAACATTAACATTTTTGATCCTGTAATATTAATGAATCTCATCAGCATCATGTTGCAAGTCAGTATTTCTCTCCCCCCAACTCCACAGTACTTTGGCTTCCTCCCCACCCTGTTAGCTTAACTCACACCCCCAGAGTTGCATTGATTTTATCACTGGTGTTTAAATATGCTACTGTTACGGAGGGGTTAAGCAGGTAGGATGATTGCACTAATAAAAATTGATAAGTAGTCAGGTTATCCTTCCTAATTTATTGCCATGGCAACAGACAGCACATGTGGCTTGTTGCTGAAGAACAGAATGCTAATAATCAAATGTGTCTTACCCAAATGAATATATAACACAGCTTACTAATACAGTGCCTTGACATTGTATACATTACTGAACAGCAGCATGCATTAATTCTGCATCTAAGTTACTTGATGCATATGCTCTGGAGAACAGGAAAAATGAAAAAGCACGTCTGCTACATCAAAGCTGTTCATTAAAGTAATGTATTTTAAATAGTATATACAGTGAAAGATCCAATTCTCCAACACTTATCTTGTTTATTTCAGTAGGTGGTTGGTATACTAGGAAAATGTAGTAATGCATAGTCATTGTGAGATGGCATAAAAATAACCAACACAGCACAAGAGTTCAATTAAGCAATAATCTCTGGGAAAAAATGGTCATTACTAGCAGTTAATGGTTGGTTTGTTAGTTAATGGCCCAAGGCAAAGCTGAAAGCAGTTAAGCCTCTAACAAACTGGTTGTGAATTATGGCAACAATGGTTTTGCTGGGGATTTCCCCCCATTATATATTACATGTGATAGTTTATGATAGAAATAATGTATTTTTAAAGATAGTAGTTGTTACACAGTATGTTATTGGAAATGTCAGGTTTTTCAAGGAAATAAACAATTGATTTTCTACCAAAAAGCAAGAAAAATATGCATTCTTTTATATTTATATGTAGTATACATATTATGAATGTATATTGCACATGTATTTAATATTAAATATGAAAGATATGCTATACACATTATATATACAATATATTAGAGACTATATATAATATATGAGACTACATGTCAGTTTGGAAATTTCTATATCATTGAAAGTCCACAGAGTATATATATGTATATACATACACATATGTATATACATATATATACATAGATGCATATATGTACATACATATATGTACTTTATATACACACACACAGACACACACAACTTCAGGCTTTTGCCCAATGTCCTCTATACATACTTCAGTGAATTGTTAAGGAGAAGAAAGGACACAAGAAAAATGTTTCAAATTTGGCAAATCAGCTCATCCCAGTGTTTTACAAACATAAAGCCTCTGCTTCACCTGAAATCATCAATATCATCATTAAGTTTCTTAACCTGAGATCTTGTACCACACTGTTTTGCACCATAATCTCAGATTAATTTCTTTATCAGCCATGCTTTCTATTAAAGGCCACAGGGCTTGTTATAACCAGAACAAGCTATGGACCCAAACATGAGGCTCGAAACAGTTATGCTGGGGAATGTAATGGTGTGTCTATTTTAACTCAAAGCTTTGTGTCCTGGTTTAGGTTGAGATAATTTTCTTTCCAACAGCTGGTATAGTGCTGTGTTTTGGATTTAGGATGAGAATAATGTTGATAACACACTGGTGGTTTAGTTGTTGCTAAGCAGTGCTTACGCTAAGTCAAGGACTTTTCAGCTTCTCATACCACCCTGCCAGCAAGGAGGCTGGGGGTGCACAAGAAGCTGGGAAGGGACACAGTCAGGACATTTGACCCAAACTGGCCAAAGGGGTATTCCATACCATACGATGTCATGCTGAACAAAAAAACAGGGGCGAGTTGGCGGGGGGCCAGTGGCTGCTGCTGGGGGGCTGACTGGGCATCAGTCAGCTGGTGGTGAGCAATTGCATTGTGCATCACTTGTTTTGTATATTATTTTATCATCATCATCATTATTATTATTTTCCCTTCCTTCACCTTTTTCTTTCTGATTCTCACCCCCATGCCACTGTGGGGGGAGTGAGCGAACGGCTGTGTGCTGTTTAGCTGCCTGCTGGGTTAAACCACAACACTTTGTTACATTGAAAAGGATATTTTACTCATGGAAATTGTTGGGATGCAAGTCCAGTCTCCTTCCAGAAAGCAAAAGGGTGATGGGGTTTTAATCAACTTCCTGGAGATTTAAAAGTATCTTGATAAACTGAAATGGTTGGTGAAAATTGCCATGATGTTATAGTAAAACAGCTTTACAATGAATCTGAGGTGAGGCAATTTCAGATAAGACAGGGAGCCATAAAACTGTCATGAACATAAAGAAAACTATATTTACAGTATGAGTACCATATATTCATTCTGAAAATTTTCATGAGTACAGTTCAGTGTTAGATCATTTATTTAGATGCCAGGGTAGGTAGGAATTCTAGGAATGGTGAATTTGGACTAGATTGAGTTCTGGTGTTAGCTCTATTTGTACTTGTAAAATAATTTTAAGTTAGATATGAAAAAGAAAGAAGTCCTTCTTCCAAGGATTTGCCAAGAGTGAAAGTTTCCCATAAGATCTTCAAAGGGTGGGAAATTATATATGAAGTACTTCAAAACTATTTTTCACTTTTGAAAATTGTTCTTAAATATGTGTGTATATTTATATGTATGTATATGCATGTACACACATAAACACACAGCACTACATAAGACACAACAATGCAAACATGTTAATTTTTGAGCAAATTCAAGAAATGAATGGGCAACCTTCAAATATGCATATGTACTGTCTCAGCTTTGCCTTCTTTTTCAAATTTTTTCACAGGACTCCTAGCGCCGTACAGCAAAATAAAGAACCACTGCACTGCATAGTCTCTTTGTTGTCTAGGCTCATTTCTGAAAAGTGGCAATATTCTGTTCTTCCTGTGACAGGCTGTCCAGCAGAGCTTTCAATCTGAGCTTTATGATACTTTTCTTCCTTTCTTATAAGGTGCTTGAGCCCCACCAGTGAGATCTGCTTCTCTGAGCAGGAGTCACTGGGATTGCAAAGGAAGTTGCTGTTGTGTAGGATCTTCTGCAAGTCTGAAAAACAAAGTAGTTAACTATAAGACAGTGGGGAAAAAAACAAAAAACTTTTTTTTTTAAGCTACTGAATACCCTTATAAAGACTTGGAGCAAGGAAAGGTTTCAAAGTTCCTAAGAGATACCAAATCAGTTCTACAGATCAAGTTCAAGCTGACGTACCATGGAAGAAAAGGCAGGACCATTGGGCTGGCTCACAAAGCTGGGCAGGCACACTTAAATGATAGGGTCAAGGAGGCACTAGTTCTAACATTTCTGATAAGAATACACTGCACCACTACATGTTCATCCTACATGAGGCTTTACATTGGTCTCAAAATGTCAGAAACCACAACTGTTTAACTGCTTGAAAATGTTACAGGAAATATTACCTGCAAGACCAGAAGCCCTATTATCTTTGACAAATAGCTATGCCAAAAGAGGTCCTCACCCAAAAGTAGGGTAGTTTTTAATATTTTTAGATCATTGAGGTTAGGTGAAGCCCATTGACAATCTATCCATCTTATTTTTTTAGAAGAGCATTGCCAACTTTAGTATCTCAAATAATCACTGAATACAGGTTTGTTTTTAGCTACCTATGGGCTAAAAGGACAGAAAATATTTAGTGTTAGTGAAATGACTGATGACACTTGCAGAAGGGTCTACAATATATGACCTACTAAAGCAGAGCCTTCTACAGTAGAGCATTCTTGGGAAGATTTCCATGCATCTTCCCAATGTTTTTGATGTACACAATTGATAATGTGAAATATACTGATTTAGATAACTTCACTCAAGATTTCCTGACAGAGGACTTCCAAACTGTCACAGTGAAGACCTGCTGTTATACAGGGTCAGACTGAAATATTTTATCAGCTGTTAGCAATCTTTATAAAACCTTGATTCACCTATCTTAAACCCCTTTCCTCTGAAATACTAAAGTGAATATGGCCCTTTTTCACACAATGGATGTCAGATGAATGAAATTTAGATTATATGGACTGAACTGCACCAACTCTTAAGTGAACTTTGGAGTTAAGTGGTCACTTAACTCCTTTTAAGTGGATTTTGGAGTCAGAAACTTTGAGTCCTTGATATTTTCTGTTTACAGTGTTGCTTAGATGCCAAGGGCTAAATCCACGTGGGATGTAGGCATTACAAGGATGAGTGCCTAAAATGGGATGGCTCTACAGGTTCTCCACAGTGTATAGGAAGAGCTCAGCATTTAAGAGGGGAATACAGAAAGCCAATGAAATAAGGTGAGCACTGCTGAAGCCAGTCAGTGGGAAATAATGAGGAGAACTTGGGGCATTGCAAGAAATCCTGTACTAGACCGCAAAGGGAAAGGGGAGCTTCCATCTGTAAATGAGTGTGTGAAACATCTCTTGATATAAGGAAAATAAGCCAGAACAGCCTTTTTTTCATGTAAAACAACATACAAGAAAATCTTACCCAGTTAGGAGTCTTCTTGTAAGATGTTAAAAGACCCAAGTTTAGCTCCCTTTTTGGAATTGGCTTCTTTACCTGTGAGGCTAAATGGTCATATTAATGCTTTCATTATACTCTCTGCTAGGTGTCAAACCTCAGGGGTCAAACTCAAATAAGCGAGATCTTTCACAATCCAAATGAGCACTCTAACCATTGAATTATTGACTAAAAGCAGACAGTGGGTTTCATATTTGTCTTAGTTCTCCTCTGTGTAAGACTGAAAACCAAAAACAAGTTATGATTTTGTTTAAAAATGGAAGTGGAAGAAATCTAGGTAACAACATCCCCAGAAACTTAGATTTCAACAAACTTTATGGACTTAGACACCTAACGTATCAGTTTGAGAGCTGAGCCCTTTTCTGTACACAGCCCCAGGGTCTTGCTGTCCAAACATAAAATAAAAAGGCAGTTCTACACTCTGGATTCATACATGTGGTGCTCTTTATAGTTCTGTTTTTCCGTATATAAAATGATAACTAGAGATATTTTTTTCTGGCAATACTGAAACACTAATTAGATAAGTTCTCATTTTCAGAAGCATTGAGCAATCACCAAAAAAAGCTAAAGCCACTGAGCAATGAGTGCACAGGACCTCTGAAAAATCACTCCCTTAGTGTTAGTAAAGCGCTTTCATGGCTAAAGATGCTGTATAAATGTTCAGTATTATTAGTGCTATGTGTACATTATGTTGCCTCAGTTGATTCAGATCATGTCTAATCAGGATTTTTCAAATAATTCCCCTCTGTGTCTGGAGAGGAAATTAAATCAGAAAGTCTTCTGTACATCTGAAAGTATTTTGTATAAGAGTTCGAGAGAAGGTAGAGTCAGACAAGAGGACGGGGTGGAGAGGGGGGAATTGTATTTGTCAGGAGACAGCAGCCTTAGGCAGTGAACTGTTTGTTCAAACAGCAGCGAGAAATAGGAGCAGAGAGTGAGAGCCATATGTACAGAAAGTATCAAAACAGGGGCAAGAGACAGAAACAGAGACAGAAACATGATTCTGTAAATGGGCAGGGATGGGTAAGAAAGAGGAAGCTGAGGAAACAGAACAGTGGAGGCTGGGAGGGGGAATAAGGCCTTTTGATGGGGAGCAGGATAGGTGCTGAGGAGAAATTAAGCAATCAGGAATCATTACAGAGCTGCCTGCATGACCTTAATTTTGCCCTCTTGTGCATGCACATTATGAGTCTATCTTTCGTTACGTAATCCCATGCTATTTTTTCCCCAGGACGGGCTGTGTCCTGGGGAGGACTCGGAGCTGTGCGGTGGTGGAGACAGCTGCCACGTGGCGTGGGGCAAAGGGAAAGCCATGGTTCTGGGAGTGGGGCTGAAGGAAGACCTGTTCCTGAGCTACCAAAGCCTCTCTTAATGGAAATAAAACAACACATTTTGAACATAATTCTGACAGTCTCAGTGATGAGAATTTCAGACTAAAACCTGTGCATTCTTTCTCAGAATACACTTCTCTGGGATGTAAGAGCTATGGGGTAAAGCCTTTGAGCTTCTTAATGGACAAAAAGCATTTTAATCCTAGGCCGTTCTGAAATTCACAGCTCAGGGAAATTGAGGGATTGATACTCAGAACTGGGTTTCAGTATACTTCAGAGTGCACCACCATGACATCCAGCATCACACATCAGCAGAAGAAGGTATGAATATTGAATATAGAGGATATGAATATTGAATACAGACATGAATATTAAATAGCTATCCATTCAGTATATATAATCTGCATATACCATACAAAGATGATGTCAAATATATTTTAAATGTTTTAGGAAACATGAGGATATGCAGTGATTCTGGGTGTATCTTCCAGAAGTGGGTAGAGAAAGGCAATGCAACTTTTTCCTCATCATGTAGACGTGTTTTGTATCAGGTGGTAATAGAAAGGCTCTAGCATCCCTAGTTCTTCTGCTAAGTTCAGTCTCTGAAAATGATGGATGAGGAACTGCGAGGGGAAAAATGGCTGCACTGGCAGGCCAAGGGTTAGGAACTGGTGCGATGAAAGGCATAAGATGGAAAGGGGAAACAGATCTAACTAGAAAAATCATTTAATATGAAATATGTGTGCAAACACGCAGCCTTAAAGAGCTACAGTTTCTGAGTTGTGAACTCTCCATCCTGCTCTTTAGTCTTCCTTCAGTAATTGATGTCTGCTCTGCACAGACCAAGGTGTGCATGGTACAGGAATGACTTAGCAAGGTTCAGAGCTACTTTCAGTGACAACCCTCCTTCCTGCATCCTTCACCTTTCTGTCTCAGTCGTCTCAGTCTGCTACAAGGGATCCCAGTCCTTCTTTTTATCCCCCAACCTTTTTTTTTTTTTTTTTTTTTTTTGCCTCAAGTTTTCCATAGTCATCCTCATTTACTTCTCTCAGTTCACATGTCTTTCTGCCTTACTCAGATTTCTTTTTTTTTTTCTAAATTATAGGAGAGAACTTTCCATTTTCTTCCCACTGCCCAGGAGTGGCAGGTACAGTGTTGTGCTACCAGCAGAACAGAGATATTTTCTCAATCCTTTTGTTCAAGGAAATGGCAGCTCTTGAGCTTTGGGCAGCCAGAATTGGAAGGGAAGACCTGCTTCCCTCCTACACTCTAGATTGCAAGGTACATAGTTTGGGTGGAATTGTCAAATAATTTATCTGCCAGAATTGAAGCAACCTCTATTGACTCTCTGAGTTAGCTAAGATTTAAGTACATTATTTGGTGGATTTGAGAAAAACAGTAAAAATGTGGAAAATGATACATAACTGATAGAAAGATCGCTCCCTATGGATTTTTACTTCCTTGCTTCAAAGCCCATATTTGTTAGAGCTTATGTGTGTGCACACATAGTTCTAGAAAGTAGCTGAAATAATAATCTGAGAAAAAATGTAGCCTCTTGAAGGCACCTGCAATTGTTAAAATATAACAAAGTTTTAAGCAATTGAAGAAAATGTCTTATAGTGGGAAGATGGTGATATCTATGCCACCTATAATTACAAAGTCGCATAGCAATGAGTTGATGCAAGCACACTGATGAACATGATATAAGCATCTACAGTGTATAGGAAGATAGAAACAGACACACACAGCTAGTTAACAGGTAATTTCTCCCAAAAGATTAAACGAGATTATTAGCCAAGATATTTGAGAGGTTTTGACAGTCTTTCACAGTGTATATTTTTTAACTGGGAAAAAAATCTGATTCAACTTTTGAAGATGTAATATATATTTAAGACTAAGCTGTAATTAATAAATACATGCATTGTTTTTATAGTAGGAATTGAATACTTCAAAACCAGAGCAGTGAGATGGGACAGGGGAGAGGTTGGGACTTAGCAGGAGAATGAAAATGACTATGGTAAGTATTAAATTTGGAGACAACATTGCTAGATAAGGGGAGAGAAAAAAGGCGATGAAGCTTGGAGAACACCTGGCACCAGCTGGCATTTGCTGGACAAATTTTGACACTGGGAGACTGAGACTGGAAAACAGGAAAGAAAGGAAAGCGAGTGGTGGAGGGAGTCCTGGAGAACAGGAGGCCAGGGTTGGAAGGTGTGAGGCAGATGGGCTTATCTGCTGAGAGGAATACACAGGCTGTAAAATACTAATTTAAAATAGCATTGAAGTGGCGAAGTCACACAATGAAAAGCTAGAAGATACAGTGACAGAAGTAACCTGTGCAAACACAATTTGTTGTGGAACTAACTCCCTGGGAGCAATGCCAAGTGCTGAAAGCCTTCAGGACTGTGGTCAGAATGGGAGCTCTGGGGAAATCATAGTCTTTGAGAGTGGGTCATCTAAGTAGCCTGTACTCCTTATGGTTGGAGCAATGAACGTATTTCACCTCTTACCTTCACCTCTTACCTTTCTTTGAGTGGAGTCCAGTCTTTTGCCCAGGCCATGAGGTTATACCAGTGTCTCATACACAAGAGAAAGCAATCAGAGAAACCCTTGTTTGCCCATCTTTAGATGATGTGTGTTAGTCTCAGTGCTTAAATTATTACCATCTCAATTCTCTGGTGCTGTGATGCTATACCTGCAGCTGTGGTCTATCTTTGTAAAGGAAAATCCCTGTTCAATTATCAGCCTCTGCTGAAATTGTTCAGATGATCTCAGCAGAGAAGCAAGAGTGAGGTGAGAATTTATTTGCAGATGCTGAAAAACGTAGAAGATATTAATGGTGATCTAAATGAGAGGTTTCGATATGTCCAGCTTTTATTCTGAAGTATAGAACAACGGCTTTGTCTGGGTTGGGACAGGGAAGAGGGTACGTCTGTACTGCCTTTTGAAGCTATTCCCAATCCCTATTTGCAGGTGGTACAGACAATGAAAGTTGGCCCAGGGAGTGCCCCCAGAGTATTTGGGATGCTAGGAAGGCCAACAGTTTTGCTCCAATCGGTTATATAGAAATTCTGCATAATACCAGCAGGTGAAAAGGCGCAAGAGGACCATGGCATTTTGTGCATACAGCACTCATGCAGCCCTGGGTCCAAAGCCTATACATATGGCTAGTCTATACCAGGTATCGCCTGGGCTGAAGAAGCAGGATACCATTTGTGTGTAACAAACTTAAATCACTGCTTTACAGAAATTATTTTTAAAAAGGAAGAAATTACTGTTATGTTTGACACAGAAAACTGAGAATGGCCTTATGATACAACATGATGAGAAGGCTTAAAATCAATTGGAATCGGGAAAAATCTGAAAAGAAAAAGTATTCCAAAGGACAAAGTTATTCATGTGAAGAGGACTGTTGTTTTCACCTTCTGGTTTCATGAATTATTAAATCTCTTGTTATAGGTAAGACTCTATAAATAAGCATGAAAAGAAGACTCATCCCACAGACTCAACCCTCCCTATTGCCTGAAATAATAATAATAATGATAATTAAAAAAAAAAAAAAACAAGTAAAGCCTTGTGCAAAGGTGTGTTCAGCAGCCCTGTTGTTTTTTCTTTGATTTTTCTGAGGGGGAATTCATCTTCTGGAATGCAAGTAAATCTTCAAAAGGGGATTTTTCCTTTGGAATGCAAATTATTCTGATGATGCTTCCCACACCACTGAGGGAATATAGTAATGATACCATGCACTGATCTAGCTATTTCCATTTAGAGCTATAAAATACTCATAGATTTGGGTTCATGACCTGCTGTGAAGCAAATAAATATTGTAATTGGAGTTTTACTACTGGTGAAACTGACACAGTTTACTATCCATGATCTTAGAGTCACTGGTGAATGTGTTCAGCTTCTGTGCAAATCTACTCTTGAACAGTTAGTGAACTGCTAACAGATGTTAACACTTGCATTTGTGGGATGAGAAACTATATGAACTACAGATACGGGCATGCTTATGTCAGCATAAGCTTGTTCTGAAGATCAAATCTGTAACTATCCCCATTGCTGACCACTGCATCTGCTTGTGTGGGCCGCTTGGCATTGATCTTCCCTGTGGTCAGCAGAATGCTGGAAGAACAGAGCCTTAACACTCTTTTAGCACATCTCTAGACTCATATTTTGGAATGAGGAATAGCCTTTTTTGTCTACCTGAACATATCCTGAGGTCAACTTTTCCTAATCACAATGTTTTGCGGGAGTTTTTGACTTGGCTCCACACACACCAGCAATATGAGTGGGAAGAAAAGAGATCCCAAGTTCACCATGCTCAGGTATGGGCTTGAGCTCACTGTTTATCAGTGAAAACAGTCTTGTAGTATTAGGACTGAGTCTTAAATCTCTCCTTCTCCTAACTGCCACTAGTTTGCCTTTGCTACATAAATTTATGCCCTTCTTTCTGCTGAACTTTTGGAGGGACCAGAGACCATCCCTCTGGAGACACCTTTTCTCTGTGAGTTTTATTTGTCTATACCAATGTTTGAGGCACTGCTGCCAACGATAAATATCTCTGGTGCAAAGTGAGAAGATGCAGGAATATCTGCTGAGACACGTAACTGTTGTGTGAAATTAATGCTATGGAAGAACTGCTTCATACATCACGTTTGTGCCTGTAGTTTAAATTAGGGAGTGTGCCAATTTAGCCAGTGCTCTTCATCATTTTTTTGTGCAATGTGAGATGAAATCAGACTTTGTGAGAGAAGTTCATTAGTCAGTAGATGTGCCAATCTTCTGGCACTTAAATCTTCTCATTTATAAGCAAAAAATAACTGTTGGATCTTTCTCAAGCTAGAAACCATTCTGACCTTAGAAACAGCAATGTAACAATATTGGCTGCAAGCTTAGTTATTGAAATAACTGTTTTGTTAAACCTGAAAGTGGGAGAAAAGTTCATGTTTTATTGATCTGTTGTTCATTCTGTTTTGAACTTAGTGGTTTGGTACCAACCCTTTATGCAGAGATTGATTATTTAGTAGTACAAGGAGCAAAAAAAAAATACAGTGTTTCTTAAAGAAGTTAAAATACCCACTGAGAAAGTCTGAGGTGCCCTATTCAATGGAAAGACCAAGGCATATTTACTTGGAAATGCATATGATTGATTTGATACATTAACATTGTGTGAATGAGAATTTATTAGAAAGGGAAGACCTAATGGCAATAGAGATGTAAACTGGAAGCAGAAATCCCTTTCAGTCTAAAAGACACAGAAAAGTATGCTAAATATTTTAAAATATGTTAAGTACTATTTAAAGGGAGCCAATAGCTGAAGATCATTATCAACATTCAGCAATGTTTTTTCCCCTCTTTTTTCATCTGTCCTGTCTTTAATTGTGCTGTTCTGAATAGCAGCCAAGTTAATGAGTTTTCAGGACTAACCCTCAGATTTTCATAATGATCTTACATGAGGAGAAGTATTGATTTCCTTATTTATTGTCTGATTTTATTAAAAAGTAGAGTAAGTCAACATAGAATGAATTGGTAGAATTCACTGCCACAAGATGCCACCAGGCTCAGTGGGATTCAAAGAGTGGTTATCCATTTAAATAGATAATGAGAACTTCCGTAGTTTCAATAGCTCATTAGAATGATCGTATGATCACACTTTCTTTTCCTTAAAAGATGAAGCATGACCCCTAAGCTTCAGAGCAGAGACCTGGTTTGCATTATGGAGAGTTTTTTTCCTATGGGGAGAATAATCCTTCTCTTGATTTCTCATATCTTTCTTTGAAAGACCACAGATTAAATACTGGATTTGATATATCACCAGTGTGATATGGCTATGAAAATTCTAGTATTGCTATCATATTACTGTGCACACTCTTTTATGGATATCAGTTTGGATTTCTTTGTTTTTTTCTTTGCTCCTGTTGGTACTTTTTCTGACAAGATTTCATAGTGGGTTGTATTGAATCTTAATGCTCTCAATACAATCCTGTAATATTCCAGACTCAATATTCCAGACTTTGCTCATTTTTAGAGTTGAATCATTCACACCAATATTTTACAGGTTACATTATAGTACTTCATGAAAAACATCAGGGCATACATACACCATGGCATCAGGGAAGAATCTTGTCCAGTACTCAGTATGGAGATCCAGTGGCAAAATCCAGGATTGCCCACTTTTTTTGGGGTCTTATTTTCTCTTCCACTTAGTTTGTATAGATGAGTATTTACATGTAGGAGATAAAGCATCAGATTTGAACTCAGATTATTCATACTCTGTAAAAGCTTATTTGGAGAATAAAAATGTAGATGGCTGAACTTTATGGAACATTCTAGTACATACACCAACAATGACTTTAGAAGGAAAGATCTCTGGTCAGGGTAGAAGTAAATAATTTTTTTTTTTCTTTTTCTATTGACAGGGTTTTCTTTATAGGCCATATGATTTGCTGCTTTCCTCCATGCAGTTGGGTGTATAATCAAATGATTACTATCATTCCTTAATTTGAAGGCACAAACATCCTCTAGAGAAGTCACAGTTCCCAGCTGTACTTTTTCTCTTTGATAAACACATCCCCACCTTGTTTCTTTATTTGTGTGCAGCAGCTTCCTTTGGTTCTCTGCCAATGAGGACTTTTTTTCCTATGCTTCCTTTTTTCTGTCATCCCTGGAACAGAAACTCCTCCCTATATAATATCCCTACAGCTATTATGAAATCACTCAGAAAAATAAATGTTAGCATGTTGTCTCAGATGATTGCTATCACTAAAGGCATAGGTGAGCTGCACTATGCCAGGGAAGGGTGCTGTGAAGGGCGCTGTTAAGGGTACTGGTAGAAGATGTCCCTCCCAGAATTCCCATGTTGGGGTGCATCATGCAACTGATCCACCCCATTCTTTGCAACTGGTCAACCCCTTTGTTTCTGCTTTGCACCCATGCGAGTGGTCTGTGGAAGAATGGGGCTATACTGTTCCCCAGAGCTGACTGTGTAGTCCTTTCATCTTCTCTCCTCCTGCCTACTTAGGGAGCAAGCTGCTACTATGAATTGACTCATGGCTTGTTCCTGACTACCTAGAACAGAAAAGCTCCTTGTGCTCATATGCTGATGAGGAAGGAATAGTTATGAAGCTAATGCTGAATTAAACAACAAATTCCAGTCATTGAAAATCAATATTTTTCTCAAGCTGCCACCTGCAGGTGTTTAGCTGCAGACCACTGATGCACTAGCTGAGTCCTATGCATGAGATGCTGAGACACTGCTGGGAATTAATTGGTGAATTAATTAGAATAAAAAATGAGCAAACAGAATGAAGCTCTAAAAAAAGGTCTATCTGTGTGGATATTTTCACCATAGGAGTCTCCCTTTACCCTGCTGGGCTCATGGTGTCAATCTATAACCCCAGGGTAAGAAAGTTCAGAACAGGCAGTCCTCTGAAATAGCTGCCAGCACTTTATGTAAACACAGAAGACTGGCATAACCTAATCCTTTACTTGTATGGCATGATTCATGTTCAGGCATTCTGTATAAAGTTAATAGACAATTACATGAGGGAAGTAGATTGTTCTATAAAACATAAACACCTATAAATTTGGTTGTTAAAGTCCCTTGCAGCTGGTTTAAATTTCTTTGTAGAAGACAAAAGTAAAAATGTATATATCATGTTGCCAGTTACTTCTGAGAACCATAGCATTACAACTGTAGGTGTGCAGATACCGATTATGTCTTTTGCAGACTAGATAAAGGAATAGCAATAGTGTGATGTTTGTAAATATTTATTGCAGCTAAATTGAATCTATTTCTTTTCCAAGTTAGTCATTCAGGCATTTTAAGAGTTTGTGGAAAAGAGGACTTCTTTTTTTCCCTTTTCTGTCATAAACATGGTTCATCTCTTCCACTTCCTTTTCCAACATCTGCTCGTCACGTTCCCTTACTGGTCTCTGGGCTACATTTCTGACTGCTGTCTGCAGGATTCAATAAGACTTTCACGCAGCTTTCAATGTTGTGCTCTGCTCTGCCTCTTTTAGGATGTCCTCATATCCTATAAGCAGGGAGCTATCAATCAGCAGGGTGAGGTAAAGTTGGCACTAAGGATCTGCTTGCAATAGGTGAAAAGGTTCGCAATGCCCCAGTAGTTGACATATCTTGAGCTTCTAATGCCTGCATAAACAACAGAAAAACAGTCTTTGGAGGTACTTTAAATGCTGCTTGTAACCAAATGACTGAAAGATGCAGGCTGAGAACATAAGCTGAACAAGGAGGAGGGACTACTACAGCACCATAACAATAAACACATAATAATGCACCTCAGTGCAGCAGTGTCCAAGAAGGTTTTAGAAAGACAGAAAAAGTGGAGGAGTAAGAAATGTGAAACTATGAAAGACTATTTGGCAAAATGCAGAAAATTCCCAGAAATGCTTCCAGTGATCTCTTTGCCCTCATCTTTGAAAAGGCAAAGCCTCCTAGCTTCCCTAGCTGCCATGTGGAATACAGAAAACCTTTCCTTGGGGAGCAGACTCTAGTTACCTCACATCCAAAAAAAGAAAAGAGAAGAACGAGCTGCTATATAGGAAGAGGGAAAAATAAACCAGCCCAGAAAATTATTTCCAGACCAAGAGTGCCCTCAAGCACATAGATCCTCCAGTCTTCCTTAGCTGTATTTGTAAGCACACGCAAACTTCTGGAGCCTGCCACTGCTACAAGCCCCTGCAGAGGGAATATGGAATAACCAGACATGGTAAGAAGACCTGGTATAGGATAGGGACTTGGAAGAGAGGCATTTGACTAACTTTCTAAATTGATTCACAAAAGTACTAGGCACATAAATCTAAAATTAGAGCCCGAAAATCCTGTGTTTGGCTCAATGTTGGCTTTGTTATACTCAGACAGAGTCTGAGTCTGACAGGTAACTAACTGTTGAGGCCTCCAGATATCTGGATTATGTATACATCATGCATGTACTTAAGTATAGCAACCTCTGTGACCAGCATGCAACTGCATGCAGTCTGCAGCTGTTGTCTCCAGTTCAGCTGCAGGCATTGCTCAGAAGGATCAGAGGCTGGAACATCTAACGTCCAGTTTGTGCATGGTGCATCCTGATCAGTGAGGCAAGACCTTGTGAATAACCATTGGAATTCTAGGGCAACTTGGAAGAGAGAAAAGATCTGAACTTGTGCTGAACTGATAGCACAGGAACACCCCAGCAGGGCTGGGGGCAGTTCTTCCCATAAGACATAGCCCAATACAGGTTGATTGTCCCCCTGCCACATCAGCTAGTTATTGTGCTCTTTATGTGACTCTCCTGTGTTTGGCAAATTCTTTACATTAGACTTTCCCTCTGTGTAATGTAGATGTAATTTTCCATAGGAGCTCATTGACAGAATTCTCTTCCCCTCACCCAAACCCCTCTATCTTCCTGCTACACTCCTCCAAATTATTAGCTACAGCTGTCATACTGTAGTAATCTTGAAGCTGACAACAGTTAACTAGTGTCTTTTAAGAAAGACCAGTTTCTGGTTTAGATTTATCACTGGGTATATAGTTTGCTTAAGAAGTCAGCAGTCTTCCTCACTGTACCTTTAAAATTTTCATACTGGAGTCCTTCATAACACAATACTTTTTGTATTGCTGGTATTGTGGTCAATGCAGCAGAGATTACTTTGCCTGAACTATTTTCTGATCTGGGCTGTGCACGCAATGCCCCATTAAACAGCCTCCTCAATACGTGCCAGTAACAATATGAGAATGTTCTTTTTGGCTTCCGTCTGACCTACCTTCACATGTTTCAAGAGAGCTTTCTCTACCATAGTGACAACACAGGCATTGACATAACTACACTTCAAACATAGAACCAGAAATAACAATTTAAGAGTTATTCCTATAATGCATTTCATAGCCACTTTTGATTTCTGATGAGAGTAATGATTTCATTTGCAAACACACCGCAGAGATGAAATTTTACTAGTTATTATTCTGTTATTTCTCTTTATCCTTTGCCAGCCTTATTAAAAAAAGAAACGATACCATCAGCCCTTTTCCTTGACCCTTCTTCTCATCAGTCATCTAAATCACACTATATTTTGCTTTTGTTTGTTTGTTTGTTTGTTTTGTTTTAATCAAATGAGTGAGGAGATAGAAGCAATCCCAGAGGAAGTTGTTTCAGTGAGACTGAGAGGTGGGATATGATGTTCTAAGATCCCAAAACAAAGTGAAACACACAAAAACTCCAGCAATCCCACAACAATTGCCAGGGGTTGTTTGGAAAGGAAACTCAGGAAAAGCAGACAAAGTTTAAGATCAAATTAATTGCAGTGTTAAGTCAGCTTCTCTAAACTTCCAATCTAGTAACCCAGTTTATTTGACTGTGACTGTCTGTAAAACAGATTTTCACAATGTGCTAAGTGACACAAAACAACCTGGCAAAACCTGAGCCTGCTAGTTGTACCCTATAAAATGATTAAATAAAAATGACATTATAGGGTTCTATATCCATTTTCCTACTGATTTCCAGCTCAAATTTGTTCTGCTTGTCAGCTGAAGAAAAAAAATGCTGTTATTTCCCTCCCCTCCCCCAGTAACCAGCCCTGTGATCACCCCCTAGATCTGGGAAATAAGCCAAGATTTTGTTTTGGTTTAGATATTGCATTCAACATTATTAGTAATGCAGGGGCTCCTGGCCAGATTAGGTCTATCGGGACACCTGTACAGTCCCTCGTATTTTTATTATGCTCTTAGTAGCACCTCTGCGAATACATAAACCCTTGTGGTTTTACCATGTGGGGAGGGTATAATCGGAAGACTGTGGGTTTGTGTGAATGTAGTCAGCGATTTCCTGCAGAAAGCTCTGTTCAGGTGTTGTAGAACATCCGATAAAATGAACCAACCCTGGCCACTATATTCAGGGTTCATTTGTGAAGAAAAAAGAAATGGAAAACTGTTTACCTTGGAATGGTAACTTATCAGAGCCAAAACCAAAGAAACCTTGTCTTCCTTTTTATCACCTGCATTTGTCAGGTAGAAATACAGTTTGTATGAATGCTAAGATATTATTTCTTAGAATCAATACTTCCTGTGTATAGTCTTTTTTATTCTACAGAAAACGAATAATTGTATGGGGTTTTATATTTCTAGCTGTTAAAAATTTTCTTAGAATCATCTTCAGACTACAAGCTACTTTAACATTTTCTAATTTTCTGATTAGAAATGCTCAGTATTTTAACAAATTTTGAAAAATTGCACTCAGCCATACCAGTTTGTGGCTATGGTCAGATTTCTATAGAACTAGTCTCTGGCTGGTTACTTAAAACATCTAAAGATGTAGTCCCATGTTATGCACACATGGAATGTGAATATCTGTAATGTTAGTCTTCCATTGGATGCAACAAGATTTCTCTCGTGAATAGAGTTAAATCTTAAATGCTGAGAGAATGGAGCACATTAGTCAAACAGTGAAGTCTTATAGATAAAGTATTAGCTGGCAGTTTTGCTACATTGTGCGATCATACATGTAAAATAATTTGTGAAAATATTTGTAAGCAGTAAAGACTTCAGCCACTCAAGGCAGTAATACCCTTTTGTTCGCCACTGGGCTCCTCAAACCGCAAAATGCCTGCAATTTTTTTTTCTTAATTATTCAAAGCATTCTGCTTAAGATCACTGAGCCAAGACATTGTCTTAACTGCCCATGTGTCATCAACAGTTAAACTCAGATATTTCTGAGTTTTGATTTGCTCAAGTGCAGAAGATTCTACCCAGTATCTCTGAATGTTTTCTGAATAAGAGACTCTTAATTCAAAAGACTGTTGACAGAACTGACATGAGTAGATCACATCAAGCACAATATGTCGTTCCTTATTTGGAACTGTACATATTGTTTTTCTTCCTCTGTGGATGTTTATTTGAAGGATGAATAGGTCACTCTTAGCAGGAGAGCTCATCACATGAGTGCCAGATACAGAAGACAGATGAGTCAGTTCCACACAGACTACAAATTATGCATGCAGGATAAAACTATATTCATATTTGCATTTGACCTAAACTTCAACTTTCAAAAATAGGTTTAAGAGAAATTATTCTGAAATTCAGAAATTGTTTTGCAGAAAGGAAGCAGTTTAAGCAACACAGCTGAAGAACAAAGAAGTCTCTGCTGGTAGGAAAAGAACACACTGAGAATGAAATACTGTATGTCAGTCTGCATGAGCTCAAGCCTGTATTTAATATACACTTTGAAATGTGTTTATCCGATGCATGATTGATTGATACTGCTGCAATGTTCAGATCTCAGCCACTGTCCAGTCATTGCTTGTCACTGTAAAATATGGCTTGGTGTAGAAAAAAACACTCTTTTTGTGTTGAATGCAGTATAAAACCTCTGTCTTCCCAGTGTCTCTCTTGCATATGGTCCAAAAAAATTAATTTTTTCTTTCATGATTTCTTTCTTCCTTTTTTTTTTTCTTTAGACCCACATGATTTGGATACAGGACTGTTACTGCCTGCTTTTTGCAATGTGTACAAATGAACATGAGGTGGGAAAGTCACACAGATCCTTACAGGAACTGCAGCAAAGTCTAAAAAAAGAAAGCTGCAGTGAACAAGAGCACAATGCTGAATATGACACTCATATTTGTATTCTCTCTCTTCACTGCCTTAAGAAATGGGAGCTACTGGACATGTGACCCAAAATGTCTCTGTCCAGGGCTGCTGTTTTGCCATAATAGAGCCATTATATTATTTGCAACATGCGCTCAGATTTCAGAAGCGTAACGGATGATGAATAGTATAGCAAATAAAGATCAGGAAAATAGGCGAGGCATATTTGCAGCAGAGTTGCAGGGTGATGGGGATTCTAATGTGCACATGTTAACCAATTAAAATGGAGCCACATGTACTAACAATCTCAGGAGAAAGGCTAGTGATCTTGCAAATAGCCTCATGAAATAAAAATGTGTGCTTGAATGTTGAACGGGGGGAGTCTAGGGGAGTGAGGGAAGAGGAGAAAGTATTAGCCTACTAGGTCAGCTAATTATACCCATTCTCATCCCATTCAAATGTAATTGGGAATGGGAATGTGGGTTCCCTGAATGACCTACATTAGCAGCAGATTTCTGTATTCCTCCTGGGCAGTGAGCATTTTAATAACTGCAGAAGTCCAGACAGTGCTGTGACTTCATTAGGTCCAGACCTGTGATGGGAGGTGCCCCGAACAGACTGGCATTGGCCATAACCTCACATAAGCATGCAAGGATCCTTTCTTCTGGCCCACTTGGTCAGCATGAGTCGGAGTGCTTCATCAGCATACCATGTAAGTGCTGCTAGCTCACTGTGCTGGCTTTTAATGACTCAGAATATGAGGGAGATGGCCTGACCTTCTGGTCGGTGATAATTAGGTGCAACTTGGAGATGCTAGCACCTTCAGGAAAGAACATTTAGACTGAACATCATGGGGTTTTTTTGAGTTGCTAATAAAGCCAGTTCCACCCTTTAAATGCGTAAGTTTGATTTTATGAAGCATGTGTAATCTTTATTTGGAGCGGGATGAGAACAGCAGCTGCCAATTGTAATTGGGGAAAAAAGAATTCCTGACCCTTTTTGCAAGCAGTAGTGGAGCTAGCTACCATTCCAGAAAACAATTTAAAACCAGAGAAACACTCATAGTGGGAGCTTTGGAAGAGGGGATGTTGCTGAGAAAAGACAAGTGGGAAAAAGAATGGGTCTAGAATGCTTGCTCTTGAATTGATGGTGCAGTAAGAGGAAGAAATCCTTGCTGAATCCCATCTCCTTCTACTCCTGTTTATAAACAAATAGAAAAATTGAAGATTATGGGCTCCCAGAAGATTACGGCCTCCCAGAAGATTACATATGGCTTCTCCAGCAGGTAATGTAAGTTAAGTTGTTGTGCAAGCTAGAGTTTGGATGCCCTGTGTGCCCTGTCTCTATAATGGACTCTAGTTTGGCGGTTTCCTTCTTCTTCCTTCATTCACACTCACATTCCTAGAGTGGTATCTCTGTATACATAATTTAGTTGTAAATGGTGACCATCTCTGTGCTGCCAGACAGTGTCCCCAGAGGGTGTTTGTCACCATCAAGGTTGCTTTGGTGATTGTGTCACTTAAAAGTAAAACTTAACAAACAAGTGGAAAGGTTTTTTTCTGCCTTTCCTTTCTTTCATAATTTTTCTCAACTGAATAACTTAAACTCCATTTTGTGTTCTAATTTTAAGCACATATGGGCATGACAGCTTTTTAATGAAAATCTCAGTGCCTGAATACCTGTTTCTGACACTTTCATACAACATCCCATAGAGAAGAAATAGACCTTAACATATGTTAAAAGCTGTGTAATCCAAAGAGTAAGTGTGAAGACAACCTGAGTGATACATCTTTCTTTTCCACAGCCATAAACAAGTTGGATGTAACTTTAAAGTAAAATACCTCTACCTCCTGCTTATTCTTTGCCTCACCTACTGGTAAGATTGCAGAACAAGACTGGTCACTGCAAAACAGACTTCTTTTCCAATAACCTGTCTCTGACCCCAGTTGTTTCCAGAATTTTTAAGGAAAAAAAAAAAAGAATGAGGCAAAATTTTTTTGGCCCTATGCTGAGTAAGAACGTAAGTGTACTAGTCTTTTCAGTTTCTGTGCATGTACAAATCTTTCTACACTTTCAGCTCCCTTTGGTGTCTGGCTCAACATTAACTATTTCTGCCGGTGTATGTACAACTGCTTTTGCAGTCCTTGAAAAGTCATCCTTTTAAGTTTCTGTTTGGAAGAAAACCTGAAACAGCTGCTAAACTTGAATGTCTAGTGGGATGTGCTTAGTAGCAGAGACTTTTAAAGTGAATAATCTACAGAACTGGTCAGTATTCATGCTTGTAGGTCACTTCTGTCACATAGTCCCTAATTAACTCCAGGTTACAGAACCATTTAGCACAGAGCTGTGATTACTTTCACAGTGTTAAAATTATTTTATTTGGAAGAAATTACTGTAACCCTCTTTTTACAGAACAGAGAAGACACTAAGGCAGAAGGAGAACATACCTCTCACTTCCCTTTTGTTCTTACCCTGGGTTACAGTAGTGCTATGAGGCACAGAGAGGAGTGACATTTACGTAGTTATAGAGGACGTCTGTGACTGAACCAGGAACAATTTCTGCATTTGTGAGGAAGGAGAAGTGTGCATAGCTTACAACAGGTCTGCTTAAATGCATGATTTATAGCTGCCTAAATGGCTAAATCTTAGTGTAGTTTCAAGGGCATTTGATTCCATACAGCCTTCCATGAACTGTCCAGGGTCTCTGTGAAGGTCTCCCCATCTCCTCTCCCTGTGCAAATCTGGTGTGAAAAATAGTTCAATAAGGCCATTTAAGGAAATCCTATACAGTGAGTGTGGAGGTAGCTTTCCTTCAGCTTCCTGTAACACATGGCTAGATCCTATATTGCGTTTTGTTAATGCATTTCCAGGGTCTTTGGAATCTCATCTGTCTTATAATGCAGAGATGTTCCTTCTCTGTTTGTCACCATTGGGCATCATCTGTAACAGCTCTGTGAAGATAACCTGGTAGAAACAAACATATATTGACAAGGATTCAATTCAACCACACAAAACACTTGGAATAAACCTCCACCATGATTTTATGCCTAGACTCACATTAAAGTAGGAACAAAGCTTAAACCATTAGCTGTGGTAAAAAAGTCATTCAAAGTGTTTAAGCTGACTGCTGTTTACTCAATAGTCTGGTTTATTTTGTTAGGCTCATGACAGCTAGTGAGCCAAAAGCAAGCAAGCAAACAAACAAAATATTATTCCCTAAACTAATAGCAAACTCCCATACACCGCTGCTGGCTGAATTGTTCACTGTGTAAAGTAACATTGGTTATGAGATCAATGAACTCAGTAATACTTGCAGTGCAGTCCCAATTTGTAAAGCTCTATATCAAGTTTTTCAATTTCCTAGGCTTAGGGACATCTAGAAACACCACTGTTTTATTTCAGGTCTCCTGAGGTGAATTTGCATTGAAATGCAGCATCATGGTGTGATGATGTGCATCAGAGTGTGACTACATGATGCAAAAATGCAATGTCATCACCTGATGAGATGCTATGAGGCATATATACAAATGTTATGATGCAGCAATGCAGAGCTACAGTGCTTCCCCTCTGCCCATAAGATAAAACCAAAAGGTATCACTCATGTTTCATGCTGAGCACATTGCCTGGAGGATGATGTTGTGACAGTGTCAGAGAACAGAGCGGAGAAAAGAGCAGAGGACCCATAACAGGTGGCTGATGTGTGTACAAGTGTGTGTTGAAATGACTTGCAATGACTGCTGCGTGTTAAAGAACATATTTGAAATAGACAAGGTAGCATTTTAAAAAATGCTGAAATAACTATGCCTCCTTTCCAACGGGTGCTTAATCCAAGTACGTCTAGCTTGCAGTTGCTGCTGCCAGTGAATTATACTTATGCTGCTAAAGTGCAAAGCACGTATTTGTAAGTATTATCTACCTAGAGCCTTCAGTCTATTGCTAACCAGAGAGCAGCAACCAAGCTGCTTTAAAGCTAGTTCAGATATACTGAACATAACAGAATATTACTACTACTCTGTAGGTGTAAAGTACATAGACTTGTTCATAATCTCAGTCATTTGGGCAAATAGGACTACAGTTAATTGTAAAATGCTTTTGTAAAGTGTTCCTTAAGATCAGTATTTGTAATGCTGTTGTGTGAACAGACTTGCGGCGCTCTTTGCAGATTAGATAAAATAATTCTGATGGAAATGTTTTCTATAAATGTTAACATCTACTCTAAAAGTTAAGAAAATAAAATTCTGTGAAATAAGAATGTTTATACATTTTATGAATGCTGTGAATCTTTATGGATCTTTAAAGGGGATTGCCCTTTCAAATATATACTGAAATATATTTGAAAAACTGCAAAAGTGAGTTCTCAAATAAGTTTGTTTCCTGGTGTTACAACTCTAGTCAACTTGGAGGATATTTTCTTTCTTTCAGAGAAATCTGCCTACTCAGTTGAGTTTTCCCAAGGTCACCAGTTCTAATTAACATGCAGTTTTCATAGTTGGTTGATATAACTGTGAATCATTAAAGCCTAAAAATGTGTAATATCATCCTTGGTAACTCTTGCCTTTTCATATACTTCAAGAATATCTCTTTCCCTTCCTCCTGCTGGAAAAAAAATAGGTATGAACATGATGGTAAGGAAAGTGGATACCTGTGGGTATTTTTTTATCTGTCACCTTTGCTCCTGCCAAGCTGTTGTATACGACTGATTTTTTTCCACCTGAAATTAACGTTCTGAACTAGCTTCATCTTCCAGCCAAGCTTATGGCATATGAAGCACTGCCCAAGTTCACAGAGGAAATCACAACTTTTACCCCCAAAAGAGTACAGTTGGTTAAGGATGTTGCCTGTTCACATTCAATAGACCCTATAACTTAAAGAGATAAATCAATTGGAACAAGTTTATACTTGATCACATTTTTCCTATATCAGCTGTGGCCATAAAGACTTAGACTGCTTTGACCAGCTATTTAACTGTGTTATGTTTTGTCTTGTTCTTTTGTTCATTTCTTGATCTTTTTTTCTTTCTAGTGATTTCCAGAGGAAAACATGATCTTAAATGGGTTACAGTAAGTACTGTAGAGAATATAAATGTCTTTCTGATTGGGAATAGTGCGTCATATGTGCTCAGGTAGAGGAAAGGTATTTTCAGTTTTTCAGGCATAATGTTGGTCAAGAGTGCCTGCTGATTCATTCTGAGGAGGGTGACTCAGAAGAGCTAAATTAGGTTTCTGTTCTGAATCATCCTCTATAGGAAACTATCTTACTCCACTGACTATAGACAGAGCCTAAAGAGATTAGCTATACTACGCTAAAATTGCACTTTGTCAATACCCATTTCCTAACTGTCCTTTCTTGAAGTCCATTCTACTCTGAACCCCGAGAGCTAATGGATGAGAATAGGTTAGCTGATACTTGACATTTTTTGGTTGTTCTTAAAGAGAGAATAAAGGCAGAAATTATATAACCCTGAAAGTATCCTTATTTTTAGTATAGTAATAAGTCTACTTTTTCATTAGAAGCACTAACACTACTATCTTGAAGTAGTTGTATGGTTAGGAAAAAAACAAGTATAGAGATATCGGATTCAGAAAATGTGTATATATTTTGCAACCCACTAAAAGTTCGTCAAAGTTGCAATTTTATTTGTAACTTCTCATGTTTATTTTCAAAAAAATTATATATCTCCCTAGATAGATTTTTTAAGTGCAGTTAAATAAATAGAGCTGCCCTCAAAATATGAATGCACAATCCTTAACAAAATGGACAAACACTCCCTCTGACTCTGGTAATCATGCCTTGATATTCATGGCAATTTTCTTTGGTTATTTTGTTGATTGTTTAGTCTGAATGCTGATAAGTGGCCAAAGCTGATAGCATTGGAGGTGGACTACAGGTGTCCATTAGTACACAGAACAAATATTTCATGAAAAGTGTCTCTAAAAGTCCTCTACAGTCATACCCTAGTTTTTATTCCACTCCAATTTCATCTAGAACAGCTTACATTTATCTATCTGTATATTTATATCTTTATCTACATCTTTATATGTACCTTTTAAAATTAAACTTTCAAATGGTTAGCAAATGCATCATAATTAACATATTTTACGACTCCAAGCCAAAAATATGCCAACATATTTTGCGACTCCAAGCCAAATACTTTTTTGGTAAAATATAAGATGTCTCACCTTTTCCAGATAATGCATTTCTAGTTTTCTCAGCCCAGCTTGGACTTTTAGAGTTGTTGGCAAAACCCTTTTTATTTTTCCTTAATGCGTTTCTAAGCAGTATCTTTTTACCCAAGCCTAGGGGAACCCACTGAGTTCCTTTGTCCTATTCTCAGAGACAGAAGCACAAGAACAAGGCAGATTTATATGAAAGGGACGCGAAGAAATAACCTTCACTAGCCCTCACTCTATGAAGCATATTTTGAGTTATGCATACCAGCTGTGCCACCCTTCAGCTTCCTTTCACCCTATTGACATTGCAGTTGCATCCAGCTTTGACAACTTCTGTGCATTACCAGGGTGTTGATGGGTGGCACCATTTTTACGACTTCTTTCTGTTTGCTTTGATCTCATAGCTCTTATCCTCCAGAGAGTTCAATTGCTAGCAAAAATACAGGGCAAACATTTTTCATGTGGTTGATATAGAATATATATTTGCAACCTGCCTCTCCAAGAGTATATTGTATGTAATAAAGGCAGCAAACAAATAATGCCTTCCACTGCAAAACATGAAGGAGGGCTTAGGAAGGCTGGTCTGTGTCTGTTCCATTTGAGATTAGTAGTTGGAGAAGTTTGATTTGTGCCACTGACAATAACCGTTCATTTTAATCTGGTTAATGCATTCAAACTTCACAACGATGGTGCATTACGAATGCAGCATAAAGAACTGCTGCATTAAGCATTATTCAAGTTGCAAAATCAAGAATTTAAATGTTAGGAACTATTGGAATCCAGGGGGCCTACGCATCATTAATTTGGTCTTCCTCTGCCTGGATGGGTTTAGTAACCTCAAGATCAATCTGGATTAGGTGCTTCAGATCCAGATTCATAAAAAGACAGTTTTTACCTATTTCATAACTTTTTTCTACAAGAGTTGCTATGTCATTGCATGGGATAGATCTTCCCTGTGGATGCACATGTGTTCTTGTTTTGGTCTCCTCCTTCCCTCATTCTCACCCAGTTTGGCTAAGCTTTCCCTCTGAGGTCTGTATCCTTGTGTAATCTTGGTGTCCTGTGCCAACCAGAGCCCCCTGTTGCTGCGTGCCAGCTTTGGTTCTGCAAAGCCTTTTGGGTCAATTTGCTTTTCCTGCTCTATGATTCCTCCTATTTTTTTGCTGGTTTGGGTCCTACTAGGAGAAATCCTTCTAGCTTGGAGGAAAAAAGACTCCCAGCTCTCTCCTGGCTGCTGGTCTTGCACCAGCCCTGTGCAGCTGACAGCAGCTATTGCAGACAACATCTGGTTGAACGCCAGCAGCTCCTTGCTTCAGGAGGTCTGGCTGGTTGATCTGTGAGTGTAAGGCACATACATACAATCTCAACACCACCAGTGACTTGCTAAAGTTAAGGGAGAATAACTTCCTCAGAGGTGTATAGCTGTTAAAGTTGAAAACACCTCCACTAAGCACGTGTAAAACTGCAATTGACCACAAACATAAGAACTGACCAGATCATGGATTTACCAGGGTATGGCATAAAAGCTCTTAACAGATATTTAAACAAAATCACATTTTTTAAAATTCTCCATGTCATCAGGTCATCTAAAGCTGGAAAAAGAACAGTTACCTGTATTTAATGAAAAATAACTCAACATCCATCTTAATATTCAAACAAAATCTTGTTCTGGAGCATCTCCCAAAATAGTTAGCATGGGTAGATGTATAGCCTGAAAAATTTAACTACAATTAGATTAGCAAAATTAAGAGAAACAAGGTTGTGACATTGGCAGTTTTGGACAATTTCTCTACCAGGCAGGGCCAGTTACATTGCTTGTACAAATGGCAGTGCTTCATCTCCAGCAATTGAATATTATAAATGATGCCTTCAAATACTATTTTAAAGGTGCCTGCTAGTATATAGATGCATTAATTTTATATTATGGTCTATCTACTGAAGACAGATGTCATATTACTTCTGTTTTACAGCAGTGTGAGTGGTAAAAGAGGCAGCAAGACTTCTGGAATGGAGTAATCTAAAAATAGTCAGTATGAATATTCCACATTTACTGTATTATCTTTTATTTATAAATGTATGTTTTGCATTTATTGCATGGAGCAAGTGTAGGTAAAGGTAATGATCTTGCCTCAAGTGTGTTAAAAATTAGGCAATTTACAACACAAAAATGAAAAATGAATTTAGAATAATACAAGAAACAAATATTTACCATATGTTTTTTATCTGTTATTGTTCCTAGCTTTTAAAAATCTATCTGTTTTGCTTACTTAAAGGAAAGAATTAGTGTTAATAAGCTTTTGAAATGGGTAATTCTTCTGAGACCCAGATCTCAATGCCTACAAGATAAGAAATGCAGAGAAAGACTCTTAGCTCTTATCAAAGAAAGCCTTGTCATCAGTGTTTCTTACTGTGAAAGTGCCATAGGATGAAAATATGTGAGGAAATTTGGGGGCTATGCTGGATTTTTCCCTCCCACTGTAAAGCTATAAAAATGATAGTTTCAAGAAATGTAGCCTATGTAAACAGAAAATTTAATTGCACTTAATTGTAACTGTTCAGTGGTGGAACATTTAAATCTAAAAGAGAGCCTATAATTGTTTCAGTTGCATTGACTGACTTTAATTAACATTGAGTTATACTGTAAATGTACAAAACTATCAATGAAAATGAGTGGACCTTTTTAAGGTGAAATGCATTGCACATGACCACAGTAGTAGAAGAGAAGAGCTTTAATGCTGTGAGAATTCAGGACAAAATAAAACCTTACCCCTTTTTTAGGTTAATTCAAGCAGTTGGGATGTAAGCTTTCCTTACATTCCTTTTTATTTACTTTCCCATAACAGAGATGAATGGATTTTTAAAGGATGTACGCTGCTGAGTTTAACGTTTATATGCAATGGCTGAAAGAAAGTCTTTTAATTCAGAAATGCATTCAAACTACTTATGCTTTCTTATTTATCTGCATTTAGACCCAGATTTGAAATCCACTAAGTCAACTGAAAAATCTCACACTGAGTTTAATGGACAAGGACTCAGGCCCTTATCGCGTGGTCATTCCCAGAGTCTCTGATTCTGCAACTGACTCCACGTGGGAGTCAATTGAAGTCAATGAGGCTTCAAGAGGGCAGCTGAATCTGTCTATGCAAAGTCAATTGCAGGACTTATGCCTTTGTAACTAAGCATTGTGTTTGCATCAAAAATGCATTGATCTACTCTGTGAAGAACATAATAGGGGCCTCTACTCTCAGGGTAGTATTTCTCTTCTTCTCCTGCCATGTTTAATCTTGATCTTTCCTAATTCATATGTATACATACTCTGTTTTTTTTAAGATGTTTTTAATATGATGTTAGTTACTACATTCATTTTTGTTGGGACTTTGAAGATGATGTACCTGTTACTGAGCTTTTTTAAAAGAAAATGAAGATGAAAAAGAGATCTGTAAATATATTGCTACTCTGTAAGCAAAGTGAACATAATAAAAACCTGTGTCGAAATCTCTGTTATATATACTAATGGTTTTAAAGGTAAATTTTCTGAGTTTTACCTAATGGGTTGATGTAATTGAAATGCAAGGGAACTTTAGGTATTTTTCCTAGTTTTTCTCCTATTTTTCCTAGTTTTCTGCGTAAGAGGAAAGTGTTGGTTATTTCTCCAACTTTATAAAAGAGCCATTACTAATGACTTCTTATTACCAGATACAAACAGCAGACACAGATGTAAGGCCTATTTTTAATGATTGCTTTTCAGACAGGCAGAGATATTGCTTACCCTGCTGAAAAACACCCCGACAGACTGTCCTGGCTGCATAACAACAGGTTAGGGAGAAAACAGCCTTTGGGTGATTGGCAAAGTCTGAAACTTTGTAATGGGATAACACAGAAGTAAAGCTTCTCCCAAATCTTGCCACAGAATCTGTGCGGAAGCTACAGAGGAGGAGTGAGATGGCAACAACAGACATTACTAGCAAAGAGAAAGTCCAGCTTTACTTTGTGGATATGAAAAAGCAGAACTCACTGGCTTTCTAAACATTGCTTTGCAGGCATTCAAAAAGCCTGCATTTATGGTTTGGATCTGGCCTGTCCTGAAATACATGTAAAACAGTATTTTCATGTTAAAATTGAATGTGTGGATACTGACTCTTCCAGTGGTTTTAGGTACCCATTTGTGTTTACATAACTATGCAATCGTGACTAGATGAAGGTCTGCAGTATTTTTTTAAACAGCCTGTAGGTTTTATTAAAAATCATAAGACTATGTCGTGAAGTGGTTGCCTGTAATTAGGAAAACTAAATGAACAATTTAGTAATTGTGGATCTCCTATATTACGATGCAAATTTTTATTCATTTTTAAGATTTTATAGCTAGAGATTAGAAAACATTCAATGAGGAATTTAAGAGCTCTATTTATTTTCTGGTAATGTTGTCACAAACTCCTTCAAAATTTCAGGTTAATTTCCAGATGATATAGAACTTTTCTTGTTTGTTACTGATCGTTAACACATTTGTTTCCTCTGTCGTTCCTGTGAAAGCTTTTGAAGCTAGACCATGCAATTCCTGTAGTAGGAAAGCTGTGGGTGCTCTGGGTCACCATGTATTTTTGTAGATTTGTGTTTTGATTTGTTGTTGACAAGTCCCTTGAGGTTACACACTTATCATTGGATATCCATGAATTCAAAGTGAAGATAACAACTTCTCAAAATGCTTATCTGAATGTCCAAAATAGAGTATATAATTTTAAGATTGTACAAGACCTTAAAGTAAAATAAAAATATTCATAAAAGATCTAGGTGAAGTAAATAAAGACAACCACACCTCAGTTACCTAAGGATATCATGTGATAGTTCCATGTCATTAGTTGAAAAAGTAACCAACCCCTCTGGGAGGACAACAGGTGTTGGAAACTGTCTTTCCAAGGGACTTGGATATTGTAGGAAGCATTTTGTCTTGTTTGATATTGCCAGCCTTAATTAGTACTGATGGGAACAGGGTGACAATGTTTACCCATTTTGATGTTTGACTAGTGTATTTCTGAATCTTTTTCAGGCCCCTCTTTACAAGCATGCACATAATTTTAATAAATTTCCTTCCTGGATTTGCTCTGTGTATGGATCTGTTAGTGCTAAGCACGCAGTCTTCAGCCACATGGCCCAGCTTTTCCTTGCTGTTGGAGTCAGTCTGGAGTGTTACTCTGCAGTCTTCCTTCTGCCCCATTAATTGTGTTTGTTTGGTTTTTGTTTGTTTGTTTGTTTGTTTTTTTCCTTGAAAGTGCTCGTTTATAAAATCAGATTTGTTATGATTTTAGGGCAGTTTCTCCTATATCCCATTGCTTTTTCCTTCTTTTAAAGGCACCTACTAAATGGTTTCTTCCTACCTTTGTGTCAGGCACTGCCTTCAAGATCTGAAGTTTTCTGTGCTGCATTCACGGTGTCCTAAGGTCCCCATGCATACTCCATCATTGTTTCCAGATGTAGTTCTGGTTTCCTCTGGCTGTTCTCCACCACAAACTCTAGCATACAGTACTTTATACACAAATACGTTCCGCCATGTACCTGCTCTAGTGTACATATACACACAGATGCTGCACCAAGGGATTTTTCAGTGGGAGGGGAAAAAGAGAAGATGGGACTTACTCTCCTTGCATCCTTTTCTGCCTCAGCAGATACCAGGAGCAGTAGGAGTGGGACAGCCCCATGAGGAGGCCTGAGCTGGGAGCTGAGGATGACCCCCAACATAGGCAGGGCCCGCGCCTACAAGACCCAAGTCAAGGTGCAGGCAGGGTCAAGGTCCATCTACAATCCTGTGATCATCAAGCAAATGATAGGTGACAAGTCCGATCCAAGATCAGGCCAGAAGACCAAGGAGGAAGTCAGGAACATCAGGGAACACATCTCAGGGCAGGTGTGGGTGCTCTGATCCACACCTGAACGGATCAGGCCATGGGCTGAGAGGGTCTGCCTGGGAATCCCAGTGGGGCCAGTCAGGGCGAGGTGCCCATGGGTGCACTCAGGCTCCCAACAGTAGTCATGGCTGTTTTCTTTTCTGAGGACTATCTTTTAAAGGGAGAAGAAAAAGGTAACCTTTTTGCTAAAATCTACTGCGCTCTGGTTTCTGTGGCTAGGGTTGCTTGGATCCTGACATCTCTGACTTGTTGTCCCTCATCCATTTAATTTTGCCTCAGTAGTTGACTGTCCAGCACTAGCCTATCATTCTCTTTCCTTCTGCTGAATTATCGCTTATAATACAACCTTCAGACAAACTGTCGCAACTGCAATAGCAGCTAGCAAAGCAGTAAACAACATCCTTATTCAACTCTTTCAGCAGAGCAAGGATTGATTCCTTCTTTAAGATAAGTCTTTCACAAACTCATCTCACTGCCATATTTTATATTTCAGGTTGTTTTTGTGCTAATAAAGAAAATTTCTTCTGAGGAATATGGGCAATATACAGTTACTTTATTGATGTCTTTCATGAAAGGTTAGCATTGACAAAAATGCTGCAAGAAGTAGAGGTGTATAATGATTGTCCATGCTGTTCATTCAGCTTCTGGTCTGCTCACTAGTGTGACAATATTCTTTCTGCATTTGAGAAAATTTTACTTTGGATGTTTCAGTAGATATCTGCAGTTTTCTTTGTGTGCAACTGACAGCTGTCTCTGGGCTTACAAGGCAAGGAGAGAACATGATCACATCAGCATTGCAAAAGTTTTATTTATGCACCCTGGATACCTGTGGTACAGCCTGTGATGTGACACAATTGCTTTTACATATAGCTTTATCTGGAAGTGTGTTTTCCCAAATTCACTTAGGTGAAATTACAGGAAGTTGGATGTCATATGTCAAAATACAATTGAACTGGCATGAATGGATTCTTTAAATGCTCTGGGTAACCTATGACTAATAGCAAAGACCAAGCTCTGCATTCAGGCAGTCTACTGACGGTTGTCTGCTAGGATATGAAGCACTGGGATACTAAGGCACTGGGTATGCTCAGATAGGTGAGCTGAATCCTTTTGGATTCCTTGCTAAACAGACTTTGATTTTGGCTTTGAGGACAACCTCAAGATGGTTTAGAAGACAGTACTGGCTTATCTACTGAGATCCAAAGCATTGTTCCCTTTATGCCTTCCTGGATAAGGGAAATAAGAAAGAGAAATTGTCTAAAGCACCAGGGACTGTTCCATGGACGTGCCTGTGTCCTGCTGCATTCACTGAAGAGCAAATGAACAAAAAAACCCCCACTTTTGCATCATCTAATGACTTCAGCAGTGAATTGTTGGTCCATAAATATTAGTTCTTTTACCAGTTAATACCTAACCTGCAACATGAATTGGCCAAGTCAGTTTGCCTTTTGATACTTTCATTCCAAAAGACTGGTTTACCACTGGAAAATTCTGGATTTGTTTCTGTTTGTCACTGTGTGACATGCTTGCACTGAAACGTGGATGCATTTGTCAGTACATTATACCACAGACACATTCTTCTTTTGCCATGTCTTACTCCCTTCTCTCCTTTCTTTTCCAGCATGTATATGCTGTTTTCTTTTTTCTTGGTACCTCTTGTTTTTCCTTATTGCTAATAATACCTATTTTACTTTCATGGCAGTTAAAAGGATATCTCAACTCTCTAACTGGTAGAGAACAAAACCTTTGCTTATTTACAGACTCACATAATCAGATTTGTTTTGTTGTATAAGCACATCCTTTTTTTAAGTACATTACTAGACTGCACTGTTTCCCCTTTCTTTATCATTGATTGAATTGGTTATTTAGTGACAAATATCATAATGATTCTACTGATGTTTATGGAGCTGCAAAGGAGTATTCAATTTTTTTTTTACTACCTTAGAAAAAGGCTTTATTTTAGTTTTACTCTCTGCACACTTTTCTAGGTAAACTGAACAAGAAAAAGAGAAAACAGTAGGAAATCATTAGTAGGTACTGGCAGGTCAATGCAGTGAGATTATTCCTATAGACTCTAGACTTGCTGTGTGTTTAAAGATAAAAGGTAACATAATTACATGGTTTTTTCATGGTCTTACTGTCCAAAGATAATGTATTTTTGTAAATAGGGTGATTTTTTGCTGAATGGGGCTGCAAGTGTTCTCAGAAATTGCAGCTGTAGAAATATTTAGGTACTGGCATAAGGTTTTGTACAGGTTTTCCAAAAATTGGGAATCAACCCATTGTTCTGCCACTAAAGTGAATATGGCTGTATATATATTTTCATTTCATCTCAATTTTCAGATCATTGATATATCTGCCAACAAGATACCTCTTTCCAGCAGGTGGAAAATTATTCTCTGAATAAAGCAACATCATGCTGTGCCTCCCATGGAATCCTTTGACAGTGAGAGGAAACTGTAATATTGTCATTATAAACGTTCCCATAATTCAACAGTGCATTTACCAGTTTCCATTTAATTTTCTAAAACTGTAGCCTTACTAAAAATTACATTTGAATTGCCAAGAGGTGCCAAATATCAAAAGACATGCGGTGGTGGTGTTCAGGTGCAGATATTAGTTTTACTTTTTGGACCAGTCATCTTTGAAAAATTTCAGTGTTTGTCAATTAAAATATATGTTTTGTTGTTTCCTTGAATGGAGTTTGATACAATACTTTAAAAAAGCCAAAAAGTAAGCTTTAGAAGAGACTTTAATACGGTTTGGGTTAGGACCTGCATTTGTGAATGTCCTGTAAATTTGCAGATGATAAACATTTTTTTGACCTATCGTTTGGTTGCAGATTGTCCTATGAAAAACCACTGCAGAAAAATCCACTATTGGAAACAGTGATGTTGTAACATTTCTTCTAAACAGAAGCATGTTTAATGGTCAATAAAATGAGCTCTTGGCAGTCATTCAATTTGATGATTAAAGAATTCCTGCCTTTACAATAACAATGTTATACTAGAAAATAGCATTAGGAAACTGACTGCACTGATTGGTTTGCAATGAGTCATAGCTATGCAATTATGGCTCTGTAATTGCCCAGGCATGACATCATAAAACAAACTGTCACAATACAGACTTAAAATTATTTTAAAAAATGATGGTTGGTTACTTTAACTCCTGTGAGTATCTTGTGTGTTGCATGTCTTTTGCCTGGTGAAATGTATCTATTGGCAGGTGAGGTTTCCATTGTAAGCCTTTGTGGGTCATTTTGCTGAAATCACTTTTAGTGACGTGAAAAAATAAAATAAAATTAAATGAAAAAAAAAAATCAATGGATGGGAAACCTGTGTAGTCATCTTTGAGGGAAGAATGTTTTCCATGGGTCTAGTTTTTATCTGCTTTCCATCAAAGGCCAAGAATCCTGAAGTATGTGGCTGGCTCTAGCTGACTGCTTTTGCCATTGCTCTGTAGTCTGAGAGCTCAGAGCACTGGCAAATTTAATATTTGATGACATCTTACAATGTACTTTTGAATTCCTACATTAGGCTTCTAATTTCCAAACTATTTTCAAAATTCCTACCCTCCTGTTGACTAAATCCAAAGGTGTTAAATAGCATTAACTGCTTAATGCTTCACCAGCATTCAAGTGTTTGACTGTTCCCTGAATATGTCCTATGACATTATAAAGTTTTTTTGGAAAAAGTGAGACAGATAGACAGATCATGGTCAAAACCACACTAAAAATTTAATACCCTGCACTAAAATCTCAGTAATCTGAGGGTAAGTTTTACTGAGTTTAATATCATGCATGAATGTCTTAACCACCAGGCTATAGAGCCTGTGTCTTGTTTTAATCACTTAATCCGCTAGTATAACTCAATGTGATCTGGGGCAGAGCTTGTGCTGTTCATGTTCTCTAGTTTTGACTCTGCTTATGAAAAAATTTTCCAGCAAAGCATTCATCAATACCTAGTACAAATCTGTAAAAGACAAATGAAGCTTAGAAAAATCTTTGCCATCCCTTGTCAGCAACTTTTTCAGTGTTTATCTCCAGCATCCAAAATGACCTCTTTCAGGTTTCATCAAGTAGCACTGGTTTTTTCATTCTTCCTGGATCCAAAAAATCTGAGATAAATTGTTGCTCTGGACTTTTTGTGATGAAAGGGGAGGCCAGTAAAAGGAATCAGCTGGTTTTGCTCCATTTTCTTTGCTGGAAAAGGAACAAGAAAGGCTCCATAAACAGGATGCAAAGCAGGGCCCCTGCTGGTATTGAGAAGAACAAATATGAAATGCTGGGACCAATGAACACACGTCTTTTCACGCAGTGGCTGTCAGGGCTGGGTAAGAAGAGGCAGTGATGGGAGGAAAGCATTATATCATACTAGTGAGATAGATTTCATAGGGCTAGTGAGCCTCAGAGCCCTGAGTATCTCACTTTCAGTCCTAATTAACAGTCCAGGCTTCTGACTTCTGGCATTTCTCCTTAGAAATTGTAGTTCTGATAGTAAATTCTTTACCTCAGGCTTCATGGACCTGTCAAAAGGCTGCAGTCAAATATCTGCTTATCTACAGGTAAAGAGGTATCTGTATGCGCTTACACTGTTGAGATTACCATGTATTTTCTGATTGGAACAGCATATCACAGAGCATGCTCTGCTTTGTCAGTACATTTTTCCTTCCTCCTTTTTGTGGTGAGTTTCTGGAGCATGAAAGTTCATCCCTGATCTACCTGGACGATATTTTTATCACAGCCCTCCAAGTAACTTATCCCTTTTTTATGCTTTAGCCTTGGTTCATTAACTTTTCACCTGGGGAATGTAGTAAACAGAGAAAAATCAATTCTGACTCAATCCAGCTCTCTAAACTTTCTGGAGTTCTTGTTCAACACTGAAACCATGACCCTGGAGACTCCTCTTTCATAGAGAATATATATTAACTTTGTCAGTCAGTCTGATTAAATCTCTCTCTCTCCCCCTCTCCCTCTCTCTCTCTCTCTCTCTCCTCTCTCATGTCTTCTAGGCTCTTTTTAGCCCCTTTTTATGCCACTCCTTACTGAAATTAGATATAACAGAACCACACCAATTTTACCCTTAGGAGACAGTTGCAGGTATTACTTGATTGATGGCTATTTTCCTTCTGAATTTGTTTTTACTCCTGTCACCTTCTCTTTTTTCCCCAAAACTGATGCTATACCCAAGTAAGAAAAGGGAGACAGTGAGTAAGTCCCATTAAAAATTCACGTTATGCTCCTCTGTAGCAGTAAAAACTAAAGTATCCCTTATTCCGAAGTGTAAACTACATGGGGCAGCAAGTGCTATGGTTTCAGGGGAAGTCTGGATAAGACAATACATAGGACCTTCAAGACCAGAGGTAATTAAAATTTCTCCCAGATACAGCACATCAGAATGGAATTTCTAAAACCCTTAGAGCAGAGCAATAACCTTTTCTCACATTACTTTATAACCTACTCCACATAAAAAGACACAAGACAAAAAAACCTAACAAAACGATAGGAAATCTTCCTCAAGAAATATTTAAAACTCTTTAAACTTGTAGGAAAAAAAAAATATTGAAATATTAATTCCATGTAGAGAATGAAGTTATCTTCCAAATGACAGCAGCATCTTTTGACATTAGGAATGCCACCTTACATTGTGTCAAAACATATTTTTATTACAGTTCTAGGCCACATTCCTCATGTTGTTTCTAGATCACAGGCAAGATACAAATACACTAGTTTGGATATAAGAATAGCATAGCCTAGGTTAATTAGCCCTTGCAGAGCTGCACTGTAATAGTCCTTTATTTCTCCTAGAACCTTAACTGGCTCAGAGGTTTTTACATGGCAGTATATTGCACCATTCGGATATACCCCTAACATATAGATGCTAGTTATTTATTACATGGCAAAGCTTCTGGGAGTTCCATACTGATCTAAACAGCATTGCTTTTTGACCTCATATAGAAACGGCCAAACTTTGCAAACTGTTTGTGAATCCTCTGTATTATAGGTTCAATTCATGGGTAAATAGAGACTCTGAACCACAGCTTAGGTGTTAGAAAATCCTTTGTGAATGTGAATATAGGCAAGCTGCAGAATGTCTTTGGCTCTTTCTTATAAGATGCATTCTGTGCTCCAAATATTGATCTTAATCTGAATGCAATACTGTGTTGCAGGATCTCTCCTATAAACTCGTGTATTTATGTAAGACGACACCCATGTCCTATCATCAACTCCATTCTTCTTTCCCCATTCATTTTTATGCTTAACCTACTAATTTCTTAAAATGTAAAAAAATATGCCAAAATGGAAACCATAAATTTGGAGGGCTACAACCTCTAATATTGTCTGATGGCAATTATAGATCTGGAGGCACAATGGGAGACCGGATGAATATTGTTGTATTTTCTCTGAACTGGTAAAATAACATTGGGAATGCACAAGAGGAAAGCTTGGTCGATGGGTCCTGCACCATTAGCAAACCTGCATTAAAGGGCAGGGTGATGGCCATTTTGCTAGAGATGATACTTTTGCATCCCATAACTCGTTCTATAAGTAGATGCACACAGCAACTGCTACAGCAGAAGAGGCCAGTAGGTCCATCCAGTTGACCCTATCTCTACCTGAGGTCAATGCCTAAAGCTTTGGAGGAGGTAATAAAGCCTATGTAATGTACCTAATTTTGCAATAATATACTATAGGGATAAATTTCTTCCTGATTCCAGCTGGTCATCAGTTTACGTCCAGAAACTATGTCTGAGAATATACTTAACTTTTTTTTTTTTTTTTATTGACAACATCTAATTATTAGAAAGCAAACACATCCAGTAACATTAAAAGCACCTCTGAAACATTATACAGCTTGGGGCTTTGGGGTTTTGGTTTGGAATTTTTGTTTGTTTGGTTTTAGGTTTTGGGTTTTTTTTATTTTTTAAAATAATATCACAGATGGCACTAGTGTAGAATTTTCACAGCTTAAAGGCTGTTTTAATAAACATCTAATGTCAAAGTCAGCACTGGAAAGAGCAGGTGTAGCTTTTTATTTGCTTCTGTATCTTAATCATGATCCTCAGTCAGAGATAGGAGCCATTGTGTATGATACTGTGAAGGAGGGAAGACAAAACACTGTGAATTACAGTAGATAAACCTGTATTTACAATATAATACAAATTATTTATTCTCCTCTCACAGGATGGAAGTGTTAATATTGTGAAGTGCTGTATAGAATTGATGTTTCCTAATGGAGGCATTATTGTTATGTATTAGCAGTGTGGTATGTCATGAGTCCTCAGTAAATAAGTTATGTCACTATTGTATTCATTAGTCTCATTACCTAGCACTTCATTCCATTGTAACTTAGCTTTAATTGTTCCCTAAGTGACCAAAAAAATGTGACAGTTCACAGAATGATCCATTAAGCAAAAGATGAACCAAATAATACTGGAAATTTGGAGACACTTTAAGATTGGTACTGTCTCCCGGAAGTAATAACAGATGCATATTTTATTGAAACATTTATTTCCATAATTCTTTTTTTTCTTCCATTTTCTCCCAACTCCCACATACTGCACACCTTCACCTAAGGGAATTGGCATGTGTTTATGCAGGATATTATGAGATGACATGCAGAATACTTTTTTCCAGTGGTTTCCCCCCCTTTTTTTTTTTATTTTTAATTAACTTCCCAAGGAAGGTCTTCACACCTGAAAGAACTTGGAAAAAAGCATTATAGATTAAACTTTTGGAGGAAGAACCAAGGAATCAGTCTGTATGCTCAAAAATGAAAAGGCAGTGACAGCTGCAATGCTTATGTTGATGAGTTTACACTCTCCTCTCTACAACTATTCTACTTCCTGGAGCCTTTCCATATTATTTACTTAGCATATTAAATAAAGTATGGTGCTAATGGGCAGTCTGGTGAGACTAACATCAGAAAACAAGAGAATATTTAACAGGCAAGTGTGACTGGGTGTAGAAGTAGTGCAAATGGATGCACATTAGGATTTAGTTTCTAAGCTTGTATAAGGATTTCAGGCCTCAACGTGAACTGTAAGCCTGAAAAAATGGAGGCAGAGTTTTCATTTTATCTTGTAAGTGGTCAGTGAAAAGGTAGGACATGTAATGACACCAGAAACACTATAACAACTGACAAATCTATTTTGATTACTTTGATTTAGAGCAGGAAGGATTTTTTTTTTTAATTATCAATTTGATTTTAAAATGAGAAATAGAAGACAAAACACTTGTTTATGTTATTGAACTGAGTAATCTACCACTAGACTAATTTGGGAATGTGACAAAATATTCCTTTTCAATTTCAGACATGTAACCAGAGGGATGTTTTAATCACAGAAATGGATTTAGCCACAGGAACATGCTTCCAGTTAGCAAGAACAGAGAACCTGTTCAGACTCAGACTGAAAATTACTTACAGTAGTATACTTGAACTAGAAAAATAGCATAATCTTCTGTGATAATGTTGTAGCTGCCTTACATTTGCACATGAAGTTTTTATGTCTGCATTGAAGAAAAAAATCTTCCATAAGCTGAACAGATAGACTCTGAATACACTTGTACTTAAGAGGCTGACAGCTTTTCATTGGTCATATTTACAACCCTGCAATAGTTTCCTATATACAGTTGAAATATTTTATTTGAGATGGATTGTGGAGAAAACTGTAATGCAATCGTAGCAATACTAATATCCCTTTTACACTGGAAAAATATTTAACAAATGCTGATGTTTTATAATAAAAATCTGAGACTAGATATTCTGGGGAAATATAGACTGTCAAGAGATTTAAAAAACAATAGAATATCTTTAGAGTTTATAGTACAACAATTAGGAGCAAAATATAAATCTTTGGCAAATAATGCATGACAGAAGGAGGAGAACATGAACTGCAGCCCTCATACTCTGTTGTAACCAAGTAAGGACTTATGAAAGGGAGGCAGTCTGATGTTAAATTAGCACTCCCATCCATTTGTCCTGGAGGAGCTTATGCAAAAACAATCCCCTAGTAGCCCATACAAAACCCTACCTATTGAAATTAGGACACCTTAGAAAGGACAAGAAAAGCTTTCAGCAGACGTGAGAATTTGTGTAAGTTTGAATGTAGGATTCAAACAAATAGCCATTGAGAAGACTAGCACTGAAACAGGAGCTGTAAAAGTAAGGTATTAGCAGAGTACAACTACCTAAATTTATGGAGTGGAAACCTTTATTTCTTCTGTAGTAGCATCTGACTAAAGCCAAAGAAGAGTCAGTCCAGGACAAAGAATGCAAAGACGCTAGTTTGTGACAACTCCTAGTTGAGTATTTGAGACTAGATCATGAGGTGGAATACAAACAAACTGAAGTTATCAGAAATGAAACTCCCTTATGCCAGGTGTAGCTGACTAAAGCTATTCTCAACTAAAGAGTCTTTAAAGATGTGTCCACATCAAAGGATGTTGTGGGAGTCCATTAATGTCTAATAACAGCTAGCTGTCGTGCCAGATTCAGATCTATCAAAAGTCTATGAAAAGGAGTGTTCAGGAATTGCTTAAAAAAAATATTTTTTTTTTTTTTTTTAAAATTAGAAAATGCCAGTTCATTGCAATCCACACTTTCCTTGGAAATATGAGCTTTTACCAAGCCTGCCAGGCTTTGCTAGCTCTCATACATTGAGACAGGCTCTTGCTGGTGAGGACTGTGATGGTTTACCCTCGGCTGGATGTCAAGTGTCCACCAAGCCACTCTATCACTCCCCTCATTCACTAGACAGGGAAGAAAGAAGTATAACAAAAAGCTTGTGGATCGAGATAAGGACAGGGAGAGATCACTCACTAATTATCATCATGAGCAAACCAGACTGAACTTAGAAAATTCATCTAATTTATTACTAAGCAAAACAGAGTAGAGGAGTGAGAAATAAAATCAAATCTTAAAACACCTCCCCCCACCCCTCCCATCTTCCCAGGCTCAACTTCACTCCCGGCTTCAACCTCCTCCCCGCCTCAGCGGCACAGGGGGATGGGGAGTGGGGGTTACGGTCAGTTCATCACACGGTGTTTCTGCCGCTTCTTCATCCTCAGAGGGAGGACTCCTTTCATCATTCCCCTACTCCAACACAGAGTCCCTCTCACTGGAGACAGTCCTTCACAAACTTCTCCAACGTGAGTCTCCTCCATGGGGTGCAGACCTTCAGGAGCAAACTGCTCCAGAGTGGGTCCCCCAAGGGGTCACAAGTCCTGCCAGCTAACCTGCTCTGGCGTGGGCTCCTCTCTCCACGGATCCACAGGTCCTGCCAGGAGCTTGCTCCAGCGTGGGCTTCCCACAGGGCCACAGCCTCCTTCAGGTGCCTCCACCTGCTCCGGCATGGGGTCCTCCACAGGCTGAAGGTGGAATCTCTACACCCCCTCATCCTTCCTCCATGGGCTGCAGGGGGACAGCCTGCTTCACCATGGTCTTCACCATGGGCTGTAGGGGAATCTTGCTCTGGCGCCTGGAGCACCTCCTCCCCCTCCTTCTGCACTGACCTTGGTGTCTGCAGTGTTTCTTACATCTTCTCACTCCTCTCTCCAGCTGCAAAAGCTCTCTCTAACTAACTGGTTTTTTTTCTTCTTAAATATGTTATCACAGAGGCGCTGATTGGCTTGGCCTTGGCCAGCGGTGGGTCCATCTTGGAGCTGGCTGGCATTGGCTCTGTCAGACACAGGGGAAGCTTCTAGCAGCTTCTCACAGAAGCCACCCCTGTAGCCCCCCCCTGCAGTGCCCCCCCCCCCCCCCCCCCAAACCTTGCCATGCAAACCCAACACAAGACCCAGCCTTTACATGCCTTGCTCTCATGTGGGACTCCCAGCACCCCAACCTTAGACAGCAGCCATTCCTCATTGATCCCTGACAGATAGCTCAGGTGGGGGCTAAGGGCAAAAGGGCAAAAGCCTTACCTTAAAAGCAGCTCCCAAGACAAGGGGAGGCTCAGGCATTGCTGAACCTTGTTCTAGGTTTCTTCACAGCAGCTGTCCCTGAGGCCAGCAGCTGCTCCCAAGGTTACCCATTACACTCTTTTTGAGGTGTCCCACAGCCGAACTCCTAGGAGCAGGGTGGAGTGAAAGGCAAATGCAGGGCCCCCATACATACTATGCTATGCTAAAATAAAGAAGGTCTCTCGTACGGCATACGACTCTGTAATGAAAAAGTAAATACTGTCTTCTACTCAGCCTTAACTAAACCTTTAGACAGTTAAGACACAAGATGTGTCAGATCACTGGTCATCAATTCAGGAGCTGTCATTTGAAGGAGTAAAGAATAAGGAGTACCTTCAGGCAAGAGAGGAGCTACAACCAAGCTGTAACGCTTCAGAAAGAAACATAGAAAGAGTAATGCTGTAAATCCAGCAGCTCATTGGGCATACAGCCTTAACAGAAAAGCAAATTGGCTTTAATCTGGGAATGGTACAATGTGACAATGCAACCTGCACCTTTGGGTACAAGATATATATGAAGTTCAACAAGTATGAAGAATTTGTTGAAAGAATTCTTTTTGGGAGAAGCCACTCTTGTGTTCATCTCCAAAACTCCAAAATATGATAGTCTAGTGCTCTGATGTGAAAAAGAGAACATATTTTCTGATAAGCCACTGCTGAAAGCAAATACACAGAGCACACCTTTCAAAGTGCAACACTGGTGCTTTCTAAGAATTAGGAAAAGAGTCTATCAGCATGCAACAGTTCCTTTCTGTTTCCAAAGGAGAGGTCCAATACAGTCTGGCAATACATGGGGCAGGACTTGGTGGCTGTCTTCCAAGAAGCAGCTGCTGCTCTGGGCTGTGTCAGGTTGCAGGAAGCAAGCAATGAAAGTAATATTAGAGGACTGTGGAGTCTTTGCGTAAGACTTAAGTGTGCAAAAAACATGGTGAACTTTTAGAGCAGAAAGTGAGTCAGGTCTGTTCATTTTAATAACAGGATAGTCACAATCAATTACTACTTTTATTTCTGGGAAGACAATTTGGCAAAGAATGTGATCAGGAAATTGAAGGCATGCTATCTTCAGACAATGAGCCACAGTACACTTCAGGAGAATTCAAGCAATTGACTGCCAAATAACAGGAGAGCAGAGCCAGCATTGAAGAAACAAAAAGACTGACAGAAGAGTTGAAACAAGTGGGGATGATGTTACCTGGCAATGTTTAACCTTTGCAAGTCTCCTTTCCATGATCCTTCTGAGCACGGAAATTTAGAGAGAAGATTGATGAGGTGGAGGACTAAATTATGCTTCTCATACAGGCTGTCTTATACATATTTGCTTCTGTTCAGCACAAAAAATAATGAACAGCAGAAGCAGCTGAGGATATACTTGTAAACAGACTACTCAGTGCTGCAGAAGAGCTAGCTATCCATGTCTAGAACTTACAAGTTGCAAAAGCAATTTCAAAAGACAAGACTCCATACCATACGGACCATTGACCACAGAAGATCTCTATTGGCCATCAGAGCTCAGATCAGTTCTGAAAAATGTTCTGGGCAGTCATATAGAAGCTGGAGATATACAGCATGCTCACATCAACAGGCAATCAGCCCATGATCTAAAGGGCATATACATGCTGTCACAGGTATCACTGTCTCGTGCAAGATAAGAGAGTCAGGAGCTATGTGAAAAACAGGCTGGCCATCATGCAAGGCTGGAATGGCAAAAAGTAGAAGTCCTTCATGTTTGGATATTGTTTTAGCTGCTACAGTACTGTTTAGTTCACAGAGTGACTGATTCACATCCAGCAAAACTTCATGTGAATTTCCAGGGAATTTCACTTTCACATTCTTGCTTGGAAGCAAGAACTGCTGAAAACCTCAGTGTTTGGGTTACCAGACCTTAGTTCCTATGTCAGCTGTATATTGAAATCTCTAAATCCCCTTTAGAAACCTGGAACCTTTCCCCTGAAGTAGCCAGGGTGCCACTGAAATTGGAAAATCTTTGCATAAAAGATGTAACAGGAGCAAAAATATCTAGAAGTGAAAAGTGAAAAAGAACCCCCCAACTGGAGGGTCTTCAGGGCATCTCCACACTGCTGGCAGATGTGACACAAAACTCAGAGGTGATCTGCAACCACCAGGTCCGCAGCTGGAGAGAAGACAAAAACCAAAAGCAAACTGAGAACACAAGCATGATCCTGATTATTGACAATCAATGCATCTCAGTACAAAGAAGTATTAATAAAATATCCCTAAATCTTGCTTCCAACTCTGGGTCCTTCTCTGTGGTGAGATGACAGACATGTTAGACTCCTGAAAGGACACAGAAAAGCAGAGATTCAGTGACAAATGATATTTTTTTTCTAGTTTTGTATATGTTGCCAGAAAGTTTTCATTAAAAAAAAATAGAGTAGAAAGCCTACTTTGTGAAATCTTGGTGGTGAAACTTTTGCCATTTTTTAATAACTTTTAAAAATGAATGGTCTTAAATATGTAGCAGCCTTCCAGTACCTGAAGGGGACCTACAAGAAATACAGAGGGACTGTTTACAAGGGCATGTAGTGATAGGACAAGGGGAAATGGCTTTAAACTGAAAGAGGGTAGATTTAGATTCGCTATTAGAAAGAAATTCTTTACTGTGAGCGTGGTGAGGTACTGGAACAGGTTGCCCAGAGAAGCTGTGGATGCTCCATCCCTGGAAGGGTTCAAGGCCAGGTTGGATGGGGCTTTGGGCAACCTGTTCTAGTGGAGGGTGTCCCTGCCCACAGCAGGGGGTTTGGAACTAGATGGTCTTTAAGGTCCCTTACAACCCAAACCATTAAAAAAAAAACCAAAACCAAACCCAAAAAAACAGCTGATAATTATTGTTCTTTTGAAAATTTAAAGTCCTTTGGAGTTACAATGGAGATACTGAATTTAGTATTGTTGAAAAACGTATGATAATATTGGCAGTGGATTGCTGCCTATGTATCTTATACTTTCTTTTGCAATCTTAGGAACCTTTTACAACATTTCTATTTTTATTGCTTTTGTTTCCTGTTCAATACATAGACATTTATAGATTATGTTTCTCAGTGCAAAAGGAAAGTTGATGTGACTGTTGCCAGAGTTGCCAAGTGTTTGTTCATTAAATTGTTCTCCACTTTAAAGATGTATAAGTAGCACAGTAACAAATGCATTCCTATACTGCTGACTAATTGACCAATTGCAATAACAAAAATATTGTCAGAACTCCTTTTCCTTTGAAATGGGAAACATTTGTAGTGTTATTGCCCTTATCCAGTAATATGAAGGAAGAAAGTCTATGCTGTCTTATTGTAGAAGTGTTTAGTCTCTTGAATATTGTGGAAACAGCAACTTAGTAAAAGAGCTGTTCTGCATTTTAGGGCTGTGCTAAGACAATTGGGAGCTGTAAGCAGGGTATTATGTAAGTATCCCTACTGGTTCCATGTCTGGAGAGCTGCCCTTCCTTTTATTTTCACCTAAGGGAGCCCTCAGTTTATCTATCTCAGAAATACCTTAGCAGCTGGCATGCGTATGCATGGCTGGGTAGTGCATGCTGACTGTCTGTCTTTGCAATGCAAAGGAAGGTCCATTTTGGGCAGATGCCAGCAGAAGTCCAGAGGGTAGATGCCAGCAAAAATCCAAAATCTTGAAGCATCCTTTGAGATGCATGGTGCAGTTCACATAGTCCTCAAATAGAGCTTCAGGCAGAAGCAAGGTATGTTTCACTGGTAGAAAACATTCCACATATACAAATATTTCCAATATTTATTTTTTTTTTAAATAAATAAAAAATGTTCATTGAAAATCAAAATATTCATTTCAGAATCTTTCTGCACCCTCTGTTCACCCTGTTTTAAATCAAACAGCTTTTAATGCTACTCTTCTGGGGGGGGGGGGGGGTATTCTGCCTGCATTATACATCCCATGAGTCACTCTGTTAATCCCTATTTTCTAAAATTATAGTTATTGAAGTTGAAAAAATAATTTATTTTTCTCAGCTGCTGAATGCACTATGCTCAGTTTATGGTTCCAATCAGGTTTTGTTGTTGTTGTTGTTGTTGTTTTATTCCAGGCCTTTCCACTCTTTATGAATGATAAAAAAAAGCTTTCCTAAATGAAAACTTAAACTGTTAACGTACACGATTTTACCAAATGGAGTTTGAGATGTGGGGTCTTTGTGTAAATAAAAAATGGGCTTCCTTTTTGACAGATTTTTTCAATTGTTGAATTTCTTTTGGTTTTGAACTGTAGGAAAAATAACTTTCACTTCTGAAGTAAAAATTGGTTTCATGACCCATTCTAACTGTCTTTGAGCAAATTTAGGTTTTGTGACAGAGTTCATGACTGATTAGAAAAGTAAGAAAATATCATTTTCCTGTCTTGTATAAGATAAATCTTGATTATTTTTTTTTTAACTCATGCTAGCCAGTGCTCAAAGTGGAATTCATATTAATATTGAAGTGGACACATGGAAAAAATGTCTTGTACAGCCCACTTTCTACTGACCCCGGCTCTTTTCCCTTGAATAAAAGAAAATGTGCCTGAACTAAGGTTTCCAGACTTTCCTTAACCCTGGCAGAAAAATACTCTCAGTAGTGGATGCATCATCCTCTTCTTTTCCACCAAATGTGAAATTAATCCCATTCAAAAATGTTGTCTAGCAGCAGCAAGCTGTGGCTGCTGCTGCTGCTGCTTTATTGACTGTTAAGACACCTTTGAGTATGGTTGAGAGAGTGGGGAAAAAATAGAAACATTATTGTGTAATCAATTTAGTGTGTTGCAAGGTGATAATAGAATTGTAACTTACAGCAGCATTTTGTTCTCACAAATCATAAATGTTTCTTAAAGGAACAAACAGCCCATAGACACTTTTCATGATTTGAAATACTACTTTTAAATTCCTTGGTGCTTCATTTTAAGCATGTTTACTTCACTGTTAGCTCTGAGTGACTGCCAGATCTAACTATGTTGATTGCTTGTCCTCGGTATATACTCCTTCCTGGGGCTAACATCCTTCCTGATACGCCCTGTCAACTTTTGGGTTAGATCGACTTGGTATATGGATCTCCTGTTGTCTTATCTCTACCTATCAGATAATTAATTAACCTCTCTGGTAAGCTTTGTATTCTTCTCAGTCTTTGATGGATCTTATAGTTTATCAGAATTGCAATTCATTAATATTGCAGACCCTTTGGTTAAGATGTGTCCTCAGGGCTCCAAGATTTTTCTTGCACAGTGTATGCAGAAAAAGAAATACAATCCTGTTTTTCAAATCGGCAAGTAGTGAATCAATGTTCTTGTCCTTTCTTGCATGCTTACTCCCTAATTTCCTTTTCTCTTTACTGCACCTATCAATGCCTGTAACTTTGTTATGCCTGCCTATTTTTTTCCTGCTGTTCTGTTTAGTTTGAATCTCCTGTAGAAAATGTTCTCAGAACATTGTCTGGTTTTATATAATTTTGTTAAATTTTTATTAGGGTTTTGTATCCTCTGCATAGGAGTAGAAAACCTGAACTGCTGTGGTCTTTTGGATTGATGCTTGTTGCAGGCTGGAACTTAGGTATGTGTACTGAGAAGACTGAGGTGACAACTTAAATGAATTTTCCAGCAGAGATTAATGACCCATAAAGCACTAACTTTGCCATTGCACTTTAATGGTTTGAAGTCAGTGTGGGGATGATTCTTAGTTTTGCAAGCCTGTTCTACCAGGTCCTTTCTCACCTGAATTTCTGTTTACATAGTGATAGGAATAGACATAAATATCAGATGCTATTCTCCGAGAGGCCAGAGCACAGTGTCTACCAATTTGGAAAAATAAGTCCCTGATTGCTACTCACTTGAAAGAAGCCTAAATTTTTGTTGATGTAAAAAAGATGGTGCTTTTTCACTTTCTCCATATTTGTAACTTTTTCAGCTTTTAACAAGAAAGTTGTCATCTGCTGGAATTTTCTAGCTCAATTGAAGCTAGAAATACCTTCAAGTGGTACCAGTGACCTTCTGTCTGGGCTGAACTTAGTGACCGAATGAGTTGCACTGGTTCTTTGGGGCTAGCATTTTCACTGAAGCAAAATCACATGGTCCATGCGCACCTCTGAGCACTGCTTCAGATGCAGTGGTTCCAGATCATATCCTGCTTTCTCTGGTCATATCTGTAAGTCTTTCAAGAAAAGTAGGAAGCTTTTTCTCGTGTTACAGGAATAGCAGCAGAAGCTTTGCTAAAAGCTTGAAAAACTTCTCTATTTGTAATGTGTGTGCATTTTAGCAGATGTCAAACCCTTGATTCACACTATTTAATTTAACAGCTGGGCAGAGTTTCCAAACCATCTACTGGTATGCAGTGATATCAGTAGATGGCCAGGAATTTCAATAACCATGAATATCTACAATTGCAGCCCACTTAATGTTCTCTGTATTCTTATGAGGAATGTAATGTTCCCAATTAAGTTTAACACTTATACACACTGTGTAATATGGCCTACTATTCACATCCAGAATTCTTTAGAAGTAATAAACCTGGATTGTACATTAAAATGTGATATGACTCCCAGCTGTACGCTTGCCTATTTTTCTGGCATTTGGCTCCACACATTATTTTCCACTGGTTCAGATGACAGGCAGAGCCCATCTGAGGCAAAATGAAACAATTTCCAACTGGTGGGCTTGATAGTGCAGGTGACATTAAATAATTAACAAGTTCTCTTTCAGAACCATGCCTCGTGCTTTAATTAATATCGCTTCTTAAAATAAGAAGTTGTTTACCATTGCTGCTTCTGCAAGCTGATTGCTGCTTGCAAAAAACATCTGAGACATGACTATGCCCAGGGGATTGCTTTCACTTCATTGTTTATAATAACTACAAACAAAGAGCTGCAAAAGCTCATCTCGCCATGAGGCGTCCTGACAATCTGCCAGTTTAGTCACCAATAATAATGAGACTGGCACAAGCAATAAGCTCAGCACTAATCTAATGAGGGCCTGTTTCCATCGCCCATTGATATTACAGCAGCTGCTAAGCACCCGATGTTTAGGACGTACAAACAAGAGGTATGCCTCCAACCAGTTGAAGGGTAATTAGCCCCTCAATGTGGCTTTAGTCCTATCCAGAAGCTGTGTCACCTTTTTTTTTTTTTTTAATTTCCATTCCTCCATCTCAGAGAGCTGATCTAGGCTAGCCCTGCTCAGGCAATGGGCGTAAATCAGATCGGCTCGCAGGGCCATGAAGAATGATGGAGAAGAGGCTGAGCTGGAGCTGGAGCAAGCACCCATGCAGAGTCGAAGGCGCGTGTGATTTACTGAGCCGCCTGTGCCAAGCCTGGGTGATGTCACTTCCGTCGCTTAGTTCCTGCGGTGAATGCAATTATGAACAGATGGGCAAATGACACGATTCCACTGCTAATGAACTTCCCTACTGAGGAAGAGGACAGTGCATTACCCTTTTGTACTTCAGACTCTTAATTATCATTCTTAGGGTTTGGTGTGGTGTTTTGGGGTTTTTTTTGTTGGTTTGTTTTCTTTTTTTTTTTTCCCCAAGCATAATTATTACACATCTTTGAATCTTAAGTTTTTTTGGAGATGGTTAACTAGTTCCTGTCTCGTCAGGAAAGTTCTGAGGAAGCAGCAGAACAAAAGGGTTTTCTTTCTAAATGGAAGCAATAATATTTAAATGCATAGCTTAAGAGAACAAGAAATCTATGCTAGCCCAAGATCTTAAATGCCATTTTCTTTTTTCCTCAGTTCCTACTGCCCTCCTTTCCAACAAGTTTTCTCAAAACAGCCTTTGCAGATGAACTCAGTAGTGTGGTTCATACATCAGTTTAGCCATGTCTGGAGGAACAAGTAGGAAGCGATTGATTTGTAAAGGATTAAATAGCATTTCTACTAAGCCAAAACACAAGCAAAATGAAAGCCAGAAAAGGTTTATGCTCACGTTCTAAATTTTATATTTCACAGAACTAAACTGATAAAAATGCATTCTGTAGCCACTCGAAATATATATGTCAGCATCAACATATCATGAAAGGAGTGATGCTAAGCATCTAATTATAGATATCTTTTCCCCTGTCTTCAGAAATAGTGTTGAGGGGGAAGATGGGACATCTTACACTTCTGTGAAAAAATGTCAATAGTTCCATCATCCTAGTTTGCATTTGTTCTTCATTTTGAAAAGACATGGTCATCTTTCAGGTAAGAAATTTGAATGAAGTATATCTAGTCCAGTGTGTGATAATACCCGAATGCAAATTTGAAAAGAGAATTTTAACTTCGGAGATTCAGACTGTTGTTTCTTTGCATTGTTGCTTGTCAGAATTGTAAAGTATATAATTGGATTTCTAAGTTTCCCACTATTGACATGGAAGCACTAATATATAAATCTCTTCTCTATGTCATCTTTTAATCTTATACTGTTATTATGCCTAACTTTAATCACTTCTATGAGGCATCTAAGTAAGAAAGTTGATCTCCCCAGATTATTCCCTCTTAGTCACAGCAAGAGGGAGAGTCAATTTTCCACAGAGCATTGCAAAGCACTTGTTAGACATCTTAAATGTAAACACTATCAGTGACTTCATAAGGAACGAGTAAAAAAGTCTGTTATGTCATAATGGAGAGTGTAAATGACTCTCTAATAGTGAGAAGCAATTGGAAGAGTTAATGTCCTAATACATTATACAACTGCAATGACTTTTAAAAGGCTTAAAAACAAGGTGGGGGGTGGGGGGGTGGGCAGAAATAACCCTAGAGCTTTAGCTGCTAACTTTGGACTCACTCTTGTGGAAACCATTGAGTTTTGGTGCTGTAACTTTCTAGGAGCACGAAGAGGCTTACATATTCAAAGTACCACAAACTGTTAATGATTTCCACTGAAACAGATGGCAACATTATGATCATTTTTGCAATTAATGCTGACTGCAGATTGTTCTTGAGGCTGCAGAGTTCTCCATCTCCTGTGTTACCACAATATTATTCAGTAACAGAATTTATTTTATAAATTTCTGATAACTCCTTCTTTCCCAAGCTATTGAAAATGCCTAATATATTTGGAGATGGTATGGACTGCCTTCTGCTACTTGCATGCCAATGGTCTTGCAAATTAAGACATGTCTTTCTCCTGTGACCCTGAAATTTACAGTAAGATGTGATCTCCTTTTTCTCGTGAACAATAAAATTGGTGAGTAGAAAGCTAAGCACATCTTAAAGACACTCTTTCTGAAACAAACTATATGGCTGAATACGTCTGGCAAAATTCTGATTTACTGAATAAGTGAATATTTTTTGTCCATTTGGGTTTCTCACAACTTTTTTAATTTCTAGGTAATCTGAGTAAGTATGTATTTATTTTTTTCTTTTTTAAACAGAGTGCAATGCTCTCACATGCATTGCACAGATTGAAACTACCTCCATTGCAATCTTTTTTCATATGCCCAGCAAACTCTGCATGGACAAGAGAGCTGCAGCAAAGTCATCTGCAATTCCTTTGATAATAAATATAATCATGCTGAAAGTTTGAGCAACTTGGTCTAGCAGAGGGTGTCCCTGCCCATGGCAGGGGGGTTGGAACTAGACGGTCTTTAAGGTCCTTTCCAACTCAAACTATTCCATGATTCTGTGATTCTATGGTGACTACATCCCCTGCCACAGCACACATACGCGAATGCCCACAGAAGGCAATGGGGGAAGCTGCTGTCCTCTCCCAGAAGGAGTGGGGCTCAGGTGCCAAGGAACTGCTGAGATCAGCAGGAGCTGCAGCCAGAAACCCTCCAAGGGGCAGCATCTCAGTGCAGAGCCTGGCAGCTGGTCCCGCTCCCTGAGCATCATGTGGGCCATCCCGTGCCAGGAGAGTGCCGTGGTTGGTCTACCTTGAGCTCAGCATTCAGAGGAGCATGACATTGATCTAGGATCCTCTACCCCAGCAGAAGAAAGAATTTGCCCCTTGAGTCGCAGTGTTTCCCAGCTCAGCATTTAGTGGGAACTTGGACCTAGGAGCCAGGCCTTCCAACTAAAGAAAATAGTGCTGATGGGCTGCACCTTGCCACTGTGAGAAGCAATTGCTCCTCCAACAGTCTGCTGTGTTTTGGAAGGCATGCCTTCCAAATGCAGCATGGAAAATAGCACAGAGTGGAAAACCTGGCAGAATTCTGAGCTGCCTCATTAAAAAGTGAAGTTTTGTGAAATCCAGTTCATTAGAAAACCTGAGGCTGGGGACTGATTTCTGCTTTCAGATCTTATGAAGGTGAACAGTTTAAAGTGACACGTTAGCAGAGTTCAGATGTTTGTTTTTCCAAGGGTGGCATTGTACAAATGTAATTGGAACTAAGAATCCTTCATAGAGTCATATCAAAATAATAAATTGATAACTGTACAATTTTTCTTGATATGTAACTTCTTGTAGTGGGAAAATACTTTCTCCCCCCCTCCCCCCCCCAGTATTACTGTAAATTGTTGAACTACTTTGCTGTGTAGATGAAGTCTTTGTTTCCTGGGAATTGTTCTAATAAAATAGATAATTTATAACAATGATACAAAATTATTTTAACATTCAGGAGTCATAGTAAGAGGTAATCATGCTGTATGTTTGTAAACAATGGACATTTTAATAACAGAAAAGTAGTTTTAAGAGGATTTTATTATTACTGCAAGAGAAGAACTGAGATTTAATCTACAGTAGTGAATATCAAATGCTGTCAATTTCAGGGTGAAAAAATGTCACAGATAAACTCTTTCCAGCTGAGCACCACTGAAATGATAAAAGTTGCAATGCATTGAAGTCTACCATATACCTTGAAGATATCTCTTGAAAGATTTTTGTTGATGTTTCAAAGTTAACAGTTTTGGTTTGCAGGAAACATATTAATCTGATGCTAAATATGATATCTTGTTCAGTTTTATTTTTGCTAAATAAAAAGTATGTTAGCTAAAATAAAATCAATAAAAACACTTCACAGCCAGAAATCTCGTATGGGCCATGAAGGCCTATTGTGACAGCCATAGAAAATGCCAGTAAAGGTTTATCTTAGTATCTAACTTCAGAATTCTAAGTGTAAACCAAACTTTAGATCATAGAGTTGCAATTTAAGTGAGACAAATAGAGTATTTGGAAAGATAGATCAAAATGTACAGCGGAAATTTGTTTAGCTTAATGCATTCATAAATATTTAAACTCTTACATGGATTATAGAAAGAAGTTTGAGGGATGCACAAGAAATCTCATTAACATCTGCCTCTTTTTCTTTTAGGAGACACCGGCTAAAGAACCTTTTGTTTAGTCTGGGTATGATCTGATCACTGATACTGTACATAGGAACTGTATGTACTGTATACAGAATACTTGGAATCATATATATTTATACAGCATATACACTAATAGGGCTTTCCATTTAAATAAAGTCAACAAAATAAATCTTGAGTTGACGTATGAGAAGGGCAAACACAAATGAAAATGAGGAAAATTGTCCCTGGAGAAACATCATGTAATCACTTTACATTAAGTTCATTCAGCTGTGCGATGGGTGAATTTATATCTACCACATAATATTGTGATGCTCTTTTTATTAATATTTGTAAAAAGCCGTGACATTCTTTAATTAAAGAGGTATGCAAGTACCTGGTGGTGTTATTTATCCATCAACAATTGACGTTCATAAGGATTCTGTTTTCCTCTTAGTCCTTGAAATGGACAGAAAGAATAGAGCTGGAAGCCAGGAAATCACCTAGCTTACCTCTCCAGGTGATGAAACAATTTGCTTTTTCCATGTTCAAGACGAATGTTTGCCTAATTTATTATTATAGGTGCTACAATCTCTTCAGCAAATCTACTATTATCTAGCCTTACCAGTAGAATCTTATTCTTAATATTTGACTATTCATTGCTGCAAAAAAAGAGGTTTATCTTCTTCCTTCCTCTTTCTCAGCCTTCTTCTAGTCTATCCTGCCCTTGTTCCATTTTTCCTTGTGGACCATCTTCTCAGGACCTCTAATCATTCTGATTGATTGCTCTCCATCGGAGTCTATCCATTTGCTAAGCAAAGTCTCCAAAAATTGGAAGTGAAATTTTAGTAGAGGTTTTATTATACAAGCTCAAGCAATAAGATTGCTTCATGTACTGTCTTGCTGCCTGTCTTCTTGTATGTGATCCTTGGTGTGATTGCTTGGGATGACTCATATTCAGCTTGTAATTGACCCTAAGGCCCAGAGTCTTTTATAGGACTTCTACCCAGACAGTTGTTACACACACAGTATTTGCAGCTGATTATTCCTGTCTAAGTGTAGTATCCTGCATTTGAACCTCAATATTTCTTAATAAAAAACCCACTCCAAGGCAGAAAATTTCAGATCCGAGAAAAGGTCAGGTATCCTTCTTCTCGTATAATAATAGGTTTTTCTGTCAGTTAGCACATGCTGCTTGCTTTCATTACTTTTGCCAATGGAATCATTATTTCATACATTTATTAACCCCAAAAAGAGTTGGCTAAATAAAAATATTGAGTAGTAAGGTCATCATTCAAACAGTGATTAGCTTGAGACTACTCAAAGAAGAAAGCTTGGCCAAAAGGGAGCAGTATAGACAGAGGCATTTGTGTGCTCTTGTACCTGTATCTTAATTTAATGTGTTCTTAAGTGAGCAAATTACTCCTTATGAACAATTTTCCACTTCTTTTGACTTTTCAAATCAGCTGGACTCAGTTCTGTACAGTTCCAGCTTGAAGTGCTACTTATCTTTCCTTGAGATTGAAGTAACTAACTACATTGTTGTAAAATTATAGAAATGAGCTAATTGTAAAGAAGAGATAATCATCACACAGCCTTTAAAACAACAGTTCTTGTACAATACATTGCAATATGTTGTACAATCCAATTTTATTTATTGTTAGTGGATATTAGGAGACTAATAGTGCTAGAAAAAATTATATTTTTAACAATTTGGCCTCATCTTTGGTTATCTGGCAAAAACATAGGCACATAACACTGGTTAGCTATTTTTACATGGAAAATACATCCATTAAGCCTACCGTGAGACACTGATGTAACCAGAGTAGTCAATCAAAAATGAAATGGAGCTGTACAATGAAAGAATTAATTCAGACACTAATAGACAAGAGGAAAAAAGCTTTCATCCCGAAGTAGGAGATTACTAGTCATAGCAACATAAACAAACACTTCTTGATGTGTTTATTTTCCAGTTATATCAGATTATTTACCAAACACTGAAGTAGATGAGGATATAGATTACCTTGTATTTGGCTTATTTTTAGAATCACTTTGTTGTTGTTGTTGTTTTCTCTTCCAAATGGCACTCTTTGCTAAAATAAACGGTCCACAATCCAGTCATCATGCATGTATACACGGTTAGCAGACTCCTCACTACTGGTCTTTTGTTCTGTTATAAATATAGTGCATTTGAATAAACTGGAGTGAGGAAATGAAACCTAGTATATTGCTTTTGCTGTGAATAGTGCTGTTGATATCCTGAAAGAACTTCTCTTTGTTCTGCATTCTTTACATTTTTAAAATGGCTGTCTCCTGCAGGAACTCTGCTCTTAAATTTCACACAGTGCTGGTGAGATGAAGCAGCAATCGAGCTTGTGTGTGCTTGTCAGATGCATTAATATGTTTTGCAAATTTTAAAAAATGAGATTTAATTTTGTAAAGGCTGTTCCCCAGTGAATGGAAATAATCCATGTTAATTAAAAAGCAAATAAAGAAACCTTAGTTTTCAAGAAAAGATGATACTTTCTAGAGAAACCAAGAAACATGACTGTGTTGTCTTTGGCTGATCTACAGAAGAATGGGCTTATCACCAGACCTGAAAGAATTCTGGAGATGTGATATCTGCTGGAATGTGGTGGGAATTAATGTCTCAGAAATGCACAATAAACATTCAAGATCATGACAAAAAATTCTCACCTTTTTTTGTAAGCCACATATATTGGACTATTTATGAAAAACAAGCTGGCCCTTAAACATGTACGTAAGGTCTTGGTCTTGAACTTTTTTTTTTTTTTTAAACTGACCGTAGCCTGGTTTCTATGAGCTTAACCCTCTAAAGCAAACAGAAACATAATTATCAGTTGCAGCTGGTGTACAGCCAAATGAATTTAGGACTCTGATTTTAAATAAAAAAATACTCCAGGGAATTTTATGCAAAACTGTTAACTTACTCATCTGCACTTTTTATAACATTGCATCTCTTGTGGTTTTTTTTTTAATATTAAAGAAACTGTAACTGTCTTGGGATATGTGATAGTAAGTAATTTTTGTTCTATGATCTCAGTTAGGCAAACACGAAGTACATGCATGGTTTAATCTCCAGGGTAGTTCCATTCTACTGATTTTCTCACTCAGGTTCTTTATTACTTTATTGCCCCAAAACTCAACTTGTCATCTCAGGGGCTAGGTATTCTGTTACATGTGGCAGGACTTCATAACCGTCACAATATGTAGTCTTTCCTTTTTTCCAGCTAATCCAGTGTCACTAAATTTTTCTCTGTAGGCACAATGGATTTTGAAGTTGGAAAGCTGTGATATTAGGAATACAATGCTTTAACTTATCTAATGTAACTGGAGAATAAAGCCTTATTTGCCCCATTTTTTATTTTTGCAACAAACTCTTTCTCATTCAATATGTTTTAATGGTAGCCCAGTTAGAAAGAATGAGAATGCATTTGTAGTTTAGTTTGTAGTGTAGTCATAACACATGGCATCAGCAGAATTAATATCCTTGGAAAAGTAAGTCTCATATGAGTTCAATATGTTTGCTTTTCTGCATGGTCAAGTTTGCCATTTTTAAATTTTAGGTGTAAGCTGCCTATATGTATTTATACATTAAATACATTTACACACACTTTACACACGCTATATATACACATATTAAATATATACACACATTTATACACTTTATATATATATTTAGTGTGTATATTTATATGTATATAAAAACATATACATATGTTTAGGCCTGCTTTTCATTCAATTACATCTTTTTAATCTTTGTTGATAACATATTTATTGCCAGTAGTCACTATATCATAACGTACTAGAACAAATTGTTAAGCATTTCATTACTTTTTAGCATTGAGAAATACGTTATATTAAGTAAAACTTGAGACAGATCTGGAGCTAACATGCTGTATCATCTCTTCACCGCGGATCACTAGAGCACTTCTTGCAGATCTCTGAAAGGATTATGTGAAAAATGAGAAGTTCCTGCCAAGCTCTGCAGGAAGTTTATGGGGTTACGTTGGGCGAGGCATGTAAACGTTGACAGTTTTCCTGTTTCTGGGATAAGTATAATTTTCCTTCTCGCAGTCTCCAGTTCTGGCTTCCTCTCCAGCCAGGGTGGGAGCTGTCCCTTTCCTCAGACCACTCACACAACAGCGGTGCAGCTGTTTCATGTAGGAGGCTGAGGAGAAATCCTCGGATGAGGTTGCCATGGCAAGAGGCAGTCCCTGCCCTGCACTGTTTACACTGCATTGTGAATGCCGTGTGCGAGCTCCACTTTTTATCTTCATTTGTATAATCAGTGATTAATTTACTGTGACTTAATTCTCAACAATGTATTTAGACTTTGCACACTTCATTTAAAGGCTACACCTTTATTATCTACAAACCCATGTAAAGATATCTGCAGGGAAAGGGAAAATTTAAAGGCATCTTTCTCGGTAGTGACAGGGGCATAGAAGGATAGAAGGAGGGGCTATTTTTTTTTTTTTTTTTCCCCTCTGGGCATTAAATCTCTCTATGAGCAAAGCATTTTCTAAACATCTGCACTATAAAACAGTATACAGCAAAATTTAACTGCGTGATTAGGAGTCAAAGGCAACTATAGCAACAGCAAGTCCTGTCAGACTGCTTTTTCGTACCAATGGATTTGGGACCCTTCCTGTGGACTGATGGAGGGCCTGGCTGTACCCCAAGGTGACACAATATTCAGAAGGAAAAAGGAGAAGGAAACTGACTGCATCACTAGGCAGAAGGGTCTGTCTTTCAGCTGATGAAGCAGCACTGACAGCCCTTCAGGAATCTGTTTGCTACTTTTATACATGAAGGTGAGGTACCAGGAGGTTTGCTGATGACAGGAATGGGGTAGAGGGGGAAATTTCTTGTAGGTAAGACTAGTTGCAGAGACTACCCTTGATATCTAGGGAGAGTTAGAGTTAGCAGAGCTCAGTGCAGCCAACATCACTGCAGACAATAGAAAAAGAAAAAAAGATTTTTGCTGAATGATTCGAAAAGTGGGGAAATCTAAGAATTAGGAAGTTGGTTTAAAAATCAGTAAACTGAAAAAATACCCAACTACTTTATTAGCTCATGTGTTGGAACAGCATGATATTTCACTTCTACACTTTCTGGCTCATGCACTACTCTTTACAATGCATGAAGCAAAGGGACCATAGCCCTGCCAGAGGTGGTTTGGGGTCTTCCAGCAACAGGAGAGCTTCTAACATGATTTCAGTTGCAAGGAGGGAATTTACTTATAGCTTGCTTCCATTCCCCCCTTAGTCAGATAACACGAGCAAGTATTGCATATTAGAATAACTTTTCTAGCTCTTTTGCAGTGTTTTTCTAACTGACAGTTTTATGTTAGGATCTTTATCAAATGATAGTGCTTTAAGGTCTTATTGAATTAAAAGGGTCTTATGGTGTTTCACACATGAAACACTATTGAGAGTTACCAGTGAAATGAAAATTTCTGAAGGCAATATTTTACAGTATATGTTATAGCTGTTCACATGTCTCTGCACTTACAAAGGGAGTAGCTTTCTGCTGTACTGTCCTATATAAAATGAGGAAATACATAGTTGGATTTGCCATGGTGACTATAGGAAGAAGGTGATGAAATTATTCAGACCAGAAACCATATGCAGTCTTTGGCACTAGAGAGAGACAGTTTTGTTGGTATCAAAACAACAAAAGAAAACTGAGTACCTTAATTTAGACATCTAGTACATCTAGTTAGCATTTTTCTTTCCCTGCTTTTCTGAATCTTCTTGTGGAATGGAAAAAAGCCACATCTACAAAAGCAAATATTGGGTAAAGAACAGGGAAACACTTAAAAATCCTGTTGGTTCTATTTCCTGCCCATTTATTCTTCCTAGTTCATTTTAATGAATAAAAATGGCACTAATGTAATTCTCACTTTTTCAACAAAACCAAACCAATTTTGTTCTTCTGACCAACAGCTGATGAGAACAACCATATTGGGTCACCTTACATATCCTGTCTGTCTCTGACTTCAACCAATAGCAGATGTTTACACAAAAGGGTAGGATAGCTGGTATTTGTAGAATGATCCCTCACTTCTTGTGCTCTCCAAGCATGTCGTAGTCAGTAGTTCCTTTCCTTTTGGAGACAGAGGTTTTGGAGTCAAAACAACTGTGTTTAACAGCCACCTCTCAATCTTATCCTTCGTGCCAGTAAGAGTCCTCATTATCAGAGCAATTGTGTACATTGAGATACCACTTGTCTAGACTGAGAATAAGGCAGCTAATCAATTAATTTGGCAGCAATAACCTCAAATCAAAGAACTTCCTTAGCTGTAGAGTGGACCTTGCTCAGACTGTGTAAAAGGACAGATAGAGTAACTAGATCAAAACAGCCATAGAGGAGGTGGCTGTGGCACCCCTGCCCTTTCAGCAATGCCTCAGCCAAGCCTGTGCTGGAAGCCTCACCCACCCCTGCGCTAGCCCCAACTCTCTAAGAGTTTACAGCCTTTAAGTGCAGGTCTGAAATTAATTTTAGTGCAGATGCAGTCTGTAAAATAAAGACTAAGATCTGCCAAGGTAGTTCAAATTCAAAATTCTAGTTCAGGGCTCATGTCTAGTTATGCCATTTGTGAGCAGATCTTGGAAGTTAGTGAAAGTTAAACAGTCTTTTTTTATTTCTCTGCTCTCCACCATTTAAGCAGTTTCAGCACAGCTGTCAAGTAGAAGGCATTTTAGCCTGCAGAACAGTGAAAAGAGAAAAATCCATTCTGTATAATAAATGATCAGTCCCTGTTATGACATTTATCGTGTCTTCACTTATGAGGAGATATTCTATAGTGCATGTGTGTCATAACAGAAAGATTATCCATCACATCTCCTCCTCCATATGTGGCTGTGAAGTATTCAGGTGTGTATTTGCATATCCACATCTATACAAAGACAGATGAAAAACTTGGCTCCTAAGAGACTTCTGAAATCAACAAGTCCATTCCCTACAACATCACAAGACTGTACACTAACCCTAAACCTTGCTGACTTGGTGTTATCTATTTAACCTTGAAGACCTCTAGTGAAGGTGATCGAACAACCTCCCCGTGTAACTTATTCCCTAAAGCCTAGACTGTTCTAATAAAGCCTGTGTGTTTATCTGAAGAATACTTTCCTCGCTGTAGCTTCCCAGTAAACCTACTAGTTGTCAGTCAATGAAGACTAAGCAAGAATAATTGCTCACTGTCCCTTTCGTTACGTCCCCTAGCATATTTTGTAAGTTATCATGTCTCCCTTCAGCCTTTTTTTTTCCTAGATGGTATCCTGTGGGACCTATTTTCTAAACGCTTAATCATTTTTTTATTTTCTCTGAACTCCCTAATTTGCTTGTCATTTTTCAAACGTGATGCTTAAAAGTGAATGTAGGACTCCAACTGGTGCTTAATAAGCACCAAATAGAACAGGGTAATTAACTCATTTGGGTTTAGATTTATTACTCTTAATACAGCTTAATACAGTGTAGCATTTTCATCCTTTCCACCTTTTTTTTTGGTGTGAAAATGCTGTTTGACTCATAAAAGTACTTTGTCATCCACTACAAACTCCGGTCCCTCTGATGCATCTATCTTGTTACTCACCTTGCCTTCTGTGTTTGAACACATGATTTTTCTTTTATCTTTACACCTCAGTTACACATTGTGGCTATTGGAGAGGATTTTTTTTGTTAATTCTAGTTATTAAGTCATTAAGATTTTATTATTACTAGTTAGAAACTATTAAGATGCCTCTGTACATACCCTTCAAAGAATTAAAGAATTTATTGTCTTCCAGCTTCAAATCAGCTGTGGATTGGCTTAGTGTGTGTTCTGCCATATTGCACACAAGGGCTAATCAAAATATTGAACAGTCTAGGATGGAATCCATATAGAAACTTGCTTGACATTTGTGTCAGTATGACACCAGATGGGTTAATAATTATTTTCAATTTTCTACTTGCTTTGACCAACTGAGGAATATTTCATTCTTTCAATCCTCCCGTTGACTTCAGCTTAACTACTTATAGAATACTGTAAGTTTAGTGTTAGTAACTCATAATTTCCTTCTTTGCTGTTGCTAATCAGCTGAATAAGTGAAACTGTTTGGGCCTTAAGCTGTCTATTCTGTTGAAGTATCCCTACTATTCCTAACAGGTAGTCTTCTGAGTCACACTGACATCTAAGCAGAATCAAAAGTTCGGGGAACTCTCTGGCTTGTCAAAGCAAGGCATGAAATGGGATTTCTGATTCTTTTGTGTGTATGTGACAGGGAGAGAGTGGCTAGGGGAAATGGAAATTTGGAAGAATGCAGGAAAAAAAGTACATGCTGGCAAGTTTTCAACCGCCTGTGTGTTCAAAGATGGCAGGTGTGTTACTCGGGAATTTCCATGTGGCCCAAAGGTAAAAATTAGATTGATTTCACTCCTTTGTGCTCACTTTCTTTTTATCAGAGTGCTTAAAAACTTGAATCCTTGTGAGGAATGATAGGCTATTCATCCCTTTGACAGATTTTTTTATTTCTTTTGCAGGAATGTTAGGAAGACAGTGGGTTTTCCCTTAGCCAGCCAACAAAATAAGTCATATTCTGCTATTGCAAGTAAATATTTTTAAACCCAAAAATAATCAGAAGAATAATTTATGTCACAGGCACTTTTAGAATTCATTTAGTCTTCAGCTGCCTCTGCAGTCTCCATGCTGTGATATCCAAAATTTTATGGGTATTATAAAGGCATTACAGTCAAACCTTTGGCATCCCAACCTTCAATTCTGTAACTGTATGTAAGTCCTATCAGATAAACATCTACAAAAAGCAAGGAAAAGCATAGGCATAGAAAGGATCCTAGGGAAATTTACTCCATTCCTCTGACAAATGTTTGTATTAGATTATGTCAACTGATCATAGCCATGAAAACTTAACATCATATTTACAAACAGTAAAATTCTAACTGATTATAGAAACCATAGAAGACAATTAACTAGAGGCCAACAGTAATTTTTATTTGGTAATATAAATATTAATTCATGTTCATGGTTTTAAATGTCTATACCAAAAACTGCCCTCAGCATCTTTGATGAAAGAATTGTGAGAGAATGATTAGATTGTGCATTTAATCTTTCATTCCTTCAGGACTATAATTCAATTATTCTGGAAACAAAGTATGACGTCATTCTTTCTCAGGTGTGAATATATACTTACCACTTTCCTACTGCTAGTCTGCATAGTGCTGACCTTCTGTACAAGTGTTACACAGTAAACAAACAATAAAACCTTCTTACAAAGCAGATGGACTGTACACTGCCTTCTGTTTGGGGAAAAGACAAAAAAACAAAAGGGTATTCATTTTATCTTATTTTTCAGAGAGGTTGTTTTCAAGGCACAATATTTTAAGAGACAGCAAGCTTATGTATGCATTCACTGCAGTAGGGGAACTTAGAAAACCATTTGATGCACCCTAAATATTACACTGTTGTGTTTTGGTTTTTTTATTTCGTTGGTGAGTTCTGTTTGTTTGTTTTTTAATAGATACTATATGAAGTCTATAGTGTTATAGTCTATATATAGTCTATACTATATGAAGTCTATATAGACTATATATAGTCTATATATAGTCTATACTATATGAAGTCTATAGAAGAAGAGAAGTGTTAAATTGTTCTCTGTCTTTCTAGTCTGGCTGATGTCATACAGACTGCATTTTTCAGTCTGCTTTGCATACAGTATTTCATCCCCTGTCACACTGAGCTGAAGTTATTGATACTGTGCTAAAAAGAAACGCAAGGGAGAGGATACTTCTATTGAAATTTAATGGCCGGTTTCAAATTGAGGACTAGCAGGTAGAAAGATTCAAGAAGTGAAGTCAAAGAAAGGCAGGTACTTAACCAACCCCAAGGATTTGGTCTTTGTTTTCTAAGACTTCGTGGAAATAATTCTATAAATCCAGGCTCCTTCTGCCATGCCTATTTAAACTGTAAGCTCTGACACTCAACCTGTAAAGCAGCACCTAAGACAGTGAGGTTATCATCTTTTGGTGGTGGCCTTTCAATCTGTTATGGTATTGTAAGCAGCCACAGTATCTCATGCTGTTGTTATTACTATTTTCTGATTTTAGAGAATTAAAAAAAAAAAATCTTTAGTGCCATTGCTATGGTAATTATTATTTGTATTATAAAATTTTAGTCCACAAAAATTGAAATGGATGTCTGGTTCCTCTGAGTTAACTTGAATTTCCAAACTGGAAGTTTTGTCAATTTCAGTGAATTTTGATGACTTACCAAAGATATCAATCATCGGATGTCCTCATGCTAAGAATTATGTTAAGAGTTATAAAATGCTATTTGGTTTTCTGAGTGTCAATAATAAATGACAAAAGAAAAGTCTTCTGAGTTATTTTACCAAGAATGGTCCAAATCAGCCTTTAGGAGAACAAAGCACTGGTGCTTGCTATAAAAAAATAAGATGACAGGTGTTGAGTTCAGCAGACTTTAATCAAGCTATCATTATTTCCTGAACACAAAGATAGCTCAGTGGCACCAGGTTCACTTAAACAACAAAAAATCTCAGGAGACATTTTGCTAAAATTTGCGTACCATTTTCAGACATTTGAAAATGAAATTCTGGCTTCTAAAGCAAATAAAAAAGAAAAAATTGAAAACATTATTCCTAGTTCTTAAACTGTTGAACATAGCCATATTGTTAATTGTATATTAGATGCACTCGAAAAGAAGAACCTAAAAGTGATTTATTATATGAAAGTAAGCTGGAATTCTATTGCAGAGACTAGACTTGGACTTAAATATCCTTTAACGCAAATTCTTAACACAAGCTGACCTCCACTTTCCTGACCAATTCTTTTATTAAAATACACATATGTATATAAAACATGTAGTTGGTGTTCTGTATTTGTTTTTCTAGTAAACAGTCAAGAACCCTAACACCAAAACCCTTATGTGCAGATATTTGCTAATGCTTGAATTTGATAATGTCACCTTTTATAAAGCTTAAAATGATCTACAGTCTAGTTCCTAAGGCTTGTTGAAGCTTGCAGCAGTCTTCAAAGAGTGAAATATCATTAAAAAGAAGCCAAGTACAAAAGTATCTGAAAGTTTTCTCTCAATAGAAAAAAAAAAAATTCCAAATGTCATTTCTTGCTGTGAAGATCAGCTTTTCTCTGAGCAACAGTTTCAAATTATTTACTAGTTTATCCATAATTGATGTAAAACACTGCCAAGCAATCATTTCTTCAGTGTCTTCATGGTATTCCCAGGCAGAGTTTGCTGTGACCAAGAGGCCTTTTTCTGTCTTAAAAAGCCACTTCTTAAAATGTTAACAGTCAAATTGAAAGAATATTGATTTTTAATTATTTTTTTTACATATATGAAAGCTTTTCAAGTCCTTCTTTTCACAACTTTTCTAGTAAGCTGTCATGTTATTTTTGCTGATATGATAGCTATATTCAGTGCTGAACATCACTGTTGTCAAATGTACTGATAATTCCTCTGATGTCAGTGACAGAAAGATTGTGTCTTGTCGGTAAGGAAAGCACATGCCTTGGGCATGTTGAAACTGAGAAATTAGATTCCCCTAGGAAAGCAACCATGTGAGAACTCTGAGCAGTTACCTCCCAAGCAGGAATTGGTGAACTGCTTTATAAAAAATGAGAACTGACACCTTTGCTTAAAACTGGAGTCAAGCATGCAGAATATTTTGCAGAATTGTGGGTGCATTTGTTTGTTTGTTTGCTTCAGTTGTGCTGGTTTGTTTATGTTCTTCTGTTTTCCTCTAGACAGGTTCAGCATGGACATCTGTCGAGGAAGAAGGTGTTAGTATGCAGCTTCAGACATAGATAGACTAAAGGTGTAAGTGATGTTAAGTTCACTCCTGTGTTTCTGTACCAAGAAAATTAATTAAATATGCAAGTGTTTACTGCTTTACTGATCCACCAAGCTTTCTTAGATTCCTTTCAAACATTTTGCAAAATAGACTTAATGCTTCAGGAATCGTTTGAAGATGCTGGATATTCTGGTTCTGATCCAGCAAATTCCAGGGGGTGGATGTAATTTTCAGCTTCCACCTGGGATAATTTGCAAACCAGAGCTGAGTGTGTGCTGAGGGGCTTTGCTGGAGCAGATAAATGAAGCTGCCGGGGTTATTGCTCCATTTGTGCAGGAGGGAAAAAACTACTAGAGACTGTGCATCCTCTTCACCTATTGTTTGGTCCGGAATTAGATTAAGGACAGACTCTTCCTCTGTTATCTACCCTGTGCACTTCCACTTTTCCTGCTATCCATTTCCAGCACTACACAGATCTATTTGAATAGAATTAATTTAATGTAAGCTTATTGACATAGCTTATTTTCATACTAGAGTGACTCAGCGGTATAAAAGATGAAAACACATAAACTCTTCTTCTTAACTTAATTCCATGATGTGGTTGACAGGATTGGGTCTAACAGGTAGCAACCAAACGATGGTTCTAATTTAAATGTAAACATTTTAATAAAGAGCACTGCTGGCTGTTGAGACAGCATATTTACTGGGGTGGATCAACATTTTAAGCACTTTCAGAAAAGTGAAGAGTCTTTGTTTAAAGGTAGAATGCAACAGAAGAGATAGAAGCACAAGCCAGATGTAGTGTGTGTTCCAGACTTAGGGACAGATTAGGAAAAATGTAAAGAATTGGGAAAGGAAAGAAATGAAGCCCGTAGAGAAGGCAGAGGGTATCCCATAACTGAATTATCTTTCATACATGAGCAATGGGAATACTCCCAAAATTCAAAGCAGGAGAATGCAAGAAAGAATTTTCCCAAGAAAATAGTATATTTAGGAAATAATATTATACTGTCTAAAACATTGGCTAGAAATAAATCTGTCCTGGTGGTGAATATTAATTCACAGGACAAATCCTTGTGACGATGAAAGACATAAGACAAGCACCATAACTCTGAACATTTCCTTTCTTCCTTCTTCTTTCCCCAGCTTTACATGATGAGCATGATGTCACATGGTATGGAAGATCCCTTTGGTTGGTTGGGGCCAGCTGTCCTGGCTGTCAGCTCTCCCAAATTCTTGAGCACCTCTGGCTACTTGCTGGTGGGGCAGTGAGAAGCAAAAAATGTAAGCACTGCTCAGCAATAATTAAAACATCCCTCCATTATCAACACTGTTTTCATCACAAATCCAAAACGTAACCCCATGCAAGCTTTTAGAATTCAGTGGAAAAGAACAGTTTGGGTGAGGAACCATAACTCAACAATAAAAGGGTGTTTAGTTTCAGACATGAATAAAAATGATGATGAAAGAATCTCAAACATTGAGCTTGGAAAAAGGAGGAATTAAAAGATTAGTACAGCATGAATCTCTTTTTCCATCCTGTCAAGTCTGTGATTCCTTCGCATATTGTTGGGTACACTCTGTGAGAGAAAGTGTAATGCAAAGTGAAATGTCATGTGCAATAAGGTCCAACAAATATGGAAAAAAATTAGAATTATGGCCATATCAGTAACTCATAGAAATAGATGGGATTATTTTCTTGATCTGCAAAGGATACAGGATTTAGTCCTGTGTCTACAAAGGCCAATGTTTTTAAATGTAGCCTGGGAAGTTAAAACTGGGAACATACAAGCTGACTGGCTCTTATCTCAGGAAGTAGAAACTCAGTTTAGAAAAAAACTTTAAAACTGTAAGATTTTAATCTTCATAAATCTAGTTCTGTTTTGATAAAAATTGCTGGAAAAAAATATTCCACTGCTTGTACAGAGTTTAGCTTCATATCTCCATAGCTTAACCTCTTCACATTCTTTCCTTTCATTGCTTTACTTTTTCAGAGCAGCTACTTTTCTTTTCTACATCATACATTCTTTTTACTACTCAAACAGTGGCTAAAAATGATGCTATCCAGTTGAAGAGCTTATTTGAGAAAAAGTATTATTTAGTAGGTTTATTCCTTCCCTTAAGTTTTGAAAATTTATATAAAAATGAAGATTAATATATTGAATGAAATATAAAGATTTGATTTATAAATCTGGGGGAAAATTTGAAATACAATTGGATTCTGAATGTGACTATTCATGTTTTATTCACTCAAGATCTTCCTTTTTCTTAGATGTAATTAATATCATAATAAGGTGAACCAATTCTTCAGGGTTGTTTTAATTTTGACATCAGAACGGTCATTAATCTAGGTAGAGATTTGCATTTGTCACTGTTGGTGTTTGTGAAAGCTGAGAAAAATATGTCACAATACACTACCATGGGTGTCTGTGGAAGCTTGTCTTTCTCTTCCTCAGTTCTCCCTGAAATCCAGATGGATGCATGATGCCTGATAAGTAGTGTATAGTGTAATGTTTGGTATAATGCAGGAGCCTGGTTCATAACAGGGCATGGCTACCCCTGGCACAGCAGCAGTGCCTCTTGTCCGTCTCTAGGGAACTCATTACACCAGAAGGGTGCACTGCAATTCAGCAAGACCTGGACAGGCTAGAGATTTGGGCGGAGTGGAACTGAATGAAATTCAACAAGAGCAAGTGCAGGGTCCTGCACCTACGGAGGAATAACCCCAAGCACCAGAACAGGTTAGGGGTTGACCTGCTGGGACACTGCACTGCAGAGAAGGACCTGGGAGTCCTGGTGGACAAGTTAACCATGAGCCAGCAGTGTGCCCTTGTGGCCAAGAAGGCCAATGGTATCCTGGGGTGCATTAAGAAGACCATGGCCAGCAGGTCGAGAGAGGTTATCCTCCTCCTCTACTCTGCCCTGGTGAGGCCACATCTGGAGTTCTGTGTCCAGTTCTGGGCTCCCCAGTCCAAGACAGACAGGGAACTACTGGAGAGAGTCCACTGGAGGGCTATGAGGATGATGAGGGGACTGGAGCATCTCTCTGATGAAGAAAGGCTGCGAGAGCTGGGTCTGTTTAGCCTGGAGAAGAGAAGACTGAGAGGGGATCTCATCAACATTTATAAATATCTAAAAGGCAGATGTCAAGAGGATGGGGCCAGACTCTTTTCAGTGGTGCCCTGTGACAGGACAAGGGGCAACAGGCACAAACTGGAGCACAAGAAGTTCTATCTCGATATGAGGAAAAACTTCTTCATTTTGAGGGTGACCGAGCACTGGAACAGGCTGCCCAGAGAGGTTGTGGTCTTCTGCTCTGGAGATATTCAAAACTCTCCTGGACATGATCCTGTGCAACCTGCTCTGGGTGATCCTGCTTTAGCAGGGGTTGGACTAGATGATCTCCAGAGGTCTCTTCCAACCCCTACCATTCTGTGATTCTGTGTTTCAAACTTGGGAAGTTTCCCATCCCAGCGCAGGTATGGCTCAGCTGTTGTGTTTGTGCAGGAGTTACTGGAGACCAGTAGAATATAGTCACATTTATGAAGCCAAAACTAGCATCAATTTCATCTTTTCTTGCTATGCCAGACTGTAGACCCCTGAGATTAAGCAACTGCAGCATACCTGAATAAAGAACAGACATATCTGAGACAGGAATGGGACAAGCAGCTGCAGTAGAAACCACAACAAGCACATGTGACTCAAGAATCTTACTTTTTTCTCATTATGAAGTGAATGTTCCAACAACTAAAGAAAGTTTTTCTCCCTGTTTTGCATTTTTTTTCTTCTTCTTCTTTTTTTTTTTTTTTAAATGAATGACTAGAGAAACACAAAAACAGATTCTTGAAATACTGTGAGTGAGAGGTGAAGCCAGAAGAAAGTGCTATCCGTAGAATGCATTTTAAGAATTTTAAGGATTGGCTTCAACTTCCCTCATCTTTTCATGAAAACAAGAATATGCATTTTTGTATCATGATGCCCACAAAACTCCAGAGCTTTGAAGCCTCTAAAGCTCTTTTGCCACTACTAATACATGTTGTTAAATTTGTTTTGTTAGAAAAGAAAAAATGTGTTGAGAAGTATACCCTGATGGTGAGTATGATGTGCAGTTGGAGCAAATGAAGGCAGATCTTGTTCCATGTTTGTGTATTATTTTAAACAACACATGATTAATTATTTTGCATCTCTTATCTGAGATAACTAAGGTTCTGTAAGGAGAGGAGTAGGTGGAAGAGGGTAATTTAAACAGCTATTGGAGAGTTCATAATAAACCATAAAAACTTTAGGTTGACAAAAACACGGCTATGTTGAAAACAAGTATCTGTGCTTGCCCAAGTTCTGCCTTTGGCGTGGGGGTTTCATTTAGACTTTGCCTCTCAACAGATAAAGGAGATGGAGATAAGGAGTCACTACCAGTTCCATCAGGACCTCATAAGATCTCTGGCATCTGTGTACAATGAAGCATTGATAAAGCCCATAATTACTTCCTGATTTTTCATCTTCCTTTCTTTGTCCCAAACTCCTGCATAGATCTATGGAAAAGCATAAGGTGCCTTAACTACTATGGCCCTCTCCATCATTTTTTATCTAGGATATATCTTTTCCTGGATGTTTTCTGTTCAGTTTTTCCCATTCAGTAGAGTCTCTGGGGAAAAAGCCTGAATTATTCAGCTTCTTGAAATTTGAAATATGTAATGGAATGATGTAAGAACCGGTTTAATGTTATCTGTAAAGAGTGGTCACAAGACAAATGGCTGAAGTTCCTGACTGCTGCAGTGTGGAAGTTTGTTTCTAGGGTAGAACAATTTCCACCTGGGTTACTGCAAGAAATGAATCCCCCTAAATTAATCATGGTTCCTGTGATCAAGCCCAACAGTTTTGTCTGTGGATCTATGCTAATTCTATGCTGTAGCTAGGAACCAATTTTCAGCAGCTCATTGTAGTACTGAGTCCTGCCAGCCTAAGTTGTGATTGACAATAGCCAACTTCCAGGTGCAGCTGCAGCTATGCATGAGAAAGAAAAGTACGTCTTTGTTGCCTTCTTTCTTCAAGCCCTGTTGGCTGAGAGTTGCAGGAGTCTTGGCTGAACCTCCTTTACCAATGCCTCTTCAGCTCTTCCCTAATATCTGACCCATCCTCAAGCCCATTCCCTCTGTTGGCTCTTGTAACTGAGATTCCAGGAACTTTATGTACTATGAGGCAGAGGCTGCTTTATTTTACTTCACTTCACAGCCTCAATTGCCCCCACTGAAGACAGACATGCTCCACTTCTCTGTTAGCTGCTGTAATTGGACATCTAATAGGGCTAATATCACTGGGAAAATCCTTCAGGCAAACAGAGAAATAGACTGTCTCAGTCAGGAAGTAACTCACTGCTTTTGCTGTTATTCACCATAAATGCCTCAGTCTGTTGTTACAGCCTGTTGGTCTGTGACAACCTGTTCCAGGAACAATATTGCTATCTGGAAACATTATTATTAGCCCTGGAGATATCAGATGCCTTCTCCAACTGTACAGAGGCAGATGTGCACAGAAGCAAACTGAAGGGCAGAGAGTTAAAGAGGAATTTAACTTTCATACTTACGGAGTAGGAGAGATGATTCTCTTGGCAGCCCCTATTAGAAAACCTTCATCCTTCTCCTTTCTCTTATTTTCAAGAGAAAAAAAAACCAAAATTCCACATCAGGTTGCTGAAATAGAGATAGAGGTGGTTGAAAAGGTCCAGTCACAATTTTATCCAAAGCAGTGGCTGAAATATTTGTGTTTCATGAAAATTTTAAGGGATCTGTTTTGTACTGAAGATATGAGCCATTGCTTAGTAATGAATGCAATCAATAATGCATGCATTGACAGAACATATGAAAGTGGATGTACCTGCGGTTAAATTCGGAATGGATGTTTACAGCTGGAGAGCTATCCTTTCAAATGCTTCCTGAGGTCTTCTTCATAATAAATAAGGGCATGTGGATTTCTTATTTAGTTTAAGCCTGAGAACAAAATGTTTTGTGAATTGTGTTATGCGATTTTTATTTTTAGTTTTGTTTTTAAGTGCAGGTAATCACGTGTGGGAGCCTCTTAGCCATATACAGTCTCACAGATTTCACCACTGGCTCAGATACAGCAATATTAAACTTTGCCAAATCACAAAAGGCCTAAGTATGACAGAATAAGGCAGGAGAATATTGATTTGCCTTAGGCATTTTGTTTAAACTCCTACAGTAGGCAGTACTTAGAGCATTTGAGGATTTCCTATGTTGTCATTCAAAATACAGTGTATTTTGACTTTACCATGAGAAAGAAAGGATTCTTTTTTTTTGTGGATATTTTTGTGCAGGGGAAGGGAAGAGTATGGAAGGGAAGGAGATTAGAGATCTGTATACTGTAAGTTTTTTCAAAAATTTCTTTGGAAGGAAATCTTATTATGACCATAGTTTCCGCTTAATAACCATATACCCTCTGTCTCATTGGTCGCCATTATTTCTCTGTTATTTAACATTGAGATCTTCTATCCTGTCTTTTTTTTTTTTTTTTTTTTTTGGCACAGCAGACTAGAACTGGGAGCATTTTCTTCTAATTACAGAAAACTACAAATCTTTCTCATAAAAAGTGTTTTCATTTGAGGATTGCTTCTATAATCACTGCTCTCAAGAACAACTATCTCATAAAACATTTTGACAGGATATTTCCTAGGCTACTTCATTTATTAGTGTTCAACAAAGCTTTTGAATTTGCTACTATTTGTTGGTCATATAAGTGTTCCTGAGTTAAATTTAATAAGAACTTTGGAATTTTAAATATTATTTTCCCTTAAAATTCAACATATTTTTCTGGATAGTTTAGGAAATTTTAAAATAAATATTTAAAGGTTATTTGGAATTATAGTAAAAGTGGAATCCTAGATTGCTTTTAGGAAAGAGGAAGGCAATATTAAGTAATTTCAGAATCTTGATTACATCTTGAAATGATTAGTCTCCCAGACCTGTATACCTAAGTCATGTTCACAGGTGTTAGTTTACCTGCAAGGTTTACTTTCCAATTGGAAAGGGTTATTGTTTACTGTGTTTGATGCACTGCTTGTTTTTGAAAATAAGACCATGGTCATTGCCTTTTTGGCCAGAAGATTCTTCATGTCTAAGAAGAAATGTACAGTAACCAACATCTTTGCTACATGTTGTAGCTAAAGATACTAAAATAAAGCTTTAAGTGGGTCAAATCTTATAGTCTGTATTCAGGCAGAAAGCCTGAGCCAAACTTTATGCATCTACAATTGTCATTTTTCAAGACACCACCTTTTTTATAATTGCCATTGCTTTTTTAGGCAGTAATTTCAGACAGTAATTACTATTGCCTTTTTTGCTTTTGTGTGAAGCAAAATGTAAATGCAACAAGAAAAAAAAAAGATCAGAACAAGGTAGAGGACTTGAGAGAGTAGGTTTAGAGTCCAAATATGTACCGGCATGACAACATCAACTGATGAACAGGCATGCTGAACCGAATTCCAATGTGAACAGTAAGAACTTAAATATCAGAATCCTTTCCCTGAGGTAAATATTTTTATTCCAGGAACGTGAAGCACACCATTATTTTGCTGTTATTGTGCTACAGCCAAAATCTAATACAAATTTAATAGGCAACCAATTTTTATAATTTTTAATACCATTTATTGGCTATTTCAATTGTACCAGGTATCAAACTTGTGGTTACTGACTACCTTGTGAAGATTTGATTGTAAAGGTACTGGTTAGTGGTGCCAGTGGCCCCACTGCAACTAATTCTTATAAAATTAAAAAAAAAAAAAGTAAAGAACAATTCATATGGAAGTGATAGAAATCTAAAATTCCTAGGACTATTCACAGGAGTAAATATTTTGTTTGGTAGTAAATGCAGGATCAAGCAGAAAAATAATGGTCTTGTTTCTGTCTGTCTCAAAATACTTACTTTAAACAAGCACTTTAACTTCCCTGTGGAAATAAAATGTTATAGCCTCAATACTGAGAAGTTTCTTAAAGACATGCTGCATTAGACACAGCAAAATAAGCTTGTTTCTTTTAAGAAAATGTAGATTTTTTCTCTTTAAGAAAAGTGGTTTCTTTCTATAGAAAACATGTTTCAGTTTAGACTATACTAACAGTATTTGAACTGGCCTTCAGGCACTTTAGACTTCAGTAGTGTCAGAAAGGATTGTCTAATTTAACAAACATGTTAACCATAATTCACCACTGTTTCTGATAATAAAGTGGAATTTTCTGTTTACACTGGTTTGAAGTCTGCCTAAATTAGACGGCATACTGGGAAGGAAGTGGGGAGGAGAGGATAAAAATAGTCATTTCTTCCATACAATATTGTTTCTTTGCCCTGCAGGACATAAATACACATAGTGACTGCCTCCTGCAAGGTGAGCTTCTGCATGTGTTCCAACCTGAATGATGCTGTAACTCCCTGCACTCAGGAATTAAAAGTGGGCTGTAAGTGCAGTGGGAACAATGTGGGTAAATATGTATTCTTATATTATTTCCAAAGTACTGGTTAATCTTTAATAGGAGGAGCAAACAGTGCCTTTTATCTACTGTTGCAAGTAGGTGGGGTGAGAAATATTATCTATATAAAGGTAAGTATGTGTGTATTTGCACTTGGTTCTTGCACAGCACCTTAAGACAGCTCATGCTTGCATGAGCTTTCACGCTTTTATAACTTTCCTTCTGCCATGGACTAGAGGCAAGTATGTGGTCACTCAGTGGAACTCAGCTGCTGGTGGCTCGATAGAACACAATGGCTCCATCCTTTCTTGTCCCAAGCTACAGACCTGGGAGACAAGGCCAATAAAGAGATCACGCATCAAGGCAGTGGCAAAAGCAATATCACACCAGCGCTTCCTGACTCCTAATATATATTTCTAGATTATTTAAAACTGGACATATTGGGCTTTTTTATGTATGAGACAGATGGGGAGGGAGAGAGGGAGAGAGAGAGTGAGCCAGCCACAGCAGTTCTGGGAAGGATCTCTAGTAAATTATGGATTTAGTGTTAACATGCCATGCAGAGTAGAATAGAATGGGAAGTGGCCATTAGAAAGTGTGCTGAAATACATGGAACAAACAAGTGTACACTGTAAAAGATTATGTATTGAAATGCTGCTGACACAGGAAAGGGAAAAAGGGAAAGGGGATTAGGTGGGAATTACATTAATGAGATTCTGTACCAGCTAATTGAGATGACACAGGAACAATAACTGAGGAGAAGCCAAGACAGAAGCACCACAGTGCCGTGGGATTTTATTAACATATGGGGGAGAATTTACCTGAGCTATTAAGTTCTACTTGTAGTAAATTCCAAGGGCAGTGAATCCTCAATTAATTTTTCCATAAAGCCTTAGAGGTGCTTCAGGGCTTGTCCAGATCATTAGGATTGCTTTACAGGCCCATAACAAAAAGATTATGAAGAAGACAATTTTCCAAGTAATCCAAGACAAATTCATTGCCAGATCAGGCAGGACCTGAATATTAATTGCTCCTAAGTACCAAAATAATTTATTTTTTCCTCCTTCCATCTCAGAAGCAGGTCCAACATCATAAATGCTTTAAAAACACACGTTTTTGCTTTTCTGACCATAAAAAAGTAACATGTTCAACTATGGGCACTTAAATGGACAGCAATAATAACGCGTGTTCAAATGGAAAAAGGATATTTTCTCTCTCCATGTAGAATTGCACTTCACACTGGCTAACAGACAGTGGAATGTTTAAGTATCTTGTTATATGTGTAATAAGGTGTGTAAGTGTTCACCACTGACTGATCCAAGGGTATGTATGCCTCTGTTTGCTACATTATAATATGACAGAACAATTATTACTTTGCATAGTCCTGGAACACCTAGTGTCCCACAGCTAATGACACAAACACACAACTAAGACTTGTAGGAATACTCTGTGTTGTTAGGTTAGGGTCCAGAGGAAAGGCCTCAGAAGAATTTAAGGTTTGTCTGAAGTGACCTTTTAAGAAACAGTGACCTTTGTTACATACGGAGACTATTCACAGCTTTCTGACACTTTCTCTTCTATTTAAGGCAAAACCATGCCTTTCACACAGTTCTAGGGTACCCTGTGAATGCTCCAGGCTCAATGATTTCAATACTTCTTTTGTTCACGGATGTTCTCTTTTTAGTTATAAATAGCATCCATATCATCTTGATCGCTTTCTTGATGTCATCTCCATGTTTTACAAGACTATATATTGTGAAGGTATTTTCTCTTCCTTAGACCTTAGACAAGACCTAGTGAACTCTGTTGGTGTTTTCTGGTGAAGAGGATGGAATAAAACATTGGTGCCAGCACAGTAAAGAGCTTGTGTCTTATTTATTTAACACAAGGAACCACATTTCTTTAAGTACAGGAAAGCTTCCCAAACATGGACTGCTCATGGTATTTATGCAAATGTCTACAGTCTGCAAAGTGCAAGTAGCCTACACCTAACTCCTGGGTTGGAGGGCTGCTGAAGTTTATGATAATCTTCCTCAGCCTCACTTCTCCACTCCTTGTTCACTAGAGCTCCCTCCTATTTCAAACAGCAAATCAGAGCAAAAAATGTACATAACTTATTTCAGCAGGTAGTGCTTTTAATGAGTGGCATTGCTGCTTGCCTTGTTTTTTTGGTACAATGGAGTAAGGCTGCATTTGCTTTCTATCTACAACAAAAGTGAAGCAGCCTTCACAGAGCTGCTGTTCTCCTTCCCTTTGTGCATTGGGCAGCAAGGTGGACAGGGCCTCCTACTCTTGACCACTCCCCCTTCCTTTGGTGCTCCTGGAGAAACATGGTCTCAAGGAAGAGGGAAGGAGACAACAAGCAAAGCTTTGGATTTCCAGTGATTATTCACATTTCAATTACATTTGCTCAGGGCTCATAACAAAGTTACAAGTGCAGCCTGACTTGGGAACATCTTCCATATCTCAGTCAAAACATGCTACTAAGAGTTAAAACTGGAGTGGAAAAGGTAAGGTAATTTGGCACATGATGGGCAGATGAAAAGTCAGAATTTCCCAAGAAAACAGATTTTCAGTTTTGGAAAGTTATAAGCTGATATAAAAGATCAGTGCCTTGTAATTTGTAGAATTAAGTTTCCAATATCATATTCCAGTTGTATCTCACAGTTCAGTTTCCATATGGTATAATTATCTATAAACATCTCTTTAGATGAATAGTACTGTCAACAAACATTACTGTTGAATATTCAAGGAAAACAAACAGAAATGATGAGAAGACAAAAGAATATTAAAAGAAAAGGCATATATATGAGTAATCATGGAAGTTATTGGGGGTTTTCCACTCATATTTACCAAACTCTTCATAAATATACTCCCTGTCATGGCAATATTTCACTGGGCAAGGCTCAGTGAACCACTGGAGAAAACCGAATATTCATTTTTAAGCTTTTTAAGCTCACAGAACACAGGTTGAATTTCTGGACATTAATTTTTGTTCTGAAATTTGAGGGGTTTTTTGAAACTTCGTAAAATATCAGAAGGAGCTGCTATTGTTTTTTTCCCCAACTTCCTTGTTGTTCAATCAAAACCAAAAGCATGGTGCTTTTAAAGTTGAAGCATATTATATTATTTTATGGTAAATTGTTTCTTGCATGAAATAAAACCAGCAAAATGCATAATGCATGTACTACATTTTAATATATTTGCACTTTTACCAGTAATAAGAGTTATATTCACACATTTCTAATCGTAGTCTATCTAAATTAAATGTAATCTTTTTCTTCTCCAGTGTACTTCATAAGAAAAGGCAATTTTGAACTTCAAACTGTTTTGTATAACCTAATGTAAGCATATAGAGAATGAATTAATGAAAACATTGTTTTCATGTTATTCATGAATATAATCTAGTGTTTGCTTTTGTGCTCCACATCAAGTCAGAGTCATAGTTATCTTCTTGATAGCTATGAATCATACATGTTATCACATTAATTTCTAATGCAATTCAATCCTGGGTTTAGGTCCTGTTATCCTTATTTGTATCCACAGGACCAAGGTTTTACACGTAATCTTACAGATTACGTGGTTATACAATCTGTGGAGAAAGCCACATGAGCTGGGAAGAAAGAAATTGTTCCTTTCTGCAATCCAGTTGCCATTACTGCATGCAGATCCTGCGGCTGCTATAGAAAATAGACGTTTACTCTGTGTAGATGTGGATTTTCCAGTCGTAACACTACTCTAAAAACATACCTACTTGTCTCCTGCCTCTCCAGGTTACAGAACTAGAGGCCTCTCTAGTTTTGAAAGTAGGACAGATTTTGGCCAAAATCTCTCAGTAAGAAAGGTTGACATTTTGAGTGGAAAATGGGATGAAATCTTTTGTCTTATTGTTGACAAAATCAGATCATGTAACCATTTCTTCTTGATATTCCCTATACAAGGAAGATGATACTAAATTATCAGTAAGTTGTGACTTGTTCTGAGGCTTTGTAAGTAACAGAGGTTACAAAGTCATGAAAACAGTGTTAAGGAAAATAGAAATGCAAATCAAAGTCAGGCACTTAAACTATACTCTGTTTTATGGGTGGTCCTTTATGGGGTAGAGGGTTTTTTTTGGCACATGCCAAGATATGTTGTCTTTGCCTGCCTTTATTTATATGTATGTATTCATATATAAACACACATACATACACAGATACATGCATACATCTGTAGTAATCAGCCTGCTGACCCACAAAATGGTATAAATAATACCAGCAATTTGTTAGACATGAACTACTGAAACTTTTACAGCTCCATTTTGACCACACAGTTGAAGAATACTGAGAGACTCCCTGTGATCTTGAGAAATACTATTTATTATAACCACAAGACAAGTTTATAGATGACATTACAATGCACTGTGGGTTGTTAAATAGTTGGTGGGCATTTTCAAGAAAAAAAAGAAAGATTAACGAGCAGCAAATACTGAATAAATGAAGCTGTACTTTGATTCCAAATCTCAGTTTACACTTAGGATATACTGTAATAGTCTAAACTTGTCATGCAGCCATGAAAGTGCTAAAAGCTTTCAAAAATAAACATATCCAGATGACGGAAGCCACTTTATCCTCAGGGTAATGGATCTCTGTATTAAATACAGTAACATATTTATAATAAAACACATGGAATATGATATTTGCAGAACCATTTACAGAACACTATGTACAGGTGTGCAAAGAAGATATAAATACCTCAGTCTTGATAGATGAACTCTTGCAGAATCGGGGCCGCAGTTATTGCCTCTGCTGTGTGTCTGTTTGTAAGTGTAAACACACTGGGGAAGGAGGGTATTCACATATGAACTAATTGTAAGCTTGCCAAAAATGTTCTTTGGGAATTCAGATTTAATTGCTTTCTTGAACTCTTGTATAAGGAATTGTTCTCACCTTGTTCCCTGTGTATTGCTGCCGTTAACTATTAATGGGAGTCCCGCACCTAAAGTGCAGGGAGAGCATCAGTTTGCCTGTCTTTGGGCACCTCCTGCTCCTGGTGGAAGCACCATTCCTTTGGATACAGATTCTTGGCTTGTTTCTGGATATGTGCTCACTTCTTACCCAAGCAAAGCCCCACTCAAAGAATTCTAGTGATTTTAATTGTTCACTCTCCACATGGCTATGACTGCGTCATCTTTATATTTGAACTGCTGTACTTCTGTGAAAAGTGGCTATGTAAAAATAGCACTGCCTAACTCAGCTCTGCTCCCTCTAGGTATTTGGAGCCGCTGACCAACATAAAGGTATTTTTAGTTTTACTCCTTTTAGGGCTGCAGAATCAACACAGGTATAGAGAATGTATTTATTCCATAGACTCACTGAAAAAGTTTCAGACTTTTTTCACTTAAAGCATTTCCATCACAACTGAAAACAAAGAAAGTAAGTTTTCTTTGATCAAGAACAGAGTATGGAACTTTTCTGAATGACCATACATTAATATGCTGTACCAATGCTAAAATTGCACTTAGCTTCTCCTTGCTCCTTACTATGTGATTACTTACAGCTTGATGGCTCAGACAATTTTTTATTATTTTGGGTTTATTATTGGATATGTTGTTCTTTGGGGTTAGATCCTTGCTTTTGCTGTCTGCAAATCAAAAGACCCACAAAAAAAGTCTTCCAAATCTGCAGTTAATGCTGTCTGAGTTACAAATGAGAGCCATTGACAATCTTTTGGTCACCCTCTATTTGGAAAGTGTTCCCCTCAAGCAGCCGGACACTCTCCATTTGACATATCTGTTTTGCAGTAAGAATTGTACTTTAAGATCCTTGGTTATGATGTCATCAGTTATGATAAATTGAGAATGCTGTCTTGATTTCACTGAAGAATCTGACCAAGAGACACTACACTTTTATACAGTTGTCATCATGTCATTCAAATAATATTAAATAATGTCTGGATGTCACTGGAGAGAAACAACCTGCTAAGAGAATTAAGTTGCAATGATCTGACTTGCTTGAATTCAAGGGAAACTTCAGAAGTACTTGATATTTAATGTTAAGCTTTCAGTAGCAGAATCCACATTTGTTCAGATTATCTTAACTCTCACTGACCTTGGCAATGCTACAGGGGGTAAATTTTTCTGTGTATGAGCTATTTTTGAATAAGCACTCTAGTGCATTGAGCACATGATTTTTAATAGCAGACTTACTGCTATACCTGCCATTTCTTTCTGCAAAGTAGTCTTTAAAAAAACAACCACAGCTATTGTGGAAAATAGTACATATAACAGTCAGGACACTCTTTTTTTCCTGTCCTTGCTTTGTGAGTAAATAAAATACATTTCAATTTTTCCTAATCTACTGGAGCTTGGCGGTATCATAGGTCATGGAGTCTGCAGCCATGGCCAGGCATCAAGTACGGTGGAGGACCATGAGCAAGCTCAGTTACTGATTTTCTGTACATGTAAATGAGACTCCTTTTGCTCTGCCATCATTAAGACAAAAAACACTTGTTGGGAAAATAATGAAAAAATATCTCCATCCCCATAGACCTGGATGAGGATCTTTTTCCCCTCTACTGCTGTCGGTGGATGTTTCACAGAACTACCTCTCAAGGCATATATTGAAAATCTTGCTGCACTGGAACCCTTAAAATTGCCAACATGTTTCTAGGCAAGTGCAGGATGTATGCCAAGAAAATCCACTGCAAAAGCAGTGATTAGAAATATATTTACAGATTGGGATGAATTTTTAATGAATATCTTAGCACTTCTGTCAGATGCTTTATAGGATCCTCTCTGGAAATTCTACTATTCAAGAAGACTGAGTACCTGGAGTTTTAAAGAGGAAGTGCACACAAAATCATGTGTCTGACATCTCCTTGCACCCTACTACTACTGAAAATAACTCAAGTTTTGGCAATCACAGCTGATGATACAGTAGAGCAGAAAAAATGATATATGGTATGGAAAAGAAAGAGAATTAGAGGAGCTAGAATAAATAGAATCAAGCTTTGAGGAAAGCCGAAGAGTTCAAAAAACGTGAAAGAGATAAATTTAGAAACCTGACAGGCCATCAACACAACAGTATGGAAAGGAAGAGTGAAAAATGACACTTCGAAGATATGACCGCAACAGCCATAATAAAATGCACAAATGGGCATTCTTCCCATACAGCCTTTCTCCCTCCTACACTCCAGCTCTATATGTCAAGGCCATGTAATTATGGTAGTTTAAAAAAAAAAAAAAAAAAAAGCCTAGTTAAACTAAAGCCTACTCAAGTATATGATATATCTCTCAAATGGAGAATTGCACTGTGTAGCAATTTCATCTGAGTGAGTGAGAGTCAAAAGGGAAAAAATGAAACGAGAAGGAAATGAAGCTAAGTAATTGGAGGAAAAAGAGATGTCATGAATTGGAAATTAGTTTTGCTTTGAGGTGCTGACTCAGATGCATAGCTTTCCATAAAAGCTACAGTAAGAATAAAAATAGACCAGAATTTTAGTTATGAATAATAATAAAAAAGACTTTTATTTGCTTCATGTGCTTCAGAAATACCCAATTCTTCTGCTTATGAATAGGAAAATAGAAAATCTGTGCTATCCTTCTTTCAGACTTTGAGCCTTAGTCTCGAATCTGAAACCTGTAAATAGAAAATGAAACATAAAATATCAAGCTTGCTTTATTTCTTCTTTATTTACGATCATTCAGATGGGTGGCAAAAGAAATGAAATTTAGATGGAAAAAGGGAGATCACCTATAGCATTTTTATACAGATGATCAAATAGATAAGTACCAGATCCTTTATTCAGGCTTTCATCTGATAAAATTTGTCAAAAAATAGCAGTCCACATGGATGGCAAAGAAAACAATCAAATACATTGTTAAGGGAAAGGGTTGAGCACTAGTACTTGGTGCTTTTTGCTGTTGTTGTTCACAATATCAGGATTTCTAATACTACCTTTATCTCTGGAATATGGTTTTCAGACTTTAGTTTCTTGTTTCTGTTTTCTGAATCTTCATTGTTATATATCTTCTATTGTCTGATATTCTGTCTCCAGACATTACTCTTCAAAATTCTTTTTAGTATCTCTCATCTACCATATTCTATCTCTTTGCCACTTTTACCATTCTAATCGTAGGTCCTATTGCACAAAGTATGTTGGGATGGATTCACCTGCACAGAGATATATTAGCAGGGCTCATAGCCGATGGCACACACATATTGTAATGATGAAAGTTACACAGGGAAAAGAGAGAGGGAAAAAAAAAAAAAAAGGGAGAGAGCTAGAGATGGAATAAATGAGGGATGAAGGAGCGTAGGAGAAGTAGGCAAAAGGAGAAAAAGAAAAGTTTAAAAAAAAAAAAAAAAGAAAAGAAAGGGAATAAAAAAAGAAAAACGCTCTAGTAGCCAGTCAGGAAGAGCAGTGATGAGGTCCTCTGGCACAGAGAAGATGAACATCCTCATCTGGGTGTCCTCTCTCATGCAGTAGGTGATGATGGCTAAGGAAAATAGGGTACCTAAGGACCTGTGCAACAGTTCTTTGCCATTCTTACCAAAATATTTAAACCGTTCTTGTCAAAGGCCTTGGTCTTCCTCACAACTGCTCAGCCAGAGAGTTAATTGCTCCAAAAGAGATATTCATTTTTCCTTCTGGTTACCAGGAAGGCTTGACTTCAGGAGTCTGCAAGGGTCTATAACAGTCCTACTGATGAAGATCATTAAGGTCTGGTAAAGCAGATTATTTTCCAGGTATTGTTGTCTTTCCTCACTTTCTGATGTTTTTAGTATAGATGCTTCAAAGTTGCTCTTTTTTCCATCAGCTCCCATAGCTTGTTTTCATATGTCCCAGAGATGACAGAATGAGATCCACTGTAGCAACATATCTCTGTTGCTCTAGGTGCAGCATGAACTCAAATACAGACAATTTCCCTGAATTGGTGTAGAAATATTAGTCAAACTGCCAAAAAATACATGCCTTGGGAGTTTAGTTAAAGCTATGTTCTTCAAATATTACTTCAGACCTTCTCTGCAGATAGTTTTGGAATAATCTCTTCCTTTGAAATGGAATCAGTGTTGGATGTGATCATGAGAACTTTTTCTTCCTGACGTTTCTTTAAAATATCATGCAAGGGGAAAAAAGAAAAAGAACATTAGAGTAGTAATTGACTAGAGTGAGAAACAGTTTAGTGTTCTCAAGTTCTGATGTTGTCTGGTAAGTGGAGGTAGCTTCTTCATTGGCTGATTTCCTTTCAGTATCTGTGTTTTATAATAAATATCTAGTATAGCTGGGTATTACATTGTCAACAAAATCAGTCATTCACTGGGAAACACAGCTCAGAGACAAATCTACCAAATTGTTATTGTCTCAAATAAGACTGACGGAGCATTCTGAAATGTGTGGACAGCTTATAAGCATTTGCCATAAAATAGTTAGTCAAAGTCGCTTTTCCCCACAAGTGAGGTTCTGGAACACTGCAAAATCGCAGTTCTATTTTTAGCTGACTCAGAGCAGGGATTTGAATTAATGTATCCTGCCCAGAAGAACACCTGAAAAATCAGGCTACATAGTCATTTTTATGCTTTCCTCTTGACCGATGAATATTTAAGTAGTCTGTGTAGAATATCATGGGTCTGACAGAAAAACTGAGGGAGAGCTACCTCTCCCAAAATATTTGAGACTGCTTTAGTAACCTCTATATGCTGTAAATGGTCAGAAACGTACATCAAGAAAGGTCTTGATCCTGTGCATTTCATACCTTTACATGAATCCCCTGAGCACTAGGTTATTAGATAAAAATGTAAAATCAGGATACATTTTGCTTATCTAAAATGTGGCTTCTCTTGCCTTTTATTTCAAGTATGCCAAAATAAAATATTCTGTTTCAGACTGAAAAAAATATTTTGCATGAACCCCAAGTGACTGGGTTTTCTTTTCAACAAAAAAAGAACTATACCTGCCACAATGAAAAAAATGACCCAAAATGAAATATTTATATTTCAATCCAACCTTCAGATAAAAGGATACATCTCTTGAACAGCTCTAATACATAGGTCTGATTTGAAGAGCTGCTGAATATCTCCTCTCTAATTGACTTTAACCCAGGTGCACTGGTAAAAGCTGAGATATGCTGCAGCTCTGAGAATCACCTCTGAAATATTAAAAAGCTAGAGGCACAAATGTCAGAAAGTTTAAGTAAACAAAGAGGGAGTTATGCTAATTTACACTAGAAAGAGCTCAGCACAGTGTTGCCAGGCTCAAAAAGGTGTTGCAAGGTTTTGTTACCTCTTGTTTTCATTTTATACAGTAAAGGAACAAGGTTAATAATACCCAAGTTAGCCCATGGCTGGTAATCATAGCAAAAGGGAAAGAGAAAAATCTACTGTGGCTTTTGCAATTCTAAAGTAATTACTCAGTATTAATAATCCCAAGGTACCCGAGACAAGTGCCTTGTACAGAAAAAAATATGCCATTGCTATAACAGAGGAATTTGAATGTTAAAATCAATAGACCTGTAGGATAAATTCTGCCTTCGGTTATACCTAAGTCAAAGTTTGAACCTACTGCTTTGAATTTATACTTGTACAGAAATAGAAATAAATTATTGTGAGTGTGTCAATGCAGTTTATTGCCAATTAATATCTCTGATGAGAGGAAGAAAAGTATCTACCCAAGCCTAATCTACTGGACCTCCTAAAATCACAACAGTGGTATAAATGGCACTGAAGAATATGACACAAAGTAGCAAGGAAATTTGGAGAAATTCATGTAATGGGAAAATTAATAATACTGACACAGGAGGTGTTGCAAGAGGATGAGGGAGCAGTTGTAAGTGCTGGGCATGATTTTAAAATTTAGGCTGTGAAAAGTAGATCTTTTACCTTTTATGCAGGCTCATATACTTTACTGACAGGACATGTATGTGTCTCTATATGATACTTTAGTTGCCCATTATATACAGAGGAAGAGTTACCTACTTACATTTTAATAAGAAGAAGGAGCTGAAGGGAACAGAGGATATTGGCTAGGATCTAGTCCTGAAAGCACTAATTTACCTGTTTATCTAATGAAAAGTTTCTCATCCGTAGAGAGCACTGGAAAGTACAGGTACTGCTGAAAAAGATGTTAGGATTCAGGAACACAAGAGAATTGATGCTAATGAAGATGATAGCTTGAGTGTCTGGCTGTTGCATAAAAGCAGGGAACAACTGCTTAAATGTCCCGGGTTAAAGCCTTGTCTTATAAACTGCGTTGGACAAATATGAGACAGACTCTGCATGTGATGTGATGTTAGCATCTCCAGAAAAAAAGTTGGAATAATTGAATCTAAAAGATCAGAAGAGAGATACTTTAAAGCACTCATGGCTTTGTGGACGACTTTGAAATGCAATCTGTTAGGACACAAAGTTGCATAAATACTTCTAATCAAATAGAGTCTGTGTATCTCTTCCTTGATTTTTCTTAATTAACAAAGGAAAATTGAATGAGGACTTTAATAAACCCCAGACTGTCTCAGCTCTTTCCTTTATCCTAAAAAGGCAATCAAGGATAGATGAAGAAAGTCAAGACCCTCTCAGTTCCTTTGCTTCCCAATATTATTTTCTTCATCAGATCTTATTTGATTCCAAATGTTTGAGTATGAATATTTTTCTGGTGCCCTGTGTTATAGTTTTCATTCTTTCTGTCCTGCTGCTTCTCTTCTTATTATGCTATTTACTTTTTTCCTTCTTTTTACCTTTTCCACTACACAGATGCTTGTAGGCATTCCTGAACACAAAAGCTATTTGTTTGCTAGCTGCAGTTTGCAATAGAGGTACCAGTTAAATTTGTCAGAAGAATTTCTCTCTAACAGACCAGCATTACAGGCACTAGGCATCACCTGAGGCATTACTGGTCCTGAGACTCATTTGCTGTGAAACACGCTAAGAAAACATGGCCCGAATCCTGAGACTATCAAGTGACATTTTGGGTGGAGTGGCCGCTGAGAAGGCTATGCCTGAACACAGCTTCATCTATTTGCCTCTCAGGAACAAAATACTCAGTTCCTGTCAAATCTCCTTTGAAGTGCTCATTACCAGGCAAAGGTAATGATGAAAAATATGTACAGTTATTCTAGAACAATAAAAGATGATGTTCTTGATTATAAAACTGTAAACATAATTTGAAAAAAACCAAAGCTAATCCTAAAGAAAAACCTCGCAATCTTGGATAATGCTTCCATGGGAGATAGCATCTCCTATAAGGTCTGTCCCCTCATCTTTTTCAAGGGTAGATTAGCCTTAGTAAGTAAATTTAAATTCTATTTCTTTGTCTATAATTAATATTTTCTTTCTTATCTCTTATCTCGTCTATTGTCCACACATGTACAATTGAAGCATTTGGAGAGTCTTTTAACACTCCATCTGTTTTTATTAAAGCTGCATTCTCTTGGGGTCCTCTCTTTCTTCTGGACTGAGGTGCAAATGGAATATCCAGCTTTTTTTTTTTTTTTTTTTTTTCCCAAGGAAAGGGAAGGAAGGAAGGAAGGAAGGAAGGAAGGAAGGAAGGAAGGAAATCTCTGGAGTTTACTGCAACTGTTTTTAATTATCACTTCTTTTCTAATTCCATATTTGCTTACTATCACAATATTTTCAAGACTCTAGAAAAATTAATCAATCCCCTGTTCTTTAGGAGTATTCATTTTACAGATAAGTTTGTATGTCCTGGAAAATCTGCATTTCCATATACTTCTCAAAGCTAACTCTAAACTATGGAATTTGAAAATGTCTTTCAGAAATTGGACATATTGGATATCACTTTCTGATTTGGGTTCACATCCCAGATACAGGTTGATTGTATATAAGAATGATATGTCTAGTTATACGCTAGTGAAATCTTTTTTTTTTTCCTTTTCCACTCCCCATGAGTTTCCTCTGCAACCCAGGTTCTCTCAGTGTGCATTCGCTGCTTGATCTCCTAGCTGGAGGACTGGGGATTGCTGAGAACATTTCGGCATTACCAGAGAAACCACACTTGATTTATTCATAACAAAGATGGCACTGTCACTGCATTGCGTGTTTTTTTAGAATTCCTAGCCTTATTGCACTTTTGGAGATCTATGCAAAAAGGTCATTCTAGTTCAGTATTTCTTTCCCATTCCCACTATCCTTTCTCTGTCTCTTTTAGGTTCTCTGAAATAACCTGCTTTTTGACAATAAAATCACTACACTGGCTTACAGGACATAAGTTTTCCGTTTCAGCTACCAACCAGGCATAACACTACCGCTCAGTATGTTGCTATTGCAGTATTGTTTATTTTGGATTTGTGGTTGTTTCTTCACTGAAAATTTCAAAAGGTCAGCTTTGTCCCAGTGAAAAATACGGAAACTTTTGAAATCACAGTCTGGAAAAACTTTTTCTTGCCCATTTCTATTTTTACATAAAATTTCTTCCTCTCTTAAGGTTTTGGGGGCAACTAATCTGAGGTCAAAGGCTCAAATAACCCACTGACAGAACTATTGCCAGCTGCCTCTTCTGCTAAGCCTACCAGATGTGAAGGTGAAACCACATGAGTGAAGATCCAAATGAAGCTTTAAACCCTAAGTGAATATTAGAAAACAAAAAATCATGTTGACAAATCTGGATTATGCACTGTTCACCTTGACTTCCTCTTCCTCAGAGGTGAGGTGATTAATCATAATAATTCAAGGACCCCACTGAAGTGAGTGGAAAAACCCAAAGACTTATGATCACATAAGAAAAAATTGAAAAGCTAAAACAAGAAGTGAATGACAAACAATACATAATATATACATGGCAAATCATTTGCAATGTCAATATATGTAAAACAAAATCAGTATGATTTTATGTAGATTATGTAGATACAGAATGAGATAAATAACTGATACTGCATATGAAATGTATATATGTAATATCAAAAGTAAAATTCAAAAGAGCACTAACAAGGACATTTCTATTAGGTGAGAACTTTACTTATTTTGCTGAAGTTCAGCAGTGAAGTTTTAAGAACAATTCAGACATCTTTAGGTGGAAACCTGTGCCTCATCTTAATCCAGGTATGACTATGATTTTAAGATTTTGTCAGCTTCTGAATAAGGGAAAAACTATATTGGCTATTTGGACTATTTCTTCTAATCTTTTGCCCTTGGAAGGCCTGACTTTTCTCATTTCTGCTTAGCCTAACCAAAGGTAATATATCAAAGCTGCTTATAATAGTGACTTATACACTAAACTGCTGCTAATATTCTTTACTTATTCAGTCTCTAATTGCTACTTTTTATTATCTTATAGTAAGTACTATACCTAGGCATACTGAAAGAGTATTGCCACTGACTAAGAAAAGCAAAGATACTCAGTCATACCAAAGGTGTATCTGGACTGCTGAGGTATGCATTCACTGGAGAATTAACTTTCCTATAATTTCAGGAAGAAAATCATCCCTTTCACTTTGGGGTCACATGGAAATTAACAGTAGAAATCTAGAACTTGTCTACTTTTCACAGAAGTATTTCATACTCATACTGAAAGTACGTGGAGAAGAGTCTTTCCTGGTAAAACTTGCCTTCAGCAGTTCCAGGCCCCTGAGACCAGTGAGGAAGCCTATTGCAAGGAAGACTTACCCTCAGTGGAGGGAGATTGTGTCAGGGAACACTTAAACAAACTGAATATGCATGAGTCCATGGGACCTGATGGAATGTACCCGTGAGAACTGAGGAAGCTGGCCAGTGTCATTGCAAGACCATACTTGATCATCTTTGAAAGGTCTGAGGAACTACAGGATGGTCAGCATCATCTCAGTCCCTGGGAAGGTGGTAGATGAAATCTTCCTGGAAGCCATTTCCAATCATATGAAGGACAAAAAGGAAATTGGGAGTACTCAGCATGAATTTATGAATTTGTATGCTTGACCAACCCAATAGCCTTCTATGATGAAGTGACTAGCTCTGTGGACAAGGGGAGAGTATGTGACATTGTTTATCTTGATTTCAGCAAGGCTTTCAATGTTGTCTCCTGCAACATTCTCACAAACAAACAGATGAAGTACAGACTGGATAAGTGGACAGAGATGAACTGAAAGTTCCCTGAATCAGACAAGAAAAACAAACCCAGCTACCAGAGTATATAAATAATATGCTAAGGTTGTTAAATGAGATAAACCAGGCCTTTAAACAAAGAACCTATCACTAAACTATGAGAGTCAAAGGCTTTCAATCAGCGGCACAAAGACCAGTTGGAGGCCAGTCACTAGTGGTGTACCCTAGGCGTCCATAGTGGGGAAATTCTGTTTAACATCTTCATAACTGACCTGGGTCAGCAAGCTTGCAGATGATATAAATCTGGGAGGAGTGGCTGGTACATCAGATAGGCTTACTGCCGTTCACAGGGACCTGAACTGTCTGGAAAAACAGGCAGAAAGGAACTTCATGAAGTTTGTGAAGGGAAGTGCAAAGTCCTGCACCTGAGGAGGAATAATCCCCCACAACACTACAGGCTGGGTGCCATCTGGCTGGAAATCAGCTTTGCAGAAAAAGAACAGGGGTCTGAATGGCCCCTAAGCTGACCAAGAGCCAGTAATTTGCCCTTGCAGCAAAGAAGGTCAATAGTCTGCTGGGCTTCATTAAGAGGAGTCTTTGCAGCAGGTTGAGGAAAATGATCATTCCCTTCTGCTTAGCCCTGGTGAGACACATCTGGAGTGCTGGGTCCAGTTCTGAGCTCCCCAGTGCAAGACAGACATGGATATACTGGAGCGAATCTAGCAAAAGGCCACAAAAATTAAAGTACTGGAGAATCTGTCACAAAAAGCAAAAAGAGAGCTGGCACTTTTCAGCCTGAAGAAAAGGCTCAGGGGCATCATGTCAATGCGTATAAATACCTGACTGGAGGAAGTAAATAAGACAGAGCCAGGCTCTTCTCAGTGGTGCCCAGTAACAAGACAAGAGGCAATGGGCACAAACAGAAATAAGGAACTTCCCTTTAAACATTAGAAAAAATATTTACTGAGATTTGAATTAGAAAATGTTTACTGAGTCAAATACAGGTTTTCCAGAGAGGTTTTAGAGTCTCCACCCTTATAGATATTAAAAAACTCAACTAGACATGACCCTGAGGAAGCTTTGAGAAGGGGGTTGCACTAGATAATCTCCAGAGGTTCCTCCCTATCTCAACTATTCTATGATTCTGTGATACAACAAAGATGTCTGTTTTACACAGGACCTTGACTCTTGGTAGGACTTGTACAGGCACATATATGAGGCTTTCATCCCAGCTATAAAAACACTTACAATCTAAACCTTATTCAGTCTGAATTTTAAAATCAAGCTTTTCTCAGGGGGTTTTTAGAATGCAATACAAGTAGCTTGTGCATTCTGGGAACGGATTAGCAAAATTATGCAGGAATTTCGGAGAAACAATGCAACAGATAGTGCCCTATGATGTTGTTTCTGTTTCCTAATTTGGTGTTAGACACTGCCTAAGAACTGTTCAATATACGTTAGGAGACCTTCATCTTCATCTTCTGTCTTCTTTTAGCCAACAATATCAGTTTTCAAAACTGTTGAAGCTGAGGGTCTTTCTTCATTTCCTAGAGTGTCCTTCCCCATTTCCCAGGATTTATTAATCTTTACCAAAGTTCCACAGTATAGAAAGGCTTTTACTACTCATTTATATGTAATATGCATTCTCCCCCCCACTTTTTTTTTTTTTGCTTTTCCTATATGAATATATTTCCTTTATATATAAAGCATAATATATAGTCTAGTCTATTCCCCCTTTCCTTCCCTCCACACACAGAGAATAGTCTTGCTTCCTTTTTTTTGTGTGTTTGAAAGCCAAAAGTAATGTATTCATGTGAACAGCTGGGTAACTTTCATGCTACATGCAAATCAGTTTAAAAAGTAAGAAACCTCAGGAAAAGTGTGACAAAAACCTACAATAGCTCAAATTGTAGATCTGATACAAATCTCTCACTGTTCAGGAAATTGTGTTCATTGTCTTTTATTTTTAGAAAATTCATTACAAGAACTTAAAAAGGAGATGTATTCTTTTGCATTGTGGCATATTCAGGAATTCCATTTTTATCCTGTAACTCTATTCATTTGGGAACATGCAGTGAACCAGCAGGACAAGGTTCATTTCAGAAACTTGGCAAAGTAGGACAGTGTCCTATCAATGACAAAGAAAAAAAATAAAAATAAAAATTTTTAAAAAGGCTTGCTTCCAGTTTTCTATTTACTTGTGTTCTTGTTTTAATAATACTGTAAAAGATGCAAACGTGAGACGAGTGCTGGCATACAAATACTGCATTTTAGTGCACAAAGCTTATTTCACATGTGGAAATACACATGGACTATGGACTTTCTCCTTGCTGGAAAACAAATGATAGGACATTAAAAGTTACATATACAGCAGTTTGGAATGGTGGATTAGAATTTGCTCTCATTACAGCATTGAAAATGATGCAATTTCCCTGAGTTAATTCCAGTGTAATTTGAATATGGATTTAAATCCTGACAGGTCAAAGAACTGAAGCTAATCTTCCAGAATGTCATTGCTAGTAAGTAAAGATTTTACTGGGCATACAAAACAATCAGTTACTCTTGAAAATCTTTGTATTCTTTTCTAAAAATTCCATACACTAAAAAATGCTAACCTTTCCATTTATTAGCTTCAAGAAAGATGTTTGCCTCCTCCTCTTCTCTCAGAAAGTAGCTTGAAGAATCTGAATGAGAAATCAAGATAATCCAGTCTAAGAGTTCAGTGTCCAAACATATATCCAGGAGTGTGAATTATATGGTGAGCTTCTTTTGTCTTGTCTAATCATCCAAAGGACTAACCCTTGCAAATGTGACAATGATCATACGTATAGCTCCATTTTTCTAGCTAGCCTTTAAAAAACTCGATACATATTTCTGTTGCTGTTATTGCGACCAGTAAATAGCAGTGGTAAGAATGAGGAATTGATCATCTTCAAGTCTTTTGAAATATGGTTAGTACTTCTTTAAAGAAATGTGTGTTTTTACATTTGATAAAGAAATATCTTTATCAATGTCATTAGATTTCTGCAAGGAGAAATTCTGCAGGCATGTAGGAATGAAGCAACAAGCTTCCACTTAATTTAGCTTGTTAAAATGATCAGCGGTAACTTGTTCAGGATTATAACCTTTCAAAAATCTCATACATTACCTGGTGATCCAGCCAAAATAAAGGGGCAGAGTAGAACCGGGACATCGGTAGGAACTCACTTGTTAAAATAGAAATAATTATTTAAAAGTAGGTTAATCATTATCACTTTTATACTGAGTGCTGTGTTTTATCCAGTAAAACTAGATTAATAAATATTCACTGTGCAGGCTGTATCTGTGAGCCTTATATCACAATGATGCATCCTTTCAGTTGCAAAATTGCAGAACTATACTTTTTTTTCTATCAGAAATCACAGAAATTCTGAATTATGTTATGCTTATGCAAAAAAATTTTACTCAAGTTTTGTTTTATTAGTAGGCTAAATTTAATGGAAAACATGTTATTTAGTTTTAATAGATGGGTTAGAAGTATTGTCAAGAATTATACCTGTAGGTGATTGCTCTTTTCATTGCTTTATGGTTTTACAATCACAGTTCCAGTAACCTCAGTGTGTCTGAAATGCTTTTGATTACATACTACCTCTCATTTCTCTGTGAGACTGGCAATCTGACTTTCACAGCTGCCAAACACAGGTACAGGCTCTATCTCCATCAGTCTTATTCTCGAGCCGATAGGCTTACCATTGACCTCATCAGCACTGATATCAACACATCACATCTGCAGGGTCTCACATCCCATGCATTTAGGAAGTTATCCTGACCTAACACTGCTGATCTCCCAGTTAAGATTTTTTGTTAGAGGTCAAGTCCCAAACTGAGAGTTGTCATAGTTTCATATCCTCTGTGGAGCAGACACAGAGTTCCATGACATGTACACAAACTCAGGCAAGCGGAAACAGCTGTGGGCTTTTTTAAAAAATCCAAGATAGTGACAGAAACTAGGTTCAATTTTTCCTAACTTTCGCTGTAGATTAGTGATAGCATCATTTTTTAAAGACCTGGTTTATGGAAGTCTTGTTTAACCACCTTACTATCTTATACACTTTGGTAGCTGGGTTTGTTTTTCTAGTCTGATTCCTGAGGTGGACGATCAGCCCGGACCCACTCCATCCAAGTTCCAACATTTCACGAAACCCAGTTAGGAATCTAGATAACCCCCAGCTTTCTGCCTCATCCACCTTCTTCAGCAGCCAATGAAAAAGACATGACATTTCTAGACAACGATTCGAGTCTGCAGAGGTATTATTTGATTACCTTAAGTTCGGCTGGAGAAGATCAGACCTTGTTGATTAAGCTACAGGAGAGGTTCTTCTGAGAATGAGCAACTGGTGAGTGACTAACTATATACTTATATAGCATATAATAACAACTACATAATTTGTCAGAAGTAGAAACATGATATAGTTTTGCAAAACATTTAGGGTTGGAAAAGAATAATATTTTGGCAAGAATCCCCTTAAGGTCAATGTATTCTATTCCACTGTAATTATACATCTTCAGTGATATTGCCTAAGCTCACACCTAAGGACTTTTTAAGTAGTAGTGCATGTTCAGTGACAGGGGAATTCATCTCACTTTGTGGAAAAATAAATACCCAAAGTTTAAAATATTCACCCTTCACAGACTATGGAGAGACATTTAGAGATGACAAGGCATCTCACCAATCTTAAACATGAGACCAATTGCCTTTTGGAAATGCAAATTTCTCCCCAAGAAAGAAAGAATTTGCTGAAGAGATCCTTGGACAACAAGCTTGGATGTAGACTACTAACTTTTAGATATCTATATGAAGTGAGATGCATCCAACAATAGCTGTTTGTACCCTAAGAGCTCATAACCTCAGGGGAGATTTAAAAGCATTTAGAACTAAGATTTGGGCTCCTGATATCTTATTCCCACAAGTTCCTAGCTTCTATTCATCATTGTAGTTTGTGAATACCTTATAGCAGTCATGAAATGAATCACATTGGTCATGTGCTGACTGATCTTTTCCAAATCCTGGATTTTATATTTGAATATTGTTAAACTTTCACCTTTTGCATTTGTGTAGTACATCTCAGGAGTAATGATGTTTGTCATTAAAATTTGACACGTTAATGTTGGTGGCTGGTTTTTTGCAGGCAAATAAGAAGCTGTGGTATAAGGAGACATAAAATTGTGGGATATAATCTAATAAAGAGTATATGAAGAGCAGTGCTGTACTCAAAATACGTGTCTTGTACTCTTCAGATTTTTACCAAGGGGTTGCATATGAAATTAAGACCATCTAGTGAAAAAAAAAAAAAAACCAGAAATTTTTTAAAAGAGATTTTGTTATTCTTTTTATTTCAATTTATTTTTCATCAAGACACCATGAAAAATTCAAAAGAATACTTTAGGTTTATATTCTATGTTTCTGTACTTTCCACTTCAAATATATATTTTACAGAATAGAGCTTTAACTCATTTATTAAAACTAACTCTGCCACCTACCCTTCACTGTGGAGCAGGTTTTAGCTAATAATTTACGGTTGAGGCGGATTTTGTTTGTATGTATTTTTAAGTGCCTGTCACATTTCTGTATACCTAAATCATTCACCAGTTCATCCTAGGAGAAGAGAGGAGGAAAAGTGCAGCTGCATTCCCTTTGCAAACTACTGAGAGGGGCTGCTGAGAGAACCTGTGGCTGTGGAGCAGAAACGGAAGCCTGTGGCTGAGATGAAGTCTGAAGGTCTGTATGACAGGGAGAGTTTGGATGCTGTGGTAAGAGAGTGAATCCTCATTCTGATGAAAAAAACCCAGCAAAAGTGCCATTTATTTGGGGTTAAAATTACTCTTTGGGAATGTCTGTTCCCAAGCAAAAAAGTCTTCTGGCTCAATTAATGTTTTTTTTGACTGCATTTGTTTACCAAAGAAATTTACTGAATCAGATTCACTGTGTCTTGAGACCTTTCAGACCAATGCTTAGTTTGTTTCCCATTGTGAACATAAAATACACCAGGTGCACACAACAATCTGCTTTAGAACAGTAAAACCAAAAACTCTCCTAGGTTTTCTGATTCCAGAGTAATGTGGGGAATTTGGAAGCAAATAAAAGGAAAAAAAAATTTGGGGTTTTTTTTCCAAGAAACAGAATTAATACCCTTAAAAATGGGGGGGGGCGGGGGGGGGGGGGGGGGGAAGAAACCACCCTTAAACAATGGAACATTGGCCATACATCAGAAGCTTCATTAAGAACCAAAAATGAAGTGGCTTGTCAATAAATAGTAGTAGTATACTGATGGGAATGATAATGAATTAATATATTATTTAATTAATATGGAATTTGAGTCAGCAGCTATAGATGAGGGCTGAAGATAAGTAAACCAATTAATTGATTTTAATAAATGTCCAGGAGTCTCACAAAAGTTCAGGAAGCTGGTAGAGACTTTGACTATCTGCTTGGCTATGGCATATTAATAAACAAACATAGGATCTTTCTGTTTCAAATCTGAAGAGAAGAAATTCACATAATGCTGGCAGTGGCTCCTGCTGATTCTTTTGACACTACAGCATTTAGAGTTAAGCCAACCTCCCTGCTGCTTTGCAATGCAAACTGAATGGGAAAATTAAGGGTAAATTACCACCAGCACGCATGATATTGTAGGCAGTCTCAAAATCTGCTCCTGGATGCAAGATCAAAGCATTTTACTTTCAGCAGATGTAACAGGAGGCCATTATGAACACTTGTCTAATGAACCATGCCCAGCTCCATGAACCATATCCAATTGTGCGGGTTTTGAAAATACTGTGCAGAGGAGTCTGCTGCAAGGATACATCCAAGATGGGTTTTTTCTCCCAGTAATATTCCTTTTTATTTCTGGAATCCTCACCAGCCCAAACCTTGCTGAATTACTCCAACAAGCTGTATAAAGAGTGCCAGATCTGAGCATGGGGATACACTATGACACACTCACTGCTACTCTTGTGGAGGTCTTTATCTGAAACACTGTGTTTCTGCTTCCCACTCCTTCACAGGGAATGGCACCTCCAATTTTTCAAAATCACGGTGGGACTGTGGGAGCCACCGGCTCATCTCTAGATTGCCTTTTGCTGAGCATTTTTATTGTAACAATACGGAACTACCTCCTTACAGTACTCTGTTTCTATGGCAGGCACTTGTTAAAACTTCCCTTCTCTACGAAGCAGGTAAAACAGTTTTGAAACGTACAGCTGTGGTTTCACAGAAAGCCTTTACACAGATAACGCAGGACCGTACAGTGTGGATTGTGCTGCTCTCTGAGGCTGTATCGGACATTTTTGGTTTTTTACCCCAGCAGGGGGGACTGTTAATCAGTTTTTCTTCCTTAAGAAATATGATCAAAGTTCAGAGTTAATTTCTCCAAACAGTTGAATGGGCGAGACTAGCTATTCTGAAAGGGGCCCACATTTGCTCTCCTTGTACCAATTTCAGGTTCACTGCACACTGACGGGCCCAGATCTGCATGAGAATGTGGCCTTGGCGGCTTGCCCCAGCCCATCAGGGCTGCGCCGCCGTGGCATCCTCTCCACTCTGCAACCGGGGCATTGTTCTGGGCTGGAAAATCCCTCCCTCCCGCTGAGGAGTGGCTCCACGGCAGCCCATGAATATCGTTCCACCAGCCAAGTTCCCTCTGCAAATGACATCCTGCGCCACTGTGCTCTCCAAAGGTCTGCCATCCCCAGGAGGTGCATCTGCCTACCCGTGGCAACAGCTTCAGGCTAAGCATCACTCCTGGCAAGGCCAGCCGGCTCCGAGTGGCCCCATACCCAAATTACCTACTGTCAAATGCTGGTTCGGCTACGAGTCAAACTGCAAATGGGGCTCTACTAAAGTTTCACATTTCTCCACTGCAGTGCCATAGACTAGGGAGGCTTTCAGAAAACACCGACTGCTGAGTGGAGCTGTGCGATGCATCATCTTCTCCTCCATGGTAATAAAACTTAGTTTTCAGTCAAGTTTTGTTTCTTGCAGTGAAGTCTGAGGCCCTACAACTGCAGCCTGCTGAACTCTTGGCAGATTTGAGTGTAAAAAGAGAGACAGACAATTTCATCACACATGGATTTCAAGATAATGCTGCCGTTTTTTATAGATTTGTCATGTGCCAGAAGTCATATGAATAAAATTGAGAGTATTATTTCACTATTTTATTACAGTTCTGTTGTTAGCTTCACTCTAAGCCTCTGATTTGTCATTCAGATTTAGACTTTTATTTAGTCCTGCAAAAGAGGTCATTGTTTTTGCAAAGGGACTCGGTTTCTTAACTAGGAAAACATATGAGCCCTGTGCATCCTACAGGAACTGCAAAAAAGGCCTTTATGAAATTTGAAGTCAAATAAATGTTTCTGGTGGGGTGTTTTTCTGTTTGTTTTCTTGGTTTTTTTAACAGTTACCTAAGACTTGGGAAATTCTGATAAAGTATCCAGAATGAACATATTTTTAAAATACTCTGGTATTGTGTGAAGGATTAGAAAGACAACAAGGAGCAATCATTCAGCCAGCATAAGGTGGTGAGAATAAGAAGAGGAAAGGGAGAAACTGATGTTTTGAGTTTCTTTGAGAATTACTCTTTTAGGACAGACAAATTTGTAGTGCTAGAATATAGTATGTATATATGTATGTATTCATGCATGTGTATACGTACGTATATGTACATCTGTGTCAGTGTACAAAATTTAGTGTATTTTTTTTTTTTAGTTCAAGTATGGATGCATAACATGAATGTATAATGCATTCCGTTATGGTCCATGTTCCTATGATAAAAAGTGTAGCTTTTTGCTTGGTGATTTTCCTGATTAATTAAATGACTTATTTTAGTGAAAGAAGGAAAAAAAAAAAAAAAAGCTGGAAGGAGACATTTCATTTTATTTTAAATTTCATTTATTTCAGTCTTAAAAGGATGAAAAATACCCAGATATCAAATGTCCTCAAATAAAAGTATGTGGGGAATTTGCTATTGATCAAGAATCGCTTGCAGAAATAATAGGCTTTCATTGTGAAAAGTAATAAAATGTATCACTTACTTGCAAGGTGAAGATTGAGCAGGACATAAAGGGTAATATTAACATGAAAATCCTTTTGTCCACTCCAACCTTTCTGTAGAAAAAATTACATGACCCCTTTGTACTAGGTGCTTTCTTTTCCATATTTGCATTCAGAATTTGCAACAGAGAATTGACTTCTTGCTAATTCCCAAGACACATTTTTTAGAAAATGAAATGCCTAATTATTTGCATGGGAAAGATGGTTTTAGAGAATGTACAAAGTGATGAATATTTAGAAAATCATAGATTTATAGTATCTTGGGTGCCATCTAGATATTTTTTAATGTTAACATCTTAAATTAAACAGCTCACTATTAAATTTAAGATAAGCCTGTGCCAGAACTTTTAGCTTGGATGTCTTTCACATTTGGAGCTTCAGGAGGCCAAATTTTAATTTCCATATCCAAATATGTTATGACACAATGAATCTGTTTGATACTGGAGATACTCCATGAGCCTGTGTGTTAAGACTGTAAAATGCATTTTGTATGTGGGACTAGTGTCTCTATCAACTTTTTACATCCTTTTTTGGAGTGTTTTCCATGGTGCAATGTCAAAGGAGGGTGATCCAAGGTGACATCAGAGGGTTGTTAAATCTTGATGATCCTCTTTTCAGGTGAAGCCCCTTTGGACAAGATGTCAGCTTCTGTTCAGGACAAAGCAGTTTGTCAAGTCATAACTCCAGGGACTTGGTAACTAAGCAACAGATCAACTGTTGCAAAACTTTGATCTCTTAATGATGCTCATTTGGGAGCCTTCTGACAAGGAATTCTCTGAGGGCTGGTGAGTTTAGAAGGAAAAATCTAGCATCAGAAACCTTAAAATAAAGTCTAGCAGGAGAGACAATGGGAGGGGAGGGTTTGTGAATGTGTTTGGGTTGGTTTGTGGGATGGGTTTTTTTTGGTTGGGTATATTTTTCGGTTGGTTGGTTGATATTCTTGTTTGATCATTTTGCTTTTATTTTATATTAAAGGTAACCTTTTTGACTGTATGACCAGGTAAGGAAGAAACAATTTGGAGACACTGTAGATAGACCCTAATTTTCGAAAGAAGCCCATGTGTAGGGTCATGAATCCCTGGAGGAGTCTGACCTATGCCCTATAGTTATAATTCTTGAAGACTTGGAAGAAACTGAGATATTGAGTGCATTTCTTGTTTGCCTTTGCTCTCTCTCAGCTCAAATTTGACTGCCTCAATGTAGGCAATTAGTGCCATTCGAGATAGGCTGGTTTATGAGAGACATGTAAACGGGACTGGCATGTATGACACGGGACCTAGAGGGCACTATCGTGCTCCCCTTTTTCTGGAACAACAGCTGGACACCTCACAGGAAGCACAAGGATGTTTCAAATGGCACTAAACACTTATTTAGGCAATTGAATCCTGTCATATTTTTCAAGTAAAATGTGATAAGGTTCAGCTGCACAAAACTTGTGAATCTGTCTGCTTCTACTACTGTACAAACTCTGTTCTACCTCCTTGAGGAGATCACCTGTACAACAGTGTTCCTCAGAGGAATGGATCTCAGTGGAAACCCGTGTTCAAATTTTGACTCTGACTCAGGACACCAGAGTACCTGAGTCTTGCTGTGCCATTTCCACAGAAGAGGAAAGAACCCAAGCAGTGTGCCAAATAAGCCACTAATGAAACTTAGAGTTACGAAGTATAGATATTGCATGCAGGTCTAATTCAGTCTAATTGCAATGTTATTTTAAACCCAATTCAGGTATATATGTATCAGCTTATTGAGTTATTAAGCCTATTTTTCTTTTGTATGGAATTATATGGTAAATATATATATTTTCTACAGTTTGGGGGATCAAGCTAAATCCTTGTATATTTATTTTTCCATAATGAATGTCCAAGCTACATTTTTATTCTTTGTTAATTTTATATTTATTAATTAGATTTATTACACTTTATTTTCTCTAAAATATAACTCATTCTGTTCATTGCTTGATAGTGAGCAGTGAACAAAATCATCACATAAGATTTTAGATATTTTTTTACTAGGGATGAGGCATACCTCAAGAATGGAATGAAAAATTAAAAAAAAAAAAAAAAAGAAAGAGGAGAATGTGGTAGATGGGAATGGAATGACCTGCACAAAAATATGTTCTCAAAACACAGCTTTTAAAGGATATGAAATAATTCAAGCTTCCATATAGAACAGAAAGATGAAAACCATGAGTGTTTAAAATTCCAAGTAATAATGTTTGTCCCAAAATTTATCTTGCTTTTTCCAGAAAAGTTAGTGATCTAACAGACATATTGACTCTGGACAAACTCTTCCTTACCTGTTTCCTTAGCCTGTCACAACTGTAACAGCTGTACTATATTAATCTTGTAAATTGAAGATATGTTAATCATTTCAATATATTATGAAGAACTACGAAAGCTAGAGAGAGAAATTTTGGAAATACAGGACTAAAGGATACTTTATGACTGCAAGAATAATTAGTTTCTAAGACCTAAATAGTCTTGAAAGATCAGGAGAGTTCCTAGTCTCATTCACTGAAGACTTAAGAAATCATGTTTTAAAATACGTAAGAAGGATGCATTTTAAGGAACACTAGATATATATCTGTGTGTAAGGTAATTCAAATCAGCTTTTTGGTATCATTTGGTATAGAATGAAATGCATAGTAATTTAGACTTACATTTATAGATATAAAGGCCTGAAAAGTCTATTAGGGAAATGACGCTCATTTTATAGTACAATACCAAGTGGAGAACTTTACTGAATAAATTTTGAACCATGTCTATAACTTGAGAATAGAATAGTTTTATCAAGTTATGCAGTCTTGATCTAAAATGATAGGGACTCCATCACATCTTTTGATAGGTTATGCCAGAATTTAATTATCTTTCAGGTGGAAAAATACATCTCTTTCCACTCAGTCTAATTTTGTGCAGGTATGAAAATCTGATCTCTTTCTGTCTTTTTATTTCACATAAGAGAACTCTCTCTTACCATAAAACCTCTTTTGAGGCAAAACTTTTGAGGGGCAAATACAATAGATTGTTTGTTTAATTTTCACCCTTGAAGTCAGGTTTTATTTGAGTTTTATATTTTTTGTCAAGTTCTGTTTAGTTTTTTGTCATATTTGTTCTGAATTTATTCATAATTTCTGGTTTTTTGTTCTAATTTCTCTGTTTTGAAATGAATCTTCAAATTATTCAAACCTACAGCAGCTGTGTAAATGTTTCTAATAATAGTCTCACTAATTTCATTTACAGAAGTAACTGAAAGAAGGAACTACACTGCCTAACTATGGAAGGCCACATTTGCTTTGTAGCAAAAGCTTTGGTTTGAAAGTCTCTTGTCTAGAGGCAACGGATACCCTCTAAAGTAGGATTTCCTTTTCTGCTTTCAGATATGTGACACTGGCTTCACAAGAGCCTATTGTTCACAAACCCTAAGGAATTCAGTTTGGTCTACCAAAATGATCCAAATTCATCATTACTTATCACTCCCTTCTCCTGTCATACATGTTGAGCAACAATATAGCCTATTATTCATCATGAGAGAGTAATGTACAATTTGGCAAGAGAAGGGTAGCTGAAAAGTCACTTCAGGAAGTGATATTTCCAAAACCCTCCTTCTGATCTCGTAGAATATAAATATCTTTGGTAGATGATCAGATAATCAGAAAGTGTAGCTTAAATATGGAAAGATGGATTGTATTTCTTCTTAAATGAGTACAATGCAAGGAGGTCATACGACATTGTTCTCTTTGCTCCTAGAGGAACAGAGGCATCATGTAGGAAGCAAAGAACACAGTGAGCCTTGGCTCCATTGCATTATGTATTAATAAATGTCTTTGGGAAAAACAGAATAACTGGCAGTGAACAAAGGCTGCTCGGCTCTGTATGACTGAGTTGCTCCGGGAAATGTTTCTGTCTCTCAGCTCAGTCTCAGACAGCTCTAGCTGATACAGTGTAACCTTGCTAATTTATTAGCTTTTCTGTTCAGAATTGACTAAACTGTAAAATACAGTAAACCAGCCAAATCTCAACTGGGGCATTCTGCTATAATATTAATGTTTGCTTGATGAAATAATACAAGTGTAAAAACAGGAGATCATCCTGTTCCAGAAAATACAAGAGAGGAAGAAAGAAGAGAAGATGACAAATATTTTTTAAAAAATACAAATAGAAAGTCTAGTCTGCAGAGATACCCAAGCTATTTCATGATCTCTGAGACCTCAGCCTGGACGTCCTCCCTGAATCTGTTGTGTCTTGAAAGGTCTGCAAACTGTATGTGAAAGAGGGGTGATTGTGCAAAACAAAGGCCAAAAAGTGGTCTTCCACAAGGAAAGTAGTTTGAAAAGATTCCTTTTTCTGTGGCTTTTAAAGATAGATGGACTCTCTTTGTGCGTATAAATTCCAAACAGACACGCTAGTTCACTTTGCTGATGGTAGTACTGTGAAGTGGTTGCCTGTGAAAACAGAGGAGGTCACCAGCAGGAGACAAATTTAGGTGACTCAATAATAATAAAGCCATATCTGAACCTCAAAGTGCTGCAGAGGGTTTCAACTTTGTACCTCTGATGTACAATATCATCAGTGTAGGCTCAATGGCTCATCCGACACCAGTCTGCTAGTTGGAAACAGAAAAAGAAGAACACCCAGGACCAAAAGCAGTCCTGCAAAGACACATTAATCCTCTCAGCAAGGCAGCCCAATGCATCCACGGATTTCCAGCTGTGACACAAGAGGAATGACCAAGTGTCTCTTGTACAGCTGTTTCACTCTTTCACTGTGAGTAGCAAAACTCAAATTTATCTGGATGTCTAGCAGTGCTGCCCCGTAGGATTTTTTAATGGTTTGTTTCCCAACAGTTCTCCAGCTGTGACAGAGACCACTAACTGAATCTTGCGCTGGTCCGGAGTATGCTTGAAATATCTTTTTTTCCTGCTTTAAAGAATTTGTCCATGAATACAGAGTTCCACAACTGCATCATATTCTCAGCTACATTTTGGTTACAGAAGATCCTCTTGCTTTCTAGGTCTTGCTGAATTTGGACTAAATACTGCTTACATCTTCAGCGGCACGCTGTTTTTTCATTGTTCTCTTTGTTTACCTTACTGTTATATTTGCTTGTTTTGCTGAAGAATTGTTCTGCATTGCTGTTTTATATTGTAACTATTCCTTGCTTTATTGCTAACCCCAGCACTATACATAAAGGACTACTGCACAATGAGTAATTAATCTGACAAATTTAGCCTCTTCAGATAGATTTCTGTTAATGCCTTTATTTCACAAAATTTTTTTTGGAATGTGACTGAATTTTAGTTTGTATTAATCATGTACCTATGTGACTATTTTCTATTTGTAATCAGAACACGTTGATTATTTGTGAGAGCTTAGCTAAGTTACGTGTTATTGTTTCTGTTCTGCATTTGGCTGTACGCACAAAAACTGGCAGCCAACTGCTTGTGTGTATGTGTATAGAGCCAAATTTCTGTGCTGGCAAAATTCCACAGCTGCACCACTAGAGAATTAGGCCCTTCGCATTCGTTTTTTGTGACTCTCTGTATGGAGTTTAACATTTAGTCTCCATTAATGTTTATACCAGATCAGCAGGAGTGGAAAGAGATACCAGCAGAGCCAAATACATTTGTCTAAAAATTTGGTTAAGTAGTCATGGACAATTGCTTGAAATAATAAGCCTACGTACCATTTGTCATCATTAGTGATCGTTAGTAGTATTAATATTAGAATTGTTACTCTTTCTTGTGTCCAGGATTTACTATGTAGTGAGGCCTCTTAACTTTTAATGAAATGCTAATGTGTAAAGTGGTGTTTAAAAACTGTACTTTTCCCTTTAAAGCTGGCATTCTCTTAAAGATAATGACTGACTGTGGATATGTACTTGAGTTCAACAATAACTATTAAAGCTTTCAGAGAGCTCTAGAGCTGTAACTGATTTTCTTTTAATAATGACACGTACCATTTTACATTGTTTTTTTCATATTCAGCAGTCCTTTCAAACACTAATTACTCCACAAAAAACAACCTTGCCAGATGGATCAATCATTATCCCTACCTTTGAGGTAAGAATAGAAAGAAATCTTCAGGAAAAGCTTTTTATTTTGGCTGCCTCAATTTGGAGCTTGTTTCATAAAACCTGGGTGTCTTTATGGGGTGTTGAACCATTTGCTCATTCCCAAATGGAAGCTCTCCATACATACAAGGTTTTCTATGTTTTGTGGCTCTGAATTGATGGATGTGAGCCGGTTGGAAAAAGCTGATTTGGGGCACCTGCCCTTAGAATTGTCAAAAGAGAACAATACTTAGGTGTTTATAATTGCCACTTCTGGGCTCAGCTTTAGCTTTAAGGTGCCTGTCACATAATGTGATCTATTAAATTTTTATGCAACGATTGTTCTGTTGAATAAGCAACAAAATTATATAATGCATGTATACCGAAGAAATTTCAAACATTGTATAGTTTCCATTTCCAAATTTACACATGACACGGCAGGTGGTTACACTGTCCATTGAATTGCTCTGTTTTAAGCACATGCCTTATAATTTCAGAGGCTATTTATGTTCAAATATCTAATCAATGGCAATTAACATATGTGCTAATATGTATAGAAAGGACAAAAAGATTCACCAAGATTTTTAAAAGTCACTAGTGGTTTCAGACATGTAGTTGGAGGAGCGTGGTTCTCACTGGGTGAAATCTTACCATTTCCTAAAGATCTTATGAAGTTTCTTCAACAGAATCCCCAGAAGAAAATTGGTTCTCTTCCCCACAACAGCTCACCATTTTAGAAAACTATAGTATTGAGTCATGCTTTTTATCTACTCTATCCATATAACTGTCTGGAATCTACAGGTACTGTCCCAATTGCCTTAGTCTGACTGACTGCTTTGACATATCCACAGTAAGAAGATCTCTTTGACCTACCAATGTGAGGGCTGGTAAATACATATTTAATAAGCTGTAATTGTGTCATGTTTTATGTTGTTTGCATTGCTTCATATGTAATGCTGTGCTCAAGGCAAGACACACACATTTTGAAGCTCAGACACATTATGAAGCTCAATGGCAGCCTTGGCTGCAGTGACAATGAAAGGGTGGAGTTCAAGATCCTCAGGGCAGTGAGAAGAGGGCACAGCAAGCTCACTACCCTGGACTTCAGGAGAGCAGACTTTGGCCTCTTCAGGGATCTGCTTGGTAGAATACCACAGGACAAAGCCCTGAAGGGAAGAAGGGCCCAAGAAAGCTGGTGAGTATTCAAGGATCACTTCCTCCAAACTCAGGAGCGATGCATCCCAACAAAGAGGAAGTCAGGCAAAAACACCAGGAGACCTTCATGAATGAACAAGGAGCTCCTTGACAAACTCAAATGCAAAAAGGAAGCTGACAAGGGGTGAAAGCAAGGACAGGTAGTGTGGGAGGTATACAGAGAAACTATCCGAGCAGCCAGGGATCAGGTTAGGAAAGCTAAAGGCCTGATAGAATTAAATCTGGCCAGGTATGTCAAGGGCAACAAGAAAAGCTTCTATAAATATGTCAGTGATAAAAGGAAGACTAGGGAAAATGTGGGACCCCTCCGCAATGAAATGGGAGACCTGTTTACCCAGGATATGGAAAAGGCTGAGGTACTCAACAACTTTTTTGCCTCAGTCTTCGCTGGCAAGTGCTTGAGCCACACCACCCAAGTTGCAGAAAGCAAAGGCAGGGACTGGGAGAATGAAGAACCGCCCGCTGTAGGAGAAGATCAAATTCAAGACCATCTAGGGAACCTGAAAGTGCACAAGTCCATGGGACCTGATGAGATGCGTCCGCGGGTCCTGAGGAAACTGGTAGGTGAAGTTGCTAAGCCACTATCCATCCTATTTGAGAAGTACTGGCAGTCTGGTGAAGTTCCCACTGACTGGAAAAGGGGAAAAATAACCCCTGTTTTTAAGAAGGGAAAAAAAGAAGACCCAGGGAACTATGGGCTGGTCAGTCTCACCTTTGTGCCCAGCAAGATCATGGAGCACATTCTCCTGGAACCTATGCTAAGGCACATGGATAATAAGGAGGTGACCCGTGACAGCCAACATAGCTTCACTAAGGGCAAATCATGCCTGACAAATTTGATGACCTTCTATGATGGTATTGCATTGGTGGATAAGGGAAGAGCAACTGATGTCATCTACCTGGACTTGTGCAAAGCATTTGACACTGTCCCGCATGACATCCTTGTCTCTAAATTGGAGAGACATGGATTTGATGGATGGACCACTTAGTGGATATGGAATTGGCTGGATGGTCACATTCAAAGAGTTGTGGTCAATGGCTCAATGTCCAAGTGGAGAACAGCGACGAGTGGCTTTCCTCAGGGGCTGTTATTGGGACTGACACTGTTTAACACCTTTGTCAGTGACATGGACAGTGGGATTGAGTGCATCCTCAGCAAGTTTGTTGATGACACCAAGCTGAGTGGTGCAGTTGACATGCTGGAGGGAAGGGATGCCATCCAGAGGGACCTTGACAGGCTTGAGAGGTGGGCCTGTGCGAACCTCATGAAGATCAACAAGACCAAGTGCACATGGGTCAGGGAAATCCCAAGCACAACTACAGGCTAAGCGGAGAATGGACTTGGGGATGTTGCTAGATGATAAGCTCAACATGAGCTGGCAACGTGCACTTGCAGCCCAAAAAGCCAACCACATCCTGGGTTGTGTCAAAAGAAGCGTGACCAGCAGGTCAAGGGAGGTGATTCTGCCCCTGTACTCTGACCTTGTGAGATCCCACCTGGAGTACTGTGTTCAGCTCTGAGGCCTCCGACATAAGAAGGACATGGAGCTATTGGAGCGAGGCCAGAGGAGGGCCACAAAGATGATCTGAGGGCTGGAGCACCTCTCCTGTGAAGACAGGCTGAGAGAGTTGGGAAAAAAGAAGGCTCCAGGGAGACTTTACAGCAGCCTTCCAGTACCTAAAGGAGGGGACCTACAAGAAATCTGGAGAGGGACTGTCTACAAAGGCATGCAGTGTTAGGACAAGGGGAAATGGCCTTAAGCCAAAGGAGGGTAGATTTAGATTAGATATTAGGAAAAAATTCTTCTCTGTGAGGGTGGTGAGGCACTGGCACAGGTTGCCTAGTGAAGTTGTGGATGCCCCATCCCTGGAAGGGTTCAAGGCCAGGTTGGATAGGACTTTGAGCAACCTTGTCTCGGGGAAGGTGTCCCTGCCCATGACAGGGGAGTTGGAACTAGATGATCTTTAAGGTTCCTTCCAAATGAAGCCATTCTATGATTCTACGATTCTGCAATTCTATAATTTGCTTCTTATTTCTGTAGGGTAGGGAATGAAGGGTCTGGCACTAGTTAAATGACTCTGATGTAACCTGAGCAGCTAAAAGTACTGACCTGCATTCAAGCAAGCAGATTTTCCAGCTGCAGTACTTTTATGGCAGATATTAGAGTGATTTACATGAATTTTCTTAATAAAGATGTGCAGATGATTAAGTTCTAATATAAGAAGTGAGTGTCTATTGCAAGTCTACAGTGTATATTTTTTTATACAGAATTTGTTGTTTTCAATTTTCATTAACCAAATTGTTAGTTTAAACAACATTCCCTGTTTATTGATTGATATTGGTATATAAATAAAGTTTTTCACTATGGTAGCATAATCTCAGATTCTGTATACACCTCAGAGAGTGTAGCTATTTTCTCACAGAATACAATGTCATATTAGCCTAGAAATACAGGAATAAGGAGCTGACTAACATCATACATGTTCACCTCAAGAAAAGTGCAGAGACAGCTGATCTTCACTGTCACTGAACCTGGAAGCAGTAGAGGCATATTAATGTGGTGATACGTGTGCTCATTAGACCCAGTGCCAAAAGGGCACTGCCTTGTGGACCAAGTAAATATCTTGTCATGGCTCTGTCCCACCCCATATGCACTTCTGCCAGGCAGAGGCTGCAGAAGACAACAGCCCTTGCAGTGCAACTTCAGCACAATGGTCCGTTGCATGTGCTGACATACCTCAGAACAGTGATGTCTCCATCAGGCTATGGTTGTATCCCTTCCTTTCTTCCTATCACAAACTTCCAGGGGAAAGTAAAATGATGATCAGAACAACTATCAATAAGGCAGACAACAACCAAACACAAAATGTAAAAAGTAGGGGAAAACTACCCTCATTAGCACTGAATATGAATGGCTGCATCTTGGAAAGCAAAGGAATCAGCTGTCTTGCCACTGCAAATAAATGAGGGTTATCACACCCTTAAGACAGTCAGGGTGCTTGCTCCTTAGATGGTTTTGAATCCAGAAATCAGCAGAAAAATCCTGACAATGACTCTGCTGATACAAGTGTATCAGTATTTTATATCTAGTTTTCCTCCATTTTCACATGCCTTCCTGGTGCTTAAATGTGAATTGAACCATGCGTAACAGAGAAAAAGCAATATTTTCAGCTGTAACCACTTATTCACATGTGAAGCCTGACAATCTTTTGCTAACACTTACAAATACAGTCATCTGCCCAATTCATCTTGTAGGCACACTCAAAACCTAGTAGGTCTTTCTGTCTTTAAAACAGTATCTCCCTCCTGCAATTCTAGCACACTTTAAGCAGTTTTTGTGGTATTTACCCTGTTTTATGGAAAAAATTGCACTATAAATAAAAACAATTTTCCCCAAAGTGAATATGGTCTTATACATAAAGTGTTGCTTGTTTGGTAGGTTGGGGGTTTTTTTGCCTGCATGTTTGTTTGTTTAATTTAGAAGTTATGTTGGAAAACTATTTATGTCTCCATTTCAGGATGATATCTGGTAACCGCATTATGTATTTATACTAAGAAATGTCTTGTCCCTTTGGTCAGCCTTTCCTTCCAAGCCTAGAGTTCAGTTTCTATTGCAAAAGTACTCCCCTAAATGGCGTTGTATAAGTGGTCAGCTACTTCTTTTGGGATACTTTATGTATTTGGAGACAAGATATTTGTAGACACCTAGCTAACAGGTTCTTTCAGTGGTACAGCAATATCCAGAATAAAAATTCGACCTAAATTACACTCAAGGCACTCACTAATCTTGTCTGAACAGGTAAAGCATGAGCACTGTAACACACAAGGATGATGCTTTTACATCTTGTGGTTGCATCCTGTGGTATCTGAGGTGCAATCTCCTTCTGAAGCTTCCATGCAGTTGGGATTTTCAAAGCATCTCTTTCCTTTGTGGAATCTCTGAGAGGCTGTACTTATAATTTCTGCTTTAACCCCTCTGTTGGTGCATTAATCATGTCCTTCTCTTTTTTGGTAGCCTAGGAACAGAATAGCTTTGAGAACCTACATGGCTGGGTGTTGGGTTTGGGTTTTGTTTGGGTTTTTTTTTCCAGTCAGGCAGTTGGAGACCTTTGCATGCATAAATACATGCATACTGTGTGGATGTAAGCCTCATATCCTTACATCACCAAGCTGTCCCTAGGAATTTAACATAGACAAGATCTTTACTTGCTTGGACAATTAGGGATATTAAGAAACTCTCTACTGAAACATAAGTCTTCAAAACATGATCATAAGGGAAAATTATCATTGCTTTTTCCTCTGCTACACAAGAAGTAACACTGTCTCTTAACTCAGATGATCTACTGAAAGTTTGTATGTATATTTCTGTTTTATTAAGCATCCTTTCTGTTGACAGAAGACACGGATACTAAGTCAAATAATACCAGTAATCACAGTAATTCAACAGTTCACTGGTCTGATAGACCAGTCTGCAGGTGGCTTGAGATGCTGCTAAGATTTTACAGCAAGGTATTAGTTTCATTGAAGCTGTTTAAACATTACTGCTTTGTACTTACTGCACATAAATAAGAATTTATTTTTATGGAGGATGATGCTGACAGGAATTAGGGATTCCATAGAAGTGACAAAAAGAACCGGATATTTTTTTCCTAACTTCTGATCTATACGCTTTGAAGGTCCAAATAGTTGGGAGTACATATTCAGTTGTCCAATTAAAATTATATATTTCTTGCTATAAAACATTTAAATTCTAATTGGACCAATTTAAAGACACGCAAGCTTCTCATCAAACAAGTCCTAATATTTATAGGAACCTGCAATGCTCCATACATTACTAAAAACTCTTAGGGAACTCTGGAACTTCAGAAATGGCAACTGCAGACTGACTCCGGTTTTACTATCCTAATTAGAAGAAGATGGTTATAAACAAAGCTTTTTAAAACAGTAACAATGCAAATGTTTAGTTACTTATTACCTTAGGTTCTCCATAGTCAAAAAAATGTTCTTCCTCCAAATTAACTTATCCCTTTTCATTTTTAAGGGTTGCTATGCTGGAGCTGGTCTGTGAGTTGTAGTATATATTCAAATATGAAATTATAGATGTTGCTCTATTTAAAGTATCTCCTGGCAACTTAAAAAAAAAAAATCAACATTTTTTAAAAATAATAATCTAGCAAGTAAAGGGGAGTTTTGCCCATTGAATAAGGTACTGGTACTCAAAGAAACAGTTAGAATCTTGTTCTTCATTTTTGTTTCCCACATAGCAGTATATCAATAATTTGACGCTGATAATTTCAAGGTCTTTTTGGAGTTGGTCATACAGATATTATGCCTCTGAAAGCATATACACTGGCGGTCAAAGCACATTGAAAGGCTTCAGACTTCAGGAATGTTGCCAAGGATTTGTCATATCAAATGTAGTGCAAACTGCAACACTGCAAGTCACTGCAAACTGCAACAGGCACTGCAAGGAAGCTTTCTCAGTAGTTTATAAATAAAGGTATTGATTTGCTTATTTTAATTGGGGTTTTTTGCTGGTTGCTAACATACTGCAAACCCATAAATAAGAAGCATATGACAGAGCGTGGCACCATCAGTTTATATTTCCTCTTCGTGTGGGATGCTTTTACCATTGCCATTCATGTGCTCTATAAGAGGAGAGGAGAGGAGAGGAGAGGAGAGGAGAGGAGAGGAGAGGAGAGGAGAGGAGAGGAGAGGAAGGAGGAGAGGAGAGGAGATCAAGTATTTTTTTTCATCCTGCATATCTGCTTACTATTTTTTTCTGCTAGTATGAAGGGGCAGAAGTATTCTGCATCCTATTTTCCCCCCTCATTTGGAATTCTTTGGTTTCTATGGAAACCATGCATTCTATTGTTGTAGTTGTAAATTGGGGGACAGTAGTGCTCAAGCATTTCATAAAAAGCAGTAGCACAAGTTCTCTGTGACTACGTGGAAAAGCTGGTTTGCTTCATGACGCTTCTGTACGGAAGTGTATTCTGAACTATGATCAGAAGTCATCTACTGACCTTGGTATTCAACACCAAGTTATAGACTTTATTAAAATATCTATTAGTTCTCTCAAGATTTCCTAACACATGAAGTCTTCAAATAAGTATTTGCAGTATTTACACCTGCAAGTATTTAATGAGCCAAAAATTCATGTCCATGATTCATCAAACCCCTTGATCTATATTTGTCAGTTGCATTATTTTTTTATTTTTTTTATTGTGCAGTATATAGTTGCTCTGCAGAAATGTAATTGATATTTCACAAGAATTTTGGATTTCTGGCTTGGGTTTTTAGACATTCGTAAAAGCTGGAGAATAACATTAAAAACAGTAGGATGGTAAATCAGTGCCAAATAGCTAGCTATGACTGAATGCACCAAAATAACATATTGATTACTCATAATGCTGTAAATGAGGATGATTTAAACAAAGAATTTCTTAATCACTTCTCTGTATTACTTCTCTCTGTAAAAAACAGACAGGATAGTCCTAATGGGAAATAACTCCCTTTTCCAATTCTCAAAGTGTTTATTCAGAATTTCTGGAAGTAATTTCTGAACTATTTTAAAAATCTCTTTTACAGCTCTTAAAAAAGAAAAAAAGAAGTCATGGAGCCTTAAACTTCAGATTATGTTTTATTTCCATTTTTTTGATCAACCTTGCCTTCTTCATTTTAAAACTGAAAATATACAACTCATTTCTATTTACTGGACAAATACTGCAAAGATATCATCACTGTCCAACCAAAAGTTAGCCGTGGCACACTTCCCTCCCCCTGCCACATACACATAATGAGTTTGGCATAAAGATCACAAGACACTTTGAGAAACTAATGCACCCTAGTTTCTTTCTAGATACCTTTTGGGCTTATCATTTTCATGTTTGGGTGGGGTTTTTTGGGTTGGGTTTGTTGTTGTTGTTGTTGTTGTTTTTTAATACAACATGCATATTTATTAAAAATTAACCTTTAGAAAATAAAAATAAAAATAAAAAATGGGAATTTTAGTGAACAAATTTATTAAAAACTAACTCCTTTAAAAGTGTAATTATAAACAGAGACCCATAATAAAGTGATTGCATTTTAATAGCTCCCACAGTGAATGATTCATGACCCTGTGCTCTAACTTTTTATATGAAGAAAGCAGGAAAATGGTATTGAATTACTGCCAATACAGGTGCAACAAATACTAGCAGGGGAGAAGCTGTCAGTAGTTGTGATCTAGACCAGTTTTTTACTCTGGTAAAAATAAACGTTTTATTAATATATAAGGTCTTATATGTTGCAACAAAAGACGACGTCCATGCTCCTTCAAGAAGAACTTTATTCTGGAAAATAGCAGCTGAAAAAGTGATGGGTACCATAATGGGAACAAAAGGACTAATATAATCCTGATATATATAAACATGAGAGCAGGAGAAGAAAGAGACTATATTACTTCTGATCTTGATAATGGCACAAATACTTCTGGAATTCTGTGTTCCTGCCTTGTATTGATATGGGAAACATTGAAATATTGGATAGAATTTAGAAAAGCACCATGAAATGTATCTAAGTAGAAAGCCAGAAAACCTATTTTTTAAAAAAATTATTTATTTTATCAAGAGAAAAAAGCCAAAGAATAATTTTGGCAAAATAACAAAGAATAATCCTAGTTTATATATATTTATAAGGAAAAATAACGATATAACAAGATCCAGTGACCTGGAAACAGAAGCTAGATATGCTCAGTAGCAAGAAGCAAGGTAAATATTTTCTGCAGCAAAAAATAATTAACCACCAGAAAAACTTGTCATGGCCTGAGACAGATTATCCCCATCACTGAGAATGTTTATATGAAGGCTGAGAGGTTTTTTGTTTGTTTTTTTTTTTTTTTTTAAATATGGGCCATAGTTCAATTTAAAGGAGAAATTAATTCAGGAAACTCCTTTATGAGGAACAAAATAGTCATAATAAATAGCCTCAACAGTCCCTTTTCAGCTTTTAAATCAATGAATCTTGATTGTTTAAAAATTTATTGCTTTATGCTTTTTCCTCTTCACTCGCAGTATTATCAACGTGTACGTGTATGAGTATGTGTGTATGTATATGTCTCTGGTCACGAGTGCAGGTTTTGGGGTTGGCATTCTCCAGCAGTCTCTTACATATGGACATTTTCTGTTTGAAGATCACTATTTTTTATCCTCAGCTTCTGAAGGAAGTCCCTCAGAAGATGAAGGTGGGTCTGGAAGAGAAGACACTCCAGAATATTCAACAGATAAAGAGAAACTTTCCTCTAAAAACAGGAAAAGAGTGATATCAGGTGGACGGGTCCAGAGCAGCTAAGGAATTTATGGTAGATGGATACAGACTTGCTTAATTAGGTTCTGATTAAATATTTGTACCTTAATCAGACACAAACCCAGTGGACCCATGACTGTGTCCCATCCCACAAGCACAGGTGGAAGCCTTGAGCCGTCAGCAGCCCAAGCAGTAGAGTACCTAATTGTACTAAGCTCTTATTGCATTGCCTCAACACTTCATTCCATACTGTTCTACACAACAATAACATCCACGCTTACACATGGTTATCCAGTGGGCCTGTGTACAAGTGCTTCATCTATTTGGGGAAATCAGATTCTTCCTAGCATCAGCAAGTTAATTCTTTAGGAATTCTTAACTAGATGTATGCATTTTAGCGATCTAGGTATTTCCTCCATTTTCCTGTTAATAAAATGGCAAATGTATTAAATTCTTCTGTGCTGTATAGTCTGCCCTCAGAATATTTTATTGAGGTTACTCACCGGGTTCATCATTTCATGGGACACTCTGCAAATAATCTATGGGGTTACTGTTACTGCCATGTTTCTGTATTATCTCAAAAGATAATCTTGCTGTCTCAATCCTAACCCTTCTCTTCTTGCTGTCTTTTTCATTTTAAGGTTTTTAAATAACAAAATCAAAACTTCATGGTGTGTAACTACTCAGAAATAGGCTCCATTAAGTGAAATTTAAAGGAGTTCTCATTTTCCAAGCTGGTGCTTTTATCTCTCCAATAGCTGTCATTTACTAACAGTCCAAAGCAGGCTTTTCAAAACTGTTCCTATAACACTGGTCAGAAATTATCTTTAAGCTCTTGACAGATGAGCTGAATTCAAGATATACTCTTCTGATTTCCTTCTGCAGGCAATTTATATGTCATGGTTATCAGAAAACTTGTGTATTACAGGAACTATTTTTATTGGATATGATTGAATGCTAACTTGAAATTTTAGCAGAGTCATTAAAAGTGGCATTTTTTTAGTGGATTTGTGTTATAAAATTTTTTTAAAAAGAGGACAGCTAAAGAAATGCTGGTACTTTGAACAGCAGTCTGAGAAGTTTGAACACCAAGACCATCCTGAGGTCCTTTTCTGGGATTTCCAAATTTTTAAAATTTAAGTGTTCTGTTAGACAGCTAATGGTATGAGTTATCATTTATCCTTTCATAAGAAATATTCTCAAAATCAGTAATATTTTATGTGGCAATCACTTAATATCTTCATAAACATTAGTGCTTATGATATTCTGAGGGAAAACGTTTACTTATTTCTTAATCTAACCAATGTGTAAATGAGAACTGATGAAAGAATGTGAGGATGAGAACACACCATTCTTGAATCTTTTGTCTGCATCTCATACTGGTAGGTACCAAGAACAGGTATCTAATGTTAGGTATGTAATATTTAGCCCAATCTGAGTGCAACATGTTTAGCTAGCCCCCTCCATTGTTATTAAAAGCACTTTTCAGCTCAGCCTAATATTTTATGGTATGAAAGGTGATGAGAAATAAAAGCTTTTTTACTAAATATTTAAGTGCAGCTGCATTATTTTTCTCATTTACTTTCCATATCTGTGGTGTTCTAGACTTTTCTATCAGAACTCCACTTGATGGAGGCAAGAATGTATTGAAACAAGCTGAAAATATGCATCGGCACTCTAAACCACATCATACAACTACAGTTGCTCTTTTCCTTACAGTGCAGACTATTCAAAGGAAAGAAGGAACCTATGGAGAATCCTCATTAAGAATTCTCTTCAGTAACCGAATCTTGCTGTGCTCTTCTTGGGAAGAGCAAGGACAGAAGATTCTTCTGAAATGGCCTCTTGTTTATAGCGTTAAGCAAGACACTCACCTCTCCTGGCCAGGCAAGGCAGCTCATAACAATTTTCTTTCTCAGACTTCTGTTGAATCCAGCCCTATAAAAGCACTTTCTTAGGAAATGAACAAACAAATGCAGTTTTCTTCTTTTTTAGCTTTTAGCTTCCCAAGTACTGTTAAAATACCTCACACTCCTCCTATTACTAGTTTCAGATACTGATGTGTAACTTTGCTTCTTTGTGGTGGGTTGACCCTGGCTGGGGGCCAGGTGCCCACCAGAGCCGCTCTATCAATCCCGTTTTTCATTAGACAGGGGAGAAAAAGTACAATGAAAAGCTTGTGGGTCAAGATAAGGACAGAGATCATTATCGTCATGAGGAAAACAGACTGAACTTAGAGAGGGAACTCATCTTATTTATTACTAAGCAAAACAGAGTAGAGGAGTGAGAAATAAAACCAAATCTTAAAACACCTCCCCCCACCCCTCCCATCTTCCCAGGCTCAACCTCACTCCCGGCTTCAACCTCCTCCCCCCAGCAGCACAGGGGAACGGGGAATGGGGGTTACGGTCAGTTCATCACACGTTGTTTCTGCCGCTTCTTCATCCTCAGGGGGAGGACTCTTCTCATCGTTCCCCTGCTCCAGCATGGAGTCCCTCTCATGGGAGACAGTCCTTCATGACTTTCTCCAACGTGAGTCCTTCCCACAGGCTACAGTCCTTCACGAACTGCTCCAGCGTGGTCTCTCCCACAGGGTGCAGACCTTCAGGAGCAAACTGCTCCAGCGTGGGTCCCCCACAGGGTCACAAGTCCTGCCAGCAAACCTGCTCTGGCGTGGGCTCCTCTCTCCACGGATCCACAGGTCCTGCCAGGAACTTGCTCCAGTGTGGGCTTCCCACGGAGTCACAGCCTCCTTCAGGTGCCTCCACCTGCTCCGGCGTGGGGTCCTTCACGGGCTGCAGGTGGAATCTCTACACCCCCTCATCCTTCCTCCATGGGCTGCAGGGGGACAGCCTGCTTCACCATGGTCTTCACCATGGGCTGCAGGGGAATCTTGCTCTGGCGCCTGGAGCACCTCCTCCCCCTCCTTCTGCACTGACCTTGGTGTCTGCAGATGTTCTTACATCTTCTCACTCCTCTCTCCGGCTGCAAAAAAACGCTCTCTAACTATTTTTCTCTTTCTTAAATATGTTATCACAGAGGCGCTGATTGGCTTGGCCTTGGCCAGCGGCGGGTCCGTCTTGGAGCCAGCTGGCATTGGCTCTATCAGACACAGGGGAAGCTTCTAGTAACTTCTCACAGAAGCCACCCCTGTAGCCCCCCCCACTACCAAAACCTTGCCATGCAAAACCAACACATTCTTCCATGTGTATCTGTAGCCAAGTTAGAAATGATCTGTTCTGCTGTGCTTTGTCCATATACATCACATGGGACTGTGGCTTAGCCCTACAGGCTTTATTGGCCTCATGGAAGCTGCAAGCAAAAAAATCAAATACAAGCATGATGTGGGTTAGTATTGAATGTTAATCAGTTATCTTAATTCATCAATTCATCTCCTTTGTTCTTCTTTAAATAAAGTTCTGGTAGTATGAAATCATCACTTGTTCTACTTCGATATACATTAACTAAAGACCAAGAAAACCAGCAATTCATCTGTCTAAAACCAGGATGTCTTTGAAATGGGCCTTTGCTTTGTAGTAGTCTGATATAATTAACTTTGCTTTCTGCTATAATCTATATATATAATCTATATATGCTCTACTGTGTCGAGAACAAGAAAGAGCAACCTCTCACATAATACAACAGCCTTAAGTCATCAGCTGGTAAAGGTGCTTTAATGGCATCTAAGGAAAAAGGAAGTTGTGTAGGACAGTTATGCACAATAGGTCTTGAAACACCATCTAAAGACAAATGAAACATGTTAGTCTCAGTCTGGGAATAGACTAGAACTGACTATGTTTGCCTCTTTTCTGCTAAAATAAATTCTGTGATGTGGCTACTCAGAGAAAAAATGTGTGTTCTAAATGACAGATTCACCACTTCTTCCAAATCTTTATTATTGACAAGATTTCAATGGGAGAAAAAACCTTAAGACTTGTTCAATCTCCAGTTCCTTAAAATTTAAGGTCAAGCTAAGGTACATATAGATTCAGAGATTCAAAGATTGGCAGGGGTTGGAAGGGACCTCTGGAGATCATCTAGTCCAACCTCCCTGCTAGAGCAGGATCACCCATAGCAGGTTGCACAGGATCGCGTCCAGGTGGGTTTTGAATATGTCCAGAGAAGGAGACTCCACAACCCCTCTGGGCAGCCTGTTCCAGTGCTCTGTCACCCTCAGAGTAAGGAAGTTTTTCCTCACGTTCAGATGGAACTTCCTGTGTTCCAGCTTGTGCCCATTGTCCCTTATTCTGTCACTGGGCATCATTAAGAAGAGTCTGGCCCCATCCTCTTGACATCTGCCCTTTAGATATTTATAAAAGTTGATCAGATCCCCTCTCAGTCTTCTCTTCTCCAGGCTAAACAGAACCAGCTCTCAGCCTTCCCTCATACAAGAGATGCTCCAGTCCTTCAATAATCTTTGTAGCCCTCCACCGGACTCTCTCCAGTAGTTCTTGTACTGGGGCCCCCAGAACTGGACACAGAACTCCAGAGGTGGCCTCATCAGGGCAGAGGAGAGAGAGAGGATAACCTCCCTCGACCTGCTGGCCACACTCTTCTTAATGCACCCCAGGGTACATATCTGTTGATTTCCAAACTTAAGATACGTACAATAACTTTTAAGTATCACTATTTTATCTTGATTTGCCTATAACCTAAGTTGGAAATAACAAGCAATGAAAAACTATCATCTAATAAAAACGGCTTCTACATATAGAAATTTTGCTGTAAACCAGAATATATTTGTTTATGTATAAACTGTTCATACTTCAATCTGAAACAACTGAAAATAATGCTGGATGAATATCTTAATTTGCTGCAATGTTCTGTTCCATTCTTAAGAAAAAAGGGACTGGTTTTTAGAGCAACAATATACAAAATTACACATTTCTTTATGACATCCTGTAAGAAAAATATAGCTTTCGCAGATACTTTCTGCAGTACAAAATAATTAAAACTCAACTTCAAAAAATTCAGAAAAAAATATGCGGAAGAATCATACGGCTATACTTGTCATATCATAGTGTTCTCCATTGTAACATGTTGCTTTATAGCACACAGTCCTGTCCTATTTCATTCACACAGAGAGAACTCTAGTTCTGCAAAGATTAATAGATGTGTACACTCTTTGTACACTCTGAGGAGTTTCATTGATGCCAATGGAGCTGTTGCAGCACAGAAAGTTAAGACAGCATTAGTCTTTTCAGGATCAGCCTCTAAGCCTATTATATCAAGGCACAAAATTAGGTTAGATTGCACTTTCAGTAAGGTTAGTGAAGCCCTGTTGCCTAAATCATTGTGGTGCAGCTGAAAAGAATGGTAGATTTTGACACAATGGATAAAATACTTTAAGGGAAGAGTGCAATAAGAAGGCTTACAGTGTTATTATGTAGGATAATGCAGGTTGGTAATTAAATCTATCTCCTTTTCGGTGAAAGTCATGATTCTTTTTGAGTGATCATGTGCCAGACCAAATCTTAATGGCTTATACTGTATACTTGAAACCGGTCTGACTCATTTAAGCCACGAACATTCTGTTTATTTTCTTAGTTCTAACATTATCTGATACTGAAAAAATGACCTTTAAGTGGTCCCCAGTGCACTCATACTCTTTGTTCTAGGAATACAAGGAATCTTGAGCATTGTCAGCTGAAACAAGTTTTTTATATAACTTTATTTTTAGCAACACATAAAGTTTCATCCTTCTCTGACTGAAAGTATCTAGAGTTAATAAGAAGATCAAAAGCTGAGGCAGAGAAAGACTTCAGGAGCAAATCAAAATTTGAAATCTAGCATATTGTATATAAATTAAGCTGCCCATTCGAGCTGCACTTATTTATACTGTGGTTTGTAGAAGTGATTATTATGGAAAGAATAATGCATTTAATTTTCTTGCAAATTACTTTGTAGTACATCTTATCTCTGTAAGTCTGAATAATCAGAGAGCGATCAGTTATTCTTTAAAAAACCAGTAATCGCAGTCTCCTATGGAGTTTAGAAGAGGAAACTTTGCCCCAAAATGTACTGTTCAAGTAAAACTAGGGATACATTTGCCGGAATTAGTTTCTCTACAACTCTCATCTGGCATTTTCTCCAAACTGTTGGTGTTGACCAGGACGAAGACAGTCCAAGCTGCTGTGGGCCTGGCTGGGTCCTGGCTTTGCAGCTGTCTTGGGTACCATGCTTTCTCTTGTCCAAGGGTCAGTTTTCTCAGAGAAACAGAGAGTAAAGCACAGGCTTTTGTTTTTTAAATGTTTAAATCAACTGATTAATGTTTTATACAGGAATTAGGTGCTATTATGCACTTTATGTCTCATCCAATGTCTTCATAACACTCCTGAGAATTGTGGTAGCCTTGTTCTTACTTCATAAAAAGGAAGCTGGTTTAGCCAATTCATCCATTTCATTTTAGACATATACCTCAGGTTCAGACAAACCTGGGAGACTTTTTCTTTAATTGACTCCAAAGGGAGTGTAGATAACCAACTCAGAAATATCTACACCGTCTATCAGTAGGTAGACCATGTATTGGTAGACAGTACCTGTGCTGTTTTTCAAACTGGGACTAGGAAAAGTGAGAAGTGCACAACTAGAGTACTTCTGGGAAAAAACAGTGGTGGTAGTTTACTTGTCACCACAAGGGACACTAGAAGTGATAAGAAAGAAGCTTTTCAGGCCTTTCTATCACTCACAAAACCGTCCTTCCTTTGTCTTCAGTTGCCTTCTATTTGGTTACAAAATAAAACCTTGTGGCCGTATTGTCTGTTTTGGTTTTATTTCATAAAACAGATTCAGTTTTTCTCTGCTTAAACAAAAATTTTCCCTCTCACACAGGAAGTCCACAGACACATCAGACAGCACACCATTGACCCATGCCATGTGCTTTCACTGTTGTGTTCAACACTTGGATTTTCAGTGAAATTCACAAGAAGATTTTAACTTCCACCAAGTAACTCCTCTGAAGGAGCTATTAGCCTTGTAGAGGTATCTTGGGGCTGATCAACCACTGCCTAAGAGGTAGCTACTAGGTAGCAAAGATCTGATTAAATCCCCTTTAATCCTAATAGGCTGTTTTAAATATAATAAATTTGTTTTATGTTAACTGAATCTAACCTTTCGGCTCAATATAACTCAATACGAACTTTCTCCTTGTGTGTTCCATAAGATATTATATTCTTTTCTATTAATAGTGGAGAAACTACTAAATAATACTTTCATTGACTTTCTACTTATGAGCTGAAAAGAACTGATTTCTGCCTTTAGCTTTTATTTTACAGTCTTGCCCTAACTGTCTACTTTTAAGATTTCTGTAAATTAGATTTTTTGTGTTATGGATGGTAGAATAAGATGAAGAGCCCTGGTTAATACCCAATTGTTCTTTAATTCTGTGCATATCCATCTCCTTCTAGCCAACTAAGTTTTCATATAACTAAAATGTAAAATGTTATGGAAAATATTGTAAAAACAGATATACTGAGTATTTTAATATTTAATACCTGGCTGTTAGTAGAGATTTCATTAAACTTTACATTCAAATCTTAGGTATTTGTTGGTATGTTGCCCATCTCTACCCATTATCAGATACTTAAAGAATAATTTATTATACTTGGAAGAGCATTCACTTCAAATAAAGAGGCTAATAACATTGTTAAGCTGGTAGAAGGTGTCAAAAATTAATGAATGAGAAGGTACAATGAATATTTGAAGTGTATTAGACAGATGCAAAGAGGGTTTTATCGCCATTTAAAGTATTTGAGACACAAAAAATTTCTGTTCCTTAATCTAAATTCTGAAGTGGATGTGTTGTGATTCATGTAATAGATCAACAAATACCAGCATATGTGTAAGATTTTTGTATCATCAAAGTTGAAATCTTTTCAATGCGTAGTTTATGAAGTATGTGTACTGAGATAAAACCGCTCATGTTTTTTCTGTATAATGAAAGTACTTCTGGTCAACACTTGGCAAAATTCAGTGTATCTGTAATTATTTTGATCTGTAATCAATCTGTAAAATTATGAGATCAATGTTTTGTTGCTGCTTTTATCAATAAAGAAATGATAGTATATTCTTATCACTCTTCAGAAAGACATCCAGAATCTTAAAATCAAATCAATATCTAATTGCATACAACATACAATGTAGAATTTATTCAGTAACAACTAAAGTAACCACTCTCAGTTTTCATTTGAGACTTACCACTTCTATCTCCCTTTCCTATCAGAGTGTCTGTTGACTACTATCGGATATTGTTGGAGATATTTGGATCTACTTCTATGTGCATTCTATGAGAGAACCAATGCCTTTCTTATCTTTAAATTCGGGGGGGGGGGGGGGGGGAAGGTTATTATTAAAAATACAAGAAACATGGATGTCAGAAGCACAGCTAACAGATTGTTATTTGAGAGGAGGTCAGCTGCTGGAGGGAAAATCTATGAGGATATTTAACCTATAGCAATAGCATATGTATGCAAAACCCTCACAAAATATTGTGGAAGCTACTCTTTTTAAAGGGTAGCCACAGTAGATTAAGTTCAAGGTGCAACAGCTAACAATAATGGTGTGGGGCTGGAGCACTCACCAAATCTAAATGGACCCAAACCCACATCCCACAGGTGAGTACGTCAGTAGCTGAGGCAGCATTTAAGTGTTGATGCAGCATTTAAATGAGTCTACATGATTTAAGGTCACTTAGGCCTAGGAGGCTGGTTATTCAGCCTCAGACTTGATTGCTCTTAGTGGATTTTTATATTTGACCGGTAAAGCAACCATCAAATACAGATACATGTCAGACATGCAACAGATCAAAGATCTGGCCTACTAAGATTTATATTTGTCTGTAAAGTGGTGGAGATCCCAGAGTTAAAAAGCAACCATTTCATATTTATTCTTATTTGTTGTTTAATGAATTGGTTGCATTCAGCACTACAGTAATTATTAAAAATAACTTTCTATAAGTGAATTTCCTATAGGTGACTTTAATCTTAAAATACAATGTATACAAGGGAAAATGGAAGAAGACATTTCATATTGAGACGTAGTGAGGAGAGTGATATTTTCCAAATATTGCTGATTCTAAATCCCACAATACTGTAGAAGAGTGTGAAAGCTTGTAGTTGGCACACAGTGAGAATGATGACAGCAAAGTTAGTTTTTCTCAACTGATTTCACATCTGTAAAATAAGTTATCTTATATAAAAAAAAAGAAAATAGCTTTAAAGCTCATTATATTGCTTATTATTGAAGAGTTTTTTGAGAGATGCTGATGGAAATAATGACATTTAAATTATTCTTAGACATATTTTTAAATATGAATATTAAAATAATTTGCTAAAGGATGATTTGCTCTGACCCCACCAGAGGCCATGACAAATCCTGAATTAATTTCCAAAAGTCAGTATTTCACCTAGTGTCTGCTGAGTGCTTGTTGGATTTTCTATTTCAATCTCATAAAGGTTATTAATTATTTGTATTATTTTAATGCTTATTATGTCAACTTTTCTAATTTTGTATACAGTTATAGAAACATATAAATTGATCTGTTAATACATATAGTAGTGTTATTGTTTTATTAAGCTTAAATTAACTGCATCAGTGAAATACATAATTAGTTTAAAAGTTATCCAATTTATTTTCCATGTTATCTAAATGGTATATACTTTTAAAATAAGAAATCTTACTCTGTGGCTAAGTGAAATTGTGTTTATCTATTCTGTAATCACAGTTTATGTATGTGAAAAGCATAACCAGAATTTAATGTAGTCAAAGTACAATAAAAGCACTGTGGTTTTCAAATTGGTTTCATGCCTACCAAGTCAAAGGGAAAACTTGCTATGTTCACTAAGCTTGAAGCTTAGTTTCTGATATGACTGAAAATAATTGATCTATTACATAGAGTGAACCTTGCTTTTCTTTCTCCACATGTTCGGTTTTTTTCTTTTTGAGTTTTTCCCTTCATCTAATGCCATCTCCAACACTGACAGGAGATCATCTCTATTGATCATTGTTTTAAGACTAATACTTCCCATTCAGTCATTACAAATGCAAGTAGTTGTCTTTTATTTTTGCTTTTGCATGTGTATAGGCATAGGTATAACAATAACTATTTGTCATTCTTAAGAAGGTAAGAAAAAAGGAAAAAAAAAAAACACAATTCATATCATTAAACCTTCACTTCTGGTTTTCAAGTCAGTTCCCTATATATAGGTTTCATTGAAACAGAAAACCTCCTTGCAGCCAGCATTCGTTTCTTTCACTATTAATTGCCATTCATTTGAAATCCCATAGGTTAAAACACTGTGAAAATTGATTTGTGACTGAAATACTGTAAGCTTAATCCTATTCTAATAACAATGACATATTGCTTCACTACCTGATGACACAAGGAAAAGATCATCTTTTACAATGATGTCACTGGGTATTTATATTTGTCGTTCCAGATCCTTTAGTTATGCTATGTTTCTACTCTTTCAAAAAAGCTGCATCTTATGTCCTGTATACTTAGAAACATGGTGTAAATTTTAACAAATGGCAGTTGAATAACTGGACGTAAAGATATTTTGCTGATTAAAAAAATTTCTGAAGTGTTCTAGGATTTTTTTTTTTTTTAGATTTTTCTATAGGATTTTCATAAAATGTCTTCTGTCCTTAATTTCTGTCAACTTCTTGTGGAATTTCTAAATAAGTCCATTAGCTTCTATAACAGCCCTGTCCCTCTGTTTTGTCATTAAGCTCTACAAGGTCTTCAAGAATGTCATCTAACACGAGCACAATATTACAGAAGTAAACATGTACCAAGACAGATTTTTTTCATACAACTTTTAATTAAGAAAATATTTGAATGATTTTACAACCTCCTCAATGTCAAAAAGGAAAATTTTGCCTGAGGCTTAATTAACATCTTAGAGCCATTATGACATTACAGCTATTCATTTTACATTTCTGAAGTCTTGCTAACAGTAAGAACTATTTCATATTTATGTTTATATTCAATTTTTTATGAAATTAAAAAAATCTCATGCATTGTCTTTGACTCAATTAATCCATACGCTATCACAGAAGGCACAAAAATACCCTAAAATTAAGGTTATTTAATGACTTGCTATGTTTTGTTAACTCAGTAGTCAGAAAGTTGTGTTTGTTTTTTTTTTAAAAAAAAGTAAATGTCTAGTCTTGGTGTATGTATGTTCTTTTACACTTAAAATTAAGAAATTTTTCATTCTGGTAATCTCAGTTGCATGTTTATGCGCTATTCCTCATATAACATTTTCTAAAAATTGTTTTGTAAAGCAGTGTGCTATTACATCTATGCCAGAAAAAAATCTTGTATCATTTAAATACAATTATTTATATACAGATAAATAATAGCAAGCTATATGCATATAAGAGAAGAAAAATATATGCAATCAGAGATAGCAATACTGTCAGTAAAATTGTTTGAATATATATATTTATTTGTTATAAATAATTTAAAAGCTGTTTTATAATAATCCTGACATTTTTTTTCCTTTTTTCTGAGTGATGGATAACTGACCATCTTTAATAAAAGGACAGGCAGAATTTTGTACAATGTTCCATAGCTACTTGCTTCTTTTTGAAGGTCATGCTTCTTCATGCACATTGTTCATTCAGCACTGAATAATATACATGTAGAAACACACATCAAATATGGTTTATTAGTTCCTTTAAAGTTTTATAATATCCTGTAACTTAAGCATTTGATATCTTATCTTCAATTTAAAATCTCCTTTCTTCCTTCTTTAGACAGCTGTTGCATCGAGATGGTTTGCACATGTGTACATGTAAAGGAGCAACCACAGATATTGTGATATCTAATTTGGGATTCAGATCCAGTCAAAGGAATTAGCACAAAAGGTAAGTGACTACCTGTCTTCTCGTGTATGCATCTACAGGTAGGTGTCTGTGCATGGGTGTCCTACCTCTTGTAGTCAAGGGAGAGCTGATCAGTTCTGAGCACAGACAGTGATTCAGTCAGTCCTGAACTAAATGAACAGCCAGGATGCCTCACTTGCATGCAGACAACTACATTGAGATGTCCTGATCTCAAACTAAGCCTTACTTCATTTGCCTAACCATAAGGTTCAGTGCCATTTTAGAAGCCCTAGGTTAGGCCATGATACCTCCACCTGCTGCTTCAGAAGGTGTGGATCCTCCCCAAGTCCTGTGTCATGCCCTCTAGCTCTGTGTAGACACTCCAGGAATGGTTCAAATGGTGCTAGATCCTAGGCAGGAACAAGGAGGCCCTGGTCTTCTTCTAGACTGACAACTGACCTGCTTGGTGGTTCAAGCATCTGCAAAAAGACATTTATAATACCAAGATCTAGTAAAGAAAAGCATTAGAAAAATGTCCTAAATTCTTTTATGTAAACCTCAAGGAACTGCCATGTGACAAGATGCTTTTAACAATCCAGCCTTGGCTAGGGGATTGGATTAGATGTCCATAAAACAACAAAATATTTTTATATGGAAAACACCAATAATATATATTATTCTATATTTTAATATAGCTACGTTATATCTATATTAATATATAGACTGCTCACAGGTTTTTGAATCCCAGGATAGGGAACAACCTCAGTAAAACAGCTTGGAAACAAGAATTTTTATTTTAATTGAGAAAATTTGGAAGTCTTGTCTTGCACAGGTATCAGGCTGTGTGAGAGGTAAATTGAAACAAGTCAAGAGACACTCCAGGTTTTCTTACAAAGTTATCACTTTTATAACTATTCATAAAAAAATTTAGTCCAAAAAACAGGTATATGAACGCTCTCACCACAGAAAGCATTTGCGTTTTACCTGACCCTTAAGTCAGAACCTTTGCTACCTGTGGGACAGAAGACAGGTCAGCATTTCATGCCATCATTTGCCCTCAATATCGAGGCTGCTGTTAGACTGAAAAGTGCCTGACATTCCTTAGCAATGTTTATTGCGGTATTGATGTTCGCTAATGAAAAAAAGGATATAAGGTCAATTTATTTTATGCAGACCAGAAAACAGTTACTTAGGATAACTACTTTTGATCATGTACTCCAGATTTTACAGCTACCTCCTAGTAGTCAATGATTCTGTATTCATGGCTCATAAAAAATAACATCATCTCTAGCATAGCTGGAGAGGTCAGGGGAACTGTACTTAAGAATGTTTCTCACGTATATCTTCAAGAATGCTAATCACTCAACACTGATTAAAATCAGAGAAGCTGCCCGCTTTGGAAAAATAATATATCCTGAGAATCTTTAAATATGCATGCAAAATAGTTGCACAAAGATGAATCATTGTTAACTGGAGGTGAGGCAAAACCATTGTCTGCACAGTTTTGACTTCTTGGCGTGCCTGTCTTCTACAAGTCACATGTGAATGTATTTATAAATCTTTCAGGTTGTATGACTCAGCACTCAAAAATTAGAAAAGGCCAAAGCAAAAGATTAAAATTATGCCTCCATTTAGGCATTTATTACCTGATCATGCACTACTTTTTTTTAGATAAAGTTTTGCATTCATATATAAGGAGATAATTTCATATTTGCTTTCAGTGAGGTGATGAGAAGTCCACAATCCCAGTGTGGGATAGTGTTCTGTAAGTGTTCTTCACCCTCAACTTTTTTACATACTGCTCCCCAGGACTGCTTTTCATCTGAGTAATACCATACAGTGTGTTTCAGGATGGCCCCAAGTCAGGGCCCTGAGGGCACTAAATAGGTCTGAATGGCCCTGGCCAACCCCACCTGGGATCTGCCACCCATGGACCCAGAAGCCCCATTTCAGGTCAGCCCAGGATCTCTAATCCCTGCTGAGCTATGCTGAAAGTGTCTCCAGCTCTCTCTCCAGCTCCTGGGTGGACCTCTGGAACATACGCTGTGGTCTTGTCTCCAGCCCTGCCTTGTGCTGCTCCTCACCAGGTTCCCTGGCTCTGCTTCATGGCTTACTGTTGATGGACACTGTTACCAGCACCAGGCTCTGCCTGCCACGCTCAGGCCTTGTGGGATGGTGCCCCACTGCTAAGGGCACTGGGGTCACCCTTGGCTCCCCTTCCCTTGGTGAGCAGCCAGGCCTCGCTGCTTCCTGACATCCAGGTATCTGAGAGAAAAGAGGAAAATCGTTGTATTTCAACAGTAGCAAGTACCAGTGTCATAAAGATTGGCAGAAGTAAGGTTGCACTGGTAACTCCTGCCTTCACAGCTGAAGAGTTTTCCTTCTTAGATTCTCACTCTGGATTCTTCCTGTGGCATTAAAAATATCCCCAAAATAATACAGAAGATTTTCCTGGTTTAGTCAATTAAAGGCTACAAAATAATTGCTACAAATTTGAATAAAAAGACTACATTCATTTTTCAACTAAAATTTTAAGACTTCTCCAAAGATGCCTCTTTTTTGGCTTATACACTTTCTAGAAAAATATTTCCTGGATTCACTTTTTTCCTTGGAAGGCATTATTTTTGAAATGACTAAGGGACTTAGTCCTATGCATATCATGAAGAGTTTAGCTAAACCTTTTCTGAAGACTTAGACATTCATTTTAGGCTTGTATTTCAGTGGTACTTCCTTTATTCTTAGATCTAAGGGGGCTGGAAATCATTACTTGATCATATGCAATAATAATTAAATCAAGGTAGAGGAATTGAGAACACACACAAATTTCTAAATAAAAGGGATAAAGCAGCCAGGAATCTTCGAAATGTACAGTGTCTTCAAGTATAAACTTCTGTTACACTTCAGCAGCCCTCCTTACAAAGACCTCCTAAAGGAAGAGTCTAGCCCTTTAAATTACATTAGCATTCACTCTACTGTAAAGCACACACACATTAAGTCATAAGTCTGCCTAATGTGGTTTTGGGGTATTTTCCCCCACCTAAGATAAACTAGAAAGCAGCAGACTTGCTGACATTAGTTTTCATGTTGCTCAACAGTTCTGACAAGCAGATGTGAAAATTCAAGTGTATCATGATTTACAAAGCCAGCTTCTGGCTTGCCCAGTCACAACTTTGCCTTAGCAATGTGAACAGGATGCTTGCCTCACTGCTGCATCCTTTTCCTGCATGTCCAATGTCTCTACACTCAGCTGTTTAAATGCAGTGCACAAAGAAGTTTCATCCTGCTACACCCTGCAGTACAAGATTCCCCTCCATCACTTATAGACTAAACTCAAGAGCCAGCAAAACATAATTTGAAAGTGGAATTAAAGGCTTGGATTTCCTCTTCTTAGAGATAAATGTTACCCAGTATGGGTTTTATTTCTTTTCAAAAGTCAAGCTGAAATTCAGCTGCTGCAACTGTATTCATCGCTTTGCAATCTCAGCAAGTTTGTCCTGTGTAAATAGTGTGATCTTAATAAATAAATACTGAAGCACAGCTGGTGTTGGCAAGATATCAGTGTTGGGTTGCTGCAGCCCTGCTATCACCAGTGGGTGTTGCTAATTATTCTCAGAACTGGAAATACAGGGGAAAGGAATGCAGAGGAGAGTCAACAGAGGTCAGAACAAAAATAAAAGGATGTTTGCCTCAGTCCATAGCAAAGACATCTGAGCACCATGAAGGCAGGCATTTCACCAAACTCAGTTCTGAATTGTTTCCTTATCAAAACAAGATTTAACAGCCACAGTAGTATAAAGCTGCAGCTACATATTTGCTGCTTAAAATTCATACCATTTGTTTGAGAGGGAAAGCAATGAAAGTTGAAATATTTAAGAAAGCTAAAAAAAAAATATAATTAAGCCTACAAAAGCCTTGAATGAATGAGTCAGCTGGAAGATAGAAACTTTTTTTCTCGTCCTTCCCCCCCCCCCCCCCCCCCCCCCCCCCGCTTTGCTGGCAGTATGTTCATAATCTACCTTTGGATATACAAGTGGTAAATTTGGGTTAGCTGCCATGAAGGGGAAGCAGGTAGTTTTGAAACTTATATAAAGTAATGCAGCAGAGAAGTAGACATTTTTCTAGCTAAAAATTAATTTTTATACCTTCATTTTTTTTATAGAAGACAGCTGAAGAGAGTGACCACTACACTTTGTGTAGATTGTTCTTGCATTTGCTTTTCAGACTGTTGCTGCCTGTCAATGCTGATGCTGTTTTGGCTCGCAGGTGTGTTATTGCCTAAATGAGCTGAGTGCCAAGTAGCTGAGGCAGTGTACAGCCCAAGTTTCCTTGTCTAATTTTGAATAAAATTTTGTTCCAAAACCAGGGGGTAAATTTATTCCAGTATTAAAACTATTGAGTGTATTAAACAGATGTGATCTTAACTGTGTGACTGACAACTTTAGACAGGGTAAATTAAAACTGTGTATTTGATGGCAGTCTTCAAACACAACTTGCATATCAAAGTAACTTCAGCTCCAGCTACTGTAGAGGCAAAACTACAACACATTTTCTGGTTATTTCCTTTTCTTATCATTCAAAATGCATTTGAAACCAAATAAGATGCTGAACATGGAGTTTCAATGATTTGAATTAACTTTCCTAGCCATTCATAGTCTACTAACTTACAGATCTTCAGAACACAAATTCTAGAGATCATCAAGGAAAATATGGGGTAATACTGAGAATAATAAATAATAAAAAAAAAAAAATGAAGAGGTTCCAATAAAAGAAATGCAAAGGTTAAAGGGGTGCAATTATGCAAGGACTAGAAGGAACAAATGTTAACTGAGGAGAGAGGAAGAGCTTGGACCATTGTATTTATATGAAGGCTAATAGGCTGGGAATAGTAGAAAGTAATGCAGTAAAGGCAGATGTACCTCTGAATTTCAACTGCAGCTGAAGGGAAAAGCTGAAGAGGAATGTGAAGGAAGCATTAAAAATATGACAGTATATATGTTAGTTCACTAAACCTCCCTTGCTTAACTTTGAGATTATTATGTTATACTTAACACAGATCATCTTAATTTGAGCAGTTGAGAGAAACTAAGAGACTAAGTCTTGTGAGCTTTGGTTATGTATGTATGGAAAACCTATAGGGAGCTCAGTCCTTTATAAAAAAAAATTCATAAAACTGGGTTTTTTTCTCATTTTTAAAGAACTTAGTTTAATGTGTATATCATGTAGAATACTGTTGTAAGACATGATATAGAAGTGTGACTTCAGGTGCTACTTAATTCCCTTGCTAGCAGGCACAGAGCTCCTGGTTTGAATACTCTTGTGACTGTTATAAATAAAAAGTTTTGACTAACTGCCTCTCCACCACTGAGACATGGAAGATTCCCTCAGGCTCTTAATGTGTTTGGAATAGTTAATTAGTGAATGCTACTCAAAAATGAATCCCAAATCAGTGTTATTTCCTGTTTTCCCACTATCGTTTTTTTTTTTTTAAATGGTGTCTGAAGTGATGGGGCTGCAGTTTCAGATCTCATTTGGTAATTGAACATTTTTATTTACTGGTAGGCTGTCGCTTCAAATGAGAACACAAACTGGCTAGGGAGTTACCTAGCCAACGTAATGCGCATAGCAGAAAACAATAAAAATAGTTTAAAATAGGCCCAATGAGGAAAGGCTTCATTACGATACCAGAAGAGCTATTAATCAGAGGGGACAGTTCTCATGAGACAAGGAGAAAGCTCAGGCATTTAAATTTTTTTCCTCAGCTTTAGATGTGGATTAGAGCTTTAAAAACCTTTCACTTACAGCATGTTCAGTAGGGGTTTTGGAAAGTATGTGTGTAAACAGTGAAGTTCGCTATATTCAGAGTGGTATTTCAAAGTATATTTTAAATGTTACATGTTCTCTTTAAATACACTTTTGTGTCACTGTGATACTATGTTATCTATTTGTTTTGGATTTGTGATGCTTTGCCCTTTGCAGCTACAAACCATGAGCATGGCTGGTTCTAAGTCATGGTCTCAGCTGTGGGGGCAGTGAGTTATGCCTTGGTAAATCAAGTTTCCAAGGATGACCATCAAGCCGTAGCTTTCTAGAACTGCTCGTTTATTCCTTGTAATACATCAAGAGAGATAAGACAGTTTCAGATTACAGGGGAAATTGGAGAGAAGAGTTGATCTTTAACATACGAGAAGCTAGAGGGGCCTGATGATTGCAACAGAAAACAAGAGAAACACTTTAAAACATGTGACTGCTTCAACTACTGTAACAGAGAGAAAGTCATTTAACTTTCCATTGCATGTTACTTTTCTCCAGTACTGATCTTGGAAATAGCACTTAACACAAGAAACAGATCTTGGACTGACAGTTGTCTGAAATAACTTTCTTGGCATGCAGTGGTAACCAAAAAACCCAAAAACCAAAACCAAAACAAATGAACAAACAAACAAACAAAACCAACAAAAAAACCCCTCAACAAACTCAGCAGAGCTTAGCATCATAAGGAAAGCTACAAGGAGCAGGACACAGAGGGGGTTTACACAAAACTTTGATGTGCTTATACCTTGAGCGTGAAGGGCTGTTCTGCATCTCAAGAAGGACACAGTGGAGAAAGCAAAGGGACAATTAAAATGATGGAGGTGATGGAACAGCTGGCTTATGCGAAGAGAATAAAATGTCAGGGACTTTCCAGCTAGGAGCAACGTGTGAGCAAAATTTACAAAATCATTAAGATGGCACGAAAGAATAAAGAAGAATCTTGGTACAAGAACCTGTAGTAAGAAAACTAGGTGACACTTCTAGAAAATTGTAGGAGGTTAATTTAAAACAGATAAAAGAGTATACTTCTGCTTGCTGGTAGTGAGCTTCTGGAATCTTCTGCCACAGGAGGTTGTGGTTGCAGATAATACAGACACCTGCAAAAAGGAAGTAGATGAGTTATTGGACAGCAGGTCCATGAAAATATACTGAAGAGGCATGGATGTGCCCTCCAGCATCCTCACTGCAATAATTATAGATGATGGGGGAGTAGGTACAGAGAGTATGGCAGGAAGTGGCCAGGCTTGTATGCTTTCCTTAAACAGCTTCTCTTACAGCCACAGTCTTTATCAGATTCAACTTAGACAACAGCCCAACAAAATCTTCCAGCTCTCTCAATGAAGGGTTGGGGGAAGGTTATGGAGAAGAGAAGAAGGAGGAATCAGCTGACTAGATGTGCCAAGAAATGAAAAAGGGAGGCAGTGTGAGTTTCAAAGGATCAAAAATGTAAAAAAGGGAAGTGTGAGTGGAGGGACACCAACAAGCAATTTCACTGTTTCCTGAAAGCATCCAAGGAGCCACCAGACATTGCCTAGCAGAGCTCTGCCCAGAGATGCAAGAAAACAAGGAAATGGAAACAGACACCGTGGCCACTGATATCCTCCCTTTCGGGCCTCCACTGCCTGGTGCTGGGAACAGCCAACCTAACCGGCGCCAGCAGGCTGATGAGAAGGTCACACTGCTTTCAGGACCCTTGGATAGGGAGGGAGTTAGTAAGAAGGGAATGATGGTGTAACTATTCAAAGGCATGTTTAAGAACCGGGGTTGGGAAAGCAAGTGCTCTAGCTCTCCGGGAGGTGAACAGCGGATGGGAAGGGTACAAAAAGAAGAAGGTGCAGGGGAAGAGCAGAAAGACTGGGGAGGTGGAGGGAGAATAAGCACCTGAAAGAGGGAAATAGGAGGTATGTAATTTTATTTCTTTTTTAAGTTAATTTTGTTTGAAATCACAGCGTTGTAGAAGGGGAAAAGAAATGTGAAGCAGGGAAGAGTAGGGCAGTGTGGTTGAATGTGTGGAGCACTGCTCTGCCTCTTCCTGCCTCCTTTCAGAAGGCAGTTCTGTGAAAGGGCTGTAATGCATTCAGGGCAGCAGGATCCAAATTTCCAGGGAAAAAGTTGTTGATGGTACACCAAAGAAATCTACAGTCAGTGGTCTTTGGCTCCAGCTGCATGAGTACAGTCTGGATGCACTAGATAGTGGTGGTGTTCACAGAGGTGGCAATGGAGTGTGGATGTTTTGCAGAGGGACAAGCAGGAATGCAGGAATGTAACCAGCGACATAGACCTTGTGCCACAGACATGTGTTGTCCATTGTGGTGATTACTGCCATGGTCACCACCCAAACGATGCTGATTGTGGTGCTCTGATGTAAAACGAATATTATACCTCTCTACCTCAGCCTCACTGTAAAGTGATCTAGAGTCGATGAACAAACAGGTATTTGCAAAAGTTCAAAGGCATTTTTGGTAAGGAACGGAAAAAGTCAAATCTCTTTGAAGACTCTCTTCTTTTTTCTTTTTTTTTTTTTTTTAGTTGCAGGTGATGAGATAGTAATTATCATACTTGACAGAAATTCCAATCTGAACTTTACAGAAGGTGTTCTTTTTAGGATTCAGTCCTAACTGAAGCTACTGCATTGGACTCAGCCTAAACAGAATACTCCCAACACAATCAGTATTTACATCTATTGAAGAACATATCAGCTTCTTTAATAAACATTTTTACACCTATCCAGTGTCATAGCTGGTTTTTACTCTTGTCTTGGATTTTTTATGAGATCATGACACAATGATGACAACGGCCCTCCTAATATTATTTTGGTTTTTTGACAGCAGTGTGGAGTTATCTGTGCAAGTCTTGGCTTTTCACCTTTCTTTTCTGCTTCATTTTCCAGAAACTGGAAGATCACCTTTAAAACACCAGCACTTGTTATGCAGATGTGAGGTGCGCTAAGCTTTTAGATACTTCTGGATGCAGAGGAACATGAGGTTATTTTTTCAGGAGTTTGTATTTTAAGAAATGGTTTGTGGGATAAATATGTGGTTTAAAATTATACCATGCACATATAATATTGTCCAAGCTTCATATTATAACGTAAAAAATACATAAATGTGTCTGAATTGCAAGGATTTCCTGTTTTTCAGGGACTGTTTTGATGACCTAGATAATTACATGGGAGCCTGAAATGTGTCCTGATTTCAATATAATTATCCATTTACCCCTTCAATGCTTTTCCTCCGTACACAATAGCTATGGGGCTCAGCTGCTTCAGACTATCTGCCACTGAGTTTAATTAAAATCCTCACTAGCACAATGCACATCGAGATATTCAAAGCCATGAAGCATCCTGGCTTGTGCAAATTCCCCCATATGAGCTCAGGGGCTGGCAGTCTCCATCCCCAAATCTTCTTTTAAACATGTGGATATTCAGGGGAGAGGATAAGAAAAAAATATTAGTAGCCAGGAAGTGAAGATTTCAGTGGCTACAGACAGAAAAGAATCTGGTAAGTTTTCACTGTCTGGCATAACTGTTCCTCTCTTCACAATTCATGTTGCCTTCTTTTAAGGTGGTAACTATGGCAGTGCCTTAACGAAAGTCTGACACTTGGGAGGTAACGTCAACTCTTCTGCTTTCCCAAAAGTTCTAAGAAAGGTGAGGATGGATATGATATCTAGCAGTTCTTAGATTTCTTTCACTGTAGTCAGTTTTAGATGCAAAAATGGTGCAGTCTGTGGGTTTCACTTCATCAAGTCTTGCTGATGGTAATTTTTTCCTTGTTATAGTTCAGACTCCATTGATATGGGCCATTGCCGGCACAGGCAGCAATGCATTCCTGAATGTCTCCACTCACTCATCAAGAAGCCTGAAGATATCAGGATGGAAAATTTCCCCCTGTTGGGCATTGCAAAATTCTGTATGTGTACAACTGCCAATATTATAGACATGGATGTTGGTGATAAAGACAGATGTGGATAGGGCCTATAATTTAGCCAGTGGCAAACCAACAAAAAACAACTGGCTTTTCTGACTAAAAACGGCAAGAGAGAAAACCTTTGGAAATCATTAAATGAAATTAGATTTAAAGAGAAATCATGGAAATAAAATCACTTAGGTAGAGTAGTTGAACAGATAAATGGAAATGAATAGTGTGGAACACAATTTCTTAAACTACGCTGTAGGTTACAAGACATTTACTTAGAATGTAAGGTGATTTAACTTAATCTGACACTACAGTTTCAGAGAGGAATAAGTATAGAATTGGGTTAAAGTGTACGAGAACACAGATAGTCTATGTAGTTTTGCAACAATTTAATTCATTTAGAGTAAGATATATGAGCATACGTGTTGGCCAGTAGTCTAAACGTAGATGTGGTTCACAGTATAACTCTACGTGGTAAGGGAATAAGCTTGGCTAATATCTATGAAAACCACTTTCGTTCAAGTTCTCAGCAGCAGTGGTAAATGCAACAGAAGTTTTCTTTTCTTTATAAATGATTACAGGCAGAAAGAAAGAAAGGTGTGGTAATAAATGAATTGAAGCTGTAATGGATACTGACAGTTTGGAATAAAAGCTAGAAAGGTGGCTATGTGCAGTAACTAAGCTGTGATTTCACATTCTGTAGATTTTATGCCAGTGCTTGTGTGACTTCTGATATCTATAAAATCTATCCTTACTGTATCTTTCTTTTTCTTCACTGAAGTTAATCTAGCTATTTTCTGATTGACTGACATTAGCTATTAAGAGAAAAATGAAGCTGCTGAGTGAAAGAAGAGAGAACTAGAAATTCTTCAGGACGGATCTGGAGCAGTTTCCAGTACTGATCTTTCTAGTTAGAAATGTACATGTGCCTGGAGGGCCACAGGAACGGGGTGGAGATTCCTACAGTGAGGTATAGTATTGAGGGGAGAGGACAAGCTCTGGTTTGGGTTCCTTTGCTTTTTCTACTATTCTGAAAAAATGGGAAAAAAGCAGTGAAATATTCATGTTTCATCATATATACACATACATACACATATATATACATATTATATGTATACTATACATAATATATGGTAGTTGTAGATTAATAAGAGGGAATTAAATTGCATTTGAGGTGGGATAAACCCTTCGTTTGATCCAAAACCTAACTAAAATTAAAGTGAATTTCAAAATAATATGTCGTATAATAAAGTGTCTGACAAAAAAATGGCAAATGTTCAATTATTTCAATTGTTCTTCAAATAGTTTAATAAAGTTGACATAAATTCATGAACATTTTTGAAAACTTGTTCATCTGAAGTTTTCCGGTGTTTTGTTATGGTTGTCTATGGAGCACAGAGAAGAGCGACGCTGGGAAGAAGGGAAGAGATAGCGTATGAAAAAGCTTCCTAGTATTGACTGCTAATGAGACTGCGCATTCATAAGCATGGAAGAAGATAAAGTTGCGTTTTGCTTTGAGATAGTGTTGAACATACATTTTGTAATGTCTGTCAAATATATCCACTGATTTATATGGTTGTGAATTTCTATCAAAAGTTCAATACTTCCTTAAGCATATCAGCAACTTCTAAACAGACAGTTGTTAAAAGACAAATGAAGAAACAAACCAAAAGATTTTAGATCTTTATTTTTTCCAGTTTGCAATGTGACAGTTGAATTGCATTACTTAACTTTCAAGCAGGCTATGAGGTAAAGTGATATGGTTTCATTACTGTGATGGACCTTTTAAGAATAGCTAGATTGCTGGAACTCAGAAAAGCTATCTGATAATTCAGTATTGGAATATTTAAAGTCATAAGCTGAAAATTGGCATTTTTCTTGGTAAAACTGCTAATTAAATCCAAGCAAGTGAATAGTCATAAAAGATATGGCTGAAAATAATTCTTTCCAATAGTCGAGAGAACAACTCACAGAAAACATTTATATATTCGTTATTTCTCTAGTTCAGAGTTAACATTTTATTTAATTAAAGTTTATTACAAGTTAAATACTGTTTTCTACACAGCTTTTACATAATGTAAAATATTCTCTCCTACAAAGAAAAGTGGCTTGTGTTATGAGTTATGTCTTTGGCTCTCTGTAGGCATCAAATCATTATCTACAAAATAGTCCTCTCCATTTGTATATGTCAGAAACCTGTGCATGCAAAATCAATCATGATTCCTATCACACTGCCCTGAATCATATCTTTATTAGATCACTTCAGAGCTGGATGAGTCATAGTGCAAGACAATCACTGCAGGGTGGGAGAGCTGCACCTCATGACATTGGCTGGACACCCTGTTTAGAGCTGTTCTCACTTCTGCTTTCTCCAGTGGTTGGTATTGGCTACTTCAGGTGTTGCTCTCTTCCAGGCAGAGTAGCAAACCTACTGAATGAACTAAATTTGGTAAAATACTCCCTTTGTTTATCTTTTTACATATTGTGTGACCTCATAAAGAGATAACTGCCCACAGGCATTGGTTTCTTGATTTTGAGTGACTTCTTAAAGTGTCTAAGAGTTTTGTATTTCGTAACTCAATAAGCTTATATTTTAATACTTGAAAACTGTGAACTGTACAAAAGATATTAGAGGATCTAATTATGAGACGACTCACAAACTGAGGGGTGCTACAAATAAAAACCTGGCTGTAAGGAACTGCAGCCATTGAATTAGGTGGAGATCAAATTCACATACATTATATGAAATTAGTGCAAATGTTTAGACATGTTAGGATAAGTGGAATCAAGCCTTCCCATAGGCAGTATTTACCCTATTAGATATTCTCGATGTGATACTTTTTAAAACCAGAAAAGAAACAGCGGTATTCACAAGAGCAGAAATTCAATGTTCTGAGTGTCTACTGCTAAAGCATCTACAACCAGAAAGTCCAATGTTTAGAGCACAGTATCCTTTTAAGTTATAAAACAATGAACTAAAGTATTTTAATTGTGTTTTTTAAAGATTATTGGCCTTGTTCCCAGATTTCACTATGGTAAGTGAGCTACTGATCTTTCACAGTCATCAAATACATGTCATAAAATATTTCTGTCAGTGCTATAGACTTTTCATGTTCTTATCGTACAAAAGTGAGGATGTCTGGTGTATTTAACTTAAACCCTTGTTTGCATAACATGAATTTACATGCCTTCTATTTGCATCTATTTTGTCTCACCCCTCATAACTGCTTTCTTTTGTAATTTTTCTGCAGGAAGGCATTTTTAGGGCTTGAGATGCTGTCTTTAGTTAAACCAGAGCTTGCTTTAGATAAATAGGATTTACTTTTCCTTTCAAACTTAATTACTTTTCAGAATCATGATCAATTTCCCGCCTTGCTTGCTTGAGGGGAGTGACACTGTAGGAGACCCTTACGCATTTGCTTTGTAATAAGCCTTTATTCATACACTTCAGGCTATACAATCGGCTCCTCTGCACCAGAGTGTGCGCCTGTGTGTGTGGCTGCAGCCGGAGGCCTGCAGATTGGAATGCCGATGACGGGGAGCAGAAGTGCTGAGGAATGAATCTGTATTCGAGGAAAGCAATAAGCTGGCTGTGAGTGTCCACACCTCTGATTATATAAAATTAAGCTACCTTTGATGGCCTTTTTTTTTAGTAGAGATTTCCTACATAATACCCTATCTGAAAGAGTTTTACTCTACTGTTCTCTTTTTCACTTGTAGTGAAACAGGAAAGTAGTAATTTCTCCTTTAATAAAAAGGCATACTAATTTGAGATCCTAATAGTTAAAGTAGGGCATTTTCTTGTTGGAACAATTGGTTTCATGTCTCAACTTCTGGCTTGTCATCTTTGTCTGGTTTAAAATAAAGTCAATTTTAAAGCATAAATTTGGTTCTTAGGGAATAAAAGTTTATGGAAAGCAACAAATGTTATCTATAGCTTTGCTATGACAGTAATATTTCACATGGTCAAGGAACTAGTTATATTTATATTAATAAAAAGCCCTTTTTTCTAGGAGAAGCATGAAGACTTGGGGGGGGGGAGGTGGGGGAAGAGGGAAGGGGGGAAGCATTAAAGATATTGCAATCCCACTGGAAAACAATTTAGTTTGCACATTACTGCTTCTTAAAAGTCAGCTTCTTGTCAATTTTACTTGGTATCCAGAGCAATTTTCATGGTTGGACTTTTTTAAATGGACCATAACATAACCATTTAGTAAAAGTAATAATCTTTGCATTTTCACCTAAGTGTCAGTTAAAAGAAATCGATAAAACAGACAGGCCCATATTCAAAGGTCTTTTGAACATAGGAAAGGTTCTGGTCCTTATCCAAACATGGTACCTTGTAGACAGCTTGATTTAAATGTTAAAGCAAAAGTAAACATTTGTGAGTAGATAGAGCAAATGATCCTTCATTGCCTCTTCCAACCCTATTTTGAAACTACTTTCTGTAGTTTTGGCTGCTTGTCTTCACAGGAGGACAGGAGAATATTTTGTGTTTGCTTTACTACAACCTCAGATACAAAAAAGCAATTTTTACTAAATTCTAGCATTGTGCAAACCAAATATGAAAATCAAACATTAGATCAAATTTTATTTCCATTGGGATTTCCATCTCAAGAACTGTAGTGTCTTAATTGTTGTAACACGGGTTGCCAAAAGGCTTGGTTTTGAATCTTTCCTGTAATCTGTCTTGAATCTCTCCTGTAATCAATTATTACAAAAGTATTCAATGAATGGCTTCAGACAATCTAGGCATGGAAAGAGAGAATGTATTAATTACAAGGGGTTTCTTTTTTCCCTACTGAGTCTTTTATACTCATCAAATGTTTTAAAGTTGTATTTTTTATCTATTTAACAATGAGTCTTCTATCACTTCCCTTCAGCTAATGGAGTGCACTGTGACAGGAAGCTTTTCCTGTTGACTTGATCTAAATTTAAATTACTGCATGCCTTAAACCATGGGGTGTGCTGTCTCAAAAGATCTGACATTTCAGTCCAGGAATAGGGTGGCACATCTGTGAAATTGGATGAGCTGTTTTGTTCTCCAGAGAAGGGTGAGGGTGGCATAACAACTTAACTAATTGTCCCTTGAAAAGCATGCCAACTTCAAAGGAACAAACATTTCTGCAGGAGGATTATACAGAAATAGACATTAAAGATCAACTTGACTTACTGATACAATTAATTTTGTCCACTTCTTTCCAGTGCTTGTTAATCTTCACATAGTTTTAAGGATTAGATAGGTCCATACCAGTATCATTTTGTAACTCAAATATAGTAACTCCTCCATATTTTCCAACACCAGATCTACTGATGTTTATGACTGGTCTGACAGTTTTTAACCTATTAGTCTCTATTTTCATTGCAGTTGTGTATGTAAGATCTGGTCTCTGCTCTAAAGCAAAGAAGGATCCTGGTCCTTGCATAAAAACGCAAATGGATCTGGGTCCAACGGACACATGTAAATTATTGCTCATCTGGATTATAATTTGGTTTTTTTCACACACATGTAAAACCTAGGAAAGTTACTCATGTTTTGGTTAAGAGTAAGTAGTTCTTATTTGCTTTAAGATAAACTTAATTCTTTGACTTAAAACAATGTAAAACAGACTCAGGAATTTTTTCATGGAGGTCCTTAAATTTTTTTCTGGGTATAACTACACTGATGTTTACATTTGATAAATTTATGCAATTTCACTGGTAGTGTGCAGCTGTTCCTTTCTGTGGCATGATTCAAAAAGGTTTTCAAGAAGCTAAAAGTTATAGAGAGTGGTTTTTAAATTTGATAATGAAATAACGGTGGAAATGTCATGTTCACAGTTACAGCAGGAGAATGAACCACAACCTGCAAAAAAGAATGTATACAAATAAATCATTGTGATATGAACATAGCACAGAAACTTGTCTTGCATTGTTTTACCTTTATTTCTGCATGTGATTGTGGCCTCTTTCCATTTTTTATGCAAATTCTTTTGATTTCTATTAAGGTAAGTGAGGTAGACTATAAAACCATACTGGAAAGCACTGCTAAGTATTGGCTCCAGTTTTTATTGGGCATCCATCAGCAACATTTAACTCCAGTTCCCATCAAGAATGGAATGGAATGAAGAAGGGAAGGAAGGAAGGAAGGAAGGAAGGAAGGAAGGAAGGAAGGAAGGAAGGAAGGAAGGAAGGAAGGAAGGAAGGAAGGAAGGGAGGGAGGGAGGGAGAGTTTTTCTGATATTTCAAAGAGAAAGAGGTCTCAGAGCTCTTGATTTCCGCTTTTCAGTCATTTAAAATACTGTCTTGGAACAATAGGTCTTGCTATATTTTGAAAAGAAGTTAACGGAACTTGTATAAATGAAATTCCCTGACTATGTAATAGAGCCTCAAGCTACCTATGGCAGGAAGACTTACATCATGAGAATTGCAAGCAAATTTCTAAATCTCCAATTCTAAATTTGATATCTTGCATTATTGTCAATAGAGAGAGATATTAGAAAAAACTTAAACACAAACCAAATTCCCTAGTATTTCCATTAAGCAACAGTTTCTTCTTTGTTTTTGTTTGCAGAGCAGAAGTTTTTATGTGCCACTGATGATTTTACTTTCCCTCCTGTGACTTAGTGGGGCAAAGTAGAAAGGCAAGGAAAGAAATCATTTTATTTCTTCAACCTCAATGCTGCAGTGTGGGAAGTCATCAAATTCCCATTTCCTCTTGTATGGATATTGTCTGTGTAACATTACTGCTCACATTATAATTACATAAAGATCCTTTTATAATTTTGACTCAAGTAGGGGATCACTTTCTCTGTGGTATGTAACAGGAAGCTAAAGTGAGATCCTCAATAAGAGCTTTGTCTCTGGGCTCTGTCAGTGGGTCCGGGATTCTGTGCAACAAATTCGTTTAGAGAGGAGGACAAGAAAAAATGTGGAGACCATTATTTTTGCAAAGATACTGGAAGAGAGTTGGTGAACTAAATAATCATGCATCAGGATGCTGCGTGTACTTTAGCATTTGAGTCTTGATATTTTTGGCAAAAGTGTTTTTATTAAATGCTATAATATGATGGAGGAAACGTTGTGAAATAATCTTTTCTTTGTTGAGTGTTACTAATGCATTTACTTTTATAATATAGTAGGACCGTAAATAACTGATTTTTTTTTTTCTATGCTTTTTAGTACACATCTAAATTCTCAAGTATAGCACTAGCAAAGTGCATAGATTCCTCTTGTCAGCAGTTCTGTCACTCAGCATATTTGATACATGGCTAACTTCTCCATTTACAACTTTTTCAGTTGTGAGTCAAATTGTACAATACTTTGTACAATTACAAATATAGTTAAATAATATGCCCAACATCTTTTTCTCAGCAAGACCTGAACAATGAGGAAGATAAATACACACCTTTACAGATTATCTAGAGGCAGAGGTTTATATGAAAAATAGGACAAGCCTGCATCTTTTTTTAATAGCAAAGGAAAAATTTATTTTGAAATTCCAATTCACAAGTCTTTATTGATCGTTTTCAGTGTTCATCTGTTTTCTGTGAAACATCTCATAATATACCTCTTATTTTTTAAGTATTTCTGTTTCTCAACACTCCGTTATATCCAAATTCTGATGTCTTTGTTTATGCTGAAAAGCTCACGCTTGTGTTTGGGGACTGGGTATAAGGAAGAAAACCCCCAAACCACAATGAACACTATAGCTGGAATTCATCCAGGTGAAGTCAAATGTTCAAAGGTTCTTAAATGTTTAAATCTCAGCTAATCATCAGAGTTAATGGAAAGGAACAGGAACCTTTTCAACTGAATCATTTGTTCAATTTTTTATACCTATTTTAGGATGAGATTAATCATTCTCCTGAAGTTCACACATTTCTGCACACTGAATATAAAGGCTGTGTCAGATGGCTAATACTAAGACATCTAACTTTTGGACAACTGAAAATTAAGCATGATGAACTGCATCTATAATTGGCTAGAGTGGGAATTGTTTGGAACTCAGGAGCCAAAATGTGTTCAATTTTCAGTCTCCCTATAGGCCACTGTGGGAGAGAATGGCAAAATCTCTCCTTCCAGTAAATTTATCAGACCGCTGAAGAATGTTAAATTTAGTCTTCACAGAAATGACAGAAAGGAAACATGAAGGAGTGAGACGAGGACTTCTCTGAACTGTTTAAATGGACTTCAGTTGAGCGTAGCTTACAGTCACTGTGGTTTACACCAACAGAAATCTGCATGTGAGAAATTGTCCATCCATAGTCATATGCTACATGAAACAGGAAAATATATCTGACTGTGTACCAGAGAAGTATCATCTCCCACATAGTGGAGGCGTGTTATATTTTTCTACTCAGGACTTGAACCCAATGATTGGTCAAATTTGTGTGTGTGTATACCTATATACCTGTATACCTATATATCTATACATACTGTGCACATATGTGTGTGTGCGTGTATGTGTGATTGTGTGTATATATTTATATAAAACCTGTAGTGCCTCTGGAATTTTGGACAATACTCCAAGATTAATATGTTACTTTACACTGGGTTAAATTACTGATGGCATAACTTGGCCAGTGTACTGAAGATAAAATTTGCCATTTATTTACAGAGAGTTAATCTTGCTGAAAGAGTAACACACCATTGAAAATAAGCAAACATGTCTGTATGATGTTCAGGAGCCAAGTTAGCATTTTTGCACAATGCTGTAGACTGTTGTTCCATGTGGAGAGGCATATCGGTACCCACAGATATCTCTTACACAGTGTTAAGTGGGCTTTGACACTTTGTGTAGTGAGGTTGAAGTGTTTCAAAAGAAAAGTTTTCATCAACTTGTTGAATGCCACTTCAGTCTAAGCCCAAAATAAAATTGTGAGTTTGTCAGTTATGGTAAATTACAAGTTGCTATTTTTTCTTGCCCTATTTTACCAAATACTTTCTATAACTAATCTTCTACTTGGAAAAAAAAATAAATCTCTGATTTCATCTTCATGAGAAATTCTGAGATCTGCACATACTCCAGCTGCCAAAAGAGAACAGCCTAAATTGACCTTTGGAAAAAACAAGATGAAATTTGTTGTAAATTTAAACTCTTGAGTGTGAGAAAGCAAAGGCTTATGGAAAACGTCCAAGAAGAGAGGAAGACCCTGGTCTCTGACCATGGACAGGAAGGACAAGGCACAGTCCCTTTTGGAGACCAGAGCTACAGTGTGGGCAGGACACAAGCAAAGACTATGTGGGAAATGTCCTAACTTAACAAAGTTAAATACTAAATGTCTTCTGTTTCTCTTTCTGTCTGTGTAAACAACTACTTATGGTACAGGGCAAAACAACAACATAATCCACACCAGACTTGATTGCCAGGGGTTTTTGTTTGTTTGGTTGGTTGGTTGTTGTGTTTTGGATTTTTTTTGTCTCTATGCTATGCCCTAAGCCTCTGTATGCTGTGTGGCATGCAGTTGTCTGTGTAAGAAAGGACAGACAACAGACATATGGGTTGTCAGTAATAAAATATTTTGTGGAGAGGATACAGCTGCTTCTGGTTTAATATCTGCCAGCTGAAAGCGTCTGTATCACCCAGAAAAAAACAGAAGAGAGAAAGGTTATCTCTGGGAAGCATAGCAACACTGTTTCTAGCAAATCATTTGTACATCTAGACACACACTATAAAACAGATAAACCTCCTTTACTTATTGTCCTGAACAGACTAATTCTATTTCAATCTATTCCAGCAGTCAAATACTTGATTTCATCTTTTATAACTAAACTTAGCGGACTGACCCAAGAAATCAAAGAGATGCCTAAGGTACTCATCTGAAATATATATTTTGTATAATCTAATTCTAACTCTGTGATATTTTCCACCCTTATGTCCTTCTCTTGAAGGGACTTATGGTGCTTCAGATCTGGGATCTTCCCCTCAGTAACTGATATATTATAAAGGACATCTGTCGTTCTCTTGATCCTAACCGCTGCTAGTGGCTGCTAGCCAAACAGACATCAAAACCAGTAATTTATCATTACCTTGTTATCCTCTCTGAATGCTGAAGAAGTCCTGCTCAAAGGCAAGTATTTAGAAGATGTGAACCAAATCATAAATGGAGCATTTCACATTACAGAATAGTTTACAACTGCCACATTTTCAGATAATTCTGTTGTCTAGGGTTAGATAGGGCTGCATCAGTAAAGGTCTTATACTCCTAAAATTAGCAGAGACCTACCCTTGGGTAAGGACTGCAGAACATTCTGTAAGATTTTTCAGCTATATAGGAAGAGGCAGGTGCCTCAGGGTGAAATGTACGGAGTTGCAATGTTGATTTCAGACCTAGCCTAGAGCTCAGCAATGCAGGGTCTCTGGTTGAAATCCTACTCAAAGCTGCAACCTTGGTACTTCATCTAGGGATTAGGGGCAATGTTGCTATCAGGTAATCATTCAGATGTTACAACAATCTCCCAGGATGCAGAAGACCTATTTTATAAGGCCTGCTTAGCCATGGAGAACACAATCCAATCTCCCTCATGTTACAGGAAAGCACTTCATCTCTGAGGTGACACCACAGTTTGAACTGGAAAAGAGAGTGCTCTTGCTATTGAACTTGGATATCTCTCTTCCTGAATGAACATGCTGATTACGGGCCATTACATACTGGGGGAAGGATGGGTAGAGGTAGGGTGATGCTAAACTCACAGGCACAAAAGCTTGAGTGCCTTCCTCACCTCCCATCCCCTACAGCTGTGACTTGTGCTCAACCTCATCCTAGTGGGGCCTTCCTGTAGCTGGGAGTCCTGTGCACGTACTTCTTACTTGTTTGATGGCTGTAGAAGTTAAATATTCTCCTTTGCCTGTGAAACCTGGTATTTTAAAATGAAATTATAACCACAGGTTTGGGTGGGCTGTCTGACCCTACACTCCACTGGATGATGTCTCCTGACAGCTTAGGGAGCAGAACTTGCATGTCCTGGCCCCAAACCAGGAGATGGCTGTGTTTCTGAGGAGCTCTGTCCTGTCAAGTTTCAGGGCCATTCTGGGAATGGATGTGTGCTTCAGCTGTGGCAAACACCTAAAACAGAAAGTAGGCATCTCTGAGCAGGGATTTTTCTGAGATAAGAGAAGAGGTCTTATCATGTTAGTGCCTCTTCAGACTTGGGCTCTAAGACTTTCTATTAACGGCTTAAATATCTTTATTCACCAACTTTGATTTGTAGGGTGCTATCAATTAAAAATTATTTAAAATAAGTGTTATTTCCTTTCCTGATCATTTGCCCCGTTTTGCTTGGCCTTTTAAAATACCATATTCTTTTTATTTTTTATTTTCTTTTTCATCTGCTTTTTCCTTTTTTTCCACCTTTGAATACCTTCTTTAACAGAATTTTGATTTTTATGGCACATGAAATCAGCAGATAGCTGCATTCTGATGAAACTGGTCTCACTGAGAAATTAGGGCTGTCTTTACAGTCAGCAGTGCTGCTGATAGAATCAACACAGTCCCTGCCCTCCTTAATGTAATCACAGTGGTCTTGCTATAAAAATGCTCGGTCTGATGCAGCTGATTCAAGTTCATTGCAATATCAGCTATATTGGTGTCAAACTGCACCTATGCAGATGCGTAACTCTTCCAGTGAAAACTCATAGGAGATACTGATACAGTCAGGCTGGTAAATGCTATAAATAGACAACACCCAGTTTGTATTCAGCCCTCAGTGAAGAGAGGAGGGCTGGTACAGTACCGGAAGGCAGTAAGATTCAACATCCCTATGTTTATTTGAATTTACCTCCCTCTGATAACTGCCAGTTTTGAAAATTAACTAGAAAAAAGCTTTGGGGTTACATGTTTAACTCTGGAAACCTGTATATTTCATATTTGCTTGGGGAGTATAATATTCATGAGAAAATGAACTCAGATTTCTCTGACAAAACTAAATGATGCTAGTGATGGATATGTTACTGGAAAGAGACATATATAGTACCAGTGACCTGAATATTCCATATAGGGACTATACATTTTCTTCATCAAAGATAAAATATTAGTTTTAATTCTAATGGGACTTGCTAAAATACAGTTAATGATATTTAATTATTTGAGCTTTGACAAGTGGGTAACTCCTCCTCTCCTTGCATTGCCAGTCAAGCGCTCTGTTCCCGTAAGGCTTTCATGGATTGCTACGCTTTAAGTCAGGTGGTGTACTACATTGTTTGGTCTGATTTCATAGCTGATGCAGTTGCCAATAATTTGTGTTTGACTACAGTATACCTGCTGAGAACAGGTTAATTTTTTATTTGGTGAACCCACAGTAGGCAGCTCTTGTTGACTTTGGCCAGTCCCTCCTGTTCCCATGCTGGAGACCATTTCTCCCTCTGCAGGGCCCACACAACTGCTGTCAGGGACCAGGCAGGAAATAGGGACATTGATACTATTTCCCCTCTTTTTTCTAACCTGCATAATTTTAGTGATTCTTTAATAAAGAACATGGTCCAGCAGCTGTTTATACTGGAGGTGGCAGCAAGCTGCAGCACAGGGATGGTGAAAAGCTGTTGAGAGATGAAAGATGAGAGGGGAGATGAAGGAAAGTTTCTTCTATAGAAAATACAGCATAGAAGGACACCCTCATGTACCCAGGACTTCTCTTGAAGAAAATTGAGCTCTTCTCTTGCTTGGCTGCTCCTTAGGTTAATTGCTGCCACTGTTAAAGGAGTATGCCTTATTTCTAAGTTTAACTGATCCAGCTGATAAAGCAGCTCACTAGCAGGGTAGCATTTCTGCTGTCTTTATAGTACAGGGATACTATAGGCTAATAAAAAACAATAATTTTTAAATATTCTTTTGATTATCTCAAACCTAGTGGGAGGATGTACTGTATGATAGTCTAGTTGTCGATCTACTGTTATTCTTCAAACAAGATCTATTCAAAGTTGTGTCTCTGAGTTAGTATTACTCCATTTTCAAGCACTTTCCAGCTGTTATGTCAGAAACAATGACCTATATTTCTATTTTATTCCAGATTTTATACTTTCATTTTTATTATATTTATACTGATGTTTATAATGTGCATTTCACTGATAAAAGCTTAATAATGTTGTTTTAAAAGCCTTCAACTTTACATAACTGATTACTATGCTGTGATAAAATAAAATACAAACACAAATGAGGCGGTGGAAGATATTGCTAAAGTGCCCCCAGTAATGAATAGGCACTTGAAATAACTGAAAACAAAAAGTCCATAGATATAAACATAAAAATACAATAGTAATTCAATTTGAGATACTATTGAAAATTCAGTGAGAAAATTAGTAATTTTGTATTTGTTGTACATTTTGAGGGTGTACCACGACAGCAGTACATGTATTGCAATGGAGAGGGGGTTTTTTTCCTATTAAACAAGATCCTATCCGGGCTCCTTTGCTTGTCTCCTTGGTTTTGATCATATTGAAACATTTCATTTTGACTTTGACTTTTGCTTCAAATTTTATTAACTTTCCTTAGTCTGATATAAATCATTATTTGTGTTCATTATTGACTAAAGACTTATCTGTATTGATATATGCTAGACTAACCATATTAAACAATGCATTCAGTGGTTTCTTAGATGATTGGTTTTGTTTCAGAATGTCAATTCTTCCTTATAGTCTAATGTAACATCTTTGGATTTTAATTATAATTCATAATAAATATAAATTTTGAAATTTATATCTTAATTTTCATTTGGAAGGAGTTTTGGTTTTTATTGAGCAGAAAATAAATTATCAAATGAAAAAGGACAAGAAAATAACACCACTTCCCATAGGGCTTTGAGATTACACTACTCTGTGGCAAGGTTTTCATGGGAACAAATTAGTACATCGTCATACAGTTAAAGAACTGTTGTAGTTTGAATACACCTACTTAAATTAAAGTTATGGTGGCCAGTAAATTTGGACACTTCCTGAATTTCTTTAGCACTTTGATATTGCATTTACAGTGATCTTGTTACATAGGACTATCTGATTTTACATGAGTTTTGGAATATAATAAATAGCTTGAAAAAGAATGTCCTAAATGCACTAATTAAGTGGAAATTCAAACTAGCATTCACAGAAACAGAGGAACTTCACTGATTCTCATCTGCCATCATCTCCAAATTTCATGTTCATTCTCCACTGTATAGGCACAAGGTTTTGCTTAAAACTATAATTGCTTGTATATTGAGAACATGATTCTTACCCTAATCTAATTTTCAGAAACATATGAGTCATCTTAACAGAAAATATTTTAAAAGCCTACCAGAAGCAGATATCCAACTATTTCGAACAGAGTTACCAGCAAAGCTGCATAATTGTACAAAATGGACATAATTATTTGCTGCTTTTCTCCTTTCTTCCTTGTTCCTTTATATTGGCACCAGAGCTACATATTTCTGCATCATTCGAGTATATTTTTCGGGCAGAAAAAAAAAAGTGTCATTCCCTCCACTGTGTTCCCCCTCCACACACTGCGGATGATAATATTTCTAGGCATCATTCTTGAAAATATTATATTAAATTACTCTAGCACAGGATCTGTCTGATTACTTGTCATTCATCAAAACACCTAGAGGCTGCTGTGATTAACTCCTGATCATGTCTGTGCTTGTAGAGCTGAGTGATGCTTTTAAGATCTGCCCATGTTTCCTCATTCCCACTCCATGCCAGCCCTAGTCTCAATCTCACTTTTCTCCAAATGTCTTTTACAGCAAAGGAATGAGAAATTTGGGAAAACAACTAATTTTAAGTCTTTGCTATGGTCACCAAAGAAGGGGTTTCCAAAAGAGCTGACAAAAGGGAGATATCACATTTTTCCTATTTCCCCCCTTAAAAAAAACAAATCGGTAAAATTTGGACCCCTTAATCCCTTAGCCGCTTGGTGAAAAAAAAAATAAAAAATTCCATCTCTAGTAGTTTTTAAAGCATCCAAGTTGTACAAAAGAGAACTAAATAGAAGTGGAAAAGAATTGCTCACATTCTAATGCTAGGAAGGTTGCATACTAAATATTGTAAATTGATTAACTATCAGAATGATCCATATAAACATCTTCTGCTACTTTGAAAATTAAATATGCTTGACCATTGATCTGCCAACAGTAGCTTACATCTTAAATATTCTGTTAGGAATTGCATGATTTAATTTGTATGATTTGTTTTGTGTATTCTTATTTACTTACTCACTCTAGCAATTTATCACAGGAAAGCCATATGGCAGCCATAAACTTGAACAGATTATGTTCAAGAATTTTCAACTCCAAACCGAAGTATAGTAAGTTTCCATTTCATGCAGATGTGTTCTCCAACTTGGTAGACTGCTTTCTAGGAAATGCCACATGTTGTATTTTCTGCATAATGTAGATTTTGTCCTGTAGTTAGATGTATTGGCAAACTAAAGAGACACCATTTTATGCTACTGCTGAAGAATCTTTTTTTTCACTGCTCTCTAAAGTTCTATTCATGTCTGAGATAAAGCATATTACCTCAGCCCTCCTCAAACAATGTATTTCTTTTTTAAGTATCTACTTTGAGTATGCTGGATCTCTTGAGCAATAGCACACTAACAGCTGCTGACAAAATTATACCTATGGAAGAGTAAAAATATCCTTTTCCTTGTTCTTTTGTATTTTTATTAATGTAGACAATGTTGATTTTATACTAGTATGCCTTATGTTGTCATCTTTGCAAAATAACTATGGAGGTACTCTGTAGACTCTTCCCACACTGTTTAAAAATCATTCACTTTATCTTCTAGCCACAAAGTAACCTTTTTCATATGAGGCTGTTCTTACAAGGTCTGCCAAAAATTTTTACCACAGATAAATCTTTTATATTTTTCCAGTGCCTGAGTATCATCCTTTTAGCAATCATTAAGCTTGTATATAACCGTTTTGATGATGCTTTAGGGATGCCTTTAATTCCCCAAATGTCAGACAAAATGCAAACAGAAGGTTCTGAGCATATTTTGCTTCCAATTATTTGACATTATGGACTAAAATAATTTACTTTTTTCATTCTGAGAAGATGGTTATGGTCTCTGCTAGAAGTTAAGCATGTAGTGAGTTAGCTTTTTGATGTTTTCTCCAGAATATGTCCTTTCTTTTCCATTTTGAGAAGCAAATTCCAGAGCAACTTCCAAATTGTGATAGCTGCCTAGAAGAGAAACAATACCGGTAGAACAATAGTATGAAATTTATGCTAGATTAGCCCCATGAATGACATTTGGTTTGGATGGACAGATTAAGTAAAGGTTTAGAAATACAATGGAAAGTGTATTTATTTTTTATTTTATTTTTCCTACAGTTTTCTAATAAAGGAAAGAAGTACCTTCCATTGTAGGATTTTCAAGACTCCAAGAGGAAAAATGTAAGGTATAATTCCTTTATATAGAGAGGACGTTAGGAATAAGGTACCTCCTCCTGTGAAAAAACCCATAGTATTTTTAACAAGCACAAATAATGTCTTTCATAAAGAATTATAAACTCAGTATAATATGCCACATCCAAAACAGTATTTGAAAAAGAGTCATCTGATATTTGTGGATATTCCACCCATATAACTTCGCTGTATTATGTCTGTTCATACATTGATACTGGTCTAATTTATGAAAAATATGCTGATGTAGCACAGTGCATGCACTTTGCTCAGGATTCATCTGACTAAAGGCAGATTTTCATTTGAACTAGTCATCCTTGTCTTCCATGTCTTCAATGGAGAGCCAATATATTTAAGGGGTCACTACAGTAACTTATCTCACCAACATGTATATCTAAACCAGATCATTCAATCAATCACATACACACACTGAGAGTGACTATATCTCTTCACCAAATGTAAAGGAAATCTAATGAGTGAACAGATGGTTTAGGTTAGCTGAACCCTACCTGTTTTCACTAGTGCTGTAATTTGCAGTAACTTCATCTGTTCTCTGACTTCCAAGAACAAAACCAACTATTTGAGAAAGCTGTGGAAAACAACAAAGATGGAAAAAAAGAATGTTTGGGGAAAACTTCCTGATTAAGAAGCTGTGAAGGACAATGGACAATGGAATGGCATGCCATGTTCTTTAAATCTTCTACTAGACAAAACACTAAGCTACTGCTGAAAAATTCTAGACTTACTTGGAAATGGACTCCTTATTTATCTCTAACTTCTATGTACCCGAGTAAGAATGAGTAACAGTGGGATGTCAAGCGTTCAATAGAGATAAACTCTTATAGCTCAATAGAATCAACAATGCTCAAAATTTAGTTTCTTTTTTGTAAGGTAATTTCTGGATATGTGAAATCAAGTTAAAGTCCGAACATGTGTCTCTGTCTTCCTTACAAACACTACAAAGAGTACTGACTGGAAGCTAGTATGGATAAACTTCCTCTCACAGTCCAGCCTACCTAAACATTTTACTGCTGAAATGCGACTCTGAGTTCTTCACTGAAACAGCAAATTCCTTTTACACTCAACTTAAAAAACATATAAATTTCAATATCCAACTGAAGCACGTGGTCTACAAGAGCCAGAGAAGAATTTTCTAATAAAAGCATGCAAATGAACATTGTGAGTACATATGTCATGGAAGTCTGCTGTATGCAATGAGAGAGTTTGTTGGAAAGGTATGCAAATGTCTGAATGTCTGTGTTTAATCATAAGTGATAAATTAATAGGGGTCCTCATACTATTTCATTTCATAAGCTAGTGTCTCCACATGTTCTTGTCTCGCTGGTGGCAAACAGAAATTGCAAGTTTCTCAGCACAAAAGGAGAAGGGAGCTGAAGATTTTCTCATGAAAGCAAGTGGGAATATTTTGTGTAAGTGAAGAACAGCAAGTCTGTAGGACTGCAGAGTCTGTTGACACAGGATTTAAAAATAAAGTGCCTTTCTTCTGGCCTAATTACAAGATGTACTCTTCAGATGCACTGAAAGTCAGAAATTTGCAGAGAAGAACAGTAAAAAGGTTACTGTATAGGAAATACAGATGTGGGATTTGAAGTACAAGGGTATAATAGCACCTTCACAGAAACCACTCTGCTGAAACTTAAGCAATTTGTCAGCTGGCAATATGGGGGTTCTTGGCCTCATAGGTTTCAACGCTAGGGGAAGAAAAAAAAAAAAAAGCTGACAGATGGGATATTTTACATCTGTAAGGTGATGTATCATTATGTCTGAGTTAATTAAAAGTTCTTCTGTTGGAAGAAAGATGTGCTTTGAAAGATTTTGGCATTTAATATGATGATGTGTTTTTTCACTGACAAAAGGAACTTAGCTTTGTATGATATACTGTGCTCAAAAATTTATTTCGGGGCAAAATAAAATGTGAAATTAAATTTGTTTTTTAAATAATTCACTCAAGCAAATGAAGATGCTAAATTATGTAAGAGCATGTGTGTCTTTTTCTCTTGGCAATAAATGAATGGGATTTGCAAATGGAAAAAAGTGCTTAGCTTTGAAAATGGAGGGTCCAATTCACAAAAGCCTTTTATATCATTTGTGCAACTGTACTTAGCCTGCTGAGAAAGTGTGCTGAAAGTGGTTGCGGTCACAGTCCTGCTTCTGCTTATGTACTGATTTCTAGGGCTCAGTTCAAAAGTGTAGACACAACTTTGTTGTTTATTCCATCTAGTGCCAGACAAAATTTAATAGAATACCCTACTTGCTTCAGAAAAGTGCAGGTCTCTGCTAACTTCAGTGTCACATCTGCTTCCCTTGCTAAATGTCTTAGTCACACTAAAGCCTCTGGAAAGCAATCTTTAGGCAACTGAATCACGATCTGTGTCTCTACAGCTCTTCCAGGGACCGAGATTAAGTCCTGTGTAATGGACCCTTCTAGAGCTTATACTGTCTGTAGACCCTCAGATCGAGATGTGGGTGGTACTCAAAACGCATATAGCTTTAGCTCTCTCTGTACAGGAACACAGTTATGGTCTGTCTTGACTGGCATTTCTGGTTCAGAACTGTGCCTCATTACAAAACTTGCAAACTTCATGGATTTCAGCTAAACTTGGATTTCCAAACACATCTCTGTATTGCACTTCACAGGAGCCAGCCTGGCCTAGGAAAGTTGAATCTTCAGGTGACTGTGCCATTTCTGAGTCTGCATGGCTCGAAGGAGCTGCAATTTGTGGCTTATATCATTTGTAATGGACAAATTTGTTTCTAAATACAAATAATGAATGATTAATTGTTATCTGATGAGAGGTGGCTGGTAGCCTTATAATTGTATTCTGATTAGCATACTGGTAGATGAATTTTTTACTCTAAGTGTAAATGTTGCCTTGTCTTCAATGTAAGCATTTTATATTAATTTACACCAGTTCTAGGAAAATGCAAGCTTGGCATTTTGTTCTGACTTGGTAGCAACTTTGTAATCACCTGATGCTTGCCTGAATCATCACAAATGACACAGGGAACTAGCAAATCAAGTAGTTAATTCTGGTGAACTGTTGGTTGGTTGGTTGGGTTTTGGGGTTTTTTGTTGTTTGGTTTGGGTTTCAGTTTTTTTTGGTGGGTGGGTTTTTTTGGTTGGTTGGTTGGGTTTTTTTCCTAATAATGAACCTGAACCTCAGTCATACATAATGGCTACTTCTATATCAGTCGACTAAGATGTGTTCTTGGGTACTGGAAATTGGGTATTTACACTATTGAATCGTTAGAAAAGTCCTTGATAATTTTTTACCCTATAACAGCTAGAACTCTAAAATATTTATTATGCATGGTTTGAGATTCAGCAGAGAATAATGAATAGAAATGTTAAATGCTGTTCTTTTTTGAAGTCTGAAAATTTAATAGGAAGGACATAGGTGCTTGGCAGATACTGGCCTCAATGACAGCGAATACTCTCAAGAAATTTGCTAGTACAGAAATCGGCAAAAATAGCTAAAAATACAGTGTAATTACTCTTTTCCTACTGATCATTATTTATCGTTTGGCAGTTTTAGATTCATCATCTTTTAAAATTTATCTTACAGCATGATGAAAGTAGTGATAATCAAGAGGCCTGTTATTTTGTTTGCATGTTTCTGTGCTTGCAGACATTTTCTATGCAATTGTAAAGCTGATTGATCAAAACTGACCATAAATGCCAAGACAGGGACCCGTCATCTCCCTAGATAATAGCATAATAATACTTCAAATATTGATTTATATCAATTTTGTTATATTTGAAAATATTTACTTTTAATAGCCACTATGTCTTTCAAATTTGTGCTTTCACATCAACAACTTATTAAACATTACCCTTTTCCTCAAGACTACCTGCTTCTCCTGCTAGCATCTTTGCTCCAGACTTTTTCCAGAGGACCTTTCAGAAGTCCAGCTAAATTACATTTAACAATTCTTTATCCATTATTATTTCAATTCTTCTGAACAAAATGAGGCTCAAGCAGTACAATTTCCTTTTACAGAAGCTCTGTTGTTTCTATTGTATTATGCTCATTTGTGTGGTTTATAAGTCTCTTTAAATGTGTTTTCAGCTAATTTACCTAATACTAAAGTCATGTTCACTGGTCTATAATTTTCAGGCTCACCCCTAACACAACATTTAAAGATGGCTACAATACCGGCTACCCTCCAGTCTACTAGCACAATAGTGGAGATTAATGAGTATTTTTTGTTTGCAATTCAGTTACTTTGATAGGGATTTTCAAAGGTCGCTAATGCTGTTAGGTAACCAAATCCCATTAACATTTAGTGAAAAATGTGCACTGTACTCCCAGAGCTTCTCTGGAAAACTCCTCATTTTCAGTCATAAGTGCTCCTCAGTGAATACTGTTTCGTCCTAGTTACACAATGATATGAATTCACAGTTTGGCATAGCACCTTTCTTTTTGATACAGCATCACTTTGGCTACATCAGCAGTGATGTGTATTGCAGAAATCATTAATTCCTTTTTGTCTAAAGCATAAAGTGGTAATAACGGTGTGGTCAGTTTAACTCATTTCTGAACCAGCCGCATACTCTGACCCTTCCATTTCATGCTAATTACTGGGTTCTAGTCAACATATCTGCAAATGTCAATAACTTTGTTACCCTTTGACAAATTCCTCTTCCTTGCCTATCAAGGACTTCTTCCATCCTTTGCAGTTTGTTATTCCCTGTTCAGTTGTTACCATATAATGTCAATATTACCTGCATGTACCACAGGAGTTCTAACCTGTTGCCTTCCACTGATTGTTCTTAATTTAATGCTTCTTTATGTTGACTTAAATCCTGAAGTTTTGGACTAGACCTAGAAATGTGAAGTTCCCATTCCACTGCAGGTTTTTTAAAGCTTATTGATAGCTGTCTGAGTTCACCTATGTACAGCATCTTTTCTAAAGAAGCTGAGATACTTGAACATTACAAGGGATCTTATAAGTCTGTATTGAATAATGAAGTACAGCAGTAAAAGATAAACTTGGTGCAGCTTTTAAACTATCTTTTACAGTCCAGGGGAAAAAAAAAAAAAATAAAAAAAATTAAAGATTAAACTTTAACCCAAAGAGCACCTTGTTTCTTCAGTGGAGTTCAAAATCATTTGGAGAAATTCTGTCACACAGACAATTGTATGTGACCACTATAGCTGTAAGACACAGAAAAAGTTGATCAACATATTGGTAGAGTTGATATTGAAGGTAACGTTGGCATTCCTAAGACCATACAAGAAAAACCTGTGTAGGTTTGTGTCTTACAATCAACACATTTTACCAGAGGATAAAATTTGACATAAAATACTAATTATCCCTTTTGACCATTAATAAATCACACAGAAAAAGTGCAACTTCTACATCTCAGTCTGTTTAGTCAGAACTAGAAATGGAAAATGTCTTTTTTTTTTTTTCTTAAAACTATCAGTTCTGACACAGAGATTCTAAACTGTTCTAATGTTCTATCTAGACACTAGGAAGAACTGACTTTAATACTGCAACTAGTATAACACACAATAAGCAATGTTCAAAACACAAGATGATGCTCTTTGAAGTAGAGTATAACTATTTGCTATCTACATAACAAAAACATAGAATGACTATTTTCTGTAAATGAATTTTCAGTTACTTCTACTGTAACAATCTTATCTTTAAGTGGTTGCTTCTTTAGTAAATTATTATTGTGTTGGATCTAGATAGAATAGTGTATTTTTTCTCTTATTTGCATCCAGTTTGTTTCAGTGGGAGAAAGGAGGATCAGAACTTTTGACTTTTGATGAGGAATAAAGAACAAGTTTTCCTGAATCACAGGGAAGATATTGCTTTTCTGCCAGTATTCTCAGCAAAAGTTGACTGAATTAAAACAATTATGTTTGGTCACAGAATACTTAACATGGAATGTTTGTAACAGATTTATCAGAGGCTTCAGAGTGTCTGTAAATATATGTTCTTGACCAAAATTTGTATTTTTAATTTTTTTATGATCATGTTTTATAATGCAGTCAGAAGTATCCCTGCAGCTAGTTTACTGGTTTCAGTACAGATGGGGGAAAAAAGTCAAGGAAAAACTTCCTGGTTCCTATTCTAATACGACTGGAAGGAACTGCAACTACTGTATTTGCAGGTGTTTCACAGAAAATTTCTGGCCCACATTTATCAATATTATGTTAGAAAACTAAAACCCACTGAGGTCAAGAGAAGGGATTTTTTTACTGTGAAGTTTAATAGAAACAGGATTGGATCTTATTAAGCCAGAGAATACATAAGATTGAAAATGTGCCATCTTGAGGACTAGAGGTTTTGCCAAGATGGGTTATTATTTAAATTTAAATTTATACATTTGTGTGACTGAACAACATTTGTGTATGTTAAAGTTGGATATGGAACACTGAGGGACAGTAGCGTCAATTTGAAGTGATTTGAAAATGAATCTGTATAACGTTCGTCCATCTTAATTAGTTTTATGAATCTTGCCAAAAAGTCTGTGGTTTAGACTATCGACATTATGTACAGTATTATAATACTGACTTTTTTATAGGATCCTTGTGATTTCTAACATTTGAAGGTCTAAATTTTACAGAATGCCTTTTATTAAAGTAAATGAGGCTTCTAATAAAGCGTTATGGTTTAGAGATATGAGATACAAAAGAACTCTTTGTTTCCAAATATTTTAATTTATATTTGTTCTGCTCCAACAGGAGTACATTTTAATTTTGTACTAAACAAAGGAGATACTAAAAAAAACCCACCCCACACCTATGTGCACTCATTACTACTGAAATGACGGCTTAAATGGGGACAAAGCAGTAAAATGAAACTAAATATTAAAATGCTGTTCTCTGTATCAGCTTCCCAGTTTCTGTTTTAAATATTGGTTGCAGGAGCCAAAGCAAATATGCATCTGCTTTGCATTGCAAACTGACTTGACACATTGAACAGACTATTTAATCTGCTTTGGACACACAGAATACCAATCACCATAATACCTAGGTGCTGTTATAATGCCTAAGAGCATTGAAGATTTGTGCTATGATGTTTAACCTACTGCGTATTGAATTTGTGTTGTGATGTTATTCCAATGAATACTAGATTGTGTCATATACAAAAGCTTCAGCTCTATGATTGCTATATCCAGCACCTACATAGCCCTTTAAGTTTGTAAATCCATCCTTCCTTCCTTCCTTCCTTTCTTCCTTCCTTCCTTCCTTCCTTCCTCTTTTCTTCCTATCGTAAAAATTGAAGGTCAGTTCATAGTTGCTACTTTATGAGAATCTTCTCAACAAATAGTTCTTCTAGTATGGAAATTTTGTTTACCATATGCCATGGATTTTAGTTTTCTTTTACTCCTTCTTCCTCTTTCTGTGTATGTGACTTAGAAACATAGAAGTAAAATGGACAGTCTGGGTTGGCAAGTCCAGACATCCTGCTTGTGCACAATCATAGCAATACTATCCATCTTATGCTATTTATCTCTGGTTGTTTTATTGTGTTCATTCTGTTACCTTTTTCTTATTTTTTCACCCCTATAAGACTCTCACTTTGAAAAATAAGCACCTCCTTCCCTTGTTTCATGTTGCTTATTCTTTCCTCCATTGTATTAATTGCTTTGGAGGCTGTTTCTGCTACTTTACTGCCTCTTTTGTCTCCCTTCCAAATCCTAAGAATATGGGGTAATTAAGTAAGTAAGAATTACACCATGGGGTAATCAAGAACTACTATATCGCAGGGTCCTGAGAAACAATTGGCTTAGATGGTTCATATGAAGTTTTATTCCCTTTTAGATACTTCTGCCAGGCTGCTATTTGATAGCAACGACAGTCAAAGGCAGATTTTGGCCTCAGCGGTAGAGCTCTACTCTGAAAAGGAAACGTAAAATTGACAGGGTAAGATTCTGTGCTCACTGTATCTCTGTGAAGGTAGACTGGGTACGATCAGCTGACAGAGAAGATCAGGCTGGACTCAGAATTGCACCGAGCTCCTTCCTTTACATTTCTTTCCATCATCATGCGTAGGAATAAAAGGAAGAGGAACACTGTGAGCTGGTGGCTGATGCTGCAGTTGCCGGTGAATGGTTGGGTCCCCGACAAGGCCCTGGCCCACAGTAAAGGTAACTGAGCAGAATGTGGATGTAACATGTGAAACCAGTGGACAGGACAGAAAACAAGTGAGAAAAGGCAAAACTTCAAAGGTACCTGAAGAGACGCTTTTGTGGAGTAGAGTCTGGTACACTAGTAGAGCCGACTGCACTAGTGTACCAGAATCTGTTGTACCGTATAAGGCTGAGATTACCTAGGTAACAGTATCAGAAATTCCAGACTTGGATATGGATGTAGGAAAAGTGGGATCAATGGGAAAAAGTATTGTTTATTTGGGAGGAGCTTGGGGTGGGGAAAAAATGGCAAAGAGCTGGGTCAAGAAACAGGAGGAAGGTTAGCGAGGTACGTTAACAATGTGATCAATGTTGTAAGGGTACCTGTGGGCAGCCTCAAAATTGATCACCGCAACCTAATCGGGACAATAAACCACCCTGTTGTTCTAACAATACTACAAGACTCAAACCTGCTTAAACAGTCAAGGTGACTGCGGTGGTGGTGGTTTCCTTGACTAGAAGGAGATCAGTTAAGCAAGATAGAGCCTCCTGGTATCACCATGCTGGTACCCACTCCTGGCCTGGAAGCATAGACAGATACCTTCTCTTCCAAAGAGCAAAGATAAGTGATTTACTTCCCAGCTCTGTCATAAACATCCTCTATGACCTTTGATATACTGTTATCTGGACTGGCCTCTCTCTTTCTCATGCTTTTTCTATCTTCTTTCAAGCAACAGCACTTCAGTGCATGAACTGATCTCTTTCTACATATACAGTCTTATGGATCATTTATCACCAGTGGCTCACCAAGCTCGGTTTCTTCATGAGTTTAACATGCATACTGATGAATTAGACCCTCACTGATGTCTGCAAACCTCTGCCGCTCCAGATCTTGATGTCAGGTTACCTTTTCAACCTCATTGTTTTAGATATACTTATGCAGTTAGAATCTGCCAAAATCTAGCAAACAAATCCTCTTCTACAAAAAAGAAAAATAAAAACCTGTGATTGGGAATTATTCAGCATCTCAATATTTGGATTATCAACAAGCTTTTCCTGTAGGCACTTGTATTTGCTAAAAATGTTGATTTTCTGACTATGAAAATCAGGGCTTTAAGACATGTTTCAAGTTAGTTACCCAAAGTGAAGGTATTTAATCATTATAATTCAGCTCAATTTCCTAAACAGTGCACAAGAAAGAAAGAAAATAAAATGGATTAAATCACTCTACTGGTCCCAGCTAGTGTAAACAAGATTAAAAAATAATTGAGTATATATATTTATAACTAGCATAAAAAGTTATGACCATGATTCTGAATGCAGATATTGAATTGATTTATTGAGGAAGCCATGCGACCTTTTTGTACTCTCTCTTTCTAAAGTGGAATTGAGCTTGGACTAGAACTGAAATCACAAATGAATTTATGCTTTGCAACTTATTTTTTTAGTGCAATGCAAAGAACCATTTCAGGGTCTCGGTCACCAGCAGAGAGTAAATTTGGAAACTGGTGGTATCATTTGATCTATACAGATATCTGTCTTAGATCAACTTGTCAGAGGTAATGAAGAAGATCATTAAAATTGTCTGATCTTCTCCATAAGCTTTTTATGGCTCTGATTAAGTGACTTGAGAGCATTATGCTATGCTTGAGGGGGTAAATTGACTCTTTGTTGCAATAGTCTTATTAATTAAACCTGCTAGAAATCTTGGAGTCTTTTGCTGTATCCAGATTGTTTGTAAATACTTTAATTTATTTGAATGTGTATATGTTTTCAATGTAAACTTTGTTTCCTTTTCCCCCTTTAATCCTAAAATAGGCTTTGCTTCTAGGAAATAGAAAGCAAAAATAGAAAGCCCAGATTTCTGGTTCAATAAATTGTTTGGATAAGTTTATGTAAACTACCCTTCTTCAGCTGGTAGAATTTGGAACACTAATTTGAAATGTCTTGGAGGAAAACTGTGGATATTTCCTGTTTGCGGAAAGTCAGATTCAGAAATCTATAAGTTTACATATTTTAAATATTTTCTGACATCTTTGATACATATACACTCAAAAATTGTCATATAGAAAATTATATGACAGCTAAAGCTGGAGAGTCTCCACTATATTGTTTTTTTGTTTGTTTGTTTTTGGTTTTTTTTGTCCAAAATTCTACTTAAACTGAAAGCTTTTAGGAAGTAGTCTAACTTCAGCATGAATTAAATTTCTCATTAAACTGAAAGACTCATTCAGCAAAGAATTGTTAAAAGCCTAGGGGTCTGTGTGCTAGGTCTAGGATATAGAAAGGCAAAATTCAAGTCTCTGATTCTTCCTGGAAATCTGAATCGTAATACTGATCACTTGTTCCTGATTTGGCTGAAGAGAGGTAAACCATTCTGACTATTTTCCATTTGAATTTTTTGTATGTGTAACTAAGTAGTTATTATGGCAGGATTCATACTGAACCTAACTCTCACAGATCATTGTGCTTTTGAGCAATGGACAATTTTGTTACTGATGAGGGCAACACTTTGGGTTTTACTGTGTGTGAGATTTTTTTACTTATCCTAAGAACATTCATAGAATAGAAAAGTTATATTCTTTTCAACTCTAATGACAATATGTTAGTCTTTGTAATAAAACAGAATACTATCCTGTTGGTAATTTTGTTTTTAAATTCTCTTTCTCCATGTCAAATTAGGACCTGTTTGGAGAAATGTGGGTTAAATTCATTCATGGAAAATTCCACTTTAAAATAATGATGAATATTCCATATAAAATAAAGATAATCAAACAAGGAAAAATACATATGTGACACTGTGTGGATAAGAATAAGGGCAGCATAATTTTCAAAAATATGTTTATGTAAAGTATAAATAACAGTATAAGTAACAGATACACTATTAAAGAAAAGTTGCTGTGATTCCATTCCCACAGGATGTTAAACTTATGGGCACTCTAAGCCTTACGGTAAATGTTAAGCAGGCGTCCTAGCCTGTAACTAAACCCCTAAGCTTCTAATAGTATTTTCTACATTTTTTGCTCTTCTTTCACAGAAGAAATTCACTTTAACAATCCTATTTTTAACTTCGCTGAAAGTGGAAAAAGGCATAGTCCTCTCAGGGAATTACCAATTCAAAAATTAAACCTTGTAAAAAGGAGGAATGAATCAGGCATTCCTCTGACATCTGGTACTGGTCAGAGATCTCTGCACCAGTTCAAAGGTGATTTGTACAGTGGCACAGTCAGTGTATTGCATTCTGATAAAGAAAACACTTCAGGAGTTATTTTTATTGAGTTCTGTGTATTACAGCCTGAAACATTGGATTGGAGGTTTTTTTGTTTACTACTATAAATATTAATTATTTCAAGAGAATTTCCAGCTAAGGTGGAAACTTGATGTCTTAGAAGTTCTTCATATAAATGCAGAGCTAGTTGGGACGTCATGGAAGTGATAAGCCTAGATGAGAGAAATAACCAAGTGGACTGCTGACAGTATTTCTGCTTTACATGACCTTCTCCTAGGAGCTGGTACTTCAGGAACTGTTTCATCTCTGGTTTGCTGAGAATGCAGAGCCTCGCTCTGCCCTCATAGACTGGAGTAGCACCCAGTTCTTGCTAATCAGGCAGCCTGATTTGGGATTTTTGTTGACAAAGGTCTGCTGTGTTGACTGTAGAAAGCTCTGTTCCTCTTAGCTCGCAGCTTCTCCTCAGATTTAATAGTATAGGAAAAAGTTAGCCTCACATATCTACTACTTGGGAATGATCACTTGCTCACAAAGTATCAGTTAGCAAATGTGAAAGCAATCATCTTCCCTGCCTTCATCAGACCTATTCCAACGATTTGGGTACTCCAGTCTTCACCCATTCTTTTAGAACATGCATGGTTCTCTCTGCTCCTCTCAGGAATCTAAAGAAATGAACAAAAAAAGTTTCATCTTAAGTGCCCTGGGAGTTGAATTGCTACAGGGCTTATAACTCCTCAGAGGAATGTCTTGTTAGTGCAACCACCCTTCCTCTTTTTCCTATGTCTCTTGTCCAACTGCTGCCAGTCACTTTTTCTTCCCTGTTGCTCTCCCAAACTTTCCTATGGAAAGGCTGGCTGTCCCAATGACCACAGACTGCTAATGGTGGGTCCAATATGATGATCATGGCTAAAGACAGAGCTCGGGTGGAAAAAAAAGGACAGAGAATAGGGTCTCTTACCACTTTACAAGCACGTTACCTTTCAACAGAGGTGTCTTTGGGCCCTGGAGATAAATCAACAATTGAATTAAGATGAATTACTGGCTATGACTGGAATTAAAGTCAGTTATTAAAAGTAAGTTACTGGTAGTTTCTTACCCATACAGAGTTACCTTTGAATTAGTTATCAATCAAAATGATTTGTGTATATACTGAGCCATATAAGAACAACAAATTGTTCTATATTTTTCATTTTACTCTTGTCTTTCCTTTGCCTATAGTATATAACAATTGCTGTTGTTAATTTATATATTCTATTTTAAATATGCTGTTATCTACTTGATAAAAGGCAACAGCTATTATTTACTGTATGATCCCCTTAGCAAGTAAATTCAGAAGAAGACAATCTATGTTCAAATCCTTGTGTAAAAGTCATTCTTTAGTGTAGTTCAGTTCAAGTGCTCTTCAAATGAAGATGGTTCTTTAACTATGGTATGTGAGATATAAGGGTTTCTCAGCTGCCCCCCAGCCTGCCCTGCTCCCTGGCTGGGGGCTGGTGTCGAAAGGTGATGGGATGGGTCCCAGCCAGCAGGTCCCTGCCCTGCTGCCCCCCCTTAAGGAGCCCTCTCCACTCCTTTCTCAAATACCTGTAAAATTAAAGTAATTTTGGAAAAGAAAGCCTTACATATTCCAACATAGCAAATGCATTTGCATGCTACGTGCAGATTTCAATTTAAAAGAAAAAAAATCTGTAGCCTGCACTGTATGTTTGTCTTCATTTAAAACACAATTCTGTGAACAGAGGCATGGAGTGCATTTTTCACTTAGCAGCTTTGTTTCAATGATGAGGTCAGAGCTGATGCATTGTTTGCATCCTATCTCACAATGACACATACTTTAGTAGCAGTCTCAGTCATTTGGAGAGCCAGTCATATGAAGAAAATTCTCCTTTTCTTCAGGGAGTGAACATTTTCACATCTCCTTGAGTGCTGTTTAAATGAATTGCTGTATTCATTTAATCATGTTGAAATAAATTGTAAGAGACTTTCTTCCTTCCTCAAATCTAATGCTCATTCTATGTACAAAAAAAGAACTCCACTACTTCTTATTTTATTTTCCTATTACTACATGGAAAATAATGCACTGAACAAAATGTTTTCTGTAGTATGCAGAGTCCATAACCAAAGCAATGAAAGAAATCCATGTGTTTACAATGTTACTCAGATTAAAAAAAAAAAAAAAAAAAAAAATTACCCGACACCCACAAAAACAAAACCAACCAAACAGAACATAAATTGTAATTTCAACAACATAGGCAAACTTTTAACAACATGAGATACATGTATTGTATCAACATCTCTAACTTTTCTGTGATATTAGGGTTAAAAGAAAGCTAACATTTGCTCTCTGTCAAATTTTGCTTCTTCCCTGGATGGGGGTGGGGGGTTTCTGTCATTTTGGCTTTTGTGACCATCCTTCACCTTGTAAGTGAGATTCATTAATCTTACAATGAATTTTAAATCCCCAACACTGACATCTATTAAGTCTTCTTATTTGAGAAATGAGCTGGCAGTTGGAAGTGTAATAACAAGAAAAATAAATGAGTGTTACTCTGAGGACTACAACAGACCTTCAGAAAAATGTCTGTTTTCAACGCAGGATTATTTCCACAAAACGTCAAATCCTTCCCATTTGTGAGGTCACCAGCGTTTCATCAACAATTACCCCATATTCTAGTTGGGTAAGATAAAAACTCTCACTGAATTCAGTTAATGTCTAAAATGTTTATAAATGAGCTTTTATTAGACAAAGTCCAAAGAGTTGAAGGAAAGTTGAAGAAAGTATCCCCTAAAATCTAAGCATCTATTCAGCCATTGCAGTAAACTCCCTAGAAGCGTAAAAGAAACGACAAGTTTGTCGTAAAAGATATGACAACCCTGTATGTCATAGTAAAATCAGTTTTGATAAACTACAAAAGGAATGAGCAAAGGGGGAAATCACTGTGAAATTTTTGTGAATAGATGATGATTTTCTTGAATACAGACCACCTGAGAGAATACTGGCATGCAGTGCAAGTTGTTTCATAAAATCACGTTGCTGACAACCTTTTCAATGAGTTGACTTCAGAACTAATGAACAATCTCTCTAAAAGAGTAAATCAGTTCAATTGTTATCCAGTGCTAAGCAATACAGTGGATATATTAAAAGGCAAATTCTTCTCCCTTTATTATACCACAATGACAGAACTTTGTAATAATATTTTTATTGTCATTTCAGTAGTTTTATTGCAGATCAGAAATTTCACTTACTGAATAAAAGAAACTCTCTTAAAAGTAGGATTTATTTTTTTAAAAAAAAAAAGAAAATTAGACAGCAGTGTTTGAATTTATGCACCATTTTACAAAGCTGGATTGTTTTGTAGTGAAGCAAGAAGTACTGAACTGACAATCTATTTGTAAATTATCATTCTCTGAAAACTAGACTGTTGTGTGAATGTAGCAGGTGTTTTCCTTATAGATGGACTGAGAGATGTAATATTTTTCTTTTTTTTTTTTTTTTTAATAGTGGTGAAAAATCAGTATTTCTTGTTTTTTTCATGATAACCTTTTAACATCAGACAGAGCAGCCTTCTGCATTACATCAATAAACAATCTCCAGCAAACAGTACAGATTCAAAGAGCTCGGTCATACATGAATCTGGGTGGAAAGCTAAGTTCAAAATAAGTATACTGAGTTCATTGCCTTTAGCTGCAGAAAATACCGAGTTTTTGTGGATTTGCGACACTAGAGGAGGTCCCCTGGATACGGTTCCAACTGGTATTAGAATTCTCATTTGTCCTGATGACCTGTACGTACACACTGTGTGTGATTTCTGAATAGCCAACTGGTTTCTATCATATAATTAAAGTTGGCACAGATTATTTACTAACAATATTTCATAGACTTTGTCAGGAAAATACCTTTTTTATCTTGTTATAATTTACAGAATTCCAAATAAGTTTCATGTACTGAATAAAGAGAAAAAATAAAAAATAAAAATATGCAAAATATTTCTTTAAGGTAAATCAATATATTTTATTTAAGTTTTCCTTTTTTATTTGTTATTTTTTAATTATAAATTAAGTTTCTACATGAAAAATAATTTCCTGATTAATTATGAACTTTTTTATTTTCTTTTTTTTAAAAAAAATCCAAATTGTAGATTTGAAAGCTTCAAAACATCCTTTTTCTCACACTATTCAAAAAAACTTATTTGTCAAAACCAATTATTTCCTGCAATACACAGACACACACATGCACACACACATATATATGAAAAATTGGCATTGTCAAAGTAAAGCAAGCCAAGGAAGGTGATCCTTCTCTTCTGCTCAGTCCAGGTGAGTCACACCTGGAGTGCTTTGTCTAATTCTAGGCTTCCCAATATCAGAGCGAGCTGGACACACTGGAGCAAGTCCACTGATGAGCAAAAAAGATTATCAAGTTCTTGGATCATCTGTCATACAAGGAGAGGCTGAGAGAGCTGGGACTGTTCAGTCCGGAGAAGAAAAGGCCCAGAGACATCTAATTAGTGTGTAAAAATACTTGGTGGGGTATTCCAACCTCGATGACTCTGGGATTCTGTGATATGATCACTGTTACATCAATCAGTATGCAAATATTCTGCTAGCGTGTTAAAAAAAATAAAAAAAGTCCTTCCTAAGAGGAATACTCTTTGATGAAGAGTTTGACTAACAAAAGGTCTTTTTCCTTCTTTTTGTATTTAGCCAAACATACAGGTTCACATAATCAAAAGCAATATCAAAATTATTTTTTTTTCTTAATTTTCCCCTTACTTTTTTGTAAGCAAGGGTAAGCCTTAAACTAGGTTGTTAGCTTCTCATCTTGGATCAAAAAAATAACCATTTTCCTGAATAGTCATGAAGGTCATTAAAATTATTAACTACATTATTTACTAGTGACAAAGTATTTCCATCTCATCTGTGAGATATCTTAAGCGTTCTTCTAGAAATGAAAGCAAAACACGGTTTATAAGATCCACAATGATATATAGTTATGGCATCACTGCAATGTAATGATCAGCTGTCTTCATCTAGAGGTTTTATGCACATAATTAAACATATAAGATGTAGAAGAGATCTCCGAGAAACATTGCCTTAGCTGGGACTGTGAATGATGGAGACAAGTGGGTATCTCCAGATAGCAATTTATTCCACCTGAGAATTATTATTTTAGGATAAAATATATCACCCCTTGGAGATTTCCATCTCTTTCCACTTGCAATTAAGAATATATTCTCTTTACTGATTATATCAGCTTAGAAGTTATCTAATCTCATTAGATAAATTCTATGAAGTGATGTGAACATTTTATGCTGAAATGTCAACAATCTGCCAAGGAGACTGAGAGTTTTGTACACAGAAGCCACTGGGCTTGTCATATACATCTCAATAGTTTTTAATTCTGCCCTGTGGCCACCTTTGTCAACAGGGCTTCTGGAAAAGTCATTAGCAGTCAGTTAACACTGGCAACAGACCAATGCAGGTATTGTCCATTTCAAGTACAGTAAGCACAATTTACATCTAATTTCTACTCCTTGAATCAAATCATGACCCTGCAGAAGCTTCTTTTCTCCTCACCTATTCTTTGTTTCTAGGTCAGGAGCATTCATACAGAGTTCTTCAAAGAGATTTTGTCCTCTGCAGTTTCCCAGAGCTACACTGTATGTCTGAATGTGTTCGGAAGTAGAAATCTGTTTTTCAAATCTAGCTTCAGAATTTGGATGAAAAGTCTTCTGGTATTTATACTGACATATTACTCTCAATGCCTTTTTTTTTTTTTTATGTTAAGCACGTTATTTTAGTAAGAGATGTCACTTGAACCTTCATTCATTAGAGTTCATTGAACTATGCAGGCATTCATTATGTCTGTGAATTAGTGAATCATTCTAGATTTGACCCTTATTTACTTCTGAATAACATTAAAAACTTCTGAACAGGAATTCAGATTGTAAGCTTTGCTTATTCATATAGTGCTAGTCAGCAAAGAGACATTATATTTTCACTAATTCTATGACTGTAATATTTCAAAGAGAAGATTAAAGAACAAATCCATTATGTCTTTCTGGTAAATACATTGGCCTCAGAATGAGTTCATATGGTACTCAGGAAGCTTCTTGCATTGTGAATGTTTTCAAGAGTTCTCAGAGAACATTCATTTGATCTTACAAATCTCACAACATATTGGACTGGGAGCTTTTATTTGGGGAAAAATAATCACAAATAGTGTTTTCTTCATTCTCTGATATAGCCAGTACTGAAGCTGTTGACATTTACTCTCAGGATTAGAAGCTAGCTATCTTTGGTACTTCCCAATATGGTTTGAGCTCCTTGGCTTGAAACACTCAGTCTCTTGATTTGTTTGTTTGCTGAAAATAGATTGGGCATGGTGGCTGCGTAATTTAGACACTTCTGCACATCTCCTGAACTGTCAATTGGTTTTTGTTCAGCGACTCAAGACAAAAGCTGCTCCCTACTGGTATCCCAGCAAAGAAGTCCCACATAGCTGGACATGAACTATAAACAAACTGGTCTTGCATGTGGTCAGTTGCCTATAGAAATTAGCGTTCTGTCATCAGGATATCCCAATGGGCTAAGCTAACTGAACATGCCACATGTCACATACATGTAAATACCTTGTGCTGAAATGCAGCTCTTTTTGTAACTGGGGTTCAATCTTTCTTAAGCATTTACCCAGGAGACCAGCAAAAAGTCATTGCGTAGTAGCAATGATCTTTAACTAAAGGTTGAACAAGAATACATTGGAAACCTCAGGGATGATGAAAGGCATGGGAAGAGTGTTGCATATTAGATTCTGTCCTTACTGCAGATGCCATTGTATTAATAGAAGCTATAATTCAGTGGGAAAAAAATAAAAGGCTTTCATCTCGCAGTGACTTCCTGGCAGGTTTGAAAATATATCCTTGATTTGTCTTTGTGTTTCTCACAAAAGTACAACAGACCAAGACAGTGGTGTTCTTATTGATTTTTTGCTGTTTGACAGAACTGCTGAGTTTCAGTGGCTTTTTGCATACACCTTCAATTAATCATTCAGGTAGATGGTGTCCAGCTGAATGTAACCTTACACCACTACATTTGTTCACTGTTTCCTGCCATGTGACAGCATTTATCTGATTTGCAGTAAAAATGGGTATAGACCTCAGTGACAATACAGAGAATCCTGAAAAGGATTAACTGCTGTAAATGCAGTAGTGTTAAATGACATAACAAGCACCCAGCTCTATTTCATTAGCATTTCTATTCAAATCATATTTATTAGATACTTCTCTTAGCAACTGCATAAGTTACAGTCTCCAGGCAAATTGCTCTATGTTGTACTGTCTTGTTACTTATTACAAACGCTTCTTTACAGCATTACCATGGAAAAGGCAAAGTTTGCAATGCAGGTCTAACACCGGTTAGATATAAAAGTGCTCATCTGTCTCATCAATGCAAATGATATCAAGGAGTAAGGAGCCAATTTGATCTGACAGGAAACAGTTTTGACATGTATGGATATGGTGGAAGGCCATGACGTGGCCTGTGGTGGAAGCAGAAATCCTTTAAGTCCTCTCTTCTGCCACAGTCCACAGAATCCTTCCAGCCCACAGTCAAGGTGGCAGGGGACACAAAGCTTTACATCTTGCCCATAAACCTTCTCAGCTCCTTCGTGATTGTAAGAATTTGGGCCAGACTGTTCAGGAGGACAGCATTTTAAAAAGTTAATATATCTAAAAAGATCAAACCGAGTTTGTTGATGGATGTCTTGACCCTTTGAATCCTAAGATGGTATTCTGAATTCTTGTTCATATAATGTAACCCTTCGTCTGCTGAATTACCTTTGAGTTTGGGCCTTTTACCAACCTATTCAGAGCTTACAAGTGCACAGCAATTATTTGTTGGGTAATATGCTTATTAGATACGTATGTTGGCCAATACCTGAGACTAATGTGTTACTAGACCAATCATTAACATGAAGGTGCTTGACGACTGCTACCCAGAGACCCTTCAGGCAGGGGGAGGAGTGTCAGCCTTCGAACAAGGCTCTTGCTGAGTTCTACCTTTCAGTTCTCTACCTTTTTTTTCTCAGTATTTTATGTTGTTTCACATCATTGCTATTTTTTCTCTTTATTCCCTGAGCTGGTAACTAGTATTGCCTCAAAAATTTCTCCTCTGCCTTTGTTGTTTGTTTTTTTTCTTTTCTTGTCACGCATATCTTCAGCATAGGAACTCTGCCACACCTCAGCAACAACTTTTGCAGTAAAACTGAGCCAAGGTCATATAGGTGTGTTTCACAAAGTTGGGCCTTTGTCTGCAGATAGCTGGACCCCCGAACTGAGAGTTACAGCAGGTAGACATTTATAACTGTGGGTATCTGAGAGCTGATCATGGGGAGGGAAGGAGGAAGGGATGGAGAGATGCTCAAACACACTTTACTCACCTTTTAGTCAGACCAGGCAGAAATTAGAGATTTAATTAATTTCTTTTCCACACCTAGTTCCTTTAACCTGCTTTTGAAATTCCATTCAGGTTTTTCAGCTATGACAAATCAAAATAAACAAGTAAAACCATTAAAAAAATCCCAGGAATGCAAGGCTGGAAGGAGTCTGAGATATTCTTTAATATATTTTCTCACCTTTCAGAAAACTCATTCATTAATAACCTCTATCTTCAAAACTATTATTTGGAGGTTTTTGTCCTACCTTTTAGTACTGGAAGACTCTGTTCCAGAACCTGACTGCTCTAAGAGTTGGGATGTTTCTTCTAATTTCCCACTAAATTTATTTCAAGCTGTTCACATCCATTTGTTCCTGTGACAACAGTGGTGTTTCACTTAAATTGTTCTTTTCTCTCCTGATGTTTACCCTGTTGATGTATTTATAGACTAGCTTCTATTCCTTCTCAGGCTTTGTTTCACTAGGCTAAACAGAGTTTTTCTAATCTCCTGTTAAATAGGCAACCTAGCCTTCATTTCATCCCAATATTGTTTCTCTACCTAAAGTCTTTATCTTCATAGCAAAAAAAAAGTCCAAATCTGGAGACAACTTTCAGAGAGTAGAAATTTAATTAACATCTACATTTTTCAGAACTAGTGCAATAAAAAGTAAAAAAGTAGTTACAATAAAAAGTAAAATTTCAGCTGAGCAGTAAAGTATGGAGGGAAACATGCTGGTCCCATGCAGAAACTAATTTTAGACTGAATCATGCTTCATCAGCTTTTTGCTTCTTTCAACTTCTTTTTTTTTTTTTTTATGAAGACAGAATAGCTTAGGGGTAAAAGATAATTTCTGATGATAGTGTTCAAGGTGACTTTGGAATGCTGACCTCTTCCTTTAAAAATGGTGGTCAGTTTAGCATTTACCTGTATAGCAACTACCATTAAAAAAGGTTAACATCTCTCAGCAGTTACCAGGGCTGTCTCTCAGCCTGCATGTGGGAGAAGTGTAGTTAATTTGGTGGCTGTGTGAGGGTGGATGTGTGTACGGGCAAGAGTGAAAGTGTGAGGAAGCAAAATGTGTAGGAGGTAACTGGTATCTCTGGCACTTTTGCTGACAAACACTGATTACTTTCAAGAGAAGCAGTATAGAAAGTTTTAAACAAAGCTGGGCATGGGAAAAAGTTTTTCTGAAAGCATATTCTGTGTAGTCAAGACCCAGGTTCTGTTGGTGCAAATGCATTTTGCTGTGTCCGCTTTTAAGAGTATAGCTTCTGAAGGTCAGTAAAATCAAAAGGGAATTTGTTTTTAATTTTCTATTTCTGTCTAAACATTGTTGTGTGCTCAGAGGACAGAACAATCTTTATAGCCCAGGGATGCCTTGCTACAAGTGTGGGAAATTGCTTTGAGTTTTCTCAATGGGAGAAGCAAGCTGACTCCCAGGATCCACAGCAGAACAAAGACTCTGATTGTACTTGTAGACAGAGGTGCATGTAGCCACAGGATTTCACTGGGAATAATATCTTATTTTGTCTTGTGAGACCCCCATCATATTCTGTCAGCCCTGTCATATGATCACCAGACAGCTGAATGGGATAAGCATGCCATTTTGCTTTTGGGTTTGACCAATTACTCGCTCTCCAAAGAGGAGAGCAGATAGACAGCTGATACATAAGTGGAGTCTCAGCCACACAATAAACAGAACATATCCTTAGTTAGGGGAACAGAGGCTCTTGTTAAATGAAGAAGGCCAGTGGTGAATGGTGAGGCTCAGAAGAAAAAAATCTAAACGAACGGCCATGTTTGCCTCTGCAGTGTTTTCTGCAGCTTCCATTGTATCCTTCTCTCTGTAGCCAAGTGACCTCTAAACCTTGCAAACAGCACACAGGGCGTCTTTTCTTCCTTTTCTGTGTCGACTATTATCCTTTCATCTTGAAAGGTCATTGGGTATTGGCTGAAGAAATATACCACTTAGCTTTGAGCATTCTCCCTGTTTGAAGTGATTTGCCTGTTTGTTTTATAAATGGGAGTCTGTCCACAAACAAATTGAAAATTAGGTAATCGCCTTTTCCAGTCAACATACAGTAGGTGCCATAAGAAGAACAGGTTAATCCTGAAGCAGATTGAAATACTTCATCAGCCACATGCAGGGCTCAGTGGTCTGGTGCAGTGACCAGGCAGTTGGAGGTTCCGTGCAAGCAGTTCCTGCAGGACTGGGGAGAATAAACCATCTAGAGAAACTGTGCTATTTAAGGGTTAGGAATGATTACTAAAATGACTTGGAGGGGCATTTTTTGCCTGAAAGATCATGTGCAGATTGTATACATATTTCAAGTATCATACTGGTAAATCTAGACAAGCTTGAAAAAGTCATTACATTTATCACTCATACAGGACAAGACATGACTGGGGAATCTGAAGTATTGCCTGTCATTTTCCAGTCCTGAGGTGGAATCCTTTTCAAGTATTTTTTACCAATTTGCAAAAGGCATTTTACTTTATTTACATGCAGGTGGTAAAGACACAATGAAGCTGTACAAAAAAGATCAGTTTCTTATCAGTGCACAATTATTACATCCAAGAATTTTTAAATGAAACCCTGAATTTCATGAAATTTGCAGGGAGTGGTGGGGGGTTCCTGAAAATCTTTTGCAGGGTAAACATATTGCCATGTTTAATTAACTTGTCATTTCAGTGAGTTCAAAGACCGGAAAAAGAAAAAAAAAAAGAAAGAAAAAGAAAAAAGATAAAAGCTAGAGGGTTAGATAATTGATGGCCATATTTTAGACTAGTAAAAACATGCATACCACTTTAGTAAGTGGTCTTTGATTGTTGTGATTGTTGTGTTTAACTGAAAAGGAGGTGTAGAGCAAAAGCAACAACTTATTCTCTTCTGGTGTGAATCAGAATAGTCATCTTACTCCTTTTCTTGTGTTGCAACGTCAACATATTTATTATCAGTTCATCTTATTTATTTCATCTGAAATGGAGCAAAAGAAGCACAGTGAAACTGCAATGGACAGAGGAGGACTGTGAGAAGGAAACAGCTGTGAAAGAGAAGACATCAATATATTGATTCTGGAGAAAACCACCAAATTTGACTGCAAAGGCAGTGGACATCAGTAGTGGCTGAAGCAGGAGAAGTTATCTTCATTGCCCATTTATCAAACAAACAGCTTTATCAAAGTAATTCAAAACAAACAAACAAACAAACAAACAAATGCACATTGCTAGGAAGTCTTGGGAATTGCCACTATTTATCAGGCAGACATTTTTTTCCAGAACACTGTCACCACCACAGGTATTGGTTGCCAGAGTTTCCTGCAGCCAGGGATAAAGAGTGCATGTCTGAGGCAGGCGAAAGGACCTCTTGACTTTAGAAGTGGTACTTGCCATTTGGAGGAGAGGTGACTTGATGGAAGGATATGAGTCACGCTCGAGCTGGCGCTCTCTGTGATCTCTGTGTTTTATGGCTAAGTGCAGTTTTTCAGCCCCCTGACATGTCAGGCTTGGCACCTTTCAGAGCTCTAGGATCATTATGTTTTTCAAAGAATTGGAACCTATACATTGTGTGCAAGTTTACTGTGAAGCAATTAATCCTTGGTTTGATGACAAGCACTTAAGTGATTTTGAAGACATATTGATGTTCCAGCTTGCCATGCTGCACATTGCAGAAAGCTAAAAAATACTGTTTACGGGAAAGCTGCTGTGTTTATTAATCCATGTTTCATGCTGCAGCTCAGAGATCATGAAAGAAAAAAATGAGTCATTGACACTGCTTGTGCTTTTTAGTTATGACTCTGCTTTTCAGGGCACTGGAAATTAACCATATCTAAGTGTAGGTAAAACATCCTTTACTATTATATAGGATAAAAAAAATAAAAAAAAAAGCCTTAAAATGGAGAAGAGTGTCTTTTGTGTTCCTGCTTTTAGGTTATGATGTTGTTCAGAGAGCCAGAGAATAAAAGATTTTGGATCAATTGAAGCATTCGTTTGACTCAAGGCTGCCAAGTAAAATGATGTATTTCACCATAGACAAAGTTATCCTCTAGCATGTTAGACAAATGTGCACTGTTTGCTGTGGCAACCTGTTTGTAGCTGAGAAAAGTAATGATATCTCCATGAAGGATGAAAATTTCCCTATATCTAACATTTTTTTTAAATAAAAAAGAGTAATGACAGCTGAGTTGAACTCCTGCTACTGTTTATTTTGATAAAAGTTTATCTGTGATTTCCATAACTGTTTTTCAAATAGCTAAATTTTATAATATTTTTGTGTTTTTTGTTTTTTTTTCCTTGAAATAACAGTCATAAGTAATATTGTTTAATAGTAACCAGACTACTACCATATGAGGAAGTAGAAAAGTAAGTGACAGACATGGCCTCAAGTAGCCACCTGCCCATGTAGGTAGAAAAATATGGAATCGAGGAACTACTTACTCCAATTTTACCAGAGAAGTAATGAATTACGGGTGAAAATGTTCATTAATTTGCACAGACTCACCAAGGCCATGATACAGTGGAAGGAAGACATTGAAACAATACATAAAACATGGTTCTCCAAGGGCTGTTCATTACTGTGAGTTACCCAGGATCACAGAAGTAGGGAGTGGCAGTTATCTTCCAAATATCATTGTAGCATAAAGAAGGCCAAGGATTTCTAGCAGTATATAAACTCTCATATTGGGAAAGTGTGATTTGTTGAAACTGAGACTGTAACTGAGAAAAGGTCATTTCTAACAAATGTATTTTGCATAAAGAAATCATGGCTTTTTACAGTTATTGAAGTGCCCATTTGACTTTTTTTCAAAAGGTAGTATTTAATTTTTTGTTCCATTGTTTGGACACTTTTGTTTGGAAATTAAGCTGATTTACAGCAAAATGCTTTAAAGATTGAAATTCAAATAAATAAAACATTTCCTAGCTATTGGAAAGGAACTCCATTTCAGTCATAAATTGAATAAGATTTAACTTCTGATTTTCTGAAGTTTGTAGGCTCCTTTTGCATGGGAACAAACACTGAAGGATTTATTCACCAGTTAACAATAGATATAAAAATGCACTAGTCCTCAAATCTGCTGCTGTGACTAGTTAAACCAGTTAACAAAAAACCCAATCTATTTGTTTGCTTAAAAATCACTGTATCTAAACTAAGCTTTTTATTCTTCTTTTAATAATTCCTAGGGGTTTTTTTTTCCCTCTTTAGTTTTCATTAATGAAAATACTGCATAGGTTCTGGCAGGCATCAAAATGAAGGAACTAAAATACAATGACAGGTTCTTCCCTAAAAGTATTTTTAGTGCATGTGGAAGCAGGAAGAACCATCCCAAAAGATTTTTTTTTTTTTTTCCATAAAATTTCTGACTCAGATGGCAGGCTCAATCATTTGTCATATTTTGAAGCTGCAATCTTATTTTTGGAATCAAATTCACATTTTAAATTAAGCTCACATAACCACCATTGAAATCACTGATAGTGATTTGATTTTTAGCATTTTCACTGCATTGGTGGGCGGGGAGCAACAATTACATTCCAGCCCTCTTGACTTAAAAGGCATGTGGGTTTGACTTCAATTAAAGTGTATAGTCAGGAGAATGTCACTTACTATTAAAGAGTCCTTCTAGACATGTCAGGATTAAGAGAGATTTCAGTAGTCATCGACTGGAAAAGAAAATTGTATTTGAGTAACTGCAATGGAGGGATTGGCAGAACAATCCTCTTGGCATCCTTAGACAATCAGAGTGCCTCCTGATTACTGTGCAAGACAGATTGAGAAATGAAGAGTTGCAGATTTTTTGTAACCATCACAGTTAAGAGAATATAATTTTTCTGTGGAAAAATCTGATTTTCACAAAAAGGCATTTTCCATCAGAAAATCATTCTAATGGCAATTTCCTGTCACAGCTCTACCTCTAGGTTATACCAGGCGAGACATTTCTAACAAGGACTGGAGACTGCTAGTGCCACTGTTCAGAAATTACTCAGAACCAACAGGTCTGAGGTTGCTCTGCTACATCCAGTGACTCACCAGCACAGCTGTTGACATCAGGTCCTGCACAACCAGACAACTGCGTGGCTTTCCTGACAACTGCTGTGAGATATATTTCTCATCCAATATATAATACGGGTGTGGTCAGGAAAGAAGAAACTTCTACTATGGGGGCTAGAAGAGTTACGAAATTAAGGTAAATTATGCAAAGCTAGAAAAGCTGTGCAAAGTTATTACTCCACAAGAACACAGATATGTGGATTGTCAATGGATATATTTAGTCTGAATATTAGAGACTTTCAGAGAACTGAGGTTTTGGAACAATCTTGCTGCAGAACCTTACAGAAATCTAATTATTGTTAAGATCAAGTACTGCAGATTTGTGAAGATAGTTCTTTACCATAGTAAAGGAATGAGCACTGGCTCAATAATTTCCTGGCAGCCCTGAAGTGCATGTTTTCAGTGGAATTGTTAGGGTCAGACGCTGAATGGGTGGGAATCCAGCTACAAGTAAGGCCAATAAATATTTTAGGGTGCTCATCTGAAGATGTTTGCCTGAATATACTACATTTTGGCCATGAAAATATGAAGGGAGAATAAAGTTAGTGGACAAAGCATGAAAAATGAGCAGCTGGTTTAATGAAAGACAGATTCACCACTTCTCAGGTGTAAACAAAGCAGAGGTCAGTTGAACCGATACAGGTCCATGCACACTAAGGAAGATATAATTAATATTTGCTTGCTTTGAACCCAAACAAAAGCAAACTTAAAATTGTATGATTGCCAAGCATTTTGTAACATTTTGTAACATTGAAAGATCACTGATAACATTTTGTAAGACAGCTAATTATATTGAAATAACAGTCATAAAAATAAAATAACATTAAAATAATAGCCATAGCCCCCAAAGGGCAAACAGAGGTCTCCAGTATAGTTGCACAAGCAGGTAGGAGGAAAACATGTGCAAGCAGTAAAATCTGCCAGAGAGCTAAGGATGTAAAACAGGCAGAAAGAGTGTCTGTTAAAACCAGAATTCTGCAGAATAAGCTAAGACAGCATGAGTCCTGATCCCAAAAATAAGGTGTCAAGAGCAGATGAGATCCCCTCTTTTCTTCTGGGAAAGGGGACAGAGGAGCATGAAATGCCAGCAATGAGAGAAGAAAGACAGAGAAGAAAGAAGAGAGCCCACCCTGCATCTGCCTTCCCTCGGGAACAGCCTTGGCTGCCTTGACCTCGGTGATGGAGCACAGCCCACAGTGCCAACTAAAACCGCATCGGTTCCTGCGTACTGCACACTCATAGCTGGTTTAGGTGAATCTTGTAAGGACTCATTGTTTTGCATATGCTAGTGGTTACGAAGTAGCCATTGACAACAGAATGTGCATTGCTAAGAAGTATCAATCCAGTAGAGAGTCGTCTTGAAATCTGAAACTGGTCTGATTTGTCAGTCCTTTAAATACTCGCATCACAGTAAAATCCAATTCTCTAACCAATACATATAGATTTCCTTATGGTTAGTTGCAACGCAGGTAAAAAGCTTTTTTGCTTTTAGCATTTGTGTTGCATTTTGTATTAAAAACTTTTACAAAACAGCTAATCTAATGAAGTATAATTCCATTAGAGAGACCATTTCACTTTTAAAATCAGGGCAAATTGAATTGCCAAAGGTTAAACATGTCTAAGTCATCGATCCCATTTTTGGGGGTCTTTCCTCTTTATCTTCCTGTTAATTTTATTTCTGACGTTTTCTGAAACATTTGAATCTGTGTTGATGAAAGATAGACAGTTATAGCTGTGTTATAAAATAATTATTTCCTTGGGAAATATAAAAGCCACTCATCAAAGCTATTCTAAACCTGATTCGCACTTCATGTACTTTTCTAACTCTGTTAAATTCAGAGAGCTACATAATCTGGATTTCTGACCCTACAAGCTTAAAAATCCATTCTAGTATGGAGCAGCTAACGTTCTCTATCTAAGAGAAGTCATTAACCAAAGCTAGTGTGTCAGATTGATATTTCAGGATGCATTTTAGGTTGCAGGACTGTTTCTCAATAAAAAATGGCAAGGAAAGTACTTGTACAGAATTTATAAAGAGGAACAATACAAGCAGATGGTTCCTGAAATATTTAGTGTGTTATATATTTGTAAACAAATTATGTAAATTAAAAAGAAAATCTGCAAATTGGTCTTCTAGACATCTGCTAAAAACTGAATTTATTAAACTTACTGGAAAATAAGAAAATACACAACAGTATTCTCAGTTCTCACTCTTTTTTCTCTTAATTCTCATATGCCAGATAAATCGTTGAGGCCACAGTGAAACTAAGCTGCATGTGGTGTAAGATTCCAATACTAAAATACGAGCCAGCTATGTCAGTAATAATATTTTATATTTATTTTATAGCATCACCAAAAGGCTGATCTTGATCACAGAATTCATTGCGCCAGGTTACACACACATGAAAAATTATGATTTATGATATGGCTCTGCATCCAATTAAAGAAATGGTAGCCTATACAAAAGAAATGAAATGTAAAAGGTGGAATAGGACGTCAATGAATAAATATTCAGAAGTTTTTTGTTTACGTTTGGGAGAGTGCTTTAGACAGGCAGTAAGGAAAGAGGAGAATGTGACAGTGTATCAAGGAGGGAATAGAGGGATGAATTTTGCAGAGCTAGAGGAAGGTAGTTATCACCAGCAGTCTCTGACAAGTGTAAGAGAGAAACTTTTGGGGGTTCTGGGAAAGAAAAAAAAAGCAGAATGACTGAAGAAAGAACAAGAACAGAGAAATTAGAAACTAGCTGTTCAGTAAATTTTATTCTCATTGTTAAATGTGTAGCCTTAGGATTTATGTAGTGCACAATTATTCTGAAGACAGGATGATTAATTTTCTCATGGGCTTCTCTATGATGCCCAAATAGTAATATCAGAGTGCTTCACAAAAATTATTTAATCTTCATAACAATCTAGTGATATGAAGAGATGGTGTAATTCCCTATTTTATAGGTACTAGAGAGAGACAAAGAGGTCAAGTGCACTCATGGATTTTTAGAGTCCAAGTTGAGGGCATAGAATCTGATTTTCCAGCATGCACCACAGAGCATTTTAAAGGTTCAAAGCACTTTTGTGTAAGAACCATGAAAGCCAAACACTTCTGCAGACCAGGCCCCACGATCTAAGGTCAAGCCAGAATATGATGACTGCACAGTTCATAACTACTCAGGAGAGGTTGCTTAAATTCATGCAGGAATTTTTTATCAAAGATAAGAATAATTTTGCAGGATGATATTCAATCCCTTTAACTATGGAGCCATCCCTTTTGTATCCTTTCCTCACTAATCCTCCATCCCAATCTCATCTTCCTCAGGAATAAAAGAAGACATATGCAAAAGAGGTTACTCAAACAATCTGATCCATCTTGCATGATGAACAAGCTTTGCATCCTGTGCAAAGTATCTTAAACATACATAAACTTCCTCTACTACACAAAACTAACCTGCCACAAATCCTCTCTAATTCAAGCAGCACAAAACCTTGAAATAGGTTTAGTTGAGTTAAATGAAAACAGTATAAATGAAATATCTCAATGTTATTATTTCATAGAATCGTAGAATCGTTTAGGTTGGAAAACACCTTTAAGATCATCAAGTCCAAATGTTAATCAAAGGCTGCCAAGTCCACCACTAAACCATGTCCCTAAACACGATATCTATATGGTTTTTAAATACCTCTAGGGATGATGACTTAACCACTTCCCTGGGCCACCTGTTCCAATGATTGATAATCCTTTTCATTAAGATATTTTCCTAATATCCAATTTAAACCTCCCCTGGTGCAAGTTGAGGCCATTTCCTCTTGTCCTGTCACTTGTTACTTGGGAAAAGAGACTGACACCCACCTCTCTACAACCTCCTTTCAAGTAGCTGTAGAGAGCGATAAGGTCTCCTCTGAGCTTCCAGGCTTGTTCTCTAGATCCTTCACCAGCTTTGTTGCTCTTTTTTGAATACGCTCCAGCACCTCAATAGCTTTCTTGTAGTGAGGGGCCCAAAGCTGAACACAGTACTTGAGATGTGGCCTCACCAGTGCCGAGTACAGGGGGACAATCACTTCCCTAGCCCTGCTGACTACACTATTTCTCATACAAGCCAGGATGCTGTTGGCCTGGCTCATATTCAGTCAGCTCTCAATCAATACCCCCAGGTCTTTTTCTGCAGGGCAGCTTTCCAGCCACTCTTCCCCAAGACTGTAGCATTGCATGGGGCTGTTGTGACCCAAGTGCATGACCCTGCACTTGACCTTGCTGAACCTCATACAGTTGGCCTTGGCTCATTGATCCAGCCTGTCCAGATCCCTCTGTAGAACCTTCCTACCCTCCAGCAGATGAACCTTCTTCCCCAACTTGGTGTCATCTGCAAACTTACTGAGGGTGTACTCGATCCCCTCATCCGGATTGTTTATATTGCTTTGATTGGTATAAGATACTAAAATGTTAATTGCTGAATTATAGAATACCTAATAGAATGCATCTACCAATAGTTAATATGGTTTTCATGGTTCATTTTCATAATGGTTCTACTGCAATAGACCACATATTTCAGACGTTTTTTCACAATACTGCAGTGAAACTGTTTTATCTTTTATCCTGCAAGTGGCTTCCATGTTTCCAAATCACCATTTTTGGAGATTGTCTTCAGTAAAAACATGTGTCTTTTTGCCCAGGTTGGAAGAAAACAGGTGTGATGATTATTTTAAAATTTCCTGCAGAATAAACGTTCCAGATTCCACCCAACCCAAATCATGCTTTGTTGAACAGGGCCCACCTTGTGAAAGAGAAAGTCCTCACTACCAAGCATTGTATTTTATACCTTTTCCTCCTTATCTACGTGAGAGTTTGTTTATCTATGTCTAGCTTCTTTGATTTGTCTCATTGCTGGCATATCAGAAACATCTTACAACTCAAGTGGTGCTTTCTAGAGTCTCTGCTATCTCTTTTTTCATTACTAGAGTGTTGTGCCTCTTTGCTGTCAGATTAACTCACTGGAATACCTATTCAGCTCCCAACTATTTGAAGGGCCATCCATACAATAGTTGTACAGATGGATAATTCCAAGAAAAACTGCCATAATTATAACCAATTTGTCAACTTTTATATCCCCTTCTGCCTTCCAACAGTTATTTGTACTGGGTGAAAGTATCTAGCACACAGTTACGACTGGCGGTACTCAACAAAATGTAGACTGACTTCAAAAATTAGAAGTTTTCTTTTCCCCTGTTCTCAGGCCTTGGAGATTAATTAATGACATCTTAAAGATTCATTTTTAAAATTCTAGAAAGAAATTTGGATGCCCAGGGGGAGTTCTACAACGTGTGTAAATGTGGCAGATTTTCTGGTGCTGAATAGCTTTTAAGACTAAGTAAATTCTCAGTACACGATCTGCTGTGTACTAAGTATGACTCATGCATTATTTAGTAATGGACTGCCCCACTTTATTCATGTATCAATCACAATAGTAATCTGAAATATTACTGTGTGGGAACTACAAGCAATTGCTGATTTTCTGAAAGCAATTACCTGAGAAGTTTCTTTTAGCAGTTGAACTGTTAGGGACGCTTGGAAGATGATGACTCGGAGATCTCTGTGTAGGATCTTCCAAGTGAGCGTGGCTTTCTTGGGGTAATATTTCATATTTTATTTGACAGGAACCCTGTCAAAAATATTGCTATGATTTATTTTTGATTGTACTGAAACTGAGAAAGCTGTCCACAAATTCTGAGTTCTTAAAAAATTACTTCAAATAATAGATTTACCCAGTCAGCCACTTCTCTTCACCAAACAGCATTTTCAGACAAGAACCTTCCCACACATGGATAGAAGCAAAGCACCGATCTCTCCTTCATCAGAGCAAGGTGGGATGAAATGGTCTTAACTATATGTTAGCAAATCCAGGATATTTTGGAACATGGAATTTCAGAGCTCTCACTTTTAGCAGGATCTTTTGCTTGTCTATCATGCCATATTGTGAAAGGTTATATTTTACAGAATACAACATCAAGCTGCTTTCATGCATCTTCCCATTCGACACTGGGGAAGGGCAGGTTTCTTCAAATCTATGTAGTGCTGAGGTCCCATACATGTGACATTACTGCTGTGGGAAATCGTGTCTGTTGCCAGAACTTATATCTTACATCACTGAATGGACAAAGACAAGCATTTAATAAAATAAAAAAAAAAATAATAAAACAATGTGATACCATTGTTGGGTAAAACAATTCTGTGAGGCAAAAAGTCCACCTGTGTGAGGAACTTGCTAATGTAGGGTTGAATAGACTGGACTCCTGAAAATATTGAAAGCAGTTTTCACAATTATTATGTGTGGTAATATATATAAATCTCAGACTGGTCTTCAAAATGGGAAAAAATGCAGAAGTCTATGACTGTAACTAAAAATTACAGGGGATGAGCTGTATTTGTCAGTACAGTTAAAAGTAAGATTATAAAATAACAAACAATACATTGCCCGGTGGAAAGAGCCATGAGCAGGTTGTCAGGCAAGTCAACTTTTTTACTGGCTCTGACATTACCTACCCTTTACCGTGCATAACTTGTGCTTCATCTGTTAAAAAAAAAAAAAAATAAAAAAAAATTTAAAATATAGCAAAGTTCTTTTAGGTCCACTAATGAAAAATCACACCTATGAACGAGATATCTTCCTAAAGTTTATTGATTCAATTCATAACAATCTTCTTATGTTTACAAGGTGAAGTTAGAATGAGTTCACATTCTTCATGTTAGTTCTTACAGGCGTGGCATTTTTGTACCACCGTACAGGCACTTTCAGCCCACCCCCTACTGTATTGCATCCATATGTTCCTCTCAAAAACTTTCCACTTTCTAAAAACATTGCATGAAATTGTGAGTGATTCTAATAAAATGCATTTAAAATTATTGAAGTCAAATGAAATATTTTAACTGAATCTTCTTTCAAAGATAAGAAAGCCAAATAAGAAAACCAAATATTGTGACCTTCTGTTTGCCTTCAACCAGCCCAATGAAACATAATATAACAGTTAATAACAACTGACATGATCTCTTACAAAACAGATTCAGGCTGTTTACTCATTCCCTTTTCCTTCTTTGCCTTTGGCTAAAAGGAAGAAGTGAAGATATGTAGAAAAGACAGTGTGTAAAATGACTTTAAAATGGTTTAAGTTCTCATGATTTCAGCCTTTACTTTTCTAATGTACAAACAAAAAGATTTATTTTTGTAATTGCTATTTGTGCTGATTGCATTCTGAGACAAATGATGTTCTTGCCTTCTCTCACATTATGGTAATAAGGATCTGCAGGACAAACACTACCCTCAATTATAGAAGTGCAAAAATGCCAAGCTAATTTGAAAGCTATGAGGTCACACATATTGTAATCAGTGAATATTTTTGCACTGCTGAATCTTTATCACTGTATTTAGACAAAGGAAACAACCAAGTTACAAGGGTGATAGGTGAACACGAAGCCAAAACTGTGCAAACAGTGGATGGATTTCTCAGTTTGCTGATGGAACCAGAAAAAAAACTTGAAAAAAGCATAAGCTGCATTAACCTAGAAAAAAAATTATCCTCAGGGGAAAAAAATCTGCATTGTTTTGGTTGTCACATCCTTTTTTTTTTAACAGAAAATTAAAATTTGAGGGCATAGTTCCTTACAAAATAAATGCTGACAGTTCTGAGTCAGAAAGGAGAAACATTGGTTGCATAGAAAGCATATAGCATAAAATGATAACATTTTTTAATTTTTTCCAGCTGCCTTTTCTCAAAACTATTGGCTGAAGTTGCATTAAATTCATGGATGAGATGTAGGTATTTCTGTAGCTGTTGTAGATCTGTCAGAAAAATAAAATAAAATAAAATAAAATAAATAAAATAAAATAAAATAAAATAAAATAAAATAAAATAAAATAAAATAAAATAGGCAAAAGAATCTCCAAATTTTCTCCACTACCTACTCACCAGATCACTCATTCCTCCCTTGAACTAATGTCCTGGACACACACTGAAGCAACACCAAAAGGACGAACTCAAAGAAAATGATACAGAGGTGACTGTATACAAATAATACACTGTGCATTTGGAAACACAGTCAACTTTAACTTCTATCTTGAAGTAAATTTGCTATTTTTATAGATGGGACATTTTCCTTTTGAGGGCTATGTTATGAACCAACAGATTTTCTAAATTGCTATTCATGACCTTTCCAAGGCCTGATGTGGTGTTTTGTTTCTAGGACTTCATTTGTACTTTATTAGTTATCAGGGAATGACTGAGTGAATTCTGTAAATTGAATGTAAGAATATGAAGAAAACCAGGAGGTAAAACAATTCCTGCAATACTAAAGACTCAAATTGCTGTAAAGGATGTCGGCTGGACAGTTTGGTGATAAGAATGAAGATGTTACCAAAGCAAGTGTCCTAAACATTTTTTAAAACTTTTTTTTTTCTTCCTAACCACAAAGAGGCAGAAGAGCAATGGCCTGGTGCTTTTGTAGTACACATCATTTTGCACAAGACACTGAAAAGCTTTTTACTTCTGGAATCTGGTCCTCTGTCCTGTTTTGTACTAGCTAACAGTAAGTGCAGTTTGGAAGTCTGCCCTCTATTCCACTGCCATAGACACACCTGAACTACAACAAATCACAGAGAATCACAGAGAAGAAAAGTCCTTGTGATGTGCTCTGTAAGACCATTTCAGAGTGTTTCTGGAAGTCTCTGAACTCCTCCCGAGTTTCAAGGAGGGTATGTAATGCACACAGTACACTGTCTGCAATTTCCTGTACTAAGACACTTGAAGAAGAAATGTCTTTCACTTTTCAGCTGTCATTAATCTGGTGTGCTTTTCTGTATAAATATTTGTATTAAATCCATATTACATGGAAATTCCTAGAAGGAAAGAAACTGATTGATTTCAGGCCATTTTTAATATACAGTACTGCCTAATATGAAAACAAGACTTCCTAAGCCAAATTTGACTACTATGTACTAAGCAATATGAACCAAACTCTCTTTGCATTGCAGGTGGCTGGAATAGTCAATAAACTGCTGACTCAGCAACAGAGATATGTGGAATGCAATAACAATCAATTTAGCAGACAAACTGGATATGTCTTTAAAAGAGGAAGGGATCTAGTTAACTGTTTTTTCCCCAATAAGAAGATAAGAAGTAAGTGTCTATGTACTTTCAGGATTTATAAAATAAAGTGTTGGCTCTGATACAATTCATTTTAGATTCAGTTTTTCTCTGGGATTGGTTTACAGCAGAAGCTATCATCTCCTTTGATAATACTCAAAATGCTCTGGGTTTCATTTTTGAATGTAACAGGAAGATTAGTGTGCGTACATGATTCCTAATTTAAATGCAAGTTATAAAGGGTATGCTTCACCTTTTACATGGGAACAAAAAAAGTAACTGATTTTAAGGACTACATTGTGATTTCAAGTTCGCCATTGAAGAGACCATTTTCCTTAGCAATATTCAAGTAAAATGGGATTAGACTTGTTTCTTAAGGGACTTTAGGTCGCTCCATTTGTGTAACTTATGAAAGAACTCAGAAGAAAAAAATAGTATAGCAAGAAAACTAATGAAAAGAAGAAATTAAAGAGTATAAAAAACTAAGCCACACGTAGTTTTCATACGTGCAATCTTGAATCTTGTGTTTCATCAGGATTCCTGTTACATCAACTTTGCTTTCTTTATGCACCATGTTTCTCACTCTGCTTTTTATACACTGAGCCCACTTAATGTAAAACTCACATCATTACTGAGCTTACTTAATGGTATTTCTATAATTCTTTAGTCATAGGTACAGATACTGTTTCATCAGAATATATAAGGATTTGATAGACTGGCATCAGCATTGCATAAAATATGGTGAAATACCTTAGCAAGACAGGAGGTGAAGCTGTGTTATTGTCTTCATCCTGCTCACTGTATCTGCAGCTTATGGTGATGGACAAAAATAATTTGTTCTCTCTATCTCTTCTGCTGTTTAATTGAAAAAACTAAAATATAACAATTTTTGCAGCCCTATATGATCATGTAAGATATTTTCACTCATATTCCTTCTGGTTATAAACTGTCTATTTGACAGGTCTCCATCCCACCCATGACATTTACAATGGCTTAGACTATTAAAACAATAGTTTTAATCAGCTCACACAAGACTGAGTTATCAGTGTCTGTAAACTGCATTACTAATTCCAGCAATAACCCAACTAGTGTTAAAAAAGTAGTTAAATCCTGTTTTGCTCTTAAAAAAGTAGCACACTATTTTTATAAACACAAATGTCATAGTCATGTAGATCGATTTAATTAGATGGAGTAGTTAACGGTGGAGCCAGGCATTTCTTTATTGTAATTTTTGCTTAAAAAACCCAAACACCCAGCATCCTGTTTTCTTTAGTACAAGAGGATATAAGCAAGTTAAGATAAGCTCCTTCTTTCATGGAAAAAAGACTCTTCCAATCCATAACCCTTGATCATCATTTCGAGCCTTTTTTACATCGTCAAAATCCTTGGATTTCTGTGGAGTTTTAGCTTTTTTTTTTCCCCATTTTTGCAAATTTTACCTGTACCAGGTGTTCCCTTGGAGCACTATGAGTAATGCCACTCCGTTAGGAGCATGGTGATTCTCAGATATCCAGCTCTGTCTCTGTCATCCAGGTACTTGGTAAAGAGGTTTATTATGTTAATTAAAGTGTTTTGCACAGACTAAAACTTAGATTACTTGCCTCTGGTTGCATGAAGTTCATAGTGAATTGCGTGGCAAACTGTTACAGTACACACATTCTGCTTGAGCGGAAAATATCATAACAGTTTTGAAGCCATTCCATTGTAATGTTTGTGCCCAAAAGAGTGGTGCTTTTAAAGGATATAAGGTTACTTAGGCACAATTTTATCATGAATTTAAGGGTGAAATAACAAATACCCATCTGTAAAGTTGGGGAAACCATAAAAAAGATTTAAGTTCTTAATTAAGACTGTCTTTCACCTTTAATTCTTTACTGTTCTTGAATCTTACTTTATGAAGGCAACTCTTTAGCCTCTATAATGTAACCTAAGGCAGTGATCTCCTGAAGAGTTCTCTCTGAGTTACTTCTTTCCTGCATTTTTTGTAAGGAGGTCTATTAGAGATGCCTACTAGAACAGCCAATGTGGGCAAGGTTCCAGTAGTACAAATTGGAAGCAATAGGGTTTTTTGCTTACTCATGAAAACAGCTTTTCCATATCTGTGACAGAGCACTTGGATGGCAGTACTGATGGAAATGCATACTGTGCTCCCACAAAAGATGAAGATGTTTAACGGAAATTAACAAACAACATAATTTTCTAAATAAATTCATATTTGTTTAATTGCTCCATATTTGTAAAAATCCTACATTTTTCAAGTATCATAATATCCTTACAGCCTCCCCCAACAATAGTGTCAGAACCTTACAATTTGTAAGAAATATATGAAAATGCATCAAGGTTAGCTTGCTACGAACTCAACATTGGATCTGTAGCTGAGTTATGAGAACAAAAAAACTGATGTGAGTATGACATACCAGGACATCAAAACCTTTTTCTGCACATATTCTTCAGTTGAGTTTATGGGATAGTCAGTCATAAATACCATTGTAAAATTAGTCTTTTCATTTTATTCAGTAAAAGAATATTTTAAATCTTATTTGTTACATGATTTCTGGTAGAGAGAAGAATTCCAGATTTCTGGAGATGTCTGGTCATTTGAATACTAGGAAAGGGTGTTAGATCTACTTCAGTGACTTTGAACATAAAGCTGGATCTCTGAAGAGACCTTGAGTTATGTAGTGGTGAATCTCCTTTTTTTTTTTTTTTTTAAAAAAAAATCCAGGTAGAAGATTAGTCTATATTAGTTTGCTGTCACATGAGGGGAATAGTTATGAGCTCCCATACAAAGCAATGTATGTCCATATTATGAGGTATATGAAGTATTTTAAATAGTATGATCAGATTAGATCTCTATGAACTGAGGCAGCTTAAAGTCTAAATTTTAAAGACAGACAGAGGATGAGGAATAGGAGTACTATGAACGAGATGGAGAACAGAAACACAAAGAAATTACACAGTTTGTCCAGTCACACAAAAAAAATATAGAGCAAGTGGCAATGAAGCCCCTATCTTCTCTCTTCTACCACAGTATCTTAACTGCATTATTTCTAAAATAAGAATACTATGTTAAGTCATCCTACAGGGGCTGCAAAATCAGATGATGATTTGTTTAATATCTAACAGAAAACCTTTTCATTCAAAAATTCACCCCTGGAAATATCCTTACACAAATTTCAGCATGCTGACCATCTCCTGTGGTCAGACTATGTTACTGAAGAATGTGCCTATGCTGCTGCCAGGAGAAATAAAGGCTTTAAGATGTGGAAGTGTAAAAGATTTCGCTTTGCATAGAGCAATATTAAACATAAAGTGTCTTTTCCTTCCAACAGGAAAGCAAGCTGCATGAAAGTTTACATGTTGACCCAGGAACCTCAAGTCTTCTAAATTTGGGATGAGAGTCTTATCTTCTCCAAACTTCTTTCTCTCTGCATCCCTATTTAGAGATGTTCAATACTGTATTTATTAAATACTCCCACCTTATGTCACACCATCTGTGGCTTTTGGCTGTAGTTGCTTAAGTTTCATGGTCATTGTTGCTGCTATTAGAATAAATTCTTGTTTCAAATATAAAGAGGAAAATTACTATATAGTCTTCCTGGTTTGTGATTTCTCATTTCCTGGAGTAGCGGAAGATTCATGTTCCAATCTCAGCACCATCTATCTGTTGAATGGCTGGAGAATGGGCATGATGGATCAGTAACACCTTTGAGTCTACCAAAGACACTGCCTTGGTTCCTCCCAAAGTAAAAGCTTGGATTTCCCACTCAGCAATGGTCCAGGACATTTTTTTTTTCCATTCCATTTCAGAATTTGTCATATTATCATTTTCCCCTGGAATATGAATTCTAGGTTTCAGACAGTTTTCAGTAAACTCACAAATTTACAGAGATTCAGGAACAGAGTGGAATGGATATAGATGTCCTTTTTAGAACACACTGACTTTTCATTTTGTCTTAGACAACTTCTTTTTGCACAGAACACTTGTGGCCTCAGAGATGAGTGAGTGGGTACAGTTCCTAGGAAATAGCAAAAACTTTAAAACCTATTTCTAAAAGAGCTGGGAAGTCCTAGCTGAACACCACAAGCTGGTAAAATTTCCTCTGAAAGAGAACTTTCAGGTATTGAACACAGAACTCCTCATCAGTTCGAGAAGAGATTTACTTACATGGAAGAAGTATTCAACCTTTGTGACTCAATGTGAGTATTCCTCATAGTTTAAATGAGCTAAAATTGGCTCTTTTTTTTTTTTTTTCTAATGCATTTTCCAGACTTGTGTCAAAGAATATTGAAAACCTCAACAATGAACTGCTGTATTTTTTAACAATTCAATTTTCTTCTCAAGGACTGGTTGTTTTTCTTCTTTTTTTTTTTTTTTTTTTTTTTTAATTACCATTAAGTCATTTTGTGAGAAAGCCCAGTCTAGATCTCTCATTCAAAAAACCCCTAGCTCTGCCTTCAAATCGTGGTCAAACTTAGTCACCATTTGCTTCTACATCTTCCAGACAATACCTACTATTTGTCTTCTAGATTGCATCTTTCCTAAAAATGTTTAATGTTATGAAGATTAACCTTGCCCATCTAATCAGATGAATATTCTATAAATATATATCCACACTTTTTTTTAATTACTGAGTGACATTTTGTTGGTATGGAAATGGTTAAAGTCTATTTCTTCCTCTTCATGTTAGAATAAAGTTAATAAGTAACCAGTGACATGGACTGTAGCTGCTAAAGCTAAACTTCTAAGTAATCCTAAAAGGAAGGAGGAAAATTGTTCCTGACAAGCTGAAATTACATTATAAAACCTCCCATATTTTGAAGAGCCATGAGTCGTCCCAGGCATGAAGCTTATTTCAGTGTTTAACAAAACCTGTTTATAAAGAAAATATCTTCCCCAATATCAGTTTTCCGAAAGCATGCCCCTTAACCCCTGCTTTTTTGTTTCTATTCGTTGTTGGCATGGAGACGAAGAGGCACTCCACTAGATTGATCAATGCATGGTAACATCAACATAACATTTTCAGTCAAGTTCCCAGGAGCCTTCCTCCTGAATCTGTCATTTTGATTCAGATAACTAAATCAGGCTAAGCACTGCAATGATAACGGATGACTTGCCTCATTAGCTGTCTCCTGCTGCTTTACTCTGTCAGGAAGCACCATAGTGACTGTCTGGGTTCCTGTGAGAGAGAAGTGGTTTCCCTTACATTATTTTGGTATATATATGCTTTTCTCATTTCTATCCATTCTTTTCTCTATATTCATGTACAGAGAGACAAATGCAAGCAGTGTTTAATGAATATTTCATTAAGAGGAAATAGAGTTGAAATAGTCTTTATCAAGATCCAAAATTTAATCATATAAACAAACATATTTCATAGCATCCTGATAATACAGCTATATTCTCTCATATTCACTGTCTCAAACTTTCTGTTTCCTTTAAATGGGATCCTTTTTTGTTAAGGCACTTTGCTTGTCTGAACATTCAATGAATCAATTACCTTAATTACACCAATATACAATCCTAAGAATCGTTCCTAGATGAGTAGTTTGAATTTTAAATATGCTGTTGTATAAATAAACTGCATTAAAATAAAACCTGTAAATGACAGGACAAACAGATTTTCAATTGTAGCTATTCAACAGACCACAGGTGTACTACAGTATGTACAAGTACAGGTAAAAAATGAATCCAAGTGTATATTTAGCCAAATAGTCAATGCACGCACAAAGACAGTAGTAGCTGTGTTTTTTTGTTATCAACTGTATTTGTGGATAGGTACTTAAATACAGAAATAAATAAAGACTACAAGTATTAATTAAGCCACTCACAAACAGTCTCCATCATAGCTCCCCTTGAAAATAGACAACTTGCTTTGAATTCCAAAGGCAGAGATTTATTGCCAACTGAGAAGAAACCTTGCCCCTGGCATTGAAATAATACCACTCTGTGAGTGTCAGCCAAAGCGTGTCAACCACCTCGAGCTGGCAAGGTGGTTATACAAGAAATGAGACAATGGTGGAATTGCCTTTTAACTCCCTTCTCTAGCACTGCAGCTTTTACCCTCAATTGAAGAAGTGCTACAAAATATTTAAGATGGGCTGGGGAAGACCAGTTTCTTTTCCATGTTCGATCATGGGAAGCTTGCACATTCTTATCAGTTAGATTCACTGATTAGACTCAGAGGGTTTCACTGCAGTGTTTGGAGGACCCTGGTCTTTATTGCCAGAGCACTCACAAAAATCTCACTTGTGTGACTAAGTAGGAGTTAGAAATGGGTAAGGAAGTCCTAGCATTTCTGTTCCATTGCTGCCTAGTTCTTCATGTCATCGGCAGCCTGACATACTTACTCAAAATCCAGTGGGATTCATAAAGTGCATATGATCTGGCTAGCTCACTTATAAAGCTTAATAAAGCTTTTATGGAGTATACTTAACATTTAGGGAGAAAAAAAGAAAACTCTCGGTACTTTTTTGTCCTCTGTAAAAACACTCTGTCAGTGTTTGAGGAATGTAACTCAATTATCTCTTCTGAGATTGATTTGAAGAGTAGGGTATAGATGTATACCTGTTCTAAGCATAGGAAGATCTCAGACCACTGGGCATAGCATTTTTCAGTATTTTTCTCTGGTTTTCTCTTGAGACTGTTCCACTTTGGACACATATATATTCAGTTGCATAAACTCAGTTCTGCCAGTTTCCCCCAGGGGAAGAGATCTAACCGTGGGCTCTCTTTAGCCCAAAGGGTTTTCAAACACACACATTCCAGGAAGACGTTCCACTTTTAAAAAGATATTACTTCTTTATTTCATTGCAAGAAAGAAAAAGTAATACAGACTCTATGCACAATTCCTGAATATTGTTTGCAGTAAGGTCCCTTCCTTTATTTACAAGTGCATTCCTTATTCTTTATACATTGTATAATTACCTGAAGGTGAGTGTCATACAAGGAGATGATAATCTTCCTTCACCAACCACCACCTATTGTAACATTTGGCTGTGTGTACTCCTAAGAGAAGTTTGTCATATCTGAACCATGGTACACCAGTCCTTGCTCACTTCTCTCTTCTAATTACTACTCCATCCATATGAATGTCTAGAACCACATGGTTCAAACAAAATCAGAGGATTGAAAGGAAACCCTATTTCTCATCCAAGGAGAAGGTATCTTTCAACTCATATGAATGAAAATCCATCTAAAATTCAGAAGTTTTTTTCCTAAGGAATTTCTTCTTTGCTAAACAGTTTTCCCTTCTGCAATGTCTCTACAACTTACAAATTAGTTCTTAAAATATTTTGGAGCATATATAAAGTGATTCAGCCTAGTATCATTTCTTATGGCATAACAAATAGAATGTGTAACTACTAAGTTTAAATCTCTGTCTAGCTTTTGATCCTTAAATGGCCTTAAATTAACACAGAAAGAGACCACAAGCCAAAGCCCATTTATCATACTTGTTAGGGGAAGAGAGTGGAAAGAGACTTGAAATAATTTTTCTTCAATTGTTTACTGGATAGGAGCAAATGCTTTTAATTACATAATACATATGATTCACATTTTTAAATATTTGAACATTTAAAAACTACCTCACAGAATTAGTGTGATAAGTTATTTATGGTTAGCAATGAAAGATCCTTGATTATAAACTGGACTTTGAAATGTCTGTAAGTACTATACCATTTCCCTTCAAGTCACTGATACAGAGAAGTATATCAGAATAGAAATGAATCCTTTTCCCACTATTTCACTTTAGGATTCAGAAAACAGGAACAAAACTGTGTTAAGGTCTTATATGTAGGTTTTTTATTCATCAGTTATTACATTGTGTATACCTATCATTATTGACACATACTATATCAAACATTACCAAAACTGGTTTTTAGAGTAAAAAAAACCTGAGACCTTTTGGATAAGACATCTTTGGCAAATTGTAAATTTGTTGGAAACCTGAGGTTTTGACAGACCAAAGTTATTAATCATTCTCAGCAGATTTTGTGTTTTTCTGTAGCATGTTAAACTTTTTTCTATTTCTTTTTTTGAAAAATTCCATCTGGATGGATGCTTGCCACTTTCATCACTTTCCTCTCTGATAAACTTGATAGTAGGAGTACACTTTAGGAGATAAAACCCCGTTGTCCTGAAAAAGCATGACTTCAGGGATCTGGGCCATATAAGCCATGACAGGATCAGTTATCCTTACATCATTCAGGAGGCAACATGCAAATCAGGTTTCGGTATTTTGTTTGTTTTTTGGTTTTTGGTTTTTTTTTACTCTCTGTGTCAGTCTTTTGCATTCTTAAAGATTGGTTTTGTGCCTCCGTCTCCTCTGTTCCCTTGTTCAGACCACACTGTTTACAGTCTTCTTTTCTCCTCCTAGAACAACCTTATTAGAGACCTCAGATAATTCTCACTGCTCTCCTCCACAGGCTCCTCAAGTGATCTTACTTTTTTCCAGAGGTGTGATCTTCAAATCTGTATGCAATAGACTTGTTGGGGTACTGCTAGCACCGCATAAAACATAGAACTATGTCATGTGTCTTGCAGGTTTAATTTCTGCCATATATCCTTTTGTCAGATTGGCATGTTTATTGACTCGTCTTTTAGGATCAGATTTTTGTTTGTTTCTCATTCTGTACTTAAACAGTCTTTAGTCTTTTCCTTCTCAAATGCTTTGCATTTGTCCCAGTTTTTCTGTGTTCTCTTGTTGTATGGTTGGTTGGTTGGTTGTTTTTCTGGGTCATTTGTCTTATTTGCCAAGAATACATGTACCTAATCTAATCCCTTCAATTTTTGTACTGACTTAATTTAAAGAAGTCCATCCTCTGTTGCATCATACAGATTATTTATGGAATTTTGCATAGGACAAGACCGAGGCTAGATCTCTGCTGAATTGCATTCAACACATCTTTACATTTTGCTAATGCTTCTAACTTCTCTCCGCATAGTTCATCAACCACATCTGCACTCTCTATTCAAAAGTAGGCCACAGTAAGGCCAAGATACAGAATATTGTTGCCTCTCCCTATATTAATTGTTCCCTTTGGTAAAGAGAAGGAACTTTGTTTAACATAATACTATTTTAAAGTGCCGTAGCAGAGGGAGGTTAGAGTCGAAAGCTGTATAAACCACATTTGTGGTCCACTCCATCTACACCAAGAAGCTGTTTTATGATGAGTTCGAGTCTGCATGTTTACACGGACATGTCCTATGGTAGTTCCTTCTAGGGTTTCTTGGCGTAATAAATCCCTGTTTCACCTGCACTGACTTCAGATTTCTGCCATGATATTTAATGGCCCATTTCTTCCCTTGCCTGGTGTTTGAAATCTGATGCTCTCCTGCCCCGTTGGAAGAGAGCTATTAGATGGGACACAGAAGTCATTTGCTGGATCATGTGTGTGGGAGAGAAATTACCAGCTTCCTCACTGTCAATACAGAGCAACATTTCCTTGTCCCAGTGAAATTGTCCCCATTTCACTGTCCCAATCTGATCTACATTTTAACATGCTGAAAGATCTCCCTGACTGCCTGTGAGTTTATCATGGGTAGAAGCATACAGTATTACCAGCTCCTAACACTGCCAAACCCTGAGCGTGGACCTCTTGAACACAGGAGATTGACTTTTAAATTAATGAGATTTAAAATAGTAAATGCTAAACAGCTATTCTTATTTTTGAACTCAAACATTGTTCTGGCTTCCCTTGCAAGTAGGAGACACCAACGCATGCTAATTTTTAAAATGAAAGCTGAGGTATTTCTCTAATCTCTTGATTTCAGCAGCCAGGGCTTTAAGAGATACTCCCTCCATCATGAAACTAGTCATGTAAAAAAGAACCAAGTTCATATTTTCAGAGTGAATCTTTCTCTTTGTGGTTAGGGCAGTTTCCTAGCAGAGAAAACTGCTTTCCATTAAAAAAAAAAAAAAAAAAAAAAAAAAGAAAACAAACAAAAAAACCCCAACAAAACAAAAAAAAACCCTAAGCTGTCAGCTGTCATCCTCCCACCACTGGATTTACCAGCATAGAGGATTTCTTGCACAATTTTCTGAGCAATTCCTGGAACTGATATTTTGCAATTGCTTTAACCTCTCTACAAAGTGACTTCTTAATGCATATTTCCCCCACATATTCATATAAGATTAGTATTCTCTTTTAGCTAAAGAAAGATTATGATGATCACTGTCTTAAAGTCTTTGATTCCCTCTTTTCAGCTGTAGTTCCTCCTACAGTAAATAATACTTAGTGAATTGAATAAAGTCCCATTATTCTTTGTCAAGATACCGTAGTAAATTGAGCCACAGTGATTTTCTTGACTCAAAACACCTGTTACTTCTACCCTTTGCAATTTAGGAAATACCTATAGTCAGAAAGACTTTATCCTTGAAGTAGGAGGTGTTAAAATTCTGGTATCTCCTTCCAAATGTTATCAGAGCAAAAAAAAAGAAAATGCAAACTCTTATAAAGCCTTTTGGTGTGCAGGTTTTACAAAACCTCTGAGCTTCTTTGCCTAACACATATTTAGAACAGAACAGAACAGAACAGAACAGAACAGAATAGAATAATTTTAGTTTCCATGATGCTTTGAAGTTCAACAGCTCGAGTGGTGTGATACTAAGGTGCTTTTCTTTAAATAAAATCTCAGTCTCTACAGAGCAGCATAGATTCATTCATTTAAAGATATCTACTATTTCCCAAACTACTTTTGATTATTTAGTATCTGTGACAAAGTATCAATATAATGGTGTGTGCTTCAAAGTAACCTACTGACTGCTGGCTTTACAGTTCTGGCCTTGTCTTGTCTTCCCAAATAGTTGACTCTAAACTCCAAAATGACACTGTATGGTAAATAACTCATATTCCTGTAACTCACATGCTATTCGACTCAAATATTTGTAGGGTATAAATGTATGCGTGTGCATTGTAAAGACAAAGAGTGCGGTTTTGTATCCAAATAAAATAAAAATTGTAGCTAGAATGCTAGAGATGGCTCTAAGCTTGTACTCCTGTGTTTCTATTCTGAATACAGGCTCCCATTTTAAATCCACTTCTGTTTTTTCTGCTGTCTTAAAATTCCCAAGCTTTGTCTCTGTCCACAAAGGAACTGTGTTAGAAATCTTGTGAAGAAACAGTTTCTTGGGTTTGCTATCAAGGCCAGGGATATACATTCACTATTAAAATCACTTTTGTAACTAATTCTTTCATAATATGGAAGAAATGAATGAATGAAACTGACCTAACTGATAGCAAAAACCAGAAACTTTGGATGAGGAAAAAACTGTCACTAAGATAATGTGCTATTGGATTAAAATTGCTTCTCAGTTTGGCTGGATTGGGAGATTTGCTGTTCTGGGCAAGGTCTGCAGGAGATACATTTTGCCCCCTACACATTTTAGAAGTATGTTTTAGACTAAGATTACAAGAATTGAATATTCAAGAGCATCAGCAGCTACAGCACGGTTTACAACATTTGCACAGACCGTGACAAGGCTCTGTAGGCTATGAAGAGGCATTCTTCGCTTATTTCATTTGTATACTTTGTATGCTGTACATTAAAAGAGAATAATTTGGAGAATTCAAGGAGAACCATGATAGTGGGTTTTCTGAACTTTATACTTCAAATGATGTTCCCTCTTAAACACTTACTATTATAGTCTTTATTTCAATCTTCAACTCCTTTTCATCTAGAAATGGCAGCGACACATGAAATATAAAAATCATTTCGATGTTTTTATTCCGATAAACCTCAAGAGAAAATGTTTGACTAATTTCTTCCTTTATTCAAAACTGTTTTGACCAACCTTGATACTAACTAAAACAGCAAAATATCTGTTGGGAATAAGCAAAAAACACTTATTAAGAATATGTATACCATCTGTCTATATATTCTTGCACTTCCCTCCTGAATACTGTAACAATATTTCAAACTAAAATGCACAAAATTTTACATGCTAAGTTTTGTAGCCATACATATCAAACAAATTCAGTACAGAAAATAAACACTGAACACATGATCATGGGTGAAAGTGGGTCCCAGTGCTTTCAATTTTAACATAAATAGGGCCACGTATGAATCACACATTCCCCATCTGAAAATTGATTTCACTATCCAGAGAAAACAATGCAGTTAAGATATATTTGTCTGAAACAGTATCACACTAGGACTAGACTGGGATTGTTTCCTCTTACTCCTTTATTTTTTTAAGAGAAAGATATTGATATCTATGTGGTCGTCTACTTGCTGCATCATGTACTAATTACTTCATTATAATTTATGAATACAAAGTAGAACACCAGGCAAAAGAGTGCCTATAAGTACTTAGGTTTGTTACAGGCATATGTTTGGTGCCACTCAATTGTTTTAGGATAATTGAGATATTTTGTAGAATTTAAATATAAAAACATTCTTCCCTAAGTCAGAATTTCTAAAAGAGTTCAGAGCAGCAAAACAGCCTCTGGAAATAGCCATTATGCAATTAAGGAGTTCTTCCTAGGACATAAATGAACCTAGAGTTCAAGCAACCAGCCTGATAAGCCAAGCTGGGAGAAATCCTTGCAAGTGTAATTGCCTGCATTTGTAACCACAAGTTCCAGGGACAAAGATCACCACAGCTTTCATCTTTTCTATTTTGTCCATATAGATATTTTTTTGTTTGTTTATTGAGGAGAACATAGATAGCAGGATTAAAGAGAGAAGATGACAAAGTAATGAAAGGGAACAGTGGGTGAATGTAGATTTACGAATTCACTAATACTGCTGATTTTCTTCTGTAGAAACACTGTGTTAACAGAGTGTTAATATGTCACCCAGAAATGAGAAAAAAATATTTTAAAAATATTTATTTTAAAGCTGCTATTTAATAATCTATTATTTCCTTAACTTCTTGTTCCTCAGAGTATGCTTAGTTGCTTCAAACACAAGGTGTCCAGGACAATATAGAAATATACACAGAACTCATTTGAGCATGTTGAGCTGAGAAAATAAAAAATACAGTGTGCCTAGTTTACTAACTTTATAATCCCTCACAAGCTGTGTGAACAGTATTTTTAAAGGGAGAACATTGAAGATGAATGTATTTCCCTTTAGAGATTTGCAGGTGTCTGCATTTCACCGTAAAGCTAATCAATAAGCAGCAGAGTAGTAAAGAGCAAAAAGTATTAGCGTTTGCATTTTACAATAAAATCATTTTGTAGTTTGTAAACCTATGCAAAGCAAATTGCAGTGGTAATACGACTTCTAAGGATTTGTAGGATTCTACTAATTTTATATTACTTCATCTACCAAAGACCTCATTTTCCCAAGATTTTGGGACTAGGCACAAACACTGGAACAGCAGAAAATCCGAGCTGTGGGTAACATGCATCTAAAGATTAATTTATCTTCTTTTGAGCTTTCAAACATTCTCTGTATCATATTATATGGTATATTTTTTAATTTTTTTTACAATAAAACATTTTTGGAGCATTTTATCTATGGGAGTGTGGGATACTTATTTATCCAAACCTTGATTTAAGCTCTTCTACTTGAACAAAATGATTTTGGCTAAATAATCTACCTTAGTTTGAAAACAGAGGTTTGTATTTTCTAGAATAATAGATAATAAAGTTTAGCAGTCATTCTGAACTGTAGGTATGCAAATGTATAGAGGCTGAAATCCTTTATTTGACAGTTGGTCATACTAAACTAAGATCAAAATCAAATGTGGGGGTTTTTTTTGCACAGTAACATGAGTACCATTTTTGTTGTTTGGTTTTGAGATATTACTATGACGCTCAACTACAAAAATATCATTTTGGGAACATTCTTGAAAAAAAAAATGTCAGAAAGCCAACAATATTTCTTTTAATAGCCCAAGTGCTTTATAATTTGGCATGTAGAGGCTAAAATGGAGATAAGTCTGTAATTCTTTTGTTGTTTGATCTGTAGCTAATTAAGTTTCTTCTTGCTCATAATTAGGAATCTATTTTCTTGCAGCTCTCCCAAGTTTCTATCCACTTGAATCCATATCATGTATAATTCTTGTCTTATATCCTCAGTTATAGAATGTAGCATAATGTTTCAGTCAGTCTCTCTTGTAAACTTCTTTATCTAGTTTGCCCTTCTCTCCTTCTTATAGATACAAAATGAATTTGTTCTTTTGTGCGTAACCTTATGTGTATGATTATTTTCCCATTTTAAAGCTCAAAAAGTAATGTGATTATACAGTTCTCTCTGTGCAAGCATAAGTTTATTCGTTGTTTGAGAAGAGTTTCTGTGTCCTGGGTGATATTAACTCCAGCAGTACCTACAGCGACATCAGTTTCGTAGGACAGACGCATGCTAGCTTGTCACTTGTCTTACTTCTGGTTTCCCTTGGCGGTATTTTGGATCATACTGACATTTATTTCAGGTGCTCATTCCCATCATTTTTAACAAGGTCATATTAAACTGAGTTACTCGACCATCTTACTCCTGTTTCAATTGCATTCTCTCGCAGATAAAGTTTTCTTTTAGTTAAATGCTTTGCCCTTTCTTTTTAAATACTGTCCTCTGATCTCTTGTATCGTGCTGTATTTGTATACATTTCTGACAAAAGTGAACCCTTTTCTATTCTCCTATATTTCTCCTTAATTATACTCTTGTACTAAACAAATTGGAAATGTACAAATAATGGATGGAAACTATCTACATAAGCCCCTTGTGCTGAAAGATATTGTTCTGTAAGGGTCTTTATTATTACATGGTAATTGGATTCTAACATTCAAAATAAATGTTAGACATTAAAAGGATGTTATTTAACACAGTGAATAATTACAATTTTCATTTCTTTCTGTATGGACATTTGAGAACAGATAGTATTGCTCATACATTTCACTTTCTTCTGTATTGCTCTGTGGGGATTGTTCCATGAAAACAAATGAATAGGCGAGTGAAGTCTAAAACCACATGATAATGCTCAGAGCTTGTTCAACAAACATGGAAGTGAAAAGAGGGTTATCTGTTGCTTTTACTCAGCAAATATCAAGGCTTTAGATAGTAGTTTCCTTCAAAAACTCTACTGTGCTCTAAAAGTACCATTAGCCATTGCAGTACTGCTGTAAAATATCTTTGGTATGCATCGTTCCTATTTGGCAAAATACAGAATATTTTTGTAGAAGTGCCAATTATATTTGAATGAATTTAATCTTCCTCATATTTACCAGTATTCTGCCAAAGTAGGACCTCAAAATTCCCAAGGTCTGAATTTCTTTATTTCTGCTCACGTTTGGAAGCGTGGCAGAGGTGGTCTCAATGTAGTGGGAATGTAGGAGGAGGGCAGGCAATAAGTAGAGCATGTTGGGCTCTGCTAAGAGGAAGGTATTGGCCCATCAGACCTCCCCAGTAAGTCCATGCTTGTCACTCCTGCACCAGGACTGAGCCCCTCATGGAACTTCTGGTCACTACAGTTGACCAAACTACACCTTTTCTGAGGTTCCTGCAACACTCTATGCAGCTACCCTTTGACTTCAGTCACACAATTTAACTGAGATGTATTTCTGATGTACCCCACCTCCACAAATTACTAAAACACAGTAACTATCAATACTCTCAGTATCAAGATGATACCAACCAGAAAATCGTCTAATATGGAAAAATCTTGGAAAAAGCTTCCATGGTGAAGTTCCAGGGGAACTCCTTGCAAAGGGAATATAATCAGTAGAATACATATTGAAAGAGTTATCTGATTGGGAAAGGAATACTTGCATGGCCTGGTACAACCTTTCCATGCTTTTCTTCTCACTCTAAGTCCATGTTTATAATTTTTCTGACGTATCCCAGAATTTTTATATTTTGCTGAATAGAAGAGTGTATTGTTACTTTCATGAACTGTTCTAGAAGTTCTTAGAATTTCAAAAGAGGATGCAAACTGAGGATAAAGGAAAGAATCACTAGCTGGAACTGAAATTACATAGGTGTTGTAAACATTATCTGTTGCATTTGGTGGAAAACAGGTATGCAATTGACATCTAGAATCCTCTCCAGAAGTTCAGCTTAAGTGCTTTGGAATAAATTTATTTTTGTCAAACTATTTATGCGGTAGGAAATATTTATTATTTGTCATCAAAACTAGGCTTGAACTCCACACTTCTTCATTTCTACCTAAATTCAACCTAACATTGCATAGCTTGTAGCCATATATATAATAATATATAATACAGTAGTATACTAACAGCCACAATACTAGTTATTCCACAATTAGTGCATCCAAACAAAAAAAAAAAGGAAAATAATCTCCATCCCCCTGCAGATATAATAATGATTTCAGATACTGATTACAAAATAACAACCTCCAATAGAGCAGCTGCGTATTTGCAGCAAGTCTCTTTAGCTAAATGAACTTTTAGACTTTTTGTTCGTTTTTCTTATCTATCTCCTCAACTGTAAGCTGCATCCTTGATTGCCTGATGAATATATAAAATGCATTCAGCCTGAGTTTTTGAGAGCTAAAGTTACATTTTCCCTTGCCGCATCATTCTGTTTTATGTAACAGAACTATGCAAAGGGCATGATATCCAGCTGTCAAATAATACCTTGAGTGAAGGGAGTACAATGATTTGACAAATAAATATCTTTATTGTTAGTTTTCTCTTGTTCTTTCTTTTCATCTTTTCACCCGAGATATTATCAATTTTTGAAAATAACAAAAGCTTACATCTTATCATGTTCTGATTATAAAAGGCCACACAGTCCATTGTGGCACCATATTAAATTTATTTCAGCTTTCAAAGTGACTTTGAAAACCTAATTTGGTTATCTACGTCACTCACTGTACATACCAACATGCATAAAAACACAACTCATCCAACTGTCATTTTAAAAAAAATAATTTATAAATAGCAGTCCAGAACCATTTTTAGTTTTATTCTAAATGAGTAAGCAAAAGCGGTGACTAAAATTTCTGGTAAATAAGGGCAAGAATTTCATTCAAAACAAACACCAATATAACACTTTTCAAATGCAGGCTTTGAATCTAGGATCCAAAATATGTATCTAACTAACCATTTTTACACAAGCAGAAAGAAATGCAAAGTGGCAAATGCAAAAACCCCCAAACCCACCAAAAAAAACCCACAAAAATTCTCTTTATGTTTTTTCTGTGAAGGTGTTCCCCTAGCCATTCTTTGCAAACACTTGAATATTATTATTTAGCTAAAGAAACAGGTTAGTCTTTGAGATAGTCTGAGAAGAGTTTCCAGAGAAAATGAGAAGCATTTTTGACAGATGATGACCTTCCCCTTGAAATATTATCAATAATATCAACATACAAAGACTTTCATGTATATTGACAAGGATTTGTTAGTTTTTAGTTGTTTATATAGGACACTAAGCAGATGGACTTGACTGAAAAAAAAGCTACACTGCTGAATTTTGAAGACATTGGAAATGGCAATTTTCAGATGCCAAAAAAAAAAAAAAAAAAAAGAAAAAAAGAAAAGAAGGTTGTTCAGGTATGCTCTTGAGCTTCAAAATAATTTAATTTTTTAGGTATTTGTAGACTTGAAAGAGAATTGTCACCTCCTTATCAAAGCGATGACAGTTGTTACCTGCAAATGAGTACATACAATGCATCCATATTTCTCTACATTTGTTACAGTACAGAATGTAGCTGGTTATTTTGGAATAGACGAGCGTAAAGTCTCCCAACAGATAACCTCCATAAATTTGTCCAGTGTCACATGTATCTGCTGGAGCATGCTCTTCAGTGAAATCCTGTACATGTTATGGCCACACCAGAGAGATTTGCAGTTTAAATCACAAACTCCCAATACCTGCATGCTGAAGGAATGACAGGATTTGTGGTTAACAGATAACCTGCTAGATTAAGGGCTGAAATTGGAGAGGCATATGCAGTTCATTATACACGGAACAGTTGAGAAATGATCACCATCAGTGAGAGCAAACACAATAGTGCCTTGAAGCTACGTTAGAAAGATAGCAGTGCTGCTAATAATTAATTCTCTCTGTTGTGTCTGGCATCCTGCCTATGATAGCAAAAAATCCGATAGGATATTGCTATATCCCCCAGCTTGTACAAATCCACCAGGGGTGCACTATGGCTGATATGTTGTTGCCCAACAGTACAAAATTAAATCAAGAAGTGCTGTCAGAAACACCCTCCCTCATCTCATAGAAAGCAATCAAATGTGGGAGATGGGAGAGTGTTGAAAGCCCTGGACTAAAGTTGGAAAAATCTATCTATTGCAGCAAGCCTGCTAGCGGTTGTTAAATCATTCCAGATAGTAACATAGCTATGCCTTGCCCTTGAACTTTCATCCTTTTCTGTTTTGATTTTGTTTGTTTGTTTTGAATTTAAATCAAATTTAGCCCAAGCCCTTTTCAAATGGAGGGTCAGGCTATAAGACAGTCCTGCTAAAACAATCATATATCCAAAACCAGATAATTTTTATCTGTTTACATAGCTTGCATCCTTTGATCTATTTCTATAAAAATTCTCATGAAGTTCCATTACAATAGAAATACTGTATAATGTAGATGACATGGCCTCATTGTCCTTGAAGTTAAGTTCCTTGTGATCTTTAATGTGTTTAGACTTGCAATGGGTATTCTAGGTAAATGTTGTTAACCAGATTTTCAGAAGCACATTAGAGAAGAAATCACAGAAATAATTGATGTTAGCAAAAAGATTTCATAGAATCATAGAATGATAGAATGATTTTGGTTGGAAGGAAGACCATCTAGTTCCAGCCTCCCTGCCATGGACAGGGACACCCTCCGCTAGACCACGTTGCCCAAAGCCCCATCCAACCTGGCCTTGAACACTGCCAGGGATGGGGCATCCACAATTTCCCTGGGCAACCTGTTCCAGTGCCTCACCACCTTCATAGAGAAGAATTTCTTCCTATTATCTAATCTCAGTCTATCCTCCTTCAACTTAAAGCCATTACCCCTTGTCCTATCACTACATGTCCTTCTAAACAGCCCCTCTCCAGATTTCCTGTAGGCTCCCTTTAGGTACTGGAAGGCTGCTATGAGGTCTCCCCAGAGCCTTTTCTTCTCTGGGCTGCACAACCCCAACTCAAATCATAGAACCACAGAATGGTCAGAAAGGACCTTCAAAGATCATCTAGTTCAATTCCCCTGGCATGGGCAGGGACATCTTTCACTAGATCACGTTGCTCAAAAGCCCCAGCCAAACTGACCTTGAACACTTTCATTGATGGGGCATCCACAACTTCTCTGGGCAACATGTTCCAACATCTCACCATGCTTATCATAAAAAAATGTCTTCCTTATGTCCAATCTAAATCTACCTTCTTTCTGTTTAAAGCCGTAGCTCCTTGTCCTGTCACTACAGAACTCGGTAAAAAGTCTCTCTCTGGGAGAGAGAATTTTTTGTAATCTTGGGTGCATAGACTATGCATCAAAGATCCTGGAGCATTTCTTCTTTTAGTGTACACATCTTTCAAGTTTATATATATTTCAAGTTTAGTTCACATATTTAGTCTACTAGAGGACTCATACTCTATGTCTTGGGCTCAGGTAGACAGGGTGTTTTAAATTACTCCCTAAAACTTTGTCCCTGAACTGAAAAATATCATAAAGAACTGGTATCAGAAATGTCAACTAATCTCCACGTGTGGTTTAATTTCAAATTGTTTATGAATCTCCTTCTAATCCATAATCCATCATAGCTCAAATTCAAGGAATTATTTCAACATTGTTCTCCTGTGTTGATTGTTCCAAACATTAATGAATAATTTTTTAATTGTCTTTTTAAAGTCTGCAACTATCTGATTGTAGAATCCTTCTTTTTCTTTAAGTGCACTTTTATAAAACACTTAATTAATAGGTGCTAATCAACTTTCCTATGCCTATGAGCAATAGCCAGTGATTTCTGTTTCATTTCTTCTGCTTACACTCCATTGCTTTCAATTTTCCTGAAAAGTTTCTAGTCAATATTACTTGTAGATTTTAATATTGAAGCCTTATACTGATAGAATGAGACTGATTAGTGAAACTTTGAAAAGAATCACTATAGAAAACACAACGCAAATAAGTGACAGATGACTCCATGAGATATTTATGCCTTATGAAATCTTTTTTATCATAGTAGTTCCAAATTAAAAATTAAAAAGAATAATCCTGTATATATCAATTGCATGTTGGAGATTTTTCACATTTCTATCATTGAACAGGCACTTTGTGTATTTTATGTAAACTCATAAAAATGTCCTAGTACCAGTTGCTGTATGTTTGCTTTCACTATAGTGCTTGGAAATTCTTCAAAAGTGTGTGCAATACAAAAATAGTTAAAAATAATTTAAGGAATAGATACTGCATGCTGTTCTGGCACTCTGTGTGGGTGGCAAGTGCAATCAGTCCTATTCTATACACCACTATTAGAGTACAAATATCTAATATATAAAAAGATGGGGATTTTGCTGTAACTATTATGAAATTCACAGTTATTTTGGATGATTTCTCACTGAGAAGATACTTGCAACTGACTTCATGATAATTTCCTTAACACAACTCTTGTCTGTAGATATTTTTTCCTTGAAAAAAATTACTCACTTGTCAGATTTATCTTACAATCTTATTGTATTGCATGGACTGGAATGTACATTGAACACTCAAAAGGTTGCCAGATATAGCACGGAGAGTGAATGAAAATGCTGTGCCTGTTCAGGTAGGTGCAAGTTGATATTGCAGCATGCTATGCTCTAGTTGTCTTCAGTAGTTATTGTTAAATGAAGGAAATGAAGCCACTCATTTGTGGCTTTCCTCTAAGTTGAGTGAGCACAAGCACAGTGTATAAACTCTGTATACCAGTTTCTCACTATGTGTACAGAAATCTAAATATTTAACATATATTTTTAGTTTAGGAGTACATACTCAAAGTTGATGTTTGCCTTCGATTCCATGGAAAAATCAGGGTTCTTAGTAGCACTCAGTACTGTTCAGAATCTTGCATGATTATCCCCTAATTTTTAAGGTGAAAGGCCCAATTAACAACACTTTTCTTGATACTAAAGAGAAAGTAATTTGAATATGGAGCTCAGGCATGAGGTCAGTGGGGGTTTGTCTCTTGGAACTAAAGGCCACCTCCTTCTGTTTCTTGTGGCAATAAACTCAAATCTCATCAGCTATTTCTCTGGGATTTCCAGAAGACTAAACAGATGACAGTTTCCAAAGTATCAGTGCTGCTTTATCTGGTTAACTTTTCAGATTCAGCATTCTGTTTAATAAGTATAGTATCATGTGTGTACTCCAGCTTTTAAAAGAATCAGTAAAATATTCAAAAAGTGGAGCACTTTAGCATATAAAGGTATTTAGTGGTGTGTTTGTGAATGACATTAAAGATTATTTAATTGTATTTGAAGAATTTGCCCTAGTTTTTGTTTATCAAGCCTTTTAAACCCTACTAAATAAACTATTTCTATTTTGAAATAATAATCTTATTGGACTAATGTATTTTAAAATAATTTTAGGATGTCTGCAGTGATAGACTTAGCTGGCATTAGCTTTCAAATATGTGTTCTCTGAATATTTTTATTTTTTAAACACAACTTTTTCTTCATTATTAACACGTATCTCTGATTATTTTTTGAAATTTCTGCACAAAACATATTCTTAGCCATATTGAATACATAAACTCCTCTGAAACCCTGACACTTACCTTTTATTTAAAAATTACATGATATTCTTACTTCAAATGAAATTTTATATCATTGGTTGAAAACAATTTTTTAAAAAAAATGAGAATATGAGAGTTATTTATGATAATGTCATTACAAGTTGCTTGTTTTCCTGAAATTCAGCCTTAGTGAAAATATGTGAGATTTTATGACAGAATATCTGCAGTAATTTAGATTGATCACTATTTTGCAACCTCCATGGTGCTGTTGCATATGGAAGCAACTACCCTGTAAAAATATTGCTAAATTCTGAAATGCACCGTTGTTTTTTTGGCTAGTATCTTGCATTGGAAAGTTAATCTTCTGAAAAAAATTTTACATGAAGTACAGAATTAGGAAATCAAGTACTTTCTGTCAGAGCCCTGTCTAGTTCATTACTAAGCAGTTCTTTTTTCTTTTCTTTTTTTTTTTTTTTTAGTTTTTCAATTTCCTCTTTCCATTCACTGTGTATATTATCTTTTTGTTTGTTTAATTAATTTTACTGTTGTTTTTTCCTGTCATCCTACATCTGATTCACTGTTGTTTTGGGAAGAACAACACTGCCCATTTACAACTACCAGTGTATGAAAAATCTTACTCTTGTATGAGTGTTAGAATCTCTGCCTGTTCTCTAATCCTTTTCCTTTTTCAGAAAGATAAAATGCTGATCTAGTCTAATCATTAAACTGTAAACTACCTCTGGCATCTAGGTCTGCAGCAGAGAGTTACAGGCCCTTCAGATTCTCTCTCCATATGCTTTCTGTACACTCATTTTATGTTATCAGTCATTAGAATTTATCAACAAGAGACTAATGGGTTATCGGAGTGGGAAGCTCTTTCTCCATCCACTCTTTTTCCACAAGTCTCAATACCTGGACATGCCAGCCTGAAAACTGGTCTTTGACAAGCCAAAGTTCTAGAAAACTTGACACAGTAATTCAGCGTGGGAAGTTCTTCATGACCACTGCTGCTGTGAAAAGCATCACTTGCCTTTTCCAGACATCTCTGTAATGACCCACACACCATGGTGGTATTATAGGGGTCTGGTGTGTGAAGCCCTTGAGGAAATGAAACATATCTGACAGTGTTCTCATTCTTGGCCTACACTGTCTCTGTTATTGATGTTATATTATGATAAGAACTAAATATACCCATATCATCTTCTCAAATTCACAATTTTTAAGTTTCTCTTTGTGGATCCCCAATGTGATCTATTAACACAACAAATGATGGGTGTCAGGGGCTTGAGCTAAATGAACACTTACAGTTAGGTTTAGGAATTCAGACAGTCACAGTTTCCTGGAGAACTGCTTCTCTAGAATTCCTCAGAGTTGCATGTAATGACAAGAAAACTGTAATATATTAACTTTATTTTCAGTGGACATGGAAATGGTGGTCGGTTTCCTTCAAGCTTTTCCCCACATCCTAATACTAGCACTCCTGAAATAAATGGAACCTTTTCCTCTTAAACCCTTGCGAAGTAAAAGACCACATGGCTACTCAGTTTCTGAACTAAAGTGGTTTCTATTCAGAAAGAATGCATGTGGGGAAACCTGAAAACAGTTGCTACCTGCCTGAGGAAACGTATCAATTAGCATATTTGTACAGGTTCAGGTACAGGCAGTGAAGTCCACTCACGTTTGGGCATACAGGTGCTCAGACATTTAGGAAGGTGCCAACACAGAGGAGATGGCCAAATTTCAGACCTGTAACCTGAAGTCCCTAACATTAATTCTGTTCCTAGGGAACCTATCTCTTCTTCCTTCGATAAATTCATAAAGAATTTATTTGCCTAATGTCCAAGACTTTGTTGCCGTATCCAGTGTATAAAAATTGGACTTTCTTTGTCTTTTGTGGATGTAATTTATAGGCACAAGTTCAAGTTTCTAGCTGCTGGGATCCTTGGGAAACCTTCTGCGGTGCACAGTTTTTTCTTCAGTGTAATGTAACATTGTCAGCTAATAGCTACGACCACTACGCCTTTCGTCTGGTGGTGAACTATTTCTCTCCCATTTGAGTTGTTATTGTTAAGTGACAACCTAATTACTGACAGATGAACAAATTTGACAATCTCTTCTAAAAAACAATGAGTGAATTCACACGGTAAGCAGAAAGAAGCCAAAAATTATCTAAGAAAACAAAGAATAATACAGAGAACAGATGATAAGTATACTTTGAAGAGGCCCTTAAACAGAAATCACAGAGCTAAAAACTTGCCCAGGTAGTGATATCTAAATTGTATCTAACATTTTGGCCATGTATGGAGCAACCCTCCAAAAAGCTCTCTCTCAAATCTAGGAAGTTATTTGCAGAGAGGGTGTCTTTGAGGCCGGCAGAGTAAAAGGCAATGCTATCTATAGAAGTATTGACTTCAAAGTTAGCTCTGCGAGTGTGCCTATCATATATAGAGAACTTTTTAAAAAGTGAGTTAGAACCTTTCCTGTCTTTGTAACACCCAAAAGATTTACATGTGTTCAAGCTTCTACAAAAGTACCAGACAAACTATTTACTTCCAGTTAATTGTGTAGAATTTGCATAATCTTAGAACTAAACGCCAGTGCAGTCATTTACTTTCAGAAGAAAAAAAGACAAGAAAAACAAACCAACAAAAATAACATTGTATCACAGTCATAGTAAAGGTTATGCAAAGCCTGAAATAAGAGAGAAAATGTCTACTGCTTAATGCAGGTCTTGTGTCTTACATATTTAGGTAAGGACCATTTTGACTGCTATTGAATCAGTCTGTCTTGTTTAACTCACTGCACCTTTTTTCACTTGCACTGCAGCACACTTCCTTTGTTCCTCACATAGATTTTCTTATTACAGTACTTCCTATACTGCTTGTAAGCCATAATAATGGAGTTTTTGCTGTGGTCTGACGTGAAAATCCAAAGTTGTGAGAAGACTGTAAAACACATGGCCAAGAAAATCATCAGTTCCTCAGTGTACAGAGTACGTCAAAGGTAACACAGGCAAGAGTTGCCTTGTGTTTGCTGGCAGAATGCACTTTTGTCACTTTCTTGCACGTAGCCACTTTATTACAGCTATTAAGAAACATTGCATGAGATCCTGAAGTTGTAAAGATGAAATGAGATGGTACTGCAGAAGCCAGATGTACTTGTAGAGACATTCCAGGTCCTAAATATCAATCTTCTGAATTGCAAAGGCCATTTATATGTGTATATGGTTCAAAGAAGAGATATTGGCAACACAAAAATACTGGTAATTCAGTAGTATGTACCCAGTTCATGTGAGGCAATGAAATAATTTTATGCTCTTACTTTTACTTTAGATACTAAAGTTCTCATCAGGGTCTAGACAAACATTGTTTGGCTGCCTGCTTCTGATTCAGGGACAATCACAGACAGAGTGAGCTCTGACAATGCAGCTCCAAGGGCTGGGAAGAACATTTGATGTTGAGACCAATATATATCACTCCAAATACATCGCCATCATTTGGCTTCTGTTTCCACTGAATTAGAAAGGTTTGCAGTGCTTGGACTGGAAATAATTTCAGAAGTTTGCTAGGTTTGGTTCCAGGAAATAGCAATAAACGCTTTTTTTTCTAAGGGGTTTCCTTGGTTCTTGACCTACAACGTCTGGGCCAGAAAAATAGCATAGCCTTTTTATATGTTTCCTCCTCCAAAAACAATTGCAAAGTGTCTTGAATACGGTATTTTTGGCTAAGTACATGACATGCTTTCTGTATACTACAATTTTACTTTTATTTCAAATAAAAATAGCTGTGGGGTTTTTTAGTACATTTAGCCATACAATATTAAGGCAAAAAAAATGAACTTAGATAACTGGAAATCCACTGGACCAATATTACAACTAAGCAAATAATTTCTGGTTTGCAGCAAACACTTTAACACATTGTGTTCTACATTGAACCCTTTAGTTGTCTATATGTACATATCAATATTTTATTTTATTCAGCTAATAATATTCAGCAATGTAAGGCTGTGTGAATGTCTTTGGAGCAGATTGCTGCTGCCTGACTGACTGAATGCCTCTCATATTTTAAGGCCAAACTTTAACACTTGCTAAATTTTAAATTTTCTGTTCTTATGCTGTAGTGCATACGTAGAGTGCCCATGTTTTGATTCCTGAATCTTTCAAATTTAGATGAGGAATTTATCTTGTTGCTACATAACCTCTTGCAAATGCTATGTTCCATCAAAATTCTCATACACTCCTCAGTGTAAATATAGCCTTGATTCTAGTGCTGCTTGAAAACAAGGCAAATGGGATTTTTTTTTTTTTGATGTCTTACTCACATATGATAAATTCCTCTGCAGTTTCTGTGAGAATATAGCTTCTATTGTGCAATTGTATGTATGTGCCACTACACAGATGATACAAATGTATTGGACATCTGTTTCATGAACAATGTCTTGTGCTTGACAGAATGCAATATTATGGACATATTCCTTCAAATAGCTTCAAAGTAAAAATAAAATTCAGCAAGGAATGAAGACTGTCTTTGGTTCCTTAATCTTCTGCCTCTATGCCCTTGTGGATTAATCTTGAGCTGTGAGCTTGGATAAATATTCCTGGCAAGAAAATGCTCTCACTCACTCTTTCTTGTCTTCTTTGCTTCTCTTTTTTTTTTTTTTTTTTTAACTTTTAAGCTCTCCAGACTGTACAGCCTAGAGTGCATAGCCTAGAGTGCACATAATTATTTTCAATGAAGAACTCTCCAGTGAGATCTTAGAGTTCCATATGCAATTACATTTGCTAGTGGTTCTGTCAGTCATGCATTGGCACTCTATACCTTCTTTTAATTTAATCACGATATGTGAGTCTAATTTAAAAGATCATTCAAAGGCAAGTTTTATTTAGCAAGTTTGCAGGGAAGTGGTGGAGATGGCTTGGTTGTTTTAGGGATCAGGGTTTAGTCTTGACAAAACAGGGAATTCTATTTGCTCTTCATTTGCTTTGTTTTTCTCTAAGCTGATTGCTTGACTGTAATAAGTACACTAAACTCTTAAGTGGATATTTTGTGGCGCATATTGCATCATTATTATTTTCAAAAATAATTTTTCACGCATGCATGGTCACTTATAAAGAACTGATGTATAACCTACAAAAGTCAGGATAAACACTTCTGTTGTTCATCCAACTGTCCCTGAGAGAAGACTTCCTCATCCACCAGTTAACTATAGAGTACCTGAGTATTCTTGGTAATGCCTACAGCTGGACAGAAAATTAAAAGGTAGTTAAAATGGATTAATCATTAAGTTTCTTTATCTGAGTATGTGATAAACAGGCATCTTTATTCACCTTCAAGTAAAGCAGTACTTACATAGGGAGGTAGATCATAAACAATACTTTTAAATTTAAATACACATTTTCAGGCCTGCTACTGAAATTTCCTATGAAATGAGACATTGTTCCATGTAGTTTAACTTATCCTGTTCCAATGTGGACGCAAAACTGATGATTGCTTGAACAACAAAGATAGGAATTAGTGCGGCTTAAAAAAGGAAAGCAATGTGAAAAAGAAATTTGAAAATCAGGTATCTCTTCCTACCTTTTCTGAATGAATCAGAGCTCTTTGGCTTTGTCAAGACTCCTGATTAATGAACCAGTTATTCCATTAAGAACCAAATCATAACCACTTTTAAGGAAATTGGGGGATATTTCTAAACATTTTCTTGCAGAGGAATAAGGTGGAATTTTTTTGGACCTAGTGGGTTGTACTTCTATGGTTTTCTGGTTTGTCCAGAACATCTTTACACGTAATGCGCTGCTTCCGTTTTCTTTCTTCAGCTTCACAAAGCTGCTTGTACATTCAACTAATTTATGCCAGTTTGTATCAGATGAAGCTCTAATCCTGAAATTGTAACACTTTTTGAATTAAACAATGAAAAGTTATGGCAATTAGGTGAAAAATCATGTTATCAAACACCCGTTTAATATCCAAATTCAGTTAGTGAATAATTGCAGCACAATACTCAGAAACCTACAGAGTTTAAAACAGAAAGCCTCTCCATTCTACAATAAAATGGAATAAGGGATAAGTTTTTATCTATTTGTGGATATTCTACAAAGAGGAAAATGAGGTTGAATTCATGGAATAAGTTATTCACTGCTAATTATACACTGCTCTAGCATCAATGGAAAAATCAACCACAAATGTACTGCAATAACTTAGCAACGTGAATGGGAAGTGTAGCTGTTCTCTGATGCACATGAATACAAGATGCTAAATTGTATGAAAATGGCCCCAGGATATTGTTTCAGATTCTGTATCGGTTTCTGTATGAATAACACTGCTGCAGTGGAAAGCAAAAGAAAACAAACAACTCAGAATTCTTTTACTGGTAAAAAATACATCAGGTAAAATCCAATGTTCTCTTGCATCAGGAATTCTGGTTAAATTACAGACATTCACTTGGCCAGTTAGTTTCTTTTTTTACCCTATTATCCTGGATATTTGTTTGCTTGGGAAAACAAAACAAAAAAAAAGGTTCATTCTTCACATCTCACTTCTCTTTTTGCTTTGATCCTTCAAGTGGACCTAATCCCATGTTTGTAATATCCTAATCCTCTGCTATGGAAATTAATGTGGTGTCACACATACTCAGTATTATGTAGTTCCAGTGCCAGAAGGGACAGTGAGCCTTGAAAAGAGCAAGATATTCTAAAAAGAAATAAAATTTAAAAAAAAAAAAAAAAAGCCAAGCAGACAAATAAGCAATCTTTTCAATAAATATGTAACATGTGGCCAAAATTGCGTAGTGTTACTGAAAGCATAATTTGCTCCGTTGGGTTTGAAAGGTCCCACTTCTTTTTCCTTTCGTGAGCTAATCAGGACGTCATATATTTTGATTTCAGATATGAGGGAACTAAAAAGGCATAATCTTCTCAGTGAAAAACTATCAAGGGATGGATTTTTTTTCTTAAAATAGTCACATGAATTTTTGGAAGGTTTTTGGAAATAAATCCTTTTAACATTTCCAATAGTTCCTTCCACTGGGAAAAAAACACAAGAGAAGGAGAAAGCAAAGGAAATGCCTCTTATCTTTTGGGACGATGGAGAGAAGTTCTCAGGCAAACCCCATAGTCTATTCATCATTTCCATAGCTTGGCAAATGTGAAGGGGAAGCCAGCTCTAGCTTGTCAAAGGTCTCTTGGACTCTTTGTTGGTTCATGGGCTCCAGGTCACAGGTGAACTGCTGGAGTCCTACTTACTTAGGTTTTCTGAGACTGTTAGTAGTCCCAGTATCCCTCTGGAATAAAAATCTGGACTGCACATTTGCATCTAGATGTTCAATACACCCTCATGAAACCACTCATTTTCCTCTATGCATTTTTTTTTTCTTGTAAATAAAATATTTTTTTCCACTGACCCCTATCTTAAATGCTGTTACTGGGGCAAGGGGTGGTGTGGTGGTGTGTGTGATGGGAACAAACGAAAAAAAAACCACAAAAAAACCTCCAAACAAAACAATATTTTAATGTGCATTTCATCTGAGAAAAATGTGTCCATAATTGTTTTGCTGATATTGTAAATCTGCAAACAGACTGAAAGTAACTTTAAGAGTCATTTTAATAGGGATGCTGAGGGGAACTGAACTGTAAAATCATTGTCTGTAAGTCCATTTAAGAACTTGTCCCTACATTCCACATCTCTCTTTCCCAAAAGCACTTAGAAATGTGTTTTTAATTATCTTGAACATCTGATTAATTTCTGCATTGCGAACTGCAGTCCTGGTGGGAAGATACCTGTCAAGGCATAGCAAGAACAAAATACATCTCTTCTGAGAAGTGTGGAATATGGTTAGTCCAGTTTTCAACTCTTCTATTACCATTCTTAGGCTTATTTTTTTAAAGCATTAATCTCACAATATTGCTGGCAAACAGTTTATTTGGTAGTTCATTATACTGCCCAGCAGGCAGTGAAATCAGCAAGAGCATAGGCTTGTTGGGCTGCTCCATATGTTTATTTGCTAGCATGTACAGAAAACAGCCTCACACACAGATCCTGAAAATGCTGAATCGAGCAAATATAGACAGAGAAGCTGGAAAAGAGGGAGTGGAGGATGGGGAGAGAAGACTGAAATGTGGATGGGAGATTTCTCTCCTGATGGAGGAGAAAGGCATCAGGGCCCTGAGTGCACCCATAGGCGTTACTGGACCAGCCCCTCCTGAGAGCCCCCCATCCCACTCCGGTCCCCTCTCCTGTGGCACAAGGATGCCATTCGAGCCCTGTCTGGGGTTTGGCCCCTGGTCTGTCTCACAGCTCCAGGCTGATCTCCAAACCCCACAGATACCTGAGGTGGAAGCATGCAGAGGCAAGTCAGCCATGCAGCCTTCTCTAATACTCCAGCATCCAGAGCAGCCCCTCTTCTCCCCTTCTCAAACTGCTCAGTGGGATCAAGTGAAGGTATGGGATATTTTGGATGACAAGATGACTGGTATGCTTCCTATGACTTCTCATTCCCTTTCTGTTCCACCTCAGTCATCAGTTTTATCAGTACAGGAGAGAGAAAAAGATGGTTGGTGACAAGAGCACCACCAAAGTGGAGGAGTCATATTGCAAGATTTGTAATACTGTGTATACTATGACTATTTTGATTTTTATTTCATTTGCAGAGGGCAGCTTCAGGGGGTTGCCTTTGTTACATCAGGGACTTAATGCTTGATGTTATACAAACACAGAAATGAGCAGCTGAGCTAAAGGGTTTTCAGTCTCAGAATCCACCTGAAAAGCCTCCAAGCACCTTTTCTACCAGACGAGGTGATCAATTAGAGTATGTTTCAGCCCCACCAGGTAGCCCAGGATTACACTGCTCTGATTTTTTCCTTACTGAATACCATAGACCACTGCAACATCAAGTAACATGATGGACCTCTGTAGCTTTAGTTGTTCTCCCCAGCACCTTCAAATAAAGAAAACTTTGTTCAGTGATGTGTGTTGTTGTGGTAGGGCTTTTTAATATGTGTGTTAGAGAAGGAACCAGGTATACCTTGTACTTAGAATGGATTGGTAGAGCCTACTAGTAGATCCGTGATGATCCTAAGTTCCTGCGAGATTTCATTATTGATCTTACACTGATCCCAGAAATTTTTTTATATCTCCTAAGTACATGGGGTTTCTATGCAAGTAGTAAATAAGGGAAAAGAAAGAAAAGAGTTTTTTAGAGAGCTATAAAAAACTGTGGAAAAATATCTGTCTAAAATACCAATCCCCAGAAAAACACATTAGCAAACAGTGCAAAAGAATCTAAAGAAGTATTTAGTTAATAATAAAATTACTAGGATTATCTCTCCCCTGGATTTATCCCTCAAAGTCCTCTTATGGAGAGGACACATTTATGAGAAAGTGTCAGCTGAAAAGTTTCCTTTACTAAGGAACATAACTTAGAAAGTTACTGTTATATACAGTATGATTTCTAGCACTTTGGTATGCTAGTGGTGTAGTTCTACAATATTTTTCCTAACTGATAATCCTTCTGTAAAAATGGAGCTCACTGGCTGTGATATCCTACCCTAATGGCTCTGGTTGTTGTTAGAGTAAAATGTATCTGTATATACAGAAATTCAGGAATCTCAAAAAATGTCGGACACTAGCAAATAGTGAAGGCAACTTGAAACACCTTGATATTGTAGAGCCTTTAAGCTGGCATAGTTCTTGGCATAACACAAGGAATGCTTTGATATAACACATACAGGAAGACATAGATTAGTCGTGTCTGGCATAAGTTTTATTTTCCCTGAAATCCTTAAAGAAAATCTTTAATAATTTCCATGAGACTTTCTCAGTATCAGATGTAGGTTTTGAAATGTTTTCTTAATCTGTAAGAGATATTATAGTCAATTATACTATTTTATTCCTTAGGTAATTCCATTGACTTCAGATGATTTTTTAAAGTAGAGTAATACTCAGGTTAAAAATGAGAAGTCTCTATTCCACTCCCCACCCCCCACACCTAGTAGCTGCCAGCCCAGTCTTTGGATATGCCACAAATTAAAATAAGACCCGTTACCTAAATTCCCCAATAAAACTTTTTAAAGTGTTTTTTCTTTGTGAATCAGCTGCTACCAATAAGAACCAAATGACAGAATTCTGAAAATAAATCTTGCATTTTTTGATAACTCCCCATTCATCCAAATTGCAGAGGAGGAGAGGCTGATTTCATAGAGGGCAGGACAAATGAAATCAAATACATTATTGCACAAAATAATTTGAGTAAAACAAATAATTCAATGTTGCTAGATTATTGCAGAATGGCTCCTATGAAACTATTGGCAAGAACAGACTTCTGTGAAGTCAGTTCTGGCACTTAGCTTAATTCACGGAGGTCAGGAAGACAAGTCTATCTGCTTGGCTAGTACATCATTCTTGCACACTACAGAAGAGTCTCTGAAGAAATGTGTGCTGAGCACAAAGGTTTAATACTATTACATTCTTTCAAATGCAGCCCAGTGTCAGTTTGACTATTTGAATGTGCCTCTGTGTGTAATTGTTCTGTCTAACAATGTATGAAAGTGTGTAAGACTAAATCAGATTAGAAGAAACACTCTGTAACTTTCATGCTTCCTTATACTGTTGGTTTGCCCTCCCAACCAAGAATGCAGTAAAGGTTTCTATCAAATTTGCTGTAAACCTAAAAGTATAAGGTTTATACCCACAATTTACTTTCCAGCCAGGTTACAGTAGAAGTTCATTTCTTGGGAAACAATGCCATTACACGTCAGCTCTAGCCTGTCTCAGTGTGGGATTCAGAATATCTTCTAGTAATACTACAGTGCACTAAAACATAACACCAAAATTATGCATTCCGGTCCCTAATTACTCTGTTCCAAGATAAATAAAAGCTGGACAGATACCAGATATTGCTTTAATAATGTACCAATCTCAGCAGCAGGAGACATGGTCAGAGGAGACAATAGTTTTCAACTTCATAAGCAGTGTTAAAATAATAAGCTGAATTCTTCAAAGTTATTGCAGTAAAGAGATGGAGTTGTTTCAGTCAGTCAGAATATCCTATGTAGTTGTTATTTAGATTCATAGCTACAGCTGGCCAGATAGACAATTTCTTATGCTTTTTTTCCAGATAGTTCTTTGTTTCAGTTGTGCAATTGGTGATTATTAGTCAATCAGAATGCAAGTACCTCCATGATAGAATAAGGACAGAGATGTCAATATGACATAGATCTCTGAGCCTTTTTTGAATATTTGACTCAGTTTACCTCTCATTAAAATTAAAGAAAAAAATAAATATCTATGTAAAATGCAACTATGCCATGGGCCAGGGATAATTTTTCTCTTTTGTAATATTTTAAGTTAATAATGCATAGAAATGTCACTAATAATGCAGTGTGGTTTGTTCACATTCAATATTCTTAGCCCAATAAAAGATACTGTCCCATGTTTTTAAAGAAATTTTGCCTGCTTTAACATGGACACTGAATTTAAGAGCCTTAAAAGGAGCCTGTTTCAAAGGGCAGACAATTACTGTTTCTGAGAACTAGTCCTCTTCTGCATGGCCCAGATTCACTACTCATATTAAAAAAATCTTGACCCTGGGTCTCTGAATGTTTTCAGAATGAGCATTGCTGATTCCTTTGTCTATGTTTATTAATCCTAGCTATGATTATTAGCCCCATAAAAGGTAAGTATTTTCAGATTATGATTTTAATAATAGTAATTTGGGGTGAGGCTTTAGCTAAACTGTCCAACAGAAATCAAGGTTATGATCCCTTCATAGCTGAGGTTAATACTGTAAATACCAGTTATGCCCCTTGCTGAAGGACTGCTTCAGTGATTCACTGGAGTGAAATGACCTCAGCCTCTGGAAATGAAGATCCTCTAAAGGTTCTGGCAAGAAACTACATAAAGCAGTAATCAGAAGTCAGTGCCACAGAACAGGACAATGCTATCTTCAGTCTTATTTAATTTTGGGGATATAAAGACTCCTCCCTTCCTAAAAATTCAGATTAAAGGGAGAAAGTAAATCTGTAATTTATACCTCTGACATTAAGCTGAAAAGCAGCACTGCAGACACCTGCTTCAGAATTGTCATTGTTTCCATGGTGCCACTTTCCATCACCTATTTTTAATAGTTTACACAACAAGATCAAGGGTGTCCCAGCTGTTACTGCCACTGTTGCTAAGCAACCTTTAAATCAGAGTTCAAGAAGACAAAGAATCATGCTTGAAAAATTTCTCAAGTGTCTGCTTTCCCCCTTCTTCTTCTGTCTACACTATTTTTCAGATGCCATGTTTTCTGTTTCTTTTTTTGCCCCTTTCAAATTCTGTGTGAATCAGCTGTAGTCTCCAAAAAGAATAAGCCACCTTCTAGCTACAACAGCCACTGCTTTATGCCAAAAAGGAAGCTGTGGCATTAAATAAAGGGCTTAAAACATTTACATTTTTTTTTCAATTAAATCCAAATATTTTTAGAGCTCTGTAACCTGCTGCTGCTGTTGTGTAACATCTGTGCATGACTGCATCATGGACTGACACACCGATCAATGGAGAGAGATTCAGAGCTTGCAGGGAATTTCAATACCCCCCCTGTGCTTTCTGGAATCTTAATGCTGTCACCTGCAAAAGGCTCAGAGGTCAAAAACACACCGCAAGAAGGAGGAAGAGTTAGCATGGATGAATCTGGAGAAGTGTGAGGCTGGATCTCTGTTCTAGTATGTCAATATTTTTCAAACTTTGTTACTCAACCATTAGCATCCCTCCCCGTGCACTACTAATTTTATGACAAGCAGTAACATGTCTTTTTAGATAGATGCATTAGCTAAGCTAATGTTGGAAATAAAGCAGTGCTCTGGAATGTAAAGATCAAGGAAAATATTAAAGTTAGGAGAGTGTGCATTTCATTTCAAATCTTTGCTTGGCTCAATACCCTTCCTTTTATTTAACCCATCCAAACTTTTACGTCTCCAGGAGATTTTTTCTGTTGCCTCTTAGATCCTCCCTTTTCTGCTCTTTCTATTCTAAATGCTTCATCCCATATCATACCTGCTTGAACCCTTTCCCTTCTTTGCACCTCTCACTGCAAGCCATCAGCATAGTGTTTCTTTTTTACCCTCTTGTGTTGCAAATTTGTTCTACCCAATTTTTTAATTTTCTTTAATTGCAAAACACTGTCTTAATAAATTCTCTTTCAAATTCTGCAGATGAGAAACACTTTCAGCCTCTGCTCATCACCTGTTCACACTCCCAAAGCCACTGTTTCCACAAATAAGGCGCTCTCTGGGTTTTAAATCTTCATGCTAGTCCATAGTTTGCCAATCAGGTAAATAATTCATTCATCTCATACTGAACATTTCAAATAGCTCTCTTCACTTATTTAGAAAAATTGTTTCTGCATAGTTTTCAGCTTGAAAAGAATTTCCATGCAAATTCAACGTCCATAGAAGGTTGTTGGTTGGTCACAGAACTGTAGGCAGTTCCACCACCTTCCCTGCCACACTGCTACCGCATTAACTATCCTCAACTTGAGAAACTGCCTAGAAGGTATAATAGATTGTTTTCTGTGTCCCTTCAGCCCTCGGCCTTACTGTTTGACCCCTTTATAGAGACTTCTCAGCAAGAGTGCCAGTTGTGATGGCACTTATTTATTTATTTGTTTGCTTGCTTATTGTCAGGAAACATTTATTCCCTGGGAACAGGACTGAGTTCACCAGCTTTGTTTAAGGGAGGTTACTGAACTGCTGGGTGGTGCAACCTTTGGTCTCTATCTGCCTGGTCTGACTCTGAAGCTGCCACAGGGAAATAAATTACTCCACCTGTGAAACCATTTGACCCTTATTTTAATTTCATCTATGTTAGTGTAAATTAGGAGAAACTTCATCACAGTTACAGAATGACCAGTGATGTAAAATTGCCGTAAGTAGGAGAGTCAACATTTAGACATTTCATCCAAAAAGTAACTCCACTGCCAATGTTTAATGTGCTCTCTAAAGTCAGTCCCACTATTCTGAGTAAATGAATAGATCATGCCTCAGATTTATGTCATTGATTTCTATGCATCCTGCCAAGGAAAGATAGTCTCTTAAAAGTCCTAGGTAAAAACTTAGGTACAGCAGTATATCTGTCCTCACTTACACTCTGAAAATATTTTATGGTTTTGTCTGGTTTCTAAGCATCTCTCTAGATTTTGCTACCCCAACATCCTGAAGCAATGTACCCCATTTAAATGAATGCTATTACAATAATATTTCCTATATGAAGCCCGAAGCCATGAATAGAAAATTTTCTGGCAGACTAGTTTGGAAGCTGTGAAAACATTTTGCTTTTTTCTCAAAGAAATATGGGAGCTGCAGTTCCTTACTATTATTATTCTACAAGGTCTTTTTAGCACCTTGGTAGTTAAGTATCTTTTTCAGACTGTGTTTAGCAGAATCTTGTCTACAACCATTGAAAGAAGAAGCTAATTTAAAAGGTGACACAAAAATAGGTCCAAGTCTGGGGCCCTGGCATCTGACATAAGGGCTGAAGGCAGAATCACAGCCCTCAGTCTGTACACCAGCCCCGATGAACGCAGAAGAAACGTAAAAAATGTGATTAAAGAGACACTTGCTGCACAAGCCTGTGCCTCAGCTCACCCTCCAGAGGCGAGCGCAGTTTTACAGCATGCAACTGGGTGTTAATGCCGAAAGCCAGCGCTCCGGTGCCGGTGGCTGCTACCCCTGCCAGAGCCTTTGCAACAGCGGCACAGCGCAATGGGCACGGCGTCGCTCCTTGGACTGCGCCCAAAGAGCTGTTAACATGGTTGTCTCAATAGTCGGCTGCATGGAAGTACCTCCTCAGGGTTCAAACTATTGATCAGGTCCTCATTGGGCTAAGCACTGTACAGACACAAAACAAAAGCAGGGTTGGTTTTTGCCCTGAAGAGCTGTGTAGGCTCCTGTAACGCAGACTCACAGGAGCATTTCTCTCTGTGAGCGTCCGTTCCCTCAAACTAACAAGGGGTCACAGGGAATATTGCTGCAAATACATGTGTTTTGCTTTCCTGTCTCGAACCCCATGTAAATGAGGATCCGAATCATGTAATAAGAGATTAAATTTACAAGATAAACAAATGATTCGAGGGTGATTTAATCAAACACCACACCGTTTTACATGCTCAAAACAGTTCAGCACAGCTATCACTCCTGGCATTTCAATTTCTGTCACTGTGTAAGATTAAATCAATATAAACAGCACTGCTATAATACAAATAATAATAACTTAAAACTCAGACTTTCCTGCCAGAATTTAAACTTGTTGTAATTTGATCTCATGATTTGGATTGCAGAGGTTCCTCCTGCAATCTGTTACTTACGCTACGTGACGGACACAATTCTCTTCACCCCCCACCCTTTTCATGGTAATGTCAACAAAAAGAAAATGAGCATATTAGAATACAGGTGTATCTCAAAGGCACGTTGAAGATCAGGACAAAGAATCTGAAGACTTCAGTCCTCTGACAGGTCAAATACTTACTAATAAGTATGCAATTTCATTGATGGGATTAAACTTTTTTCATTTAGCAAGTCTTCTGTTATGAAACCATCACAGAGTAATTTATAAGCATTTGTTCAACTCTTCCTTCATGAATCACAAATCATCACCTTAAAGAACTCTGTGAAAGAGGTTTTTTTACAGCTAAACAGGGTTTATGTATAATTATGAGAATCTAAGAATTTTAAGAGTAGTCCTGAAGTAAATAAAGGATAGCTAGCACAAATAAGTGGAGAAATGTTAAAACAATAAACAAAGGAGAAATAATTACTTGCTCATTTCAAAGATGTCATATTGCATTCTTTATTCTGATTGTGGAAAATTAGCCATTGACGACCAGGAACAATTGATTTTCCTTCACAGCTGTTTTCTAATTACATCTGAACACTGAAAATTCTAGTGCCGCCACTCAGCTGTACAAGGAGTCTCTTCAATTGGTTTTCTTATTACAGCAAGTGCCCTGTTGTCCTGCTACTGAGACATGTACCAAAGGTCTATGGTGCTTTCGTGGTAAGCCCTGTCTTTAAGGTATGCTGAAAGAGTCAGACATTTTACATCCCAACAGGCTGGAACGAAATGCACAAGCTGTCAGCACAGATGCACTTGTAGAACTTTTTGACTCCTGCACTGTTTGGCTTAGTACTCCTAAATTGTAGGTATGGTATATTCTTTAACCTCTCAGAGTTTCAACTTGCTATATATATATATACACACACACACATATACCTATATATATACGTACATGTGGATATGTATAGGTATATGTATATTTAGAGACAAACACACGTGCATTTATACCTATACATGCTGTAAAGTCAAGGGGTCACAAATCACACTAAGGATGACTGATGAAATCTGATCACTCGGTGTTCTGAATACTTTTTCAGGAAAACATGCAAAAATTTGACAGGCAGATTTCCAGAGAGTTCAGAAAAGGAACCTCAAAGCCATTATGGACTTCTTCAGGTCTTATATGCAATTATAAAACAAGGGTAGCAGAGTGGGTTGTTTGGTTCTTTTCCGCATTTTTATTACCTGACTCCCTTTAATTCCGGTGATTCAGCAACTATTTTGTGCTCAGAGATCTTTCACCCTTTTACACAAGTAGAGAGTCTTATGCATAGTGTATCTTATATTCTATACCAGCAATCCTGGTATCCAAACAGTAAGATTTTGTGTTTTCATCTATTGCCACTTTAAATTAAATAGAAATACCAGACTAATTAAGTAGAAATATAAAGACTCATATCTCATTTTATAGTAAATTATACCTGAAACCTTAAAGCAGCAGCTTCCAGCAGATTTTCAAAAGCTCAGGCTGTACTGAGTGGATTTCCTATAGCTCAGGAAAGCATTGGGTGAGGGTTGAGACACATAGTTATAAAGCCCAGGGTGCAGCTGGAGTAGGACTGGAAAGAAGCTGCCAAAGAAAAGTGTTGAGATTCTTAGAGTCTTACTCTATTCATTCAATTTTTATTTTTTTTTAAAAAGAGTATATTTTATGCAAGCTAATTAGAAATTCTATTGCTTGTAACCACAAAGGTAAGTGCTAAGTGTTTCATGAAGTACTGGATATAAATACAATTTTTTTTACTATTTGTTGACACATAACAGAGAAAAGGCTAAGCAGAGCTGTACTTATTTTCCTCTACTTATAGTAAGGAATAAAACTGTTATCAGAAATGTTATGCTGTGCTAGCTGCTGGAATTTTTTTTTATAGCAAGTAATTAATATTGTTAGTAATATTGCAGAAACTTCCTCTTTCTCTTGCTGCTATATGAGTTTAAGAATGAATTTCGGGTAGTATGTTCAAACTCATACAAAATACTGGATTAATTAGCCTCTTAATTAAAAATTAGCTATAACTATACATTTTGTTTGACTCTTTTTCATTTTTCTTCTAGGAACAAGCATATCTTCACATGCAGTTCCAAATGCATCACATGAAGTAATCCTCTGTTCCAGTCCTCATTCCATATGCTATATGATCCTGTGACAGCATTTGTAATTTCCTGTAGGCTTCTGTCATCTTTTCAGTACATCTAGACGTGCCATTGTAAGAATGAGACAAATGTTCATCTTGTTATCCTCAACCGTATGGTTCAAATCAAAGTGCGCACTTCTGTCAAGGGAAACATTTGTTGTTGTTGGCCCCCATTGGATTTGACTAGAGGAAATGGTCTATAGGTCCACGACAAAGGCTTTCCCCCAGAAAATACTCAGCATTTTGGTTTCTATCCCCATTCTCTACTTCCAATTGAATTTTCTTTCTTTTTACTTCCCTCTCTTTGGAGTCACAAGTAGACCAGGTGTCAAGGTGTCAAGAAGGTGTCAAGGACTCAAACACTTCTTTGGTTGTCAGAATCTGCTGTGTTTGAAGACCCAGGGTCTGGAAGCTCTAATGCTTCTCATATTCAGCTGTGCCCACCAGCTGCCTTGAGTCTGACAGTACCATCTTTATAAAATTGAAGAGATGTTTTCAGTGTGACTGGAGCATTTTTGAGTATGGAGGCGAATTTCATTGAATGCTATTCCAAAGCCCCAAAGGAGCACAAGAAGAATTTGAACCACAAGTTCCAGACTGATTTTGCAGTAGGAGCTTTGAACAAGAACTTTGAAATCAATTTCTAGATTGGCACCTGGATTAAATTAAAGCCTTAAACCAAATGAGTTTTGAAAATACATTGAAAGTAAAGAATTTCACTGTCTAAGGAGTAGAAAAATTACAAACCTAGTCAAATCAAAGTGACTATTTTGTATTGTCCACAATACTCTCTGGAGGAAACTGAAGCTGTAACTTTGTTCTGTGTCACAAATTTCTCTACTGCAATCCTTTTCCCTTCATGCTCATTCTGTGCTCTGTAATGAGTCACTTACCTTTATATAATTTAAATATTTCAAGCATCTTACTATGATTATTTTTAAAGCAATTGCTGAAATAGAAACGAATGCCTCCCAGCACTGTGTATTCCTATCAGGCTCTTATAATCAGGATGATCGCTTAATTAGCATGTTTGTTTCCACTAGGGTATACCAATTAAGAGATATAACCACACTGCTGTACATCCCTATTAATGCTTTTCTATATTTAAAGTAAGATCACACATTTCAGCAGGTGTAGCTTTTAATGCTAATGGAAGATTTTCCAAAGGATATTGAGCTATTTTACCATCTGCTTCTTATGCTGGTATTCTTAAATTACTAGAAACTAGACATTAGGTGGTTGTTTTAGAGCTGCCAGAATATTAACTTTATTCCATAGTTTTCACAAATGCATTCAAGCTAAGATTTTAATAAAAATACAGCTGACATGAGTAATGATATCCCAGAAATGCTACTTCCACAGATGTGTCATCCCAAGTAATTTTGCTTTTGTATGCATACTGTGATTGGTAGTTATGGTAGTAACATTTTTCTGAAGAATTCCTATGTTGGGTCCTTTGTTTCTCTTTACTCTGGACATAAACCTCAGAGCTTCTTCTACCTCTTCTATTTTTGATGTTATAAAGTATGTTTGCTTCTGCTCATTATAACCTTACTAAAAAACCCAACAAGTAATGCAAAGTTTACATTTCTTTCCAAATAATTTTGAATTAGGAGCGGAGTCATCTAAAGTTCTTATACTGTCATCATTACTATTAAAACTTATTTTGTCACATTCTTATATCACAATTTAAAAATTGTTTTGTACTGTCAGTCTTGGTTCTTTTCAGGAAGGACAAAATAATTCAAAAAATGAGGCTTTCCACACACTTGCTAAAGTGTTCTAATACATAAAGTATTTTAAAAAGTGTTCATTATTGGTGTCCAATTATTCTGAAATTTGCATGCACAAAAGTAATTGGATTTTATTTGAAAATTCCTTTTGAATATGTGTGTACATTTTCTCAGTATAGATCTATAAAAAATCTGCTTGATTTTCAACTAGACTTCTACAAATTGATCTATGATATACATAATTAATTCATTTAGAATTATTAAGTCTACAGAAAACACTATTAAAAACTCAATATTGCAAGTCTCAAGCACAATTTCTGGAATATCTAGATGTCTCATATCTCCCAATTCAGGTCTCAGCCTTAAACGATCACAGTATGTTTTACAGTTTTGGGGGTTTTTTTTTAGCAATTGCAGTGTTGCAATTGCTAGGAGGCTTTTCAAACCATTCTCTTCAACAATGACAGCTTAGTTAGTGGACAGTTCTGTCCACTCTTCTATTTTTATAAAGGATATGATGCTGATTCAAAGGTAATGGCAATTTTCACGAATGCATGACTCCATGAGTTGATGTTTCAAGAAGAACCATGAAATAGAGAATTGTGTAACAGAACTGAAGCTTGTCTATAGCTGCAATGCTTAGAAAAGCAATTGCATAGTATCATTATCTGTGCGGAACAGAAAATAATGAGTTTTAAATATAATTCTGCAAATGTGCTAACACCAGAACAGCAAATAAGAACTCATGTGAATCGGTTTCTCTTTTGTACAGTAACTTTAGAATGAAAGAGACTTATAAAAATGTGATTCTACCCGAACATTCCTTTTCCCAATACCTTTTAGTGCATTTCACTCTTTTTTATGAAGTACATATATCTATATATTTATACTGTTTTAAAGGCTGTCAGGTAAAACTCTGTTTTCACTTGCTGTTTTGCCAAACTGTAAGCATTAATTTTGGACCAGGAGAAATTTTCCATGAAAGTTGCTTACATTGATTTCTTCATGGAAAAGCAAAAAAGGTCTCAGAGTGAAAATGGAGTAAGCAAAACGAAACATTTTTTTGTGTGTGCAAGAATTTCACTGAAGCATCCTAACACAGTTCTAGAAGTAAAGACTTGCCATTTATCAGTGAGAATACTAAGAGCAAGGCATACCTTCTGAGGATCTTATCACATGTCTGACCTCTCCCCAAACAGGGAGGGATTTTCCCTCTGAAATATCCACTTGTGAATGCTTATTAGGGTCTTGACACAAATAGGCAGGCTTATTCCATGAGCTTTCCATTTTCATCAGGATCTCAGTCTCAGGACTGCAAGACCTGGATAAGAATTTACCTACAGATGTAGCCCGGACAGTCAATCGTCTGTCTACCTCCCTGTCCCTGACTCCATACATAAAAGATTTTGGGACTCATTGAAGGAATTTGTGTGCATCGAAAAGGTTTCATCTTTCACACATTTAATCTAAACAGGCTGGTGATTTGATGGTAACCATGATTTGAATTGGTATTCATTTCCAAATTAAGATTCTTAAACGTAGGTGTCTTTTGGTAAGTATCCACATCCGCAGTAAGTGATTGACCTTCAGATAATGGAATTAATGGAGATCTCGGGCTCAGCTCAGTTGCTTAAACATAGTCATCTAGTGCCAAGAGAGGCAGTCCAGCCAAGAAAGGTAACCCAACAAGCATCCAGATCCTACAACATACGAAACTCTCTTAAATTCTGTGTCATCTCTGTCAGTTCCATATCAAATACAGTAGGGCATTTCAGCTGGCAGTTCAATGTTGCCTCTGGTCTTTATGTGTGTCAGAGCATGAAGAGTGACTCAGTTCATCCTAAAGCAGACACCAAGCAGCAGCCAGTTCAAGCTCAGGCTTAGCCTTATTCTTGGTTTCTACTTCTCCAGGATACATTGTCATGCAAATAATTCTATTTTAAACAACAGGCATAGAATCCTTCATAATTATGACTCATTCAATTGCTGTTCATCATGCCAAAGATAGGCCAAAAAATGTAGGATAACAGACACTAAATGGGAAAGAGCTAGCTTACATTTTCTAGAAAGAATGAATTAAATCGCATGCAAAGAAAAAAAAAAAAAAACCAAACAGGCAGAAAACACCCTACTTGCAGGTTAGAAAAATCATTATGGGTTTATAAGTGGTAATTTTTTGTTCTGTGAGTGATTTTCAAATGCAATTCATAATGAAAATGAGACAGGAAGATGCTCTTTTTGTGCCACTAAATTCTGATAATTTCAAGGTGAATCTTATTCTGAAGCTCTCAGAAACCATACATATCACAGGCTTCAAAAAAAAAACACCTCAAATCACACAGAAGAGACACACTGGACCACAGAATAGCAACCAATATTCATTAATATGTAGGAAACAGACACAAGTGCCTTCTTTACATGAATTAGATGATGATCTGAGATCTGCAGTTTCTCACAAGTCTGATTCCTCTCATCACAAAATATTTGAGGTAGATGATAGACTCATTCTGAGCAGAAATTACATATGGAATGTGAGACAATTTTTCCAGCAAAAGACTGAAAACTGAAGACTTTGGTAAGAGGATTCAGTGTGAACACATTTTGTCAGAAAGTTCTCCAGCCTTCTTTACCCCACACTGGTCTGACTTTGGTCTCATAAAACGCACTGGTCTCTCCATTGTTTTCAGTAATTTCTGAAGAGTCAATGTTTGAAGGTAAGCTAAGATCAGAAAATACAGAAGAACATAAGTTTTCCAGAACAGAATTTCTCCAAAACTGAGAAAGATTTCTGTATTTTTACTACTAAACATTTGGATGTGCATTACCTCTCTGATTTACAACAAATGCTATGCTAGAGTATGTGATGATATTGTTTTGAAGAGTCACATCTAGAGACTATTGTTCTGCACGAAGTCACAGTCAATGTTTCAGTATGGATTTGTATCCTGAAATTAAATATTCACAGGACATGAGCATGACTTATCTGTGTGATTGCCACTCCTAAGAATGGAAAAAGACTGTCACACTGTGTCTCAAACCCTGATCATATTCTCTAAGCAATGCAATAATAAATAAAAGTTTTTTCCTGAGGATGCCTAGAGCTGTTGATCTAAAATAACAACACTAAAATAATCCAGCAAGTCTATGAGCAAGCTTTTGAAATATGAAAATGTCTATTTAACCATGAGGAGTGTTCAGGAGTTATTTTGTGTCACCTTGTACTGATTTTACTTTTGGGTACCTTTGTTTTACAGTTAGAGTTAGGCTAGGATTAGGATGAAGAGAGAGACAAAAGCCAGAGGTGCAGCTGGACTGAGGCTGGAAAAGGAGCTACGAAAAGAAAGTGTAAGGTGTAGAGAACTTTGTTGTCAGACACTTTGCCTGGGGAACTTGCCTAAGGCTCAGTCTATGTTTAGGGTTAAGGTTTACATTAAGGATGGGGTTAGGTTTAGGACTAAGTTTGACAGAAAGCCAGGAAGGGTAGCTAGAGTGGAGCTGGAAAAGGAGAATTTCCTCCAGCACTTTTAAAAAAATTCATAGTGCCGTAGAAGAACAGTGTTGTCCTACCTTTTTAACATAAATTAATAAAAAGTTGATATTTTTACCCTCTTGCTATCCCAAAATGTCCATCAAGTATTCAACTTCTTGCTTAATTCTGTTCAGAATTCACATATTGATGTTTTTCAATATGTTTAAAACTGCTTGTTGGTTTTAAGTTTGCCATCATTATCTCCAACATTTACATCTGAGTTACAGCACTTTACCTTAAAGATTAGTTTGATTTGGCTTTCTAGGTAAATTTGTTTTCTGTTATTTTAATAAGGATGGAAATACATGAATATCTACCCAGATGGAATATTTCAGCATTTCAAGCAAATGATGAAGAGGGAGAAAAGGAAGAAAAATAGTTGGAACTGGACCAAGAAAGAGGTTATTTATAGCAAGAAGATTCCTATTTAGAATCTATCTATAACTATCATTCCTACACCAGCTGTTAAATATTTTGTCTTTCTCATTTGAATTTTGCTGGTTTCAGCTTCTAGGCACTGGTTGTGGGTATAACAAAATCAAATGCCTAACCTAATAAATGCCTATCTAGTTTGCAATGAATATTACTCTTAGGTAGTTCTCTCAGTCACAGACCTACTAAATTAAGGAAACTGTTGATCCCTGCTGTTTGCTTCCCATGGAAATAGAGCTACACTGTAACCAGCTCACATCTCCACCTTGTTCTTACAAGCACTTAAGCCTTATTTTCAAAAGCTTTAAGAATTCTGTCATTCACACAGAGGTTTGTGGCACTTTGCTGAATTCTGTGCAAACGGTTGGATTTTGCACCATTATTTAAAAAGTGAGACCATAAGAATTGTGAGTGGCATTCCGATATTGAATGTCTCTGAATCTTATAACAGAGAGAAATTCAAAGTCTCACTTCTGCTTTTCCTACTAGTCTTTTTGCCACAGCATCTCACTGACAAGACACATTAAGTTGTTTGTCCACTATGGCTCTTATATCCTCTCTGGAATCTTGATTTCTATTATCCAGCCCTGTCTTCCATATAAATTTCCTGCACTGCTTGCTGCAAGACGTTTGAATTCTTATTTGATTCTGTTGGATTTGGTTGTGTGTAAGTGGGCTCATCTTACTCAGAAATCATGCATCAACCCCATTTCCATGTCTTCATCTTTATTACTCATTGCTCCAATCTGTTCGTCATCCATCAGTTTTATCCATGATTTTTGTTTATTTCCGAACCATTGCTAAGAATGCTACATAAAAGGTGATAGTCAAACAAACTAATTCCTGTGGAGCTCCACTGGAAACACATATTCAGTGCTTGTTCCTGGTTGGCCTGTACTCCTTTGAGATCCATCTGTTGGATCAATTTCTTATGTGATCTATTGGTATTGTGCAGTGTTAATCAGAGTTCTGGACCACACTGTGCCTATCATGGTCTGAGTATATGACATCCGCACATTTACCTTTTCAGCCAAATTTTTTATCTAATCAAACCTTAGAATCAGGTTTATTTGACTAGATCTAATTTATGTAAAACCACTTTGGCTGGCATTAATTGTATTCCTATCACTGAATTTCTTATCAGTGAATTTTATACCAGCATTTCCATTATTGCTTAGGACTGATATAAGGCTTACCAGCTACTGAATATGGCAGATTAACATTTCTTCAAGCTGCTGGAATTTTCTTGTTTGGAGATTTATTAAAATGAACATCAGAGGAACAGACATTTCCTCAGCCAATTTTTAAGGACTCTTGAATATTATCTTAATTGAATATATTTATTCATGGTAGATGATGCTTGAAGTTTAGCAGTCTGCAGTGCTGTGATTTTCCACCAGTTTTATATCCTAAAATGTAAAATATACTCTCACATTTTTTCTGAGAAATGAAGTCACTACCTCTCAGGGAGACAAGATACAGGCATCAGGTCCTCTCAGCAGGAGCCAGGCTCTGTTACCGCCACAAAGACGAGAATTTAACTTGGACTTGTGTAAGACAGCGGTTTTAAGTTACTCTGGAAGAATCTCTGGAAACAACAGGGAGTCTCAGTTTTTCAACAGTATCTTGTTTCAGTATTGCCATTTTGCTGAGTTTGGAACCATAATCTCACTCCCTTTCCCGACTTTGCTCTTTGTGAATTGATAATAGACAGTGCCTGACATCTTTCTCAGTCACTACAGAGCTAGTTTATACTTCCTGTTCTCATTTCACTTCTTTCTTGGTTGGTATACTAAGCAGGGGTTCTTAATGGATATTTTCTTTTTTCATTTACTGAATAACTGTTATTAATAATTTTGTCATATCTAGCTTACAATGAATATTGCTCTTACATAGTTCTCTCAGTCACAGAATTATTCTAGTATCCTTATGTTCCCTTATCAGTTTTCAGAATTTCATCCTTTCTAATTATTAGTGTACTGGCTATTATCTGTTCTCCTTCATGTTTCTCATGTATATGAGAAATATATGTACATATCAAATCAGATTTACTTACATATCATGTCTTATATATAAAATAAAATAAAATAAAATAAAATAAAATAAAATAAAATAAAATAAAATAAAATAAAATAAAACAAAACAAAACAAAACAAAACAAAACAAAACAAAACAATTATTTTTGTTTGTTTGTTTTTATTTCTGTCTCCTGTTTCAGCCTATTTCACTAATGAACTTTTATAAAACATTCATGACTATGGGACCATTACTTTTTTGGGTGCTAACTCATTCTTTTTAAAAACTCCTTATTTTCATTCATATTTCTCTCATAATCTATCATCTTCTAATTCCTTACAGACAATACCTATCATATTTTTCGTATTCTTTAAAAATGAGTCTATTTACAATACCTGTCAGAGGGTCTTGAATGCTGAAATGTGATCATATCAAAACACTAGTACTACTAATAATATAACCTATTGGCTTCTTTCCTCTGGGATATGGTTCCCAAGATCACCTAAAGGTGTTCTTTCTGATGAAAACCCCCAAAAGGCATTTTACCAGTTACAATGAGGGAAAGATGTTTTCCTGCTTCTATAAGTTTATGTGCACAACAATAAATAAATAAATAAATAAATAGACAGTTGTTGTGGACTGAGAACCCCAAGGAACAAAGAGCTTATTTCAGCTTTATGACATGACTCAGGTCCTGATGAGCTATTTGCACTCTGGCATCAAATGATAAACACCTAAGTGCAAGGACTCAATAACTCCCAGTCTCACAAAAAATCAAATGCTTGAATATTTTTCCAATTCGAAGAGAGAAAAAAATGGAAAATGGTAAAGAATGGCACTGATTAGACTAGCTGGATTTATGAGTAATTTTTTTTTTTTTTAAACTAAGTAATTTTACCCTTTTTTTCAAAGTATAGTCAACTGAGAAAAAAGGGGAAAAAATAATATGGACTGCCCTCTAAGGCATATTTAGGAGGCTGATCTGAGGTACACATTTTGAAGATGGAAAATGGGTTTAATTTTTGAGAGGTACTGTACATGTGCTGTTGAATAATTGGTTTATATTTTGTTTAAATAAGAAAGAAATCTCTTTTACATAGGTTTGTGCAGATATATTTAGAATAGAATATATAACCTGGATGGCTATTTAGGAAAAAGTAATCAAGCTGTAACATTCAGATCATTTTCTGTACTGAATTGATGGATCAGTAGATAAAGCTTCAATTACAGTCACAGAATTGTAATTTTAATTGGAAAATTGCATAGCCAGTGTTCACTATGACCAGAAAAAATCAGACTAATGAAAGCAACAACTAAGTCATTTTTGAAATTATGCACATGTATTAATTAAAGCAAGAAAACGTCTTTTTCATTATAGCTGTTAAAATACCTTTTGGGGGCTGCATTAGAAAGAGTGCCTTTAGATGGTCTGGGGCAGTATAATCTAGAGGAAGGAATCTAACAGGCCCATATTTTGTGTTGTATCTATTTATTATTCGACATGGGAATTTTAGTAATATCAACTAATGATCATCATTGCTTGAGCTAGATGAATTGCAAATTTAGGAGTGCAGAACCTTTATAATACCTTACTGCAATAATGATTAATTGGACACTAGGACTAAAAAATGTTTTAGACTTTCCAAAAATGTCTAAAGATTTTGTAAACCAACTCCCATAAAAACTGATGCCCCTAGGCAGCTTTGAAGAATATCCAGCATAGTCTGTATAGTATTATGTCTTTAGATTACAATGAATTTTAAGTGATTAACACTCAAACAAGCAAGATTCCCTTTTACGGTATATGGATTGATGACCTATGCTAACAGTTTTAGCATAGTCAACTTGTAATTTATAGTATCAAGTATATCAAGACTGTTTGCAGTCTGCAAGGAACTGTAGTTTTAGTACCTACATAAAAAATTTCAAGCATGGGAAAATATAAATATTGGTAACTCTATTTAAAATTGTAGAAGATACAAGTGAACGTGGTGACCTCATTAGAAATAATCCCTCAGTACATATTACAGTGGCTTTAGTCAAACAGTTATATACAGGCATTCCGAATTGTATAATATTGATATAACTCAAATCAGACTCCGAAACTTGGAGTCTGGCAGGATAGATGAAAATAAGCTGACATTTAGAAACGTATGGTATTTCCATTTGGAAGCCTTCATATTTTGGGAATATTTTGATTTAGGAAAAAATCTAAAGTACAAACAGAAGATGAATTAAAGATGGCAAATGCATCTTAAAATTGGGAAGCCAGATGAGAATTTCTGTCCACCAAGGAGAGAGGTCCTAAGGAACCCTTAACAGTATCTCCCTGTTGATACCTTGTTAGCTTTATAGTCAATGATATAAAGTGAGCTGGTTGGTCAGCTCCTCACTTTCTCCTCCTGCCCATACTGGGGTTGTATCTGGCTCTCTCAACAGAAAGTAAAATAATATTGTGATTCATAGAGCACCTAGCTACTCTTTGTATGTTTATACCACTGTAATCAATCGGTGTCACAGACTTTTTTGTATCTTTAGCATGCAAAGAATGCCAGCAACATAGTGTAGACAGTAATTTCATAGAATCATAGCATGGTTTGGGTTGGAAGGGACCTTAAAGATCATCTAGTTCCAACGTCCCTGCTGCGGGCAGGGACACCCTCAACTAGACCACATTGCCCAATTTAATTATAAATAGAGCAGGAAAGGTGTTTAATACTGGAAAATTCCTGGGAAGGAGAGTTCATTTTAGTATACAAACACTACTATATGGATGTTCAGGAGACATGGAGTGGTAAGTGGCATGCTTTCCACACTAAAAATGCAAAGAATGCATTCCTTGTGTTTTTGTAGGAAGAGAAGGAAGCCTTTTACTTTGTGAGTGTGTGTGAAAGTAGCTTCTTTCTGCATGTTTCTCGTTCCAGTTCTGTTTACTTATCATTTATGACAACAAACATAATGGACCCTGTAAGCTTGTCATTTCCTTTTTTATCATTCTTTTTGCTGCATCCTGAAGTTCATGAAGATCCTCTTGGAAGTATGGTATTTGCAATTTTTCATTTTCTCATCCTCTTCTCCTCAGCCTAACAGTTCTACCTCTGTTCCCTGCAATGATAGAATTGCTCTGAGTAGGGCTTTCTCATAGGAACTCTTCCCCTACTTATTGTGTAAACATGAAGCAAAGAATTCTAGGAAAAGAAAGTATGATCTATAGTTTAGACAGCTAGAACTGCCTAGGAGAAATGGATTTATCCCCATCCCCATCTCCATGAGAATGTCCTAAAGTAGTGTTAAATAAGTCACCTAGAACTTGAATCTCAAATGAATGTTGTTTTTAGTGTCCACAAAGATTTCATATCTGGTTATCAGAAATACTATGTTCCTACATCTGTTATTGAATTGCACACAAGTTGTGCTTTGGATAAATAATGCTGCGATGCAATAAGGTGTCTAACAAATGAGGCCATCTTTAGCTGGGCATCCAAAATGACTGTAATCATTTGGAAAAAGGTAGACATGGATCCTACCTCCCTGCCTATTAAATGGGAATAACAACATTTCATGTGTACAAAAATACCAAGAAGATAAATAAATTATTCCTTTGGCACATTCAAATATTATAGCAGTAGGTGTCATCATAGGAAAACTCTTGAGAATATTAATAATTCTGTATTCAGAGGCCCAATTAAATGGTATGCAGTAAACAAAGTATGGTGCCAAACCCTGAACAAAGGGAGTAGAATGAAATACCGGGCTGTTTCTCATTTGCTGAGCACAAGCCTTCCCAAGCAATGAACAAAGCTAGGAGTCGACCAGAAATAGTACAGTGTTTAATGAATGGATGATGTATATCCTAAATTAAGTCTTATCAGCATTAATTCTGATATTTCCTAAGTTTAGAGCTCTTGGCTTTTAACCCTAATGCTCTTTAATATATTTATGGATGCATTCTATTAAAGGTAATCTTAAAAGCTTCAGTCAGTGGAGTCCTATTGTACAAGGCTGTACAAAACCACAAAGAGACAATGAACTGCCCTTAAGTAGTTTTCTGTATAAATAGGTGCAGTTTTTTGAGAGTGCTGTATGTGTTTTGGGCTGTTTGGAATAAGAACAATAGGGCTTTTTCTCCTGCTAACCCTTTCAAAGTGGCATGGAGATGAGGGCAGCCAAGTGTCGCCACCAAAACCACTATCTAAAGAATTGGCTTATGGTGGGGTTCTCAGCCAGAGGTCAGGGAGTTACAGCCACCCTGCCCTTCTTATGCTGCTGAAAGGGAAATTCATCTCTTCTAAATCCTAGATAGACGGGGCAGGCTCCTGGCAATGGGAGAGAAGGTTCTGGTTTAGAAAAGATTGTGATTTCCTGAGCTGTAAACAATTGAATCGCACATGTTTTACTGCAGACGTTTGAACACTGCTGGAGAAAATATTTCCTGTAGGGTTCAGAAATCTCCACCTCGCCTTTATAGACAGCCCTTAGCCCGGTATTTTCTGCACACAGACTGAGCAGTCTTATTCTTGCTGATTGATTTTCAAATTGATATCGACTTTCCAATTCACATTCACCTCACTGAGTACCTTCCATTCATCCATCTATCGTATTTCTAGCATGCTCATCACTGTAGCCTGTCAAGGCCTTACATAAATCATCTGAGGCATAATCATATGTCAGATATCTATGCAAATGACTATTCTGTTTTCGAGTCCCTATAATCTAGTAACTTTCAAAAGCACAAAAACTGTAATCCCTTCCTTTCTCTTGGCACTTTGCTGTACAATCCATTCATCCTGATCTATTTGGGTTTTTTAGCTTTCCTGTTTTCTTTACTGAGAGTAAAAATCACACTTCAGCTGAAAAAGATCTAATGGTCATTACAACAGTCCTCATGAAATCCAAAGCAAGGAATTCCATCCCTATGAAAACATAATGAGTTCCAACACTGTACTGCAGAACAGTATATAGAACAGTGCATCTTGACTGAATTTATTTAATTAAGCCTAACATATGTTTTTGAAAAGAAAAAAGAAAAAAAAACCAAAAACAACAAACCCCACCACTTCTATTCTAGTCTTTCAGTTCCTAATATTTTTTCTGTAAGAGTGAATTAAACTGTCAATAACAAGCATGCAATATTATTGCAGTATTTGTGGTAAATTGTTATAAATTCAATTTCAAGAAGAAAACATTAAAGATACATGAAAAAACTCTATGATTGACTTGAATCATGGAAGATCTTTTATATTAGAATTACCTAAAAAAAATAATTAATTCAATATTTCCTGGTGTGGAAGAATGTTTTTGAGCATTTTTTCTGTTTATGAATTAAAAAATAAAAAATAAAATTAGAGTAATTTGAAAAGGTGGATATTTAAGAAAAAAATCTCTTTGTCCTCAACATGATAAGTAATCATGAATATTTGGTCCTTTATCTGTTCCTTTTAACAAAGTGTTATATTTTAATACAGATGTCATTCCTTTCTTTTGGAGAAAAGAGAACTGTGGTACAATGATTCACTTTGCACATCTTCAGCAGGATTGTTTCAACAAATTATTGCTGTTGTAAATTTCAATAAGTACATATTTTAGATTATTTTCCTGAGCGAACAAGTATTTGTGAGTATTTTCTACTACGGTGAAATTTAATAAAGATTTCAGAAAACCCAGTGCACTTTTTATAAACTGGGACAAAGACCCATATGTGTGAAAGAAAGTGTTTGGGCTTTCACATTTGTGTTCAAAATTCTGTCATGTTCTCTCATTCTTATAAATGGAGGACATCTGAAAAATAAAGTAAGCTATAGCAGTGGTAGTTGTACTATTCATCATAAAATGTAATTATAATCACTCATTAATAATCACATAACTTTGAGAAAAATGGTAGTAAGACAGAAAGGTAAAGGAGACAAAACACAACATATTTACTTAATAATTTTCATTGCTAGATTTACTGATAGGTATGGACAAGAAGTGACTAAAATAGCTACAGATGTCCTGAAGCTGATTCTTTGGTCAGAAAATGAAAGCCCAAAAGTCACATTAATTTTTCACTGTTTCAAGTCAAGTTTGTGACAAAAAGTGGCTAATTTTTTTGCCTCCAAATCACAATTCTGTAACCCAATAACAGAGTACTTGAAAGATTGCTGAAGATTTTATTTTCCATCACAGATAGAAATACCAAATTTGATATATATTTTTTGTTCCAATTAAAGGTCAAATCATTCTTATGTTTTATATATAACCGGCCCTCTCGTAAGAGAACACCTGGAGGATGCTGGTTGCATGGATCCTAGTGGTACAGTAATAAGCCATTGCCTAATTACCAGCTGCTATGGAAACAAAAGAGTCACAACTCTTCTATGTGCTTTGCCTTTCACCAGTTCTTAGAGTTAGGCTAGGCCATGCTTCTGCCACTCTTGGGTGGGCTGGACAGTGTTGGAAAGTGGCTGCCACTGTGGAAGAAGCAGACTGGAGGAGGACAGAGAGGGATCATCCTAGCAGGGAAAGTCTCTGGTCTCCATCCTGGGAATTCTCCCCCACTGCCCATTGCCAGCACCAAGATGACTCAACGGGGAAGGAAACTTGCCCTGTGTGACACCTCTATTCCAGCTCTTCTTTCTCTTTTCCTTTCTGTAGTGGAACCAACCCTGACTTGGCTTTTCATCCTGAAGTGGCAAATTTCAAATTTTCTTACATTTCTGACAAGTTTTAACCCAAACACTGAGAAAGGAACTGTGGCTCCAGGAAGTGAAGGGATGAAAGTCTCAGGTGTTTCTTCTTAGAGCTGTTTCTCCTAAGAGCACCCTAGCTTGCCTTCTGCTCAGCAGCCTGATCTTCCCATTCCTGTTTCAAGGCATGTAATTTCTCTTGTACATTGTAAAGGGAGTATATAAGCCTTCACAGGGTCTTGGATCCTACTTTGAGTTAGATACTTTCATCCTTAAGTAGACCTCATTTGTACTGACTAGATATATCAAAATAAACTAGCGATGGATATAATGTTCTTATGGCAACCATATTTATTTGTAACTTCTAAAAAAGGATTCATTCAACAACAATCAGTTCTATCTGACTACCCAGTGGGACTTCTCTGAGGATGTACTTAAGTCTCTGCAAGATCAGGACTCACACCTTCAAGAAATGAGTGAAATTCTTATACTGATGACACAGGGCATTTTTTTGGATAATATTTTGTCAGTTACAAGCTCAAGTATTTTTATTTCTGTCTTGGTACATTTTTAATATTTGTCACTGTCCTCCCAGTTGAAGGACACTGCTTTGATGATTTTGCTAAACATGCTAGGTAGGTATATCTTGATATATGGTATTCTTGTATATAGTGCATTTATCTATATTCAGTTTGCATTTCTGAAATGCAGTATCACAGATACCGACAAATGATTGATTAGATTTGACAGAGGAAAATGAAGTATACTTGACATAAAGTGTCTATACTGCACTGTTAATACTTTTCTGTGTAGCTGGGCACATAATTTATCTATCTATTTTCAACCTGATTCATTTATTTCCTGTTTACAATTATAAATAAACTTCAGATGTTTCTCTTTGCTTCACTTCACCTTGCTCAGCTCTTACCTTTGCTGCCCTGCCATGCTCTGCACTGACCTTTTTGAAATATACATCTAGTAACACAGAATTTAGTAACCACCAAATTTTTTTTCCCTAATACAATGAGAAATGGAAAATTTTTTAAAAGTCCCAAATATTCAGCATTTCATTAATAAAGAAGAAAACAATATTTAGCTAAAAGTTGTTCACATTATCTGTAAGAATCCTATATAAAGTAACAAAAATGCTTGTATTGTAAACATGAATGCATAGATAGATTCAGCGGGATGTTAGATACCTAAACAGGTGCAACACACAAATGTGAATGAATGTTAAGGTAATACAATTCTTTTAATAGACAAACATTAACTTTGTACTAGGCATAACTGCCCAATATTACACCCGTGGAAACAGACTGTTCATGACAATGCATTCGTCAAGAAGTTTCATCCAATATTAATAGGCAATGAGTGTGTGGGGACTACAAACTTAAAGTACATTGCATTTCTCTCTGAAATTTGCAAGCTTATTGCAGTAACAGTACCTCACACCTCGTGTTATTGGCAAGTTCTGTTGCAGAACATAATTAAATCAATCAGTAACTGGGCATGACACGATGTTCTGGTAAGTTTCAAGCTGAGGAAATCTAAATTGACTACAAATTATTTTGCAGAAAAAGAGAAAAATCAACCTTTCCTAAGGACATGACTCTCACAGTTTCAAAACCTATCATTGAGTTTATCTTGGATATGGATGGCTGCATCTGTAATGGTTTAGAAGCTTCAAAATAGATTCTGAGAGTTAGATTTGTGGCCACAAATGTTTAAAACAGAGCCATTCCCTTTTTTTGCATCAAAATAATTAAGTTTATATCTTTCTTTCTTCTTTTTTTTTTTTTTTTTTTTTCCTAGAGAGATAAAGAGAGTTCAGTTGTAATGTCTTTTTTTCCCTTTCTTTTTATTTTTATTTTTTTTAATTTGGTGAGGGTTTTTTGGTGGTTTGTTTTTTTGTTTTGGTTTGGGTTTTTTGTTTGTTTGTTTGTTTTTTTAATGCATATCATCTTTCACAAGGCATTACTTGGACACGATACAAGAAGATTTGGATGCAGAACTGCCACTAAGCTAGCGGGAGTTGTCAGTTAAATCTAAGGCATAACATTGAGAGTCTAAGTATCTAAGCATACCTTCAAGTGTTTCCATATAGTGGAAAAAGCTCGCTGAACCTGAGAAATATTTAAATTTGTACAATATAGCATTAGGAAAATCCATGTAGCATTTTGCTGCTTTATATAGAACATCATTATCCCAGGCAGAATGACTGTTTACCTGTTCTCTTGGGACCAGAGTTTAAGATCAAGTCTGAGCATTCAGTTTTCCTAGGTAAAGGGAGCTCATGTATAATTGATGTTGATAGCGTTAAATGAAGCACTCATTGTCTCTTTTTTACTACCTGACTTCAGAGTCACATTGACTGCAAACCATGAGAAAATCAAGCAACCAGCTCCCCTAGATTGTCTAGTTGTTTCAAAGGAGGATGTGAATGGAAAATAAAAGGCATTTCCAGTAGTATTAGCAAATCTAATATATGTTATCACCAACCAGAAATAGCAATTTGACAAAATGAAAACTTTTTCACTGGAAAAGCAAAAATTCCTATATTTTCATCCAGATAAATAGTCCCAAGAAAATGAGTCTATTGTGCATGCACTGGAAAGATAGTCAATAATTCTACAGTAGGTCTAATAGGATCTTGCCATAACGAAATTACTGAAGTGTGCAGTTGACTTGAATTCCCATAAAAACCAAACAAATACCTACATTCTTCCTTGTTGACAAATATTCCAAGACATCAGGTAAAAAGGTATGCCTGATAGCCCGAAAGAAAGGTTGGTTTGAATTAATTTCTATAATTCAAAAACTTTTTAGAGATTGTTCAAAAAAGTTCTCTTTGACAGTTTTTAAAGAGGTATTCTGATTTTCAATTTTTAAAACAATTTTTAGCTTAGAAACTGTATTATAATCATTGATAATAACTGGTACTGAATAAAATATTTCAGAATTATTTCTATTTTGCCAAAAAACCACTTATTTTTTTTTACTTTCTATTACAATTCAATTAGAAAATGTTCCAAAATCCTTCTTTTTTCGCCAGATGGAAAACTGTTTCTTTGTAATTTTATATTCAGTGACAGCAACTGAATCTAAACTAAAAGCATTCTCAAAAATGTTATACTACTTTCAGATCAGTGAAACATTTCCAGTCACTATTAATGCTGAATCCATAAATATACATTATCAGCTGCAAAAGAAAGAAAAGCAAATGAAAGGATTTAAAAAAAAAAAAAAAAAAAAGCTCCTGGTCACTTCAGTTATTGAAAACTTTGGAATCTGTCAATAGGAAGTTAAGCTTCAAACTCTTTGATGAAATATTGAGGCAGGAAAGTTGCCACTCAAGACACCACAAAAGAATATATACTCAGCTGTAATGAATAATACTTTCAATTAGACCAAATGGAACAGCTGGGAAAAACAGGCAATGTTTTGAGAAAAGTTCTCTTCAAATTGCCTCTTCTTCCAGTTACATTAATAGATTTAATAAAAAAATATTACCTTTACCTATAAATTTTGCCTTGATTCTGCTCTTAGACTACCACGGCTACAAAAGCACTACTATTACTGAAGGATAACAGTCAGAAATGTGAGCCAAGACTCCCCATAATTCCAGTGGTACCACTTATAAATATAATATGAAGCACAAGATATTAAAAATGCAACTATATCAGAAGTTCAGAAAATCAGTTTTATTTAAATGTAAATTAACAAACTCTCCTTTCCTCCAATCTAACAGAATTGCATAGTCCACTGATTTTAATTAAGATGGGAAAACTGTTTTGATAAAATAAGAAATGACCCCATGTGCCCAAAACTTAAAATGAAACTACATTTGAAGTGAATAGAAGAGAAAAATGATTGTTAAAGTTAACTTTTCCGCTATGCTGTTTTTATTCTTTTTTTCCTCTTTCTTTTCTTTTTTCTTTCTTTTTTTTCCCTCTTTTTTTTTCTTTTGATATTTTTGAACTTGGAAAATCCAAGCTTCACTAAACCTCTCCTTTTATAAGCACAAATGTTAACAATGTACTAAAACCATGAGACATTTATTGTAGATAAAGAATGTTTTCTGAATGTTTTCGAATGTTTTGAATGAATGTTTCATTCAAAATTATACTTAACATATACAGCTGAAGTTACATGCTTAAAAATTCTTCTTGATTTTTACTTTGTGTCTAGTATAAAGGACATCCACAAAATCTAATTGACATCAGTAGCCATGGCTTAGAAATAGCAAGGATTTTTCTGGGTATTTTCCAGAGGTATGAAAGTCATGCCAGAGTAACAGTAAAAATGTCCCTTGAATCACCAGAATAGGAAAAAAAAAAAAAAAAAAAAAAGAAAGCCATCCGAAACCAAAACAAAGAAACTAACAAACCCCCCAAAACCCCAAAGACACATCACATTGTGATCCAGCCATTTGTATTTAAATAATCAGGAAGGTGAAAAGCCACAAAGGGTACTTGATAAGCTACTCAAAACTACTCAGAATATAAACAAAACTGTGTCAACACAGTTTCACAGGAATAGCTGAATGACATGCTGATACCACCAAGGCTTCACCAGTCAAACTTCTTGTTATGATTATCAAGCTCCTAACATACCCTGGCTGCAAGGGTATTCCATATTATGAACATGTTCACTGCTGTTGTTCCTCAGACCTTTCAAATTACCTGTGGAAGTTTTGCTTTAAACTTGAATGGGTTGCAGGTTTTTTATTTTTCACTCGGAAAATCAGCTTGTGACAGAAAACAGCTACTTAAAATATTCTTGAGGATAACAGCCACAGAGACAATGGCATTCTGCCTATGCAGGTATGGCACAAGCTCATATTTCAGATAAGAATAAAAACTTTTTTATTTTGCCTGGTATACACTTCATGTCAGAACATGTGTATTTTTTATTAGACAAATTAAATACTACATTTTAAAGAAATATGTGGGATAACAAACTATTTCCTCAATGAGTCCATCAGCAGAAAGAGGCCTGGATGTTAAAGACATACATAGCTTCATAACTTGTAATTGCAGTGGATAATCTTCTCCACATAATGCAAGAAGGAAAAGTGTAGATCTTAGTTTCCTAACATATCTATAAGCAGTGAAATTCTAGAAGCATGAATTACCAGGGGTGAATTAAAGTAAGAGGTCCTACTGAAAATATACACACCCATGTAGCTTGTACTTGCAAGTGTTGTGGTATGTACTACTTGATAATTGATTCAACAATCCATTGTCGTAAGATCCAAAACAAGTATCAGATGACTACCCACTTTAGCAAATGACTACAGTATCAAACTTACAGATTACACTAGTGGTAGCTACAGTATAATGCAACTATTATCATATATAAATCTATTAAAATATTTATCGCTGCATCAACCTATTACTATCACTAGTTGTCTCTGCCAAGTCAATATCATCATTCCAATTTGAGTCTTTCCTACAATTAGGGAATCGACTATAATACCCATAACACCCTTCAAAGAAAATTGCATGAGGTATATTTAATTCTCATGTATTCTGAAATACATAAAAGTATACTGCGATTCTGGTTTTCAGGAATCTGTTTTCTTTGTATTGAGCTTTGCCCTTTGAGGATCTCTCTAAAGGTGTTTCCCTGGGAAATACATCTTCTGCAGAATAGGAGTACAGTACGGTCTTCTACAGTGTCTGTAGTCTCTCCGGCACTCAGTTATGTGTACCCAAATCTCTCTAACACTCATTCAGTACAGTCACTGATGTATTTGCAGTTCTCTAGAGCAGCTGCTGACACATAACCAGTTATTTCACAATGAAACCTATAATAACTGTTTCTTTCCCAGTGAAACTTTGTCAAAACTGGCACCTAGATACTATGATTGCTGTGGTACAAATAGCTGAGAAAGGGGAAACTAGCCCGAGCACTACATTCATTCTTTTGTAGAAGTATGTGTGCAAAAGCATGAATGGCTAAAAATCATGGTAGTGTCTCTCATATTTCAATTTTCTTTTTAAATCTTGAGTAGTGTTACAATTATATAATTCTACAGTTCAATCTTTATTGGTCAAACACCAAATGACTATTTTCTAAAAAGAAATGTAAGTAGACTTCAACTATATGTGTACGTAAGTATATATATATGTATACATATATAAATGCATAATTATTTTTTTTTTTAAGTATATGGGTTTTTTTACTTTTTGAGATGCAGAATGTCACCATGTAACTCCATAGAAATGAGAAAAAAGAGGACTGGGCCTCTCACCTGCTTGTCTCTTACCAGTCCTTTCCTTTCTTTTTCCCAAATAAATCAAGCCCAGCACTGCCCTCTCTTTCTTCTTGCCTCTGCCCCTGTGCCACAAACTCAATAGTTTGTAGAACTTTCTCCTAAACCTGTACACTGGGTTGCCATCCAGTGCATAGAAGTTGCTTTAACTTCATGAACAAAACCTAATGTAACCACAAATGTTGGCTGAAAACGTATGCTAAACTTCAGTCAAGTAACAGTATTATCCTGTTACTGTAACTTTTCTGTGGTTTATTATGTTTAGTGATTTTGTCGTGTCTGAAATAACTGTGTAATTTATGCACATGCATCTTCTAACCAGAAGACTAACCTGTGGCTACATATTTTGAATAGATGGATCTATTACAGAAAATAGGTCCAGACAGTGTATTTTAAGCAAATGGGAACTTACTGTGCCTGGACTACCAAACAGATACTCCTTCTGACAACATTAGCATTGCTCCAAACACAGGCTTATATACTTACCCTTTGGTGAGAATGCAACTAAACCCACAACCCTAATGAAGAAACATCTAAAACTGGGAAGCATAAACTACAATGGAAACTTTAAAACTGTAAACACAACAAAGTGTTCTAAAAGGGCTCAAGAATTCTGTTACCAGTTAGTGGTAACAGCATAAATGATGAAGTTAAGTGGCTTCCAAATCGGCTTCCAAACTCTGAACTTCACAGACACAGTAATGTGGTTTGCAACTGGGCAACAAAATATTATTGCCTTACAGTGTTTTCCAACTAGAAGTTCAATGAATAAGAAATGTTCTGGTTCATAGGAAGTGCTGAGGGTTGAGAAACATAAGCTACACAAAACGTTTGGGAACACAGCTATTTTCTCTACATATATATTTCCTTTACATATATGTTCTCCACAACTTACTCCATTCCTGTAGTGTTGGCCAAATTCAAAAAGACTAAACATTACCCAAGTCCCAACATGTAGTGCTTCCTCCAGCTTGCACAGATCTGCCAATCTATATAGAGACATCAGTGGCTTTTAATCCTGTTTCTCTAGTCCCAGTCATTTACATTCCCTGGGTTTTTTTCAGTCCATTGAATATGACCTTAGCATGTTCTGTTGGAGTTTTATCATACAGTTAATGCATGACTTTTTGTCTTCAGGGGCAAAGTGTATGGAAGCAGCCCATGTTCTACCCAAAACAGCGTGTTTTGGTTTGTTGGGGGTTTTTTTTTGGTGGTGGTTTTTTTGTTGTGGTGTTTTGTTTTTTTTTTTTTAAGTGGGACAATATTAAACTGTGCCTCACTGACTAAAGCTACTGTGACTGTTTCAAGAAGCTATTCAACCATACAGGACTCCAGACCCAAATTCGACCCTTTATCCTCCTCAAACACAGCATTTTCCTCTAAACAGTTGTTTATAGGAACATTATCACTTTGTGCTTCTACCATGGATATTCTCTCATTCTAATATCGGTAATAAGCAATTATAAATAACAGGACTATGATTGTAACAGTGAATACATCAATCTTAATGTATGTTAAATACCAGGTTATAACTGCAGCATTTGAAGAACCACTGAAGAAGGCTTACAGCATGGCACCACAGCTAATGGCAAGATTTCATAGAATCACAGAATGGTTTGGGTTGGAAGAAAGCTTAAAGACCATCTGGTTCCACGCCCCCTGCCATGGGCAGGGACACCCTCCACTAGATCACATTGCCCAAAGCCCCATCCAACCTGGCCTTGAACACTGCCAGGGAGGGGGTGTCCACAGCTTCTCTGGGCAACCTGTTCTAGAGCCTCACCACCCTCACAGTGAAGAATTTTTTTCTTACATCTAATCTAAATCGACCTTCCTTCAGCTTAAACCCATTCCCCCTTGTCCTATCACTGCATGTCCTTGTAAACAGTCCCTATCCAATGTAGGAGATGTAGGAAGAAGCACTGAAGCTCATAGTGAAATGTTGCTTATAGCTCACTGTCTGCCTGGGTCATGTGCTTTTTGCAAATCTATATTAAGAAAAGTGTGTCTACAAACTGTTTGTGTATAGTCTGTGTTATTAAGCCCACTTTTATGGATGATAAATTTCCGTAAAATGAAAACCTAAGTGACCCATGACTATACCTGATTCCGAAATCAAGGACTGCCTTTTGACATTTTCTTCATACTAGGGTAAGCTTTTCTTTCAGAATCAGGCACCCGAGATCCTGCCAAAATTCAGAAGTTTCCTTGATTTGCAAGAGAGATGGTCAAAAGCAAAACAGTCAACAGCTTCTACTGGACAAGAATAAAAAGAATTGCTTCTAACTTCTGTTTCCAGTGTAATTTATCAGATTAATAAAATTGTCCTTGATTTAAGTGGCCTTGGACAATGTCTGTGAAATACAGTGTGTAGGCTGAGTAGAATGGCTGGCTCGCAGGAGAGCTAGGCAGAACACTTACTACAAGGTGCAAGCTGTACTCAGTGTACCTTCGGCTGGGTGCATCATGCCAGCAGCAAACTCCTGGGAGCTGGAACAGTACATGAATCAACTGCCATAACTTTTTTTTTTTTTTTTTAATCCCTTCTTTCTCTTGCTGTCTCCTATTATGTGCTTCTATGCATAATAAGCTTTCCTTAAGCTCTTGGCTCTGTCCGACAGCAGCAGCTACATGGCTCACAGATGGCTCATGGAGACTTTAGCCCTTGTTTCTGTCAACTCTTGCAGGCACTGAGAGTTTTGCCGGTGACTAAGCAAATCTAAAAGTAGCTTTCTTTATATGAGGTGTAGTCAAGGATATTCATTTGTCTCTGAGCCACTGCAGAATGTTTTCCCAACTATCTCAACTGGGAATGGCTAGAAGAGCACACCCTTCTCATTTCCAGTAGTGTGATCATTATTACACTGCAAGAGGAGAAATGCTGACTCTGTGGGTGGCTGGATCAGCAACAGTTGTCCAATAAGCACAGTTCAGCACTGCGTTTTGTACTGCCAGGTCTGTAACTAACACAGTTGATGACAGAGAAGTGTATTGACTAGGTCAGGACATTCTTTCCTTTCACACAAAAAGAACGGCATAAACATTTTTTTCCAGTATGCAGAAAGCAATTCCTGATTTTAATGGCTGCATATGTTTACAATATGCTGCTGTTACTGTTGAGAACAAAATGGGCAAAGTATAACTGCATATCTGAAAACTGTCATGATGTTTCGGTAGGTCCCAATAGGCAGAGTATGATCTACATGTGGTGTTCTATGAAGCTTGCAAATGTCTCCGAAACATCATGTTGGTGATGTTTCTGGTTTCTGAATGAACAAACAAGCAGAAATTCAATATAGATGTAGTGTCAAGTACTTATTAATAAGCATAGTTATCTTTAATATGAAAGGGCAGCTGCAAATGCTGCTGTCAAAGGAATTGCCTGTTTTTATCCACTAAAGAAGCAAATCTCTTTTTAGTGCCGTTTGTTACATGGGTCACATTGTGTCTGGTTAGATCAGCCTGTGTTGTATCAAAAATGCACACTGTGTATGCTGACAAAGCCCAAAGCAATACAGTACAGGATACTTTTTCAGCCTAATAAGTGGGAAGCTATAGCTGTGTCTTCTACCAACAATGACAAGCATTGTATTTGCTTTCTAACATGCAGTTTTCCACTATTGGCTAAAGGTGCTGTAGGCAGAAGTTACCTTAGCAGAATGCAATAGGCCTTGCAAACAATGTGTCACCTCAAATCTGTAATACAGCCAGGATTAATGACATACCCTCATTATATTCATCATCATTATCATTGTTGTTGTTATTACTATTAGTATTATTATTATTATATAATGTACTGTTTTATCAGTGTTGTCCAAATGTAACCATTGAATTCCTGCAAGCTCTCTGACACAGGAAGATACCAGGGTTTGGAGCTGGAGTTCTCACGTGCTGGATAGCATTGCAAATCCTGCTCCAGGAACAATTCTTAGTAAATAGGATGGAAGAGGGACATAGTCCAGTGAGGTCCAGCAACAAAAGGTATTTTATTCCCACCTATTTCTCCATGTATTCTCTCCCCAGCTGTCCCATAGCTCTTTTTTCCTTTTCCTTTTAATCATTTCATCATTCTCTGTACTCGTTACTTACATCTTTTCCCTCTTATTTCTTAATATTACTTCATGTTTTGCCCAACCTCATATAATCCAACTTTACAACAAATACTCTACAGAAGACAGAATTGAAAAGGTCTTAACAATAACTCCTTTTTCCTAGACTTGAGTAGGCAATGTGGTATTATAATTCTTCTTTATATTTAAAATACTTAGCTATTGCTAAGGAAGGAAGTGAACTTCAAGCTCCATAACATTAGTTCCACCTAATAATACCCCATGCTTACCCACCTTTCCTATTTCTGTCCCATATTTGGACTAAAAGCTCTTTGAGGAAGGAGCTATCTTTTTCTTTTTTTTTTTCTTTTAAGTTATACCTAGCACATGTATGCTGTATCTAAAAACTAATCCCCAATTTCTTGCCCTACTCTACCCTTCCAGTCATCTTCTTCCAAAGCATATACCATCTCACACACAGATCTCTGAGGTCAGAAGCAGTATGGGACACTCACATATGGTCATAACTTAACTGAAGCATGCAGGAAGCTGCCAGGGACCTCTAACCCTTCTGCGAAATCCAGTGAAAGAAAGGGATAGTCCTGAATGATGGCAAAGTAAACTATGAACTGTGGCGCATATACACCTATGAGAACGTGCACATACATGGGATCAGCTGCTTTTGCACCTCTTGTGATCAATGGCTGCTTGCCATTGTTTTAGAAGACAACCCTTTGGATGGCTCTCAGTACTTTATCCAGTACTAAGTGCCTTTCAGAAAGACAATTAACTTTTGTCTAGAATAATTTTATGTGGTATATAGTTCCAAACTTTTCCTATATCTTTTCAGGCATTTTCTGAAACGTATATTTTCTTCATCAGCAGAATTTCTTTCACCTATAAAGGAGAAATTTTAGCACATGAAAGAGTGAAACTTGGGCCATCCAAATTAATTTAGGACCTTCATGCTAAATGGTAACTAAAGACAATATAATCCCTTGATCCATATTAAACAAGTGTTCATAGCAAACAAAGCTTTTTCTTCTCAGAAAATGGACACATTTCTGCGACTTATAGTGTACAAATGTCCTTTCCTGATCTTCATGAGATGCAATATTTTTTTAGTTAATACTTCTAAGGTGCTATAAAAAAATTCTTTTGTTTAAAAGCTCCATCAATTTAATTTTAAAAATAGTGCAATTCTTGCAACATGTTGCATTTGGAAAATTTGCTTATCATATGCAAATTTCTGATGATTATTAGGAATAAATTAAATCCATCACTGTAAGATTATTTGTTTCCTTCCAAGAGGAAAAAATATCCTGTATGTATATTTATGACTATATTTGAGCTTGCTTTGTGAAATGCCTTTACATGAATGCTTAATTATTTCTGAATTATGCAAGCCAGTAGTTAGAAAAGAAAGCGAATTTTAAAAGACTGTAACACTTGTGCTAAGTTTCATTAGAACACCTGCACTGGCTGTGTAGGAGAGTAGTCAATAAAATCAATGACATCTACCTTTAAATAAAATAGAAAGTCAAAACAGATTGATGATGTACCTGGTCATGTGCCAGGGGCATTCAATATCTTAAAACTCTAGAAAAGAGGGAAAAGTCAGTCTCATAGAAGAAGAATCAAGATCTGTTTCTTCTTTTATACACTGTCTTCCTTTCTCTGTCTTTACTGACCTCAATGTTCTTTTTCTTTAAGTTATGTGCAGTTTGGTTGTGTTTGAGGAAGTTTCTGCACAGTATCACAACTGTACAAGATTCGTAGGTGTAGGTTATCTGCCTCTAAAAGCCAGCTATGTGCATTTGCTTGTGATATCAAGGCTTACCTCTTTCCAGTAATTCTGTTTTGCACTCAGAAACAGAATTACTTGGGAATCTATTAACTGACTTAGTATGAGGGAGAAGAATTGAGAATGAAAGGGAAAGCCTATATTAGCCTATATATTTTTTTCAAAATATTTTTTCTCCATTTTCTGGATCAGCAGATGCTGCTTAAACAGCAAAGCATTGCCTTCTGCCCATCAGATATCCCTGTGGGAGATCATAGAACCACAGAATCATTTGGGTTGCAAAAGACCTTTAAGATCATTGAGTCCAACCACAAACCTAGCACTGCCAAGTCCACCATTAAACATGTCCCTAAGTGCCACATCTAAGCATCTTCTAAATACCTCCAGGGATGGTGACTTAATCACTTCCCTGGGCAGTCTGTTCCAATGCTTGACAACCCTTCTGGTGAAGAAATTTTTCCTAATAGCCAATATAAACCTCCCCTGGCACAACTTGAGGCCATTTCCTCTTGTCCTGTCACTTGTTACTTGAGAGAAGAGACACCCGCCTCATTACAACCTCCTTTCAGGTAGTTGTAGGGAGCAATAAGGTCTCCACTGAATCTCCTTTTCTCCAGGATAAACAATCCTGGTTCCCTCAGCCACTCCTGATAAGACTCTCTCTCTAGACCCTTCACCAGCTTCATTGCTCTTCTTTGGCTGTGCTCCAGCACCTCGATGTCTCTCTCGTATTGGGGGCCCAAAACTGAACACAGTATTTGCGGTGCAGTGTCATCCATGCTGACTACAGAGGGATAATCACTTCCCTAGTCCTGCTGGCCACACTATTTCTGATACAAGCCAGGATGCTGTTGGTTTTCTTCGCCACCTGGGCACACTGCTGACTCATATTCAGCTGTCTGTCAATCAATACCCCCGGATACTTTTCTGCCAGGCAGCTTTCCAGCCACTCTACTCCAAGCCTGTAGCATTGCATAGAGTTGTTGTGACCCAAGTGCAGGACCCAGCACTGAGCCTTCAGCCTCGTACAGTTGGCCTTGGCCCATTGATCCAGCCTGTCCAGATCCCTCTGTAGAGCCTTCCTACCCTCCAGCAGATTAACACTCCCGCCCAACTTGGTGTTTTCTGCAAACTTACTGAGGGTACACTCAATTCCCCTCATCCAGATCATTGATAAAGTTATTAAAGAGAACTGGCCCCAATACTGAGCCCTGGGGAATACCACTTGTGACCGGCTTCCAGCTCGATTTAACTCTATTTACCGCAACTCTGTGGGCCCGGCCATCCAGCCAGTTTGTTACCCTGCAAAACATATGTCCATCCAAGCCATGAGCAGCCAGTTTCTCCAGGAGAATGCTGTGGGAAATGGTGTCAAAGGCTTTACTAAAGTACAGGTAGACAACATCCACAGCTTTTCCCTTGTCCACAAAGTGGGTCACCTTGTCATAGAAAAAGATCAAGTTAGTTGAGCAGGATCTGCCTTTCATGAATCCCTGCTGCCTGGGCCTTATCACCTGGTTGTCCTGTATGTACTGTGTGATTGCACTTTCCATGACCTTCCCTGGCACTGAGATCAGGCTGACAGGCCTGTAGTTCCCTGGATCCTCCTTCTGGCCCTTCTTGCGGATGTACATCACACTGGCTAACCTCTAGTCAACTGGGACCTCCCCAGTTAGCCAGAGCTGCTGATAAATGACAGAAAGTGGCTTGGTGAGCACTTCTGCCAGCTCCCTCAGTACCCTGGGGTGGATCCCATCTGGCCCCATAGACTTGCATGTGTCTAAGTGGTGTAGCAGGTCACAAACCATTTCCCCTTGGATTATGGGGGCTTCATTCTGCTTCTGATCCCTGTTTTCCAGCTCAGGGAACTGGGTACCCAGAGAACAACTGGTCTTACTACTAAAGACTGAGGCAAAGAAGGCATTAAATACCTCAGCCTTTTCCTCATCCTTTATCACTGTGTTTCTCCCTGCATCCAAGAAAGGATGGATATTCTCCTTGTTCCTCCTTTTGTTGGTAATGTGTTTATAGAAACATGGTTTATTGTCTTTTACGGCAGTAGCCAGATTAAGTTCTAGGTGGGCTTTGGCCCTTCTCATTTTCTCCCTGCATAATCTCACAACATCCTTGTAGTCCTTCTGACTTGCCTGCCCCTTCTTCCAAAGATCATAAGTTCTCTTTTTTACCCTGAGTTCCAGCCAAAGCTCTCTGTTCAGCCAGGCTGATCTTCTTCCCCTCCAGCTCATCTTTCGGCACATGAAGGCCTGCTCCTGTGCCTGTGAGCAGGATACAGAAGCTGGTGCGTTTGGCAACTGCTGCTGTGTAAGAAGGGAGAGAGTGCTCTTGGATGGGGAGAGGAAGAGTGGTCCCAGAAACCAAGTGTAACTTCCTTGATTGTTTTGCTCGCATCTCCCATGCTTTGGAGGTATGACAGCAATTTCACAGTGCAAGGGAAATGTGGTCATTGTTGAAATAGCTCAATGTACGGTGAAAACTGAGTAACCTACACATTTGGGAAACTAGGAGAGAAGGAAATGTCTTCCTGCCCCTCAGTGGAAAGTCAACCTGGAACACTAGCTATGCTTACTGGCACAAGAAAGATTTTTACAATATAAAATCTGAGGTCTTTTATATTATAAGGCAGCTGGCCCAGCTCTAATTGTAGCATCAAAGGTAGTCAACTACATCAAGATAAAAACTGTATTTGGTTTTTTTGTAGCATTTGTTCCATCAAGATATTGCAGTATAAAATGGATACCCTTTGGGTTGTGATAACATTGCCTTAGTATGGTACAGTGGTGTCATTTTTTTTAAAGAGGTAGTTATTTCATATGAACAGCAGTCCATACTGCAGTATAGTGTGCAAAATTCCTAATCTGTTAAGAGTGAAGAGTCAACTGGTAGTTATTAAATCAAATGGCTCTCCTAGTCAACTTCTGGCAGATAAATATGTGTCAACCATTTTTATTTGCAATTATATAATCACAGGGCCACAGAATCATTGAGGCTGGAAGGGACCTTGGGAGATCTCTTCTCCAACTTCCTGCTCAAAGCAGGGTCAGATGCTCAGTATCCAGTCAGGTTTTGAACACCCCTGAGGGTGGGGACTGCACAACCTGTTCCATTGCTTGACTGCCCTCATGATGAAAAACTGTTTCGTAATATCCAGTCAACCCCCCTTTTTCAGCTTCTGTATGTTGTCCCTCATCCTCCCACCAAGACTCACTGTGAAGACCCCAGAGCTGTCTTTTTGCTGACCGTTCCCCTCAATAGGTGCCGAGGGGCTGCTGCTGGGTCCTTCTGAATCTGCCTCTGCCCTAGGCTGAACCAGCCCCCATCCCTCAGCCTCTCCTCATCAGGTGAGTTCTCCAGCCCTGACCATCTTGGTGGACCTTGTTTCAGCTTATGAATGTCTTTTCTCTACTGGGGCACACAAAACTGGACCAGTCTTTTGTATGCAGTCTAACAGTGCTAAGAGGAGGGGCACGTAGCAGAAAACAAAATGTTGCCAGGCTGTGCTTCCAAGCACTGTTCCATGGCCATTCCTACTTTTGGCTGACCAGCATGCAGCTAAGCTAATCAATTTAATACAGGTTTGGCTTACTTTCTAAAACTCATACCCTCAGTATTCATTCACCCATAAAACATCTACTTTCTTCTTTGTTCTGGACAATCAAGATGCATGCACTTTTCCACTGCTACAATTACAAATTCCTAAAACAAGGTAAAAAAAATAAATGAAAAATTAAGCATTGCCAATAATGACAAAACTGAGAGGGAAACAGAGCATCACTGTTCCTATTCAGAGAGAACTGACCATGATGAAACTGTAGGGTGTTTCCCTGGCAATACAGATACTGAAGGTTCATTCTTTCTTGCTACAAGACACACCCAATCCTTGGAAGCACACCTACAAATATTATTTTAGTAAATACCTTGTTCCTGAACAACTCCATCATTAAATAATGTAATATCTTCAGTTAGAAAGAAAAACAAAATATGAACTAGAACCTGTTCACTGTTTAGTTTATATAATTTTATGACATTTAGAAAATGAGAAGTTAGATAAGTACTTAATTTAGAAATTGATATATTTGTGAACTACCTTCCTGCACTTATAGACAGATACACTTACACACACAGTTATTATAGCTTTCTGGAAAAATGACAAAAAACCCTTGCACAATTTGGAAAATTGCTGTGAATCTCTATAGACTGTAAATATCCCTGTCTGGTGGAGGGAAGGGGAAATGTGATTGGCTCAGGGGAAAAAAAAGACACTAAATTTGATTGCAAAATTTTGGTGCATCCACTAAAGATGCTAAATACGGAAGTAATTCAGTTATGAAGAAGGTCGGAAACTCTCTGTACAGTGGCTATGTAACACTTTTTGGTGGGGAGTGACAAGTTATGGAATGGAAGACAAAAGTTTCCGTCATCCAAAACTTGTTTTCCGTACTGCTCTTCACAGATTTTAACATTTATCTTTCACACTTGGTCTTATAGCTAGTGTGAAAATCTTTGCAACTTGAAAAGTTGATTAAAAAATTTTAATTTGTGACTGAGGAATCTAAATTATTTTCATGCTCATATTCCACTTTTACACTTAAAAATTCCTCTTGATAACCATTTGATACAATCTAAATACTCTTCTGTGGAGATTCAGCTTTTGAGTTTATATTCAGACATGCTTATACAAAAGATGAACTATATTTAAAAACAGTAGAGCATATCATACTCAGACACCTTGACAGATGAAAGGGTTAATTTGGTCAGCTTTAAAATATATGTGAGCATTTATGTTTTTCAGGTGGTTTTATTGCACCAAAACTAAATAAGAATTTAGTTTATTTCTTATTAAACATGTGAAATGTGACAAATGAAACATCAATGAACAATGACATCAAATGGTGCCGAATGAAAAATGACAGCCTCCTGTTCATTACTTTGCAGAAGGTTTCCCCATACACTGATTTCTCAAAACATTCTGTAGCTAACTGCTCTTTGGACTGTCCTTGTTTATTTTATATGTTGTACTGATGTTTAGAAAGAACTATTTCCAGAAAGGATCAAATATCAGAATATAACTTTTTCACCCTCCTTAGTTTTCCAAGGCCATTCTTATTCTTCACACATGGCACCACATCTTACTAAGGATGCTGTTACAGATTAAGGTGAGATTTTGATAATGAAGTTGATTATTGGCCTGCCAGTTTGGGGCATGTACGTGTGTAGGAAGAGTATGAGAGTGTCATTAGCTAAAGGTTTCTATTTTTAGCTACAGATAAAGTTCACATAAAGATAAAGGATTAAGCTTGGACAAGAGCTCAGTTCTTAGATTAGTCAAACCTATGATCCCAGTGTTTGCAATCTACTTATGCTCTGTATATAAAAATGGTGGCGACCCTGTAAGAGTGCATCATGCAGACCATAAACCAGACATCATGACTGCTTGTGCACCAGCAAATTAAAAGTGCTGGAGAAGCCTGGGTCTGCCTGAACTGTCCAAGCAAGAGAACAACCCAAGGTGGATTTGGCCTGTGTGAACTAGCAATCACCTAAACACCTCCTGGGCACATTTGGGAGTCAGCATGGGCCAGGGACCATTCCCAACAGGCACTCTAACCCGGGGCACGCTGCCTAGGGCTGCAAGAGAATTTAACAGTATGGGCATGGGCTGTTCCCTGCCAGCTGGTCTCTGTGGGTGAGATAGTGGTCCTGGGAACATTTAATTGACTAGTGCAGGTTTTGCCTCTACTGGTCTGCCCATGCAGTACGTTGCACGTGGGCATGCCCTGCTCCAGGCTGATGGAGCACAGGCCAGCACACATATCCTGCCTTTCATAAAGGCTTTTTAATGTGGGCTCACCCCTGCCATGACAAAGCCATGGCTTTGGGTTTTTTTCCTAGAGCGGTCAGGATGTGTCCAGGTCTGATTTTGACACACCATGTGTAATGCTTATTATCAGATTATTTCCCAGGCAGCAGGATGACCTGCACATGACTTAAGTATGTTTGATTATTAACAAAATTCAAATCAGTTACTCTTTGCTCGTGCCATGTCTGATGGCTTTTCCTAAACTCTGACCCTTTAGAAACTATTAGTTTCTCTATAGAGACATATGCTTTGAATTTGTGTTAGTGTGTGTTCAAGTGATTTACTGTAGACTAATTAGATAATTTAATTGACACAATTAGCAGTAATATTTGTGGAAACAGCACATAATGCCTCACTTCTTGTGTCCTTGTTTTTGTCATGCCAATTATCTTCTGCTTTTCTAATCAAATGATTTTGTGGGAGACTCACAATGATATACTGAGTGTGACATGAGATTTTTTCTTTATCATTAAAAAGGAAAACTCAACTCCTTGCTTTTCAAGGGAGTATTTTGAGTCTATTCACCTTTTCTTATGCAAATCTTATATTACACCATCCTGGCACGTAGAACCCCTTGTGCGTTTTTTTGATTTAAAATAAAAAGCCTAGTGTTCATCAGAAAGAGAGATGCTGATAGTACTGAATAGAGGGAACAATAGTGCAGCAGGTACTGTGGAAGCTTCCCCACAGAGCTCTGCTGATGGAGTTGAAGTTTGACCTGCAGTACCCTCTGTTATTTTATTGTCACTGGATGCCAATTAAGTTCATCACTAAAACTGCAGCAACCTGTTCACCACAGTTTGATATCTCTGCTGAACAAACAATTTCATTCCCATGCAGAAGTTCAGGAATGAGTGGACCGATATTCACCTGTTCAGAACACAAAAAAATTGATTTTGAAATCAAGTAACTGTATCTTTTATCAGAAAAGTCCATTTGTTCTACAAATAGAAACTAATACATCTGCTTAAACTGATGTGACAGTCAGAACATGCCATCCCAAAATGTTTGTGCACTGAACAGCTTTTCTAGGATAGAAATAGACGTTTGTGCATCTTGAGTCAGGAGCAGCTCAGCTTTGGCATGTAAGCTAGTGCCTGTTCCCTGTTGTATATAGTTTTCAGAGTGCTCTTCTGCCATAAGTCTACACATCCAGCAGTGACACTGGAGGTAGTGGCTATATATACACAGCTGGTTATATGATAATTTGAGCATTTGTGGATTTGGAAAATATCACAAGAGGAAAGGTGTTGCATGTCTATTCATGATATGTCTAGCATGTACCTCTGTACACCAGATCATGAGGAAAGGTTATGACATATTGCTGAGGAGAAGTTACAACATGAGGGACTGACATGGTCCCACCACACATTCCTTGGCTAGCATTGTCTAAAAGATTAAGCATCTCTGTTTTCAGTTGATTCTCACAAGGAAGCAGAGCACTGAATAGATAATATACAAGTTCTTCCTTTACCACAATGATTTTATTCTTATGGGAAAATAGTTGAGATGATGAAGCTAAATGCATCTTATTTTGTGCCACTGATTTTGTAACCTTAAACATAGCACTAACCCTTACTGTGCATCATATAACACAACTTTAAAATAGAAATTCTAAGCTCTATAAAATTCTTCAAGTGAAAGAAATAAAATGTATTGGTTTTGTTTAAAAGTAAAACCAAAATTGTTTTCTGTCCACATGTTTTCTTTTCAGCATCTGGACCTCAATTAGAAAGAGAAAATAATGTGTTTATAAGTCTGCAGAGTTTTCTTTATCTTTTTTTTTTTTTCTCCCTGTGATGCTGCAGTACTTTTCAGTTGTAGCAGTTATTTTATGAACTCATGAGCTAAGCAGTTCCAAATTGGAAAAGTACCAACCACTCCTACTATTCAACAAAATGTTTTCAAGAGCAGTTAAAAATACCAAGAGAAAATAATCCAATCCTCATCATTGCACATCAGATTCAAGCCTAGTAGTAACAAAAATAATCCTTTTGGGATCTAACTTGTCAAATAATAAGTTTAGCACTCTAAATCCAGTCAGGTTTTGTTTACACTGAGGATTTCTAAGAAAGAAATCTTGTTCTGGTATTGTCATCAGTGAGAGACCACGTGCAGGCAAGACTCCACTAGCCACATCTATTGTCACCACCATCTTTCACCTTTTCTTATGCTTCTTCAGGTGGCGGTAAGACCAGATCTGTTGGAAGGAATCTCACCCTCAACATGGCTCATTTTCAAGCAAGTATAGGCGTTTACTAAACTAGTCAAACTAGTCAATTAGCTTTTTATGATTTCGAGACCAAACACAAGGACAGCAACTTGTAGATGAAGTCAGTGGTAATATCAGCTGTTGCTGGAGATGGGAAACTGGTAACACGGATGAAATCAATCTCTCCTATGCCTGACAAAATACTAGGTAACAAAATCTTCTGCTGCGATGCTACTAGATGTTTGATGGTAAGCCACACAAAAATGAAACCAATTTGGTAACCTCTTAGAGAAAGCACGTATGTGCAAAGTCTGCACTGTATCTTTCATTTGGTTTTCTCTGAGACACTTATAGTTTATACTTATGCAGTAAGAAGTACATGAGAAATAAAGACGATAGAAGAGGACTGAAGGAGGATACTATGTCAACACTCCGCTCTTTCATGCTGTCTCCACCTGAGGCTCTGAACGATGTGGCCTGTATTAACACATTTACTCTTTCAGGTTCACAGCATCTTTGTGCTGTGATAACTATTATGCCCACCCTAGAACACCCACCCACATCGAGGAGAGAATGGTGTTATGGATATGAGGAATATGTTGGGCTTTTCACTCTTCTCATTTCTCTGAAACTTATTAAAACCTCTGAAATTCACAGCAGAATCTATATGCTAATGTAGCTAGTGTCCTACTTAAATTCATTAACTGTAATAAACAACAAAGTTATAGCCCTAGGTCCAATGTAGGACTTAAGTGTCTATAAAAAGAGGCACAGCAGTGTCTTTTAGGCACTGCCATCCAATTTGGTATGCACAAGGATTTATGCAGTATTCTATGCAATGTGATCTCTCCCAAAATTACCAGGTTTCATTGAAAAACACTAAGCAAGGGAAATCTCAGCTCCCACACTTCGTTTGAACAAGGGAAACCTGAGTCCATGAAATGTTTGCTTTCATGTACCCTTGCAAGGAGCAGAGTTCACTGCATTGCTTTTAGAAGCTAGATGATTTATGGAACCTGTGCCCACCGTTTACAGAACAGCTTAGTTGTTAGAGAATTCACCTGGAAACTGAGACACCTGCTCAGGCTTGGGTAACAAAAGGTGAAAAGAGGGCTGAGGTCTTCCTCACTCTAATGCCCTAAGCTATAGGTTGATCCCTATGAGTGCTGTGAAGAAATGGGATAAAAAGCACAACTCTGTATCAAAGTAGGTATCACACTCACTTCTAGGTGGGATTTAGGGCTCCTCCTTTCTAAGTGAAGCTGCAAACAGCTAAGCCAGGAATGACCAACCTACTCATCTTCACATAATAAAAATAAATCTTCCTTTGGTCATCAGCCATATAATACCTTAGAGAGCCAAGGGAAGTCACTCCAGGAGTAGTTGTAAACAGGAGATGACAAGGACTTTTCAGCGGAGACACTGTCTGACTGCAGAACAGACCTGGTTCCAGCAGTTCCCACTGGCCATATCTGAGATTTCCCAGAAATCCTTATATACGCTTAATGTGATGGCACTAAAATTCTCCTCCCACTAGGGTTACCCATCACTAGGATATTAACAGTAGATAGAGGCACTACACTTTACTGTGCTTAAAAACTAAAGTAAATAAAAGTGCATTGTTAAGATCTGATCCTGTCAATATAAGTTGTCCATACTTAAATAAATTGAACAAATTGGGACTTTCTGGAGATTTAATACAGCACTCCACCTACCTTAAATTCCCAGTGGGTTTTAGGCAGGAGTTACTTACCTAAGCCCCCAAGCCAAAACAGCACTGGTAAGCAACTGGAGAACTGAACAGAGAAGTGATCTGAGCTTTCAGATTTCCTGACCTCTGCAATATCATATTTAAGGATGACTGGTTTAGATCTGTAATTCTGCCTAAATCATCTTTTAGCACCTACATTGTTGTTTATTTTCTTTATATTTTTGCATCTGTTCCTTTCAGCCAGGTCATCTTCTGGTTTAAGTAAGTCTATTTTTCTCCCTGCATATTTAGGGGTGGAAAGCCTAGAGAGGTGAAGAGGATTATTTCTGCTCTCTGTCTTCCTCTTCCTGAAAACCCCTTCTCTCTCGTGTCTTTTGGAAAGTCAAATGCTGCACTGATGCCAAAATACGTTCTCATTGAAAGCAAAGGGAGGTTTGCATTGACTTCACTGGAAATAGTGTCAAGTCCTTAACATGATTTAACCCAGAAAGAACAGCTGTGTGAATCTGATTAAGCACATTCTCTAATAATTGTTCTGACAACTTGTACCTTCCTTTCCATGAGCTGACACTGAGCTCTGGGGTAACGGCTCCCAGTTAGATGGAGATTAAGTGGTGCAGGAGATGTTATCTCATCTTTGACCTTCAATACCACCTCCATAGTGAGATACATTACTCTGATCTCTGGAAGGGGAAATCAGTCATGTTTTGCTGACTAAAACTGTCTTTTTCATAGCAAAATTACAAAAATACCTCAAGGAAAAAGTGCATGTTATTGCTTTGCACCAGAGCTGGCAAAACTGCACATTTTGCCTGTTTGGATTTGAGATTTAACACACATCTCTGCACAGCCCTCCCCCTCCTCAGTGTTCTTCTGAACAGAATATCAATGTCACCAAAGAGGAATCATCTTACCTTTTTTTCCTCTCTTCCTTTTCTGCCGTTACTCCTCAGTGAGTTTAAATTTCATTTACTTTGGCAAGAGTGCTTTTTTTTTTTTTTTTTTTTGCCTTTAAAAGTTTTAATCCACCTTGTAACACTACCTAAAAAGAAGAGAAATTAAGCTGCAGTGTGTACTAGGAGAGAAAACCTACTTTATTTATCACCCAGTCCTACTTTACCATACACTGACCTAATTACAGCCCACACCACAAGGGGTAGGAGGAGCAGCAGAAGGAGCGCTTCTGCCACCTAGTGACTCTTGTCCTCCCGCAGTAACCGGCAGCATCCCTTTGTGAGTTTTGCATTTTCGTGTCCCCAGCACTTGAGAGCAAATGACCTTCCCCAGCCTGCCTGCATGGATGGATGCCGGGCTTATCTGCATACTGCTCGCTTCTCCTCTGTCACTGATTCGAAACCGCTTTCACATGGGTGAATTCTGTACTAGAGCTGGCAAGCTGCGGTAAGACAGGTGGGATTTCAAAAAATCACTTGAAATGATGTAAAGCACCGCAAAAAAATCCCCAGTGTTCGAACAGTGCTAATACATGTCTGAAAACAGAAAATATTTTGTATGCACAGATGTAGGCTGAGGTTTTCAAAGGAAGCACAGAGAGCCCGGTGCCTCTGTGGCTGTCACAAGGCAGATGCACAAACGATTTGGGTCTCGAGCACTTCTATAAGATTTTGCTTCTCCCTCTCCTGCAATTATAATTTAGGTAATCTTGTTCCTGTGAAATGACAGGTGATCATGCATCAGTTAGCCTATTTCTCCATGATACCATTTTCAGCATGAGCTTCATGGACTGAAAATGAAAACCAAAAATATTTTCCTATTGCCATAGATATAAAAACATTACAGAGCAGACCCAAATTTGACTGTTCAAAAATTAAGGTCTTTTTCCAGTCTTTCCTTTTCAAAGCTTTTCCATTTCAAAGCTCTGAAGGTCATTTTTCTTAATTGGGATGTTGTTGCTAAATTAAATGTACATCATTGGCACCACTTGCTGTGAATAAGTGAGAAGATGTAGGCTCTTAAGTATTCCTGTAAGCAAATCTGAACATTCTTCCCAAACACGTGCATGCTGACGGAAAGATCAGCTATTATTTTCAACTGCATGTGTAAAAACCTTACAATTTCCATCATTTTTTCAAGTGTTCCAGTGAAGTGGTCCAATACAACCAACATTTATACTTATATTTTCATGTATGTATATTACAGTGAATGAAAATTAAGGTTTCAGGATGTAACATTAAACAATCTGGAATTACTCTGGCAATTGTCTCCACAATTTCCAGTCATTTCCAGACATGTTTTTTTGATACTTAGGGTGGTATGTCCAAGGGCCTGTTAAAAATTGTGAAAGTTGTTCTGCAAATCTGCCTTCCAATTGTAAGGAATATTACCACTACTCTTCCCACAGATTTCATAGTGGGTCACTAATGTTAAACTGGGGGTTAGTAAAATGTGCTGTGCTCCCTGATGTCCTGAATGCTCAGGTTGTCCAGAAAGGTGTCTGGTTTGAATGTGACATCATAGTTTGCTTCCGGACCATCTTCCCCTGTTACCTCCCCAGAGTGGCCACGATGCTGAGGCAAGGAGGGAAAGAAAACTCTTGCTGCAGAGCCAAAGTACAGCCAAAGGGCTCACGTGTCCCCACTGGCTTAGACAGTCCTTTTGCACATCTTCTTAGTGTCCATCTCCTCCTTAGGGTCCGCTTTGCAGACTCTTGTTTGCAACTAAAGCTGTGTTTTGAGTTAATGTCATACCTTAAAATGCAAATAATCAGGTCTGAAATATTTCAGATTAGCCGTTCCACATTAGTGTATACTTTTCACCTTTATCTCCCTGTGTGTCAGTTCTCTGTGCATAAAAAAAAAAAAAAGGTAACCCTCTCACAGAGCTGTTGTGAAGATAAAGGAATTGTTTATGAAGCACTCATATATATCAGTGGTACACACTGTAGAAAAACTTACATAAGGAACAGATCAAAATAATGTGCAGTAGATAACCTACAGAAGTACACACTGAACAGTGAATAGGAAAATGTTGTAAAATGTTGGCTAAGAGAGCATTATGCATTCTGCACACTGACTGGAACAGAGATCCTATATAAAGATATAATGTAAAAAATACATCTGTATATTATATAATGTTTATACCAAAAAAACCACCTAGCCAGAGTGATTAATGGCCTCACTTTTGTCTCACATAGTTACAGGTCTTACTAAAATTCTAGGACCTTAAACATGTTTCTGTTTGACTCCTATGTTGCTCCTCGTGCCATAACTGCTGCTGTGATCTTGCAGGTCCAGTAAAATCACACTCTTCTTGCTCCTTCTGTAGAAGTCAATGGATAGAGGGTATTTGACACTGCAATCTAACAATGTTCCTTTGATATATTTGGATGCAATAATATGCATAATTTTGGCACTGCTTATTTCCCTGGAATCTTGGTTCTTTTTAGATCATAAAGGAAATGCATTTAATATTTGATTTGGGTTATCTGTCAAGACAGGGTTAGGCACTATCTGATCTTTCTATGATGTCAGACATATTACAAATATATCAGAAAATAAATAAAAATCCCCCTCTCACCCATAGAAGTTAGATCAAGAATGTTTTCACTTGTTGGTTTTCAAGTGTACTGTTATCAAGGACAGGTAGGGTGATAAAACGTGAAAGGGGTCATGTTTTCTATTCTGTTATGAGAGCAATCATAGAGAATGTTACTTTAAAATGTTTTGAGAATGACCCACGGCTCTTAATCTGTTGCTGGGAAGCGTTTGTCCTTGGTTTCATCTACATGACTGTTTAGTTCAGGTTGGAAGCATACTTCCAAAGCTAAGCAGTATTGTCACCATTTACTGTGTTTTGGATCTGTGATTTTAGTCATATGGGTCTTGTGCAGTGCTCTTGGAGAGACTTCAGAGTGCATGAACTGAATTCCTTCCAGGTTTCTATCAGCTGGAAGGAGCACTCAAGGAGTGTGCCTGGTGCATTTCAATCTCAAATGGAAACCCAGTACATGGAACCAGAGTGGAGCAATTCCTAAATAAATATTTCTGAAATAAATCTACGTTGGACATTACATCCTGTCCTGGTTTCAGCTGAGGGGATTGATTTTCTTCATAGTAGCTAGTGTGGGGATACGTTTTGGATTTGTGCTGGAGACAGCACTGGTAATATAGAGATGTTTTTGTTCTATGGACTTATTGTTGAGCAGTGTTTACACGGGGCCAAGGCCTTTTCTGCTTCTTGCACTGCCCTGCCAGCGGGATGGCTGGGGGTGGACAAGAAGTTGGGAGGAGACACAGACAGGACAGGTGACCCAAACTGACCAAAGGGACATTCCATACTATATGACGTCATGCTCAGTTTATAAGGAGCTTGGAGGAAGAGGGGGGGAGGGGGGGGGCGGCGGCGTTCGGAGCAATGGCGTTTGTCTTCCCAAGTAACCGTTACGCGTGACGGAGCCCTGCTTTCCTGGAGATGGCTGAACACCTGCCTGCCCATGGGAAGTGGTGAATGAATTCCTTGCTTTGCTTTGCTTGTGCGCGCGGCTTTTGCTTTACCTATTAAACTGTCTTTATCTCAACCCACGAGTTTTCTCACTTTAACTCTTCCAATTCTCTCCCCCATCCCGATGGGGAGGGAGTGAACGAGCGGCTGCGTGGTGCTCAGCTGCCAGCTGGGGTAAAACCACGACACATCCTCAGCACAAAGTATGTTACTCTACTTGCTGTTGTAGACAGACCTTTCCAGCTACCTGTCCATATCGTTCTTGCTGGTCTTGATATTATCACTTTAGTGGAAAAAATATGTATATTTTTAGAAAATCAGGAAAGGCTTCAAACCCAATTTGATATTCAACACAAAAACATGCAGGGAACAAAATGAAGTTAGTTTTGAAAATGTTTCTTTTATGTCATGGGATAAAGCAAATATTTGAGAGGGAAATTAAAGCCTGTCTGTCACAGAAATACAAATTTAACTGGAATTTGAGCTACAAATACTGAAATATTAATGCCTGTATTCTTCCCATATCCCAAGTGAATATTCTATTTTGCTAAGTATAGGTAACTTAGGGAATACATAAAATATTCTATCTCCTGTTGGGGTCATTCCTTTGCACAAATATGTATTAAAAAGTTATTTAGGAAAAGCAATTTTCTTTATCCCAAATGTATCATGGGTATAATCAATAAAAAGCTTAAGTGCTTATAAATTAGGCACAGCAGAGTCTTTCAGAACACCTGCTGATGGTCATCAGCACCTGAGTATGTCTTGCCCAAACACAGCAGCACAATGACAGCATCCACAGCAAAACCAATTTTCTCTGGCTTCTCTGCAGGGAATTCATTCTTTAGGGAGTAAAAAGTCCCTAGAAGCGGAAGGGGGGGGTGGGGGGTGGTGGAAAGCAGGTAAGTGTGCCAAGTCAAGTGTCTGAAAACACAAAAGCTGAGAAGAGGAACTTGTAGGTGAATTCATCGGAGAATATGTCTTGTGTAAGAAGAGGTCTGTAGATTACTGGCCCAGATGTGTGAAGGGATGTTGCCTTCAGGGACCAGAGTTTTAAAGCAGGGGCCCTAATCTGGAAGGTAAGAGACATTACTCCATTAAAAAAAAACCAGTATACACTACTTTTTTTTTTAAGTTTGATCTTATGTCAGAGAATGAGAGCAACGAAAGAAAAAAAACAGTCAGTAGGTGCTTACTGGTTTTGCTCCCACTAATTTCTGTGTTATCCAAACCAAAGAGCTGTCAGGTTATGTCTCCTGAAAAGTTTGCTTCTCTGTTCTCCAGATAATATGCACTTGCACTATTTGGAGTCCCAACTAGTGGAGGAAAAAAAGAGCATAGAGTTTTGTCTAGAGTGCTAAGACTATCTACTCTGACTTCAATACCAGGATTTCAGGACCTGGGAATGAACTGGAGAGCTGGACTTTTTAAGAATGTAGAGGTACCCTTAGGGGACTGAGTGCTGTTTTTATAGCTAGAGATCCATTTCCAAAAAGTGATAGCAGACAGAGATCCTCTACCCTGGAAGCACATTCTGCAAGCTGGAGCCAAAGAATGTGGCTGGAGCCTTGTAAAACCTAGACGATCTTAGTGAAACCAGATGGGCTTGGCATATCAGTCTAAACAGCGAATTTGAGTTGAGTCCAGAAGGAGGGGCACACTGGGACACTGCTCCGTGGAGTAGGAGCAGGGGTTGCATTTCCTCCTGAGGTTGCTCTGCAGAAGCCTCTTGGGCATTTGTCCTGACACAGTGAACAGTTAGGTAGACCTGATTTCTCTGCTTTAATTGGCAGATAAAATCACTCCTGCCTTTAAAACAACTAATCCTTGAGGCTCATAAAGTAAATTACTATTCGTACAATGAGAGCACATCTTGTCTCCAACCAGATCAGGTCTAACATGACTGGTACTGTACAAACACAGTAATCAGTATGTTTGACTTCTGTCTTTGCAACAGAACAGATTGCTCCCACTATCAGATATCTACAGGAAAAGTAATCTCAATGGAAAGCATCCCTAGATACAGTTTTAAAGTCTCAATCAGGTCATCCTTAGAATCCTACCACACGAATATCTTCTCAATAGCATGATTTGAAAACTACAATGTGCTATGAAGATATTAAATATATTTCTGGAACAAAGCATAAACATTTCCACCAAAGTGCAGTTGCTATAAATTAAGTTGCCAAGTGATAATGGATATTAGCTTTCTTGTGACTATAAGAAAGTGATTATGTTTACACAGAAAAGGGGAATACATTTCTCATGCTTTCACTTTCTTCCACTGCACAGTCTTACAAATAGGGTTGATGGTAGATGTGGTAGCAGTGCTCCTTCATCACAAAATTTATTTTAGTTCATCTTGGTTCTAAAATGTTATGCAGAGTTGCATTATATTTTAATCTGCAAGTGGGTTAGATGAAGAATGGTGCCCTCCAGGGAAACAGATTTTTTTTCTTCTGATTTTTAAGAGGGAAAATGGTTTGAGGCAAAGTTCCAGAAACAGAGGAAACTTGCTTAAATCAACAATGAGGTACTGTAAGGAGCAATATGTCAGAACCACTAAGCCAGAGTGATACACAGATTCAATGTAGATCCCATGATTGCTGAATGAATCCATTTATTGCTCACAGCATCTGCGACCTGTTGCTCCGCACCTCTCTCAGCTACAGAGTGACTCTGCCCTCTTCTATTGTGTCCCCACACATGCTGCGTCCTTTTGCTGCTCCCACAGTGGATAGCAAGTGTATGTGTAGCAAAGAAGCTGTGGAAAAGAATATTTGAGCACAATATGGTTTCTGGTAGAGAAACTATACTACGGATTCAGAAGAAAGGGAAAGAAGAAGTTGGGGGGTGGGGGGGGGAGGGAACATCAGATAATTTTAATTAGCTGACACATAGTCAAATACAAACAATTCTGTGGCATGTTATATTTGTATTACAGTTACATAAAAGAACTTTAAAATTTTCCTAGGGTGCCAAAATATAGTTCCCTTAATTTTGAATTTGGTCGTTCTTGATCATTAGAGAATATTTTTGTCATATATATGACTCTCCTAAAATGCCAAGTAGCATGTCACATCCACTTTTCCTTTATCACATCTTGTTGGGGACCTTTGGATTTCCCCCTATTGGAAAGAAGCTCTTTGATATCTCACCATCCCTATTCCATTCATTGACTGAAGAGACAGCCTGATGAAATGGCAATCATTAAACATCTTTAAACATTTCCAATTTCAGACAAATGTGGAAGTGAGAAGGCTTATCCTATTTTCCTCTACCAGCTTACAATATTTTATGGGTAATTTGGCTTATATTTTGATCTGAAAGGTCTTCCTAGCAAATGCATAAAATTCTGTAATCTAAAGACTACGGAATACATACTTTTAAAATGTTTTCAGATCTGTCTAAATAGTGCTGAATGTTGCATCTATTTTGATGTTTTATCATTTTGGAATGACAATGACAGATAATGATTTACTTTAAAGAACGCCTGCAATTAAACTAAAGTCTACATTGGCAACACACAGCTGGGACAACTGAAACAAACATCTCACGCACTGGCTTTCTGGCATTCAAATCACACCACAATTACACTTTATAAAAATGTGCTGCTTTTTATTTTTTTTTTCCTTTTGCAGATGTAGGATGAAAAAAATATAGAGATCTGCGCTACAGACCTATTCTAATACTTCTCATATACTTCCTGTTTTGAAAGGTTTCTTAAGTGTCAAAAAACTGCTGAGACTCCAGTGAACAACTGGAGAGATGTGTGTTTGTTCCCAGTGCTTCAGGGACTATCTTAACTCGTTTAGGCACTTCCCTTCCAGTCTGTATGAGGCTTCCAAAATGCCCTTGTAAGTGTATCATTTCTGAGTTGGTGTGTATTGACCCATGTCATGCAGCAGGGATAATGGGCTCTCTAAACCACTCCTTGCCCAAGCATGATACATTTAATTCATCTTTCCGGCATTCCTGTGAGTCACAATTTTATCGTGTCTACATACAGCACACGTTTTGTTATACTTCATTCTGCAAGCTGAGAAACATTGTATTGCGGTGCAGCTTAGTCTCTGTAAAGCCCCAACAACCAGCTATTCCAAGTGGTGTGTATCCTCATGAATGGCAGTTTTCTCAATTTATTGACTTAGTCAAATCATTCCCACTGAGAACAATTTTCCAGTCATTCTGCAGAGAAGATTGCCATGATCTTGTAGCAGCCTGAGAGGAAGGACAGCAAAAATGGAACTAAGGCCTATTGGTCAGGATGAATTTTACTCAGTGAGCCATTGATACAGTTATTCAAGAGACATTATTTGAAATAATCTTCTATCAAAGAAGTCTGATTTGGAAAAAATATTCTATACTGAGAATGGATTGTTTATTTTTGTGTCATAGCATTTTAATCTTGGAAAATTATGAGAGTTTGAGTATAATTTTGTATTATTGCTTATATTTATATTTTACGCTAATATTTTCACCTTGCACTATGGCATACATCATTGCTGTTGAGATGCTCCAAAACTAGACACTGAAATGTTCATTCTTTTTAAGGTTTTTTTGAGTCATCAGGGAAAGCTGCTGTTTAGTACTGATGGAGATGTTACTTTTTCTTGTACCAAACTGCTTTATTATAAAATAAACAAGAGACAATAATTATTTAAGAATGTTTTCTATTTCAAAGGAAATGCTCCCTTGTTAATTTAGAATTTAAAAAAGCTGCCTGTTTTAAACCTTGTCTAGTCCTCATATTAAGAGAAGCTCAGGGTTTCATTTAGTTTCAAATTTTTCCCTTGCAAGGACTGTGGGGAGTGTAGAGGATAAATATGTGCCAGCACACCTACAGTCTTTCCCTTCTTAGATTTTCATCATTTTTATTATCACTTGCCAATGAGATGAGAAGATAGCTATCCCCAGGAAGTCAGATATTTTTAACAGATACAGGATATGGAGGAGAAAGTTTCAGACCAAGAAGGTCCCTCTTCTAGGGAGAGGTGGCACTCTACTAAAGCCTGGAGTCAAGCAGACAAATAAGTCTTTTGACTTACCAGGAAACAAAGAATCCCTATGTTTCAAATCCCAAACAGAAAAAAAATTAAAACATAGTACAAGATCAGCCAGCCAGGAGAATGAAAGTAGCTGAAACATACTAAGGGAAATCACATCAGGGCAGAAAGATGTACTAAAAGGAGCATTCAGTTGCACAGAGACACAGACAGTTAAATTAACATGGACTCATTAAGACACAATAGGAGAAATACATTTTTAGACACCTGAAATGGAGCAGTATTGTATTCTCACATGTACATTTACAAGGAAAGAAAAAAATGAGCAAAGCACAGAGCTTGAAACTTTTAATATCCGTGTGTCCATGTTTATAGTGTATTTACATTTACCATTCTTACCAAAGCAGCAGAAGTCAAAAGATACACTGCAATAGTTTTTTTACTAAAAGAAAAAAATATGAAAAAGGGAAAAACTTTTAAAGAAGAAATTAAAAGGTACAGTCAAAAGTGTGAAATGTACACAGGCAGCATGGAGGGTGTTAAAGCACACATGTGTTGGCGTCTCAGAAAGAATGTATGCAGTCTTAACAAAAAGACTTAAGGAAAGCTAAAATTAAAGCTCTCTGCTTTAGAAGAAGGGTAGAATGGAGTCTATTCAGTTGAGAATGTATTCTTCAGAAAACTGAAGGTGTGGCCATGTGGGAAAATAGAAAAGAAGCTCCAGTGATGACTGCAGCAGCACAAGAAGGTTGTTGCCAATAGCATAGAAACATCTCAGGAGCAGGAAGCCTGAAACAGAGGTAATATCATCAATCAATGATCGAAGTAAAGAAGCACTTAGAAAACATAGAGCTGCAGTAGACAACTTAAAATACATTGGACTCATGCTCACCTATTTGGGAACTGTTGGGTTTTTTCTGAGAGATGATGCACATGAGGCAGAAAAAGCATTTTGCAGTGAAGTAGCAGTGGTTGAAATCACCTTAAAAATCAACAAGATGAACCTTATGGGACCAGATAGCATTTATGTAAGGCTTCTTAGGGAACTTGGGATGAAATACTTCAACTATTGTAATATATATAACCTGTGACTTAAAAGGAATAGATAAAGGAAACAAAGTAATTCAGCAATCTGAAAGGTTTTCCCAAGAAGGAATATAGCTTAGGACTCTTACTGAAGACAAGATACCTGTGGGAGGATGTTACTGAAGCCCCTATAAGGTCATGAATGGCATGCAGAACATGAACATGGAATGATTCTTTTTTTCCCTCTCAATAAAGAACAGAGGAGCACCAAACACAACTAGCAGGCAACATGGTTCAGAAAAAGCAAAAGGACACACTGTTACCTGCAACACATACTGGGATGGTTGAACTCCTTGCAACAGGTTGTAGTGAATGATGAAGTTTTAGTGTAGTTCAAACGTGACTGGACAAATCATTCAATAAAACAAGAAATGAACAAGAAAATATCCATGAAAGGCATTCAGAACAAAGATACTACTTGAAAATCTCTGGGTTGTTGTGGGGTGCCGGACTTATCCAGGCTTGTTGGTGCCGAATACAGGGCCGTTATGACCCAGCAGAAGGGGCCCTGGGGGAGTCCAGCTTGGGCGAGAGCAGGGATTGAGCAACTTGCTTATCTTGCGCTGATAAGCACTGGACCTGAACAGGGGCAGGAGATGAGCAATTTGTTCATCTTAACAAGATGCAGCGCCTGACGGGTCTGCTCCTTAATCAACTAAGTGACGCCTGGGGTGAGGGGGAGCCTTCACAGCTTGACGTTACTTTGGTAAAACTAAACAGACCACGGCTCCTCTGTACTGAATGCCTTTGTTCTCTGCCACTTCCCCCCCCCAACCCCAATCAACTGCACAACAAGCCTTGTTAAGGGCCAATCGACACACAATACCTGACTTAGTCCCACCTCGCCAAAAGTATAAATCTGGCATTTAGAATCCTCTTTTCTGAGGACGAGAACTCCAACTATCTGGACAGGTCGACGGGCCTGGACCTCTCTCCTCCCCAAGCAGGGACGCCTCTTTGGTAAGACTTGCGCCTCCGATTATGTCGGATGTTACCCCGGGAAAACTATCATTAACAAAAGCGCTGAACTATTAACTTGAGCTCAAAATTGTTGCAGTTAGTGCATTTATCAACGGCAATTCCGAACTTTTATATCTGTCGCTTCAATAAATTACCTATTTTTCTTTTCAACTTTGCGAAACTGTTTCAGTGAAAGTCCTTAGTGGGGCTCTGACAGGCAAACGTTGACTCTGATAAGTGGCTACACACGTAACCCTTTAGACATAAACCGTTGACCAAGTCTGGGACTAAGACTGGACCTAGCCGCACCTAGGCTCCTCTCTGAGAAGGAGTTTAGAAAGCAAGGGGGTCCTTTCTGAACCTCGTGACTCAACGGGAGGGCCTCCCTCAGCCACATATCAGACTTGTACCCTTTCACGCGACAGTTGTGGATGCCCAAGCATTATATGAGAAGAGAAATATTTTTCTCCCATGCTCTATTATTATTATTATTACTATTACTATTACTATTACTATTACTATTACTATTACTATTACTATTAAAGACAGGATACTAGACCAGCTGGAAATAGAATCAGTGTATCCTTCTCTATATAACAGAGCATAGTAAGAATATAGCAGTACTAAACCCTCTAAATATTCAAATTCTGTGAGTTGGCCTTGCTTATCATGATTTTTCAATATTAATTTTTATTGATGAACTCTTTTGGCCTCCTTGATCTTATCTTAATTCCATGAACATTTAGAGATGCCTTTACTTCATCAGAAACATTAGGTGCTTATGTGGTATGGGAGCTGTGCCTTTAAGAAATAAAGTTTTGATATCATTTACAAAAGCTTGCAGAGAGAATGCAACCATAGTACTGCCTGGAGTCTGAGACTGTGAAGACTGAACGACTTCAGATCTGAGACATGTGTTCTGCCTGACCCACGACCGTTTCTGGCTATGGCTTTTGTTACATGCAAAGAAATAAAATTACAAGCAACGCACGATAAGGAAGTCACAGCATTCTCTCTTTCCAGGTTTCATAAAGTGTATGAATTAATATGTACACTATATGTAAACTAAATGCATTTCTCAGACCTTTTACATATTAAAATAATACTTTGTATTCGTTATAACCCACTTTTTCACACTTAAGAATAAAATATAAATACAATTAAGAGTCATAGTATCTCTAAGTTAAATGTAATAATTATATTTTTATTTGTGAGACATTTAATAAATCTCAAGACATTATTAATAAATCTGAAAGTGAGCATAAGGAAATGGAAACAAAATACTTCTCTATCAGCATGTAAGATCTACAGCAGAGGCAGTTTCATATAAATTTGGTGTAATTCCGCATATTTTGTTTTGCTTCTTGAACAAAACAATATTTCAATATTTTTAGGGTGCTAAATATAATTATCCATTGAACATTTATTCATTCTTTTGCTATTGAGAGAAAGAGCATTTTGAATTGAAAGATACCTCCCACTGAGTTTGAACTTCCTATCTCTAAACACATGGTGCTATCAGTGCAATTTTCTCATTTGATCTAAACCGTTACAACGAGCCTCAATATTTTTCAAGTATCTATAATTGCTGAAGGGAGACAGAACACTCTAAAATATAACTTGAAATAAGCAGTTTTAAATAATGACTCTTATTTGTTACAAACTGGTGAAAATTGGAACACAAGTTAAGCTAAAGCAGATAGATCTCCCATTTCTCCTCTCCATGCAACAAGAGCGAAGGGAAATCCTGAATTTGGGTGGTGGTTTAAGAGGGGGACACAGGTCTTTTCTAATAGTGTCACAAAAAGAGATTATTTTAAATTCTCTTGGTCTGATTTTCACTACCTTAGAGTGTGCATGTACCATAGGGTGTCTCTCTCCTTCATTCCTCTGAAACATCTGGTCAGTGACAGGTTACCAGACTAGATGGATAACAACTCTGATCTGAGACTGCAATTTCTCTCTTCTAATCCCCAGCAGCCTACTTGATTGATCCTAGAGCGGTGCTGCATAAAGATTAATATTCTATTTGTTGAGTATCAAACAGCAGTAACTGATATCCAGCAGGCATCGCAGATGAATTGGTGAGCATCCTCAATCTCGAGTTGACAAGTTGTGCACGCAACGCTCATCTACAGAATGGTGAGAGGAAAACTGCAGGAGAAGAGAAGGGAAGAAATACAGCCAAAGAGAATCAAGGCCCTGTGCAAAGGGCTGCCTTGTGGGACAGAGAGCCATATGAAATGTCTTCTCATTTCCAAACTAGATTTGCAAAATCCACTGTGGGGAAAACTGACTCACACAATTACCACGTTCCTAGCCCTACGAAGCATTTTTAACCTAGTGCTCCTTCTTTATTGCTCTGTGCCCAACAAGACTCCCTCAGCCTAAATAAAGATTTATAATCTGTTGCTTTCCAATTAGAGCTGTTTGAGCAGATGTACTTGAAGAAAGTTACGCACCCTTACATTGGACTGCGTCATTCTTTTGAGTGAAGTAATACAGTGTTAATGATAACACATTATTTTGTACTAGAGCTGCATAAGCTGAACTAACAAATATCAAAAATGAATGTGAGCAGCAGGTTCTTTATCTCTGAAGAATCTACAAAGTTTTGACCAGTGAATTTCTTTCAAGTGGTAAACAGCTTGTATAGTCATGTCTCAGTGACTGAGATTTCTTTGCAAATGAGAGTTGATCTGAACTGGGCTTTTGTTGGTGTAGGATAGCATTTCAATGCAATAAACACTTTTACAGCACTCACAGGTAAAGTCCTGCACTGGAGACATTAATCCTCTACTAATTTTAATTATTCCCTACAATACTGTTTATTTTAAAACTTAAAATAAAAAATTAGGGTGTAACCTAAAACAAAGTTTCAGCTGGAAAGCAGACTTCTCAAAAAAAGGAACTTAGCCTCATTTATTCCAATATCTGAAAAAAAATCCTTTCCTCTTCCAAGGAAAAGAAATAAATGTTTTGAATCCTGTGGACTCAGTAAAGTTTGAAGGTAGTAGCTTGAATATCTCTTTTCCATCCAAGTTGAGCATTCATAATACTAATGTCAGGCAATTGCTTTGCATTCTTCAATTAGCTGCCGTGGAGTCCCTTGTGTCTCCAGTGGTCTCCCCCTCTGTTCAAAGCCCTAAGACTACTACTGATTTTGGTAGGCTGACTTTATTCTTCCTTACCCCACATCTACTTCTTCCTTGCTTAGCCATTAAATATCTGGTCATTTGGTAATGTTTGGATGAAACTGAGAAGACTGCGAGCCAGCTGGTTAAAATATATAGTAAATATTTTATGGAGATAGAAGGATGCCTGTCCTGCGGGCATGTTTTGGCAGTATTGTTAGTACTCTCAAAGAAAACTTTTTGATATTGTCGTTTAAGTGGCTGTAATCTTTCCTTTGGGACACAGTAAGTGTTCTATCTTTCCAACATAGCTACTATTAACCATATTTTCATACCAAATCTTTCTCCTTGACATTTGCATCACACCTCGGTGTCTCTCTCAGATCTTGCCACCTTGCTCCGGTTCTTGCTGCAAAAATTTATATATACTTATTTCTGCCCTGCTTCTTACAGATGTTCCTGTCACCCTATTGTTTCAAACCCTGCTCTGTTCCTATGGCTCTGACTTGTGGTTTGCATGATTGAACTGCTGAATATCTACCTAATACATAACAACCTTCTTTGCACAACGTATGTTGCAATATGACTTCAAGATCAGAGCAGGGAAAGTGTGGAAGAGGGAAAATGTGATGCTGATGTTTACAAAGGGATTCCAGAGTTACTGGGAAATGTGAGCTGTTATTTCATTTTGTTAAAAGTGATAAAACTGGTATTGCAAACCATTCATAGTTAAGCATAATATATCAGGGAAGAGTCAAAGTATTTTCTGTAAATGGAAGTCATCCCTCCAAAACCCAGGATTTCTTATCTCCAAAAAGCCCATTAGATTTCTTTGGAGGCATCAATGAGCCTGTGGCTTATGGCAATCCCATTGCTTTAGTACACATATCTTTCAGAAGATTTTGAAGTCTTTCACATTCTTTGATGAATTTACAAGGGATTAAAACATACAGGCTATAGAAAATCAGGAATCACAGTCAATTTCATAATTAAGGCATGTCTTTAAAGTATCTGTGTGAGGACCTGGGCTATCCCACCTTATCATAAACAAGCTTGTAAAAACCATGAATAAAGGAAGTGACAAATTTTGAAGCCAATATATAATTAATTGCAATTGTTCAAGTTAAAGCTGACTGTGAAAAAGTTCAGACAGATCTCAGTAATGACTGAGTGATAAAATGACACATGAGATTTATGGTTTTAAAAAAAATTCCTTTATATTGTCCACTATGGTGGTCTCTAGCTATGCTATAGCAACATGAGGAAGAGACTGAGAAATCATCATGGGTATTTTTCTGTGTTCAACAACTTCAGTGTCAGAAGCAATCAGAAAAACAAATAAAACATAAGAAATAAATAATAACTGGCCCAAAGTCCAATGCAAAATAGTATTGAGGAAATAATGGTCACCCACTGAGATTATCCAGCGGAAGTTTTAAAACCTTTTTTTTTTTTTTTTTTTTTTTCATTGAAAGCATAGCTTGACCTGGAATTGATTGATAGACTGTACTGTAGAGGCCAAAACTGTAAACTGGATCAGAAAGTTACTAGACAATTTTATGGAGCATGATTAGTAGACCAATCAACAATTATCAAACACAATGGTGTACCCCCCTTAGTTCAGCAAGTCCTGAACATGTGAATTGCTGGAAGTAAAAACACTATGCGTATTCCTTACATCTTCTGCCTAGAATTTGCTACTGACTACTAACAGAGATGTACATATGGCCCTGAGTGGCCATTTTTATTCCAATTTTTGTATAGTGCCATAGATTTTCCCTAGAGCCATCCCTCAACCTGATCCATGAAACAGATGCTGGTGTAGCACTCACTCCCCAAGCAGATTGCTGTGAAGGAAGCACTTGGTGCTCTGAAGTGCACTCTAGCTTTCTCCCTGCTGGTGTGTAAGCAGACCCAAATACCCTTGAAGAGGTTATGAATTCCTTTATGCTCTGCAGTTGCTGCTACCAAATGTCTGCAGCTGAAATTCACTCTGTATGAAGTAGAGAGCAAGCACAGCACACCCCAGGGTCTGCATTAGCGAGGGGTTCTACCTTACTAGACACATGCACATGTGGACGTACATGCGTGCACGCACACACACACTTTTCTTGATCTGAAACCACCCAATTCTGCCAGTCCCTGGGCACACTGCGAGTCCTAGGCTTTCGAGGTGGAAGGCTGATGGAGCAGTCAAGTCAGTGACCTGGAACCTGCAGTAGGCTGGAAAATACTAATAATTTAAACCTGAATTTCGTTATGTTTGATACAATCCAGGAGAGAGAACTGTTGGGGTTTTGTGGGTCTGTTTATTTAATGGAAAATAGGGTCACTCTAAAGAATTAAACTGTCCAACTCAAAATGCAGTCCTCTTGTGCAGGTAAGATCCTAGAAGCTTGCTTGGTTAAAGTGCAACTCCTGTTACCCTGCAGATTTTAATTGTGCGAGTTTTCTGCTGTTTATTCATTCCTTCAAGGTAGTATTCTGCAGGACTCATCCATCCTCATTCCACATCCTCTCTTCTTTGGAGAAGCCTTCTTTGAGATGATGGTGGAAATGCATGTTCATTTGCTCAGACAAGTGCCCCTTCGCAGCGCATACATGTGGTTTCCTTTTTTTATTCTGTGGCAGTATATTTGTAGATTTGACATTTAATATTTTCTTTTCCAACCTGGACAGCTATGTATCTATCATAGGAACACTTCCACTGAATTAATTCATTTTGCCTGACCGAAAATTGCTTTTTAACACTTTCCTGAATGAACCATCAATTAATATGCAGATCAGAATTGATCACAATTTCCTTGGAGTACAGTTCTTTGACTTGGTTAGTGATTAATTCATAGTGGTGGCCTCCCTGAGCTCTTGGGGATACAGGTTTTGATTTTATCTTATTAGAGAATAAACACTATAAAAATAATAGATTCAGATATATGAAGTATAGCAAGATTAATAGAGGACAGGCTGATCATCTGTGCTACGTGGCTTGCATTTGCAAACAATCTCTTCTTTGCAAGTCATCTCTGTTTATTAACTTAGTTTATTGTTTAGAAAAGAAATACAATCCCCAGGATAGGAAATGCCCTTGAACTTTTCACATCCTACTAATAATACTTCAGATAGTAACATGCATCAGTAAAATGACTGAAATATTATATAGGAGGGAGTTCTTTCTTTGGATTTTTTTTCACTGGATGGTGAAGATGATGTTGTCTTTAAACCCAGGCCCCTTTAGCTTTCTTAGGATATCTGCTGCTGTTTCCTCTGCATTATATATTTGTGCTGCCTGCCTCCCAGGTCAGAGTCTTCAGTCTAAGAGTTTAGTTTCCCTGGACATATATGAGGGATGTTGCTGAACAGAAGCTTTAATTTTCACACTGTTCGTACAGTCCGTGTAGTGGTACTGAACATTTCACTTTGAATTTCACATTTGCACTCTGCTCTAAATACTCGAGCTGGTGTATTGCTCACATATTTCACTGTGTGCCAGAATTTTCTTTTCATCTAAAGGATGTGCTACATTCCCAGATTTTCACCTAGCTGAACTGGCAAGAGTTTCACATAGCACATCTGATAGCAATTAAACCAGTCTAGCAGCCTCTGAAATGACTCTGCAATAACTGAGGCCTTGAGAAAACAGCAGGATTTCATGTAAACTTTAACCAACTTGTGTATGAGTTTCAACAGACGAGATATGAATCACATATTTTCAGGTAAGCCCTTATCATTAAATCTCTCCCTCAGGCTCCACCTCTGGTGTTTCTTTCCCCCTCAGACAGGCACCTGGCGAGATCACTAATTCCATTCACCTGCTCACAGTAGCCGTTACCACGGTGGGGGAACTATTCCACTACATTTTTAACCCTTCTGTCCCTGAACTGACTCCACCTTTCCCTTCTGCAGCTGCCTTGAGCCCCTGTTATGCTTTCCTGCTGCTTGCAAAACCCATGTGGAAAACAAGCAGAAGAAGGCACTATCAAATCATGGTCACAAACTAAAAGTGAAAGAATCTGTGTATTAATTAAAGAAGAAACCAGGAATGCTTTAATTGCATATACAAATTCCTGAAAATATTTCCTGATCAAAACTGTACTTCCTGTTGGGATAGTTTCTTGACTACAGAGTGGCATTTCCAGACTGATCTTGAGGAAGACCCGCAGCCCCCTGAAAAGCAAACCGGTTCTCATCCATGTGAGCTAGGCTCAGGTTCCTGTTCTGTAATTGGGACTCAAATCTGTGTATTTTATATTTTGGATGACTCCCATTCTCCCAAAGCTTTTGAATACACAACTGTTAGGGTGGTAGGTGCAATACATGACCACTTACCTGTTTTGCTTTATTCTTTTATTTCCAAAAAATCCAGGAAGCTTTGCTTTTTGACACAGAACTGACCATTTATGCTTAGTTCTCTGTAAAGGAACTATATGTGAAAGAGTGCAGCAGGACTTACTTGCATCCTATTAGGACAGTCTCCTACATTTTCTGGATGTAGGATATTAACTACATCCTGAAACCCATGGAGTTTCCCAGTCCGAGGGGAGGATTACAACTGACAGTAAAGTATCAGTTCGAGAAGTATTTCTGTCTCATGTTTTTAGTGGCATTTAGTTTCCGGCTGTATCATGGCTCCTCCTTATGTTTCTCAAAAAGCTTCTTTTTTTATTCTCTACAATCCTTCTTTGCTATGGGTGAGGACCATTTTAGCAGGGCGAACCAGCACGCTAAGCGAAGGCTTGGGCTTGTGGATACCCATGCAAGTTTGAAGTAAGTCATTAAGTAGTTTGAAGTGATTCACTCAATTAATATTAGAATACAGTATTAGTGGCGAACCCCTGCTGATCTAGGCAGGAATGAGCAAATGCCTGTCTAGCCTGTCTCTGGCTGGGTCTCAAAGCAGCTGCTTTTGGAAGCAATGCCAATGCAAAATGGTTCATTCCCTGATGCACTGTGCCAGCTAGCAGCATTCATCAGTTCAGGGACTTCTTTACTGAAGGTCGGCTATATGCACTGTGTTTATATTGCTAATGAACCCATTCACCATGGCTGCCTGTTCCCCTTTATAAGCCATTTGTAATTTGCCTATTCTAACTCCGGCAAGTGGCATGCCAGGACATAGCTGGTAATGTCGTGATCTAGCCAAAAGCACTGCTAGAAATGAAGAGTGCAAATCTAGCATGATGAAGCTCACCCTATTATCTCAAAAAGGAATGTCCTAAGGACAGTTTTCAACCTGTTCTTCCATGTATCACCATTAGGATAAGCACGTTCTGATATGCTATATCCAGCATCTGCCCTTGGAGTTAAAATAGCATTATAAATAAAATGGTAAGACTAATCTAGACCTCTTCTTGTACTGCTCAAAAGTCTAGCAATATAATTTCTTTCCAAAGAATATTTTACCTCCTGTGCTCTGTGACTTGCCAGGGTAAATTTCCATTCCTTTCAGTTGAACTAAATATGCAACAGGTAAATAACTGAACATTTTCTGATATATGGATTATTTTTTTCTGGAGAAAAATATTCAAATCACTTGAGGAATTAAACAATTCTTTTAATATTCCATATTACTAGCACCCAAACAATAATCTCCCATTCAAAACAATTGTCCATTATGTCATGAAGTATTTTTCAAGAACAGAAGCAGAGGGAAGTCAGATAAAGAGCAGTGTTTTGTTTTGTTTTTTCTAATTTTTTTTCCTAAATAAATCTTTTTAAAATCCGAGCTTTGTACCAAGATTCTGGAAGTTCTGTGGCTGATAAGCCAGAAAACAGTGTCATACAGATTTCTTCACAGAACTTTGGGATTATCTGGAAAAACTGACATTTACCTTTGAAAAACATTAATTTTAAGGGAAGTGATTATCTCATTGAGACATAGTTTCATTTTTAAACACCCAGCTGTTTCTGGTTATGACTTTCATCTAATTTTGTTGCTAGTACAATCATTAATTGTGAAGTTTTGTAATTGCAAAATTATTTCTGTATTAGGATTTCAATGGAAAAAAATATATATACTTACCTTTGAATACAGACTGTCTGTCTATGATAGCCTCAAGGATCAATTCTTACCTGAGCTGAGACTAAGATTTCCCTTCAGGAATGGTACTTACCCAGCCATATATAGAAGGTTGCAGCATCTGACCTAGTTAATCCGGTCATCTTCTATGATCGGTAAAGAGAAGCTCAATAATTAGAGACATGGTGGAAGATTAAATGTAAAAAATAATATCACTCCTTGTATTGAATTAATGGTTTGTTTTTATTTTTCCTTCTCCTTAGAAACAGGCACACTTTTTTTTTTTTTTTTTTACATTATTTCATATTTAACAACAGCTGAAGGCAATTTCACTTTCTACTGCTGTTACTCCAGTTAAGATGGAGTGGGGAGGGGGGAAGGAAGCAGAAGGGGAGAGAAAACAAGTCTCAAACCCAGGAGTTTAGCATGGGGCTGAGCTGTGGGTTGTTTGGTGTTTTGGTCTGACGTGTCCCATTCCTCAGCTGCCACTCTAGTTTTGCACATTGCCCACAACAAGGAGCCTCAGAAGTTGATGCCAAGGACAGAAACCAAGCTGAACAGTGAGCTGATCTTGCCCAGTCTACGGCAAGAGAAGTTACAAATGAAAATAGTCACTAAAAGACACAGCAATCAATATATGCCATAACTTAATCTAGAAATTATTATATTCAACTGCAGTAGTGATATCAGACCAGTTGTCAGAATCGTCTTGCACTGCCACTAAAAGCTCACAAACATTTAAAGACATCACATCTCTTGGATCTGTTTGTATAAACTTAGTACTAAGCCTAGTAGAGCACTAAAAGATTATCATTTTTTACTGAGTAAATTATGAGGTACTAATATACGATCATTCAATGATGCGAAATATAAATTTAGGGGCTGATACTACTACTTCCAGTCGCTCAGTAAAATTCACCCTCATTTGTTGGACAACAGGAACTCCTTGGGCCAGTATAATTGGAAACAGTCATTTGTTAAGATAAAGCAGTTGTCACCTCCTGCCTCCTTCCTCTGTTCTGGACTTCTGGATCCACCCAGCTGAAAGCTTTATGTTTTCTCCCTTCTGTTCCATCCCTTTCCCCCCTATGCTCCCTCCTTCCTTGCTGTCTGCCTCAATCCCTCAAGTTGTCAAAATTTCCTTCCAAATATATGATTTTCTGGTCCAATATCTTTGCTTTAGCACAGTCATGAGCATGTGAAATTTAGACAAGATCAGAAACATTCTGACAGGTGCTAACAGGTTGTAGTTTAACTATAAACTATCACAACGTGAGAAAACCTCCCAGAAGTGTGGCATGCCATTTACTGCACATAATACAGCTCTAGTTTCATCCAGAAGAACTGTTTCTTCTCACCACTGAGTTTTCAATGAGAATTTATACTTGGCACAGCTTAAAGATGTTGAATGCAATTAAATCTGGAATGAGACCACTGACATTAGCAGAATTATGTCAGAGATTCATTTTGCCTCTTCTGCATTTAAGGGTCTGGTAAATTTCTAGATAATAGATAAGTACCTCAGCAAGAAAGCAGAGTTATTTCACAGTACCTGTAAAAAACCCAACCAACCAACCAAAAAAAAAAACCCAACCCCCCCCCAAACAAGTCTAAATAAACAAACTTCAATATTAAGGATCATTCTCCATCAAGGTAATTTGGTTGGCTCCATTCCCCTTAATGGAGCCATGCCAGTTTATACCAATAAAACATTTCTTTCTGGCTAGTGATAGCAAGAATGTAGTATTGAAGAGCATGAATTATGGGCAAGGACTGCATTGTGCAGAAATAGAGAAGAAAAAAATGGCCTTTTTGAAAGATCTTTACAGTCTAAACATTAGACAAAAGAATGATGCTGACAGGCAAGCAGAGAAAAAAGCTTCAGGAAACAACAGCATAATAAATTAAAGAAAATGTGAATCTATCAATTTTGACACGTCACAAAGGTTTACTGTTTGGTTTAAAGTAGTGGTAATATTCTGTTCTTTTTCAAATATTAGGAGTGAAATCCAGCCCCATTGATATTGTGGGAGGCTTACCATTGATTTCTGTGGGAGCATGGTGGCAAGCAGCCTCCCTGTTCTGTGCGAAGCCTGAGCTATAGTATCTCTGGACACAGCATAGCTATCATTAAATAATAATATAAAAAAAAAGTAATTGCATATTTTTGGTGATTCCTTTTTCTCTTCTTATTTAAAAGAAGACAAATTTAAATAATAGCCTTATAAAAATGTATGTTTTCTTTTCTCTCCCTCTGGCTTTCCTATCCCCCTTCTTTGTTCAGAATAAGACGTTCATTATTTGTCCAGTAAATGAGTAATCTCCTAATTAACTGCACTTGTTATGTGATGAATATTCAATTACCGTAATGGGAAGAGGAAGAAGATGTATCATACCTAAGTAAATTAATTTGTTGTTGGGCAATGAATTTGCATCCACCTGGTTGCAATTGCTCACTCAAAGCAGCTCTCCAGGTTTGCTATATTTTAGAATTAAAGGAGCACACAGCCCATTTGCAGCCATATACAAAAGGCGAATACCTTTCTCTCTGTCTCTTTTAACAGTATTATTCAAACAAATTGAATTTGGAGATAACTTCTGTTCTGTCTTGTGATAAGAAAAAGAAATTACCAAGTAAATTACATTTATTTCCTGTCTTTGAAAAATGGTACCCCTCTCATATCATGTTAACAATGAAGTGAGAGCATCCCCTATGGAAAAACAGGCCAAAATCTTCTTAAGCAAAACACAACAAAGTATATTTAACATCCAAGTCCTATTGTTCCACTCTTCTTGGTGATGTCTAAAACAATACCAAAAGTATCCAGTATGAAATACTACAAAGTCAGCATGATGGTCCATACTCAAATCATTGAAGTTTATCCAACTAATACAGTGAAGGACAAAAGGGAACAAAGTTCAGTTCATAGAACAGAGTGGTCTGATCTCTGTCCAAGGATGAGACTGTCTGTCTGATGCTCCTGCCCATCCTGTTCCCTCAAATTTAGAATGGAGTTATTATTAGTCCACCAGGTCAAAGTCCTCCATTGAAGCTAGCTGTGACCTGAAACGTTCCTACCGTAGCCTCCACACTACTGTCATACCATATATTCATAGAACAGCTGCTTGCCAAGGATGACTGCCTTTTCTCTATTTACTGCCAATTAAGGATCATTGTGGTACTTAGTATGGCACACAACAGCAAGACTGGAAATGATCCAAATGTAATACATAACGCTTCTCTAACCTAAAGAGAAGGAAAGAAGAAAAAGAAATACAAACCAACAATAAATAAAACAACCAAACAAAAACTATAGCAAAAAAAAATATGCAGTGTTAGGGTAACAAATAGAATTACTGATGCTATATATCATCAAGCTTTGTGGCCAAGTGCTGAGGAGGAAATAGCTCATCTGTTCTTCAGGAGGGGGAGGAGAAGTCTAAACAAAACCAAACCTGCTGACGTAGATTAATTTGCATGAAAATCCTATTCATAAATCCTAGAGAATCTTTCCATGGGCTTAGATTCTGTGAGTGGTAACCAGCAAGTGTTAGAGGAGGAAGGGGAGTGAGGAAAGAGATTGAGTTTTATGATGAAAGTTCATTTCTTGGCAGGTGGGGTTCAGTGCAATGGTTCTCAACACTTATGACTTGGAGGAAGGTGAGTTTGCTGTGACATGAAGTGGTGATGGAGGCTTATGCTGTAAGATATGATGCAGAGGATGTCTGCAGACACTAGAGGAGATGCCTAGATGCCTACGAGCTCCCCTCACATGCCCAATACCTTCTTTACCAGAGTCAGTCTGGGTGGCACAGGGATTAGTGGCAGCACCTCTGAACAGATCAGAAAATGGTTGTGGTAAGGTAGGAGATTTTGAGACAAATGAACTTCCAAGGCACTGACTTCATCTGGCAGTGGAACTGGATGGGGAAGTTGTTTTGTCCCCTGCATTTATATCTTAATCTTGACATTTTATTTTGCCAGGTTCATGACTGTGGTTTCTTTCCATCTCTAGTGACTGAAGAAATGGAATTTGGTTTGTCACTGCAGTTGCTTTCCTAGTCTCAAAGTTTGAGGTACATTTACCCATGTGCTGTCAGCAATGGTTGCAGGCACTGTCTGTGGACACTCAGGCTGTGGCAGACAACAAACTATTTCCCCTAACCCTCTCTCCTGTAAAGAAAGGAGGAAAAGTATGCTCAATGTGTGGCAGGCAATGAGTAGTGTCAATGTGTGTCTTATTTCATCATTTCTTCTTTCCAGAAAGACTCTTCCTGCTTTGTCACAAATCGACTGCCATGCTCCTGCTCAATATTCTTTGGAGAATAAAAAAAGACTCAGTCTGTAACCAGCACAAGGTCAGCAGAGAAATTTCTTCAGTCTGTGCCATTCTCACTTCCTACCAGCACACAGATAACCAAGGCTGATGAGGAAAAGTCAAGATTTGTCTGAAACTCATGCCCGTGTGCACAGGGACAAACTGTTGGTGAGGTGACAAAAGAAAAGGGAGCAAAGAGGGAGTTCTGCAGCCCATCTCCTAAAGCTGTAGAAGTTACATAGAGGTGTACAACTACTGTCTGCAGACTTACATAGGCAGATGGGAAAATGGAAATACTGTAAGTCTCTTTCTGGAGGGAGGATATCACAAATGGCAAGGATTCTCCACCTCACTGGTGGCTGGCAACTGTTAAAGATGTACAAAGATGTGTTGTGGTTGTGTTGGCCAAAAGTTTTTCATTGGATATTTTGTTATTTTTTTCTGAAAATAAGACAAAGGATCAGAGAGATTGGCTGGTCCTGATGCATTTCTGACCTGAAGAAAAGTTGAAAGAAGTTTCAGGTGCTGATTAATTTTTTTTTTACTTTACTTTTCCAATGGAATAAATTAGCAAAAGATTGTGAGCTATTGCTTATACTCTGTTTATATTAGTACAATTTTTTATTTGTATTTTATTTAATTTCTGGTTTTCATGAAATAAAAAAAAATATTTCTAATTATTTCTAATATAAACTTTAGATTTTTTTTTTTTTTTTGAATGCTGACAATTTTCCAAAAAAGTCTTCTCAGGGAGGAGAAAGGGGACTGGAGAAGACTTTTATCTTCTTTTTTGTCTTTAAGAAAGCTTGTTTTATGCAGAGAAATTCCTGCCAGTTATAATGGCAATATATTCCCTTTCCTGTCATTGACTGAGAAATATAAAAATCCTCTAGACAGTTCTGACTCTGTCTCCTGATAGAGGTTAAGTTCTTTGTCAAGAAGTCATTGCGTTTACATGCTATTAAAGCAGCATGCTGCCCAGCCTCACTCACCATATTTAGCTGTTTGAGTGTAGGTTATGTGTGTTAGGATGAGGGTGATAAAGCAGTTGTAGACTGTAACATAAGGTGATTTTCTTTACTGCACAATTACAGTTTATGTTACCATAAAGCTCTTGCCAGGGATGAAAAGTTGGGGAGGATTAAACAAAATGCTATAAAACATATCAAAGTGGATTGCATAAACAATTACCATGCTCTGGGAAATGGCTGATTAATTGACTGAAGTGAGACATCTGCAGGATGGAGGCACTATGGATCTATCAAGGGATCTCAACTGCCTCGTTTGTTTTAATAAAACTGGTTTAATTTGTTCCAATAGTACAAAGCCTCCTATTATACCTGGTTTTGTCATCCTCATTACTAAGGGAAAGGGCACTACACCTCTAAGTACATGAGTCTTCTCAAAGCCAGATCTACTTGCACATTCCCCAGTGCAGAGGCAAAAGAAGAGGATTTTCACAGATCTCATATATTAAGAGTGAAGCTGGATTTAAGGAAGAAAATGGATGTGTGGTGATGCTTGGAAAAACCTTTACCTGCTGCTTTGACCTCTGGCTTTTCTTTGACCAATATGAGGAAAAGCAAGCTGTTACTGTCCTTTCATCTGTCTTCCAAGCTTGTCCAGCCCTCATGACAGTAGTGCTTTGCAATCTTCAGTGCACGTTTTCAGCTAGACACTGCTATCCCATTTCCCTGATAAGAAACTTAGACACAGACAAAATGAGGCCCCTAATGCAAAGGTAAGACAGTGTAAGTGCCTAGCTCTTAATGAAAACTGTACACGGGCTAGATATTTAAAAAATCTAGACCTAGATTGTTTGTCCATGTCACACAAGAAGCCTGTGGTAAATAGACAACTAAAACAAGTTTTTCAACTCAACCGTGTGTCTGACACCACAAGAAATCAAGACTGTGGTTCTCCTGGTTTGAGTTCAGCAATTACAGGGACATCCCACGAGAAGGTTTGCCAGGTCCACTGAACTTGCACCTACCACTACTAAGCTCAGCTCACACTTGGTAGAAATTGGGTGAATATTTCAGTAAACCTGGTTTATTCTTTAAAAGCTATGAATAAAATAGAATATACAAAGCAGTGTAGCTCTTTCTCTTTTGTAGTCTGAATTGGAATTACACCTTCAAAATCATTGGTGTAATCAGAAAGCTACTCTTTTCCCTCAGAATTCTCCTTATTTTGTCATTTCTGGATAACCTCTGATCCTCATTTCAGGATAACCTCTTCTCCCTGATGGTTTCTGAGTGAATCTTTCTAGAGGAATTTGAATTGGAAAGTAAATGTCTGCATGTCATACTTTAGGCAGTCAGCTGTGGGCGACTGAAAGAGGCACCTGAGGGGGCTTGTCTAAATCTTTTGCCTATCAATAAATGTGCCCTTTAAAGCTCTGTGCAAATATAAGTGTAGACAAATAAATAAAAAATAAAAAAAGTACAAGAGTGAACATGTTGATGAAAATATGTACCTCTCTATAGTGGCTAAGTGTCATCTTCTGCTTTTGTTCCATGCTGAATGCTCTCCCATCGCAAAAGACAAATACATTTTTCTCCTAACCTTTTACATGCTTTAATTGTTCCTAATGCTAACTGTCCATGGAACTTTTATTATAAAAAATTACAAGTTAGGAATACCTCGAAATTATCTTAGCACAATCAAACATTTCCCTCCATCCCTTCACAACATTTTTTATTTATCTGTTATTCTTGCATGGTTCTGTCTTTCAGGTTCCCAACCTGGCAGACTTCCCAACACCCTTGTCTGCACTGCAGAGTCTGCTCTTTCCCTCATAACAGTGTGTCTGCTATTCATGACTTGTTCAAATGCTTAAGTTTGTTGCTTAAAAAGCTCCTTTTAATCCAATCTAGTGATCAGTTTTGTTCCAGACATTATAGTTCTTGCCCACATAGCTAAATAACATCTATCTTGTTAGTGAGAAGTGGTCAGCATCAATTACTTGACACTTGTCTAGTAAGTTGATCAACTTGATCTCTTGCTTACACTGATCTGCAGAAAAATCCTGCAGTCAAGCCTAAAAATTCAAACATGAAGATCAGAGATTTTATTATCAGGAAACTACCTGTCTGCTTCTAAATAATAAATGAGATTTGAACATTTTATAACATCAGTGATAGCTACCTCATGTTCTACCTTACAGCTGCTTAAAATGTAATAGATATTTTGGATAAACCAATGACTTCCATTAGGACTTCTTTTCTGTTCTAGTAATGCGTAAATTATTACACATATTGTGTTAACAAAATGAAATCATGATACCTTATTTGTTATTCTTGTCACTGTTGCTAATGCAGTACGCATGAATATCACAGTAAGATACATTCATGGGCTCACCACACCTCCAAGGGCTAAGCTCTCCAGAGTCCCTCTCTTCATGGCATAAGCATTTGGCAGTTTTCAAACATTATTATGATTTCATGTTTTCACCTGACCTCCAGTTGCTCAGATCCCCTTCCCCAAATCTTCAATGACATTGCAGTTGCACCTTTCATAGATACACAACAATGGAAACAAAAAATATTAGGGATTGCACTGAGGTCATTCTTCCCCCAAAGACAAAACACAGTGCACACATCTCTGCAGAGAAGCTGAACACTCTCACTACCCCCTCAACTCCATGGGGGTTGACCTAATACTTTCACAAGGTCAGGTCTCTTTCCTGATCCTTACTGCTTAAAAATGAGTTGTCCTCTTGTTCTTCCATGGGTTCAGACATTCTTATTCCTCAGTTCTGTACTTCTTGGGATGAGTCTGTCCTAGATGGAAGCGCTCCTATTTTCTGATGTGCTCTGACCAGAAAATCATGCAGGAGAGAGTTATTTATACTGGATCTTGACACTATCTTGGAGGCAAATTCTTTCTTCTTAAATCCCAACTGAAATAAGGCATGCATATACATATATGTGTATATATGTGTATTTGTGTATATCCATATAACCTATGGATCTCTGACCATTTGGCAATGATTAACTACACAAATTATGTAAAATCCAAAGAAGATAAACCACCACTGTCTTGAAAGTGAAAAAACTTGGTCATAATCAGTCCCAGGCTGAGTGTTACCAGGAGAGATGCTGACCCTCTTCCACATTTTCATTTATTGATTTGTGTATAAACATGAGAGAGAGGAAGGGAGTTGCAGATGGATTTCCTACTATGTCACCATCACTAGGAGGGATAGCAGGCTTGATATGAGAGTTTAAAAAGTGCAGTAAACATTTCTGTTACTACTCTGTTCAGAAAGGACAATACAGACAGAAGTGTTGGGAATATTTTCCTGGTTAGTAAAAAAATCTATATTCACAAGATTTCTGTGGGATTATTTAAAAAATCATCTTGAATAATAAAAAAACCCCAATGCAATAACAAAACAACTATGGAAAAGGTTGAGTAACTTGAAGTGATTTGTATACAATTATGGGAGAAGAGCAATTTGCTTACTCTTTCCAAGACCCTACTGATTGCCAGGTTTTCACTTAGCTCTGTCCTTACACCAGTGGAAGAGTATTCAGATTCTTCTTTGTTAATACTTTGTAAATTACTTAGGTTCAGCACAATGCTGGCATCCCTAGTACTTCCCTTCTATCTGCTGCTATTTTTTAAAACCATTTTTAAAGTGCATATACAAATGTATTTTCATAACATAAATTGATGTTAGAACACTGTGACGGAAAATATTTCTAAATATTTCATGAATAAAAGGAACTCTGAGAAAAATATAAAACTTTAGGATGTAGTCATTGAGAGTGACATGTTCTAGACGAAAATCAAGAAATTAAACCACTGACCTAGAAAACCAGCTCCTAATGATAGGTATTGTAGTAGCACAGATTCTCCAAAGAGAGAGTAGGGAAAAAAACCCAAAACACCAAAAACAAACACACAAAAAGCACCACAAACAAGAATTTATCTTGCATTTTTGAAATAACATGTTGTGATAGGCAAATTTCTACTAGTGCTAAACAAGTATTCACAGTGGCTTAAGATATCCGTGACTTTTTTTTCTACCACGATTAAATTCCCTTGACCACTGCATAAGATGTAGAACTTACACTGCAGATATAACTATGCTAATATACCCATGCTGGTTTAGCTGTGGCAGCAGGATCCTTTTCTGTAGAGGTAGAGTATGTTGACAGAAGGAGTTTTTCTCCCTGCATAGTTGTATAACTTCCCCAAGCACCCAGAGGTCAGTCCATAAAGCTCTCTTTTGTCAGCATAGCTGTGTCCACATGGAGTTTTTGGCTGGTGTAGCTATTTTGGCAAAGAATATGTGATTTTTCACACTCTTTGCTGACATAGCTGTGCGGGTAAAACATTGTAGAGCAGAAGTAGCATGCACGTACAATATGTCTCTCCCTCCCCAGCCTGCCTTTGCTTTTCACCTCACCACAAATTAATAACTTGAGGCATGGTTTGCTGAAGAAGGGAATAGACACAAAGAGTTTAAATTAGCACATCACTGTTACTCCCAGCTACTACTAGAAGATCATGAGGCAGAGGAAATAGAAGAACGTGTGGTGCAAGTAAAATTTCAAGATAGTTCTGTAATTTTTTTATTGTTGTTATGATGATGTTAGATACTAAAAAAAAAAAAAAACAAAAAAGTAATGTACAAGCTTGCCACTAGAAATTTTTGAAAATAGACTTACCATGTCAAATATGCACGGATAGGATAAAGTATTATCAAGGTACTAATGGTGTACCAAAGTATGTTGGAGACTACAGTTTTAAAGAAAAGAGAGCCCCACTACTAAGTTCAATAAGCCTGGGCTCAGTTTGGGCTTCTCTGCCAGCATTCAGGAAACTCTAACCAAAAGAGAAAAATAAATGTTTAGACTTTACGTCCAGGATATCCTGCCAGCCCAGGTTGGCTCCTAGCATCCCATAAGCAGGCTGACACTCAAGGGAGGGATTTTGAAAGCACTGCTTCTTAGGACCAGGCCGCGGAAATTTGATGCTGTCATGTAAAGCCAAGTAGATGTCACTACTTGTAACAACAGGAGGGAAAACAGTGGTATCTTTGCCTTCAGCTCCCATTTACCCATGAGAAGCTTTAAAAAATAGTATTCCCCTTTTTCTGATCCATGCACCAAATAAGTGTTTATGTATCACCAAAGTACTATCCCAAATGTTCAGCTGTTAAAAGATCTAGGTATTATATTTGTCTTTTTTATGCTTGTCTGCTCCCTTGTATCTCCTGCTGAGAGCCCCTTTTTCCAGTGTACGTGGGCTGAGTCACGGTGAGCAGCTGAAATGATTCTGCAGAGTGACAGAAAGTCATAGATACTAGTTTCTTGGACCAGCTATGTCTCTCCAGGGACACTTCTATTTTGCCCAGCATGTTACTAAATAGCAAGCAGTAGGTAGAAATAAAATAGCTGTGCTACTTGTATGTTGCTGGACACACTCTTCTCCCATTTTTTATTTCCTCTCTCATCCATTAACGCCATACTTGAACTTCTCTCAAGTGGGTCAATGAATCTGCTAAAGAAGTTACAATATCAATAAAAGGGGGTTGTACTCCAGATGAGGTTTTTCCTGATTCCTTAGCAAGACAATCTGTCATTTTGTTTCTAAAAACAAACAAACAAACAAACAAACAAGCAAAACCCCACCAAAAAGCGCTTAAGAATGCGAATGTACTTATATGAATCAACTAGAGTGATCTACAGAAATAAGAATTTTCTGAAGAAGTTGAACAATAATTATTTAGATGAAATACATTTCTGTATAAAGTAGGCAGCTAGGAAATCACTCAAATCAATGCCAACAGTTGTTCTCTGTAAATCTTTCTGTTTGGACTGGCTGACCAGCCTGGGGCAGAAGGAAGCAGGAACATCCGTTATCGTATTTATTCATTAGAGTTAATTCACCTCCCAATAAAGGCACGTTATAAATGTATGTGTCATGAACAAAGTAGGTTAAAGAATAACAACTAGAAGGAAAAATAGAACATCATGAAACAGATTTTGCAGTGTTTCATTTTGCATATTATTTGCATCTCTAAAAAAAATCTACTATAACAAACCTGAAAAGAAGAGCCTAGAATTCAGAGATAATCTTTTACCATGATGGGACAACTTCTAGGAGAGAAGTGGAGGAAAAGAACAAAAAGAACAACAAAACAAGTCTACAAATACTGGTGTAGAAAGATGATTTCTTCAAGTTATGACTATTTGCATTTCTCTAATCATATTGTGATAATTGAAGTCAAATTCCAGTGGATTATTGAGGTTATACAACTCTGCTGCAGTTACTGTAACTCTAACACTTGATAGCCATTGGATTGTACTTTAGCAATCCTGAAAAAAAAAAAAAAGAATGTCTTGAGCTGTTTTCCATTTTACCTCACCTGATCTGGCCAGATCAACTTAATTAAACAAGCAGAGGGACTATTTGTCTTACGGACCATAGAAAGCAGGCTTTCAGTAGCATGGACTGGGGCTTATGGTATTGATCTCACCATCATGATTGACAGTGATTGCTTTCCAAGCTGGTAGCTGGACAGGAGAGAAAAATAAAGGACAAATTCTTTGCTCAACTAGAAAATGTCAGTTAATAGTCCTGGTGACAAAACTGTTACCTACCTGGATTGTTTTACAATGAGACAACATAAAATGAGTAAGTAGTGGAAGACCATTTGTTTGCTACCTAAAACCACAGTCATTCCCTGCAGGTACTATTGCAACATATTTATTTAAGAATGGCAACCTGATACCTTTCCTGAGCATGAAAAAAAAAAAAAAAAAAAAGAAAAAAAGAGTAACCATAATCAGTTAGAATATTATTCAAATTGTAGTGAACTTTGGTCAGTAAAGAATCCAGAAGATATGACATCATCTAGTACATTAGCACATGTTTGTGTTTGAAAGTGCTCCTTTTCATTTAACTGCAACAGCAGTTGATTTATTTTGTACTCTGGCACACAACCTATAAAATACTTGATCTCTTGCTCACCCATTTTTTAAAAAACATCTCCAGAAGTTTTGATCACTTCTTTCCCCTATCTGGAGGGTATTTCAGTTTGGGTCAGGAAAAGGTTGGTGCCAACTGTCAGGTTTTTTGTTTATTCTTAATAATTGATGTCAAGCATGGGAAAAGTCTCAGAGTGATAGCACTTGGCAAGAAGTATCCCTCTGCATACAAGGAAGCAACATGGGCATCAGCTGTGGCAACCTTCCTTGGTGTGTCTGGGGAGGACTATGATAGTGCTTGGGGGTATTATTCAGTGCCTGGGTCCTTTCCCTGTTCGGTTTCTTTGCTGATAGTAAGAGCACCAATCAGCACTGATTACATTGCCAATTTCACTTCATGGAAATATCACTGGTAGGTTTTATGCTAAAAACAACTGCCTCTTAGGCATAAACATGAGGCATATTTCACAAACAAGTGGTAATAATCTTCAGGTACCTGTCACTGGCGTCAGCTGTACCTAACCACCGACTTCATCCTGAAATGTTATACACCAGCCCACTGCCTGTATACACAACTGTCCAAGTCTTCCTTCATTCCTGGCATTATTACTTTATACTTCCTTTTCAGTTTCTAAGGCTAGTCCTTAATTTAGCATGCAAGATTTTTTTGTATTTAAGGATTATCCTAACCATGTGCAGTGTTTTATCATTTATGTTCCAGGTAGCATTTCCAAATTCTTCAAATGAAATGATTAGAACTAAGAAATAGGTCACAACCTTGGCAACCATCTGATGTGAGACAATGTAATCTGGTAGCACACTGGTTGTCATGGAAACTGACAATATTGGATTTTTCCTTCAATGCAACCTGTGTTTTATGCATAAATTATTAGCATATTAAATCTAAGGCACTGACACATCAAAGCAGACCACCCATGTGTTTTATATTTGTTCCCGAGTAACTTAAACTCATTCCTATTGGCATTCAGGAGAGGGTTCAGCAGTTGATGACTCCAACAGAGGAAGGATTTTTTCCGAGTGGACAGTACAGACCTGTGCTTTTGAGCTGAAGAGATTTCAGGCTCTGTTCCTTTTAGCTAATGACCCACCCAAGCATGCTGTATTACAGAAGACATTTCTTTTCACTTTTGGGGTCTGTACTGTCAATCATCTCATAGATAAAAATTTGTCTGATGTAAAAACAACTTTATGAGATATGTTGAAAAATTATTTATTGTTTGTTTTTCTTTCATCCCAGCTGGGACGATAATATCTTCTGGATTCTTTGAGAGAAAGCAAACAATTCTTTCACTCCTGTCCAGCCCCTCATTCCTCCCCAAAACCCTTCCTTGAACAGCCAGGAGCTAAACTTCCTTTTTTAAGATCAGGCACTAATGCTTGGGTCTCTCTCCCATCTTGCTGAATTCCCAAATTACTAAACCATGTCCTCTCTTTCCGTGTTGGCTTCCTTCATCTGTTCTGTATTTCTCTGCAGTACATATTGGTTGCAAAGAAATGGCATCACTGAATGGCAAAAGATTAACTTAATTTTTTTTTTTTTTATTTATTTTCCCTAGCCTGAAGCTGTGTGTGTAGTAACTTTCAATGCAGGAAATATCCAGAGGTATGAAACGAGACCATTAACCCATTGCCAAAGAACGACTGTCATACAGCATATAATCTGAGCTGGCATCCATGTCTCTTTCTTCTGTAAAGAACATCTTGCCCTTCTCTGAAACATTAAAACAGTTTCAAAGTTGAGAACAAAGGACTGAAAAATGTATTGGATTTCATCTGTAGACCTTTGAAAAGACACAGAGTGACAGTCCATCACCTTTTCCTTCCTGCAAACCCTTGGCACGGCAAGAAAACCTCATGACTTGGAAAGTTTTCCTCATAGTGCTTACAACCCAGTTTGGCTTCCCAATAACAACTGTCCTTCCCATTTTTCATGGGATTCAGATTTGATCTGTAAGGGAAACATACTTTAAAGTGTATGGCAGGAGACAGATGAGGGGTCACTCTGAGTCCCAAAATGCAAAATGAAGGTCCTTCTTGTGAGCAGAAGGGAATATTCATCCTAAATTTATAGTGGATTCACAAGTAATGCAAGTTACTTTTTTTCAGTGGAAGTGGAAAGACAGCAATTCTTGCCTATGTGGATCACATTTCTATGTTTTCTATTAACAAATCATGCAAAGACCAAAAAATAACTATTTCCCTTAGACGTCTCCCCTCTCATTCTGAAATATTTATGAAAACTGCAAAATCAGCTGCACAAATTCTGTTCTTAAACTATACGCCCTTTGGACATGGCTAATTTACAGAAATTTCATTTACTATCATAGTTACATATAATTCCTCACCTTGAAAATGTGGCATGCTATGTCTCTTCATGTCACCCATTTTGGACAGATGATCTTGAGCATTTGCCCTGAGCAGCTTGCATTGGCCTCATCCTGCTATTGTTGGTGTCAGGGGAAATATTCTGTATTTGCAAGTTTCATCAAAACTCTCTCTTTCTCCACAGTACTTTGGCATTAAAAAAATCTACGTTAGCCAGAATAAATGCTTCTTGCTACAAGAACTTTTTTTTTTTTTTAAAGAAAACCTAGAAGTCATATTCTTTTGCTAATCACCATTATGATTAAATTAGATAAATGGATTTGTGTTTTAGCTAAGACATTTTTCTGGTAACTTTGCTGGTCTCTCTCTATAATATTAAATATTAAGGCTTAGGTAAATAAGATTCCTCTATGGAAAGTAGAACCTCCATTGAATGTATTGGATCTATTTTGATTGCAGATCAGGCCAGATACGTTTTTTGTTGGTTTTGTTTGTTTCTTTGTTTCCTTTCTCTCCCCCTTTCCCTCCCCCACCCCACCCCCCCCAACAATGAGCTAATGAATACCTATTTAAAAGCTTCAGTTGTGGAGATTAAACACTGTTCTGTTATTTTACTCAATGAGAAGACAAGAAGCTTGTTTTCCCTTTTTCTGTTTTCTCTCTGAAGCATTTTGGTCTGTGCAGATAGTACATGACCACGCTGCCTTTATTTTTAAACTTCCAGTACACTCCTACAACTCAGTAACATGCAGAAGCAGCAATTCTGGATACCATGTTAATGAAGTGGAACAGATTTCCCTATAATCTTTTGATCTGTCACTTTGGCCTTTTCTAATATTGATTTTTGCAATGTAATTAACAAAGGTGAAAAGAGTTTTACTGCAGAATCAACATAATGTCCAGATTCTATTTGTGATCCAGAAAGATACGATTGTCTTCTCCATAGTGAGGTTTAGAAATGGCAAAGGAGAACAAGATTATGAAGTCAGACTTCAAACTATAGTTCTGTGTGTGCGTTAGTGACAGAAACACTCTTTACAAGAATGTGTTTAAGTAAAAAGTAGTTTCTCAACTAGAGAAAAGTCAGAAGTGATTTGGCTCAGAGAGATTGCTTACACTTTCAGCCTCACAAGAACCTGTTCAAACAGTCTGAGCACAGCTGCAAAGCTTTCTGTGAATGTCCACCTCACTCATGAAAGCTACCCATCACTTTTGTATTTGAATGACAGAACATGCAATACCTGATGTTGTAGTTTAACCCCAGCCAGCAAGTGAGCGCTGCGCAGCCACTGCTCACTCCCCTCCCAGCAGGTTGGGGGAGAGAATCGGAAGAGTAAAACTGAGAAAACTTGTGGGTTGAGATAAAGACAGTTTAATAGGTAAAGCAAAAGCCATGCACACAAGCAAAGCGAAACAAGGAATTCATTCACCACTTCCCATGGGCAAGCAGATGTTCAGCGTAACAGTTACTTGGGAAAGACAAACGCCATCACTCTGAACATCCCCCCCTTCCTTCTTCTTATCCCAGCTTTTTATATGCTTTATGAGCATGACATCATATGGTATGGAATACTCCTTTGCCCATTCTGGGTCAGCTGTCCCAGCTGTGTCCCCTCCCAACTCCTTGTGCACCTCCAGCCTACTCACTGGTGGGGTGGCGTGAGAAGCAGAAAAGTCTTTGACTCTGTGTCAGCACTGCTCAGCAGTAACTAAAACATCCCTGAACTATCAATACTGTTTTCAGCACAAATCCAAAACACAGCCCCATACTGGCTACTATGAAGAAAATTAACTCTATATCTCAAGCAAAACCAGCACACTTGACGTTGCTCAGATCTCTCTTTTCCTTGAAGAATGTAGAATTCTTTCTGGTAAAACCAAATCCTGAGTAAGTTTACGGTTTTGATAGCAGAGATTTGCATCCTGAAAGCAAGTTCAGAGTTCCTTCTAGACTTTAAACCCAGAGAAAAGGGCAAAAAACATCAAATATATCTTTTGTCAAGTGATGTTGATTCTAGTTACTGCAGTGTTCGTACTTGAAATACCTGTGTTTGGCCCACATGAGCCACTTAATAAAATTATTCAATTTGATAACTCAATCTGCTGAGCAGATTTATTACTGATTATCAACATGAAACACTTTTAAGTTCATTTGTAGCTGTGGATAAATAACCCACAGCATGCACACACAAAACCTCAGGTGCTCAACAGTACTTGCACACTTCCCATGGTGTAGGTGTTACTTTTGAGAGGCTCCTGAAAGTACAAATTGGAAGGAGCTGTTGTTCATGTGGAGGTGGCTCGGTGCAATGTTGATCACACGAGGAGATCTGCAGTGGGCTACTAGTTGCTCTAGTCATATCTGCAGAAATTTGTTGATTTGAGACAAGGTACACGGGGAGTTCTCACTAAGATGGCGATCTGGAACCTGGCTTCTCTTTGGGATGCACTGTCCTGGCTTGCTAGCACGAATCTTGTCCTGCTGCGTGCTTGGCAACTGCCGTGACTGTCACTCCTAACCAGTCCTGTGGTGCCACCTCTCCTTGCAGCTACCCAGCTCACAGCCCACTCTCGAGAGCCAGGCAAACATCAGTGGGTGTCTGCAGCTATCAGTTACGTGTTTTGATCTCTCCCCTGGGCTCTGGACAACATTCCCTTCAGGCTCCCTGGGTTTCTTAGGAATCAATTTGTAGTTTTCAAGCTCTGATCTTTTTTCTGAGTCATCCTGGAAACTACCTCATGGAGTAGATTTTGTTAACTGTTAAAGAGGTTCTGGGGGCTTTATAATTTCTAGATCTCAATCTTGGCAAAGCAACCATAGGCATATTAACCAGTCTACTGTATTTTAGTACTTGTTGAGATGTCTCTTAGCTAGATTATCGTGCAGCTTCTCAAGTGTAACTGCCTTTAGATCTAATCTCCATAGCAAGTAATCCATCATAAACAAACACACAGAGGCTCAGGCCATAGTCATAACAATAGAATACAGTTTTGTTTTGGTTTGGTTTTTTTTCCCACAGTTCTCCACAGTGGCTTTGAAAGCCTTCTGTATTGTCATTTTGTTTTATCAACATTGATTGGAGACCCTGGTGGCATGCCAGAACAAAGAGGATTGATTTCACGTTCAAGTAAGAGAGAATTAGAAATAGATAAAACACATTTTGACTAATTTCAGTTTCCAGTTTTTTTCAGGCTACTGAACTGATTTTGGTATCTTACGTAAATGGCTTTTCTTATGCATTTTGGAGAGGGGAAATTTAGTTTTGTTTTTAATAATTTGAGAAGGTGGTGTACTCCAAACAGAAGTATGTTCCCTTCCACACTGCTACATACAAGTGCTTGTAGCTTTCTGTATTTTCATATGTATGCCTAGTCCTGATTATAAATAGAAAGCAGAACAAGGAATGGGGCAGTTATTTCACAGTCAAATGCTGAAGCTCCTACACCTGAACTTCAGGGAGGACAAAATCAAAGTATTACAAAGAGGCTATACTGACACTAATAGAAAGATTCTTGGCACAGAAGTATTTTCTCACACATACAATTTTTCGGATCATGTTTATAAGAAGTTTTGGGCTTTTGGTTTGGCTGGGTTTTGCAGGTCATCCTGATGTGTGTTCAGTACTGAAGAAATCTGGGCAAACAATAAACTGGAGGGTGTAGACTGCTACTTGTGAGTGTAGCTTATTCTCAAGCCTCTCTTGCTCTACAGAGGCATCACAGACATTCACGTGTAAGAAATTCTACTTGGCATGTCTATGAGTGAGGTGACAACTCTCAAACCTAATTAGTGCCTTTGGGCAAGGGTAGAGAGATGAGCTCTTGCACAGCTTTCTGTTCCTGAAGTTGACATCCTTGATGAACTTCTACTCACTGTAACTTCAGACCCTGTCACTAAAATACTGTCTTAGTAATTTGTCCCTTTTTATGTTATTGCATGCTTTTTCCAGCAGATGGTAGGCAATAAAAGCAGGAAACACAAGCTTATCTCATACTGTATACTTTAAAGAAATCAAACAAAATTAAATAAAGTGCAACTGTGCAACAGTTCTCCATATGGTGGACTCCTGTTAGCTTGCAACTAAAAGACAGCACTGGAAGAGGATTTGGTCAGTGTTTGCAGGTATTTGATTAATAGCACAAGTAAGGCCTACATAAGCACATGGTAAGTATGTTATTACATATTGAAAAGATGCTATTGTGTCTCCTATTCTGTTGTTCTCCAGTTGTAAACAAAACTAATTATTATCAGGATATGCATTTTCTGTCAATTCCTTTAAGGAAAACCATTTATTCCACTTATCCTGCTCTAACCAGATAAATGAAATTGTCTCCCCAATGTGTAAATTTCTTCTCCTGCCTTGTTAGTGCTGTCTTGTACATGAAGTACTCATTTAGTTGCAAAAACCAATTATCATCCCTGTCTGGATACATTAAGAATTTTCCTACAAGTCTTTTTCTCTCTATCACATTTTAAGCAACACTGTACATGAATTATTCATATTGCCCATCTTGCAGGCAGGTTTTTTATTATTAAATTCCATCATAATAATAGTTATTACCACAGTCATGGCAGTTTTATGAGTATTCTTCAATGCCATTACCTGGAAAGATTTCAATCAAGGCATATAAAAGATGCAAATCAATTTCCATAATAAAATTAAACTGTACCATCTACTCTTTCATCCTTGCAATAGAGTTGATTGACAACTTCTCCCTGATAGTTGCAGCTGATAACTTGCAGGTATGGTAATGGAGAATGGCAGATTCTCTTGCTCTAGTATTCTAAGAAATTCAGCATTTTTCTTGCCTTGTCAGTATTTAATGCTCATGTCTTCATGCAAAAACAGTATTTAAGATGCAAACTTTCAGTTTACAAATTTTCCTCCTGAACAAGACAATTATTTCTCTCTGGCAACATGAGATTTGCCTTTTACTAACCAAAGGCAGTGTAGAATAAATGCAATTCTTTAATGAATGTTCTTATTTGTTATGCTCTGAGTAGTACTGCTCTCCACAAAGAGATCTTTTCCCAAGGATGATGTTTTCCAGGTGATTTCCACTAACTTCATCCTGCACTTTTATTTTAAATCTTTCACTCTTCCTTGTTTTAGCATTGCTTTACAACAGCTTATTCCTACTTCCTTGTTTGATTACCACTTATGTTTCTCTGTATGCTCCCCATTTATCATTTCCTGGTGCTTTAAATCAAAGGTGCTGTCTAAATAAAACATAAAATGTGATGTCCACTGGTGCTGGAATTAACTTCCATATAATTTTGCCTTTACTCTGGAGGTAGATTAAATCTTGATGAAAGTTTAAAATCAGGACCCTTGACTTCAGATCCATTTACATCAATTGAAAGGCAGAGCAATGAATTCATCTTGAAGGAGTTACTCTGGAATCATGCTAGAGTAATTAAGATGAGAATATAAACAGCATTAATAGGGATAAATGGGTCTTCTCTCTTCAATTAAACTTCAAGTAAGGCCAAACAATACGAACCATCAATCAGCCCTAATACCTTGGGAAATAAAGTGATCACCATTTAGAATCAAGAGGAAATTTATTTTCATGATACAGAATTGGACAATTCAATGCATTATGTAAAGGTTAATGTTCCCATTGAAGTTTCTGGGTGGCATCTGTTCAAAGTAGACACATGGAGTAGAGACACTCTTGCTCTGTTCTGGTATAAAATCCTTACACTCTTAAGAACTTCCTCTTTCATGTTCAAAAACACTTAAAAAGATAGATTACATCACACTTTAAGAAACTAAACCATGCAAGACTGAACTGATGTCTGTTATGTAATTCAATTTATTACAGCAAGGCTTCAGAATTAATGAGTGAATTACAATTTTTTCCCATAAGCAATTTTTTATTCCTGCTAAGGTCATGTTAGGACTATTACTGTTATTTTCAAAGATGCATGATGAAAAATGAAATAAGCTGTACATTTTTCTGTATAAATTTTGTATTTTCAAATGTATTTAGAGGTTGTCTAGATTGCCATTTAAATTATTCACCAACTTTTAATGCTACCTGGGTATTATAGTGTCTGTCAAAATCACTTTCTGCTGAGAATTAATTGCTTTCTTCAACTGCAACAGATCCTGAAAAGTTTGTTGATGGTTTTTCCAACTGGTATATAGCTAGGTATTAGCCATCTGTAATAGAGTCTTAATTTCTACATTCATAACTCTCCTTCCCCACGACCATTTTATTAGCTAGGGTCATAGGTTATTCTATTATTTTAACTCTGAATGGAATGTTTGGGATTGATGGCGGCACAATAGACCATGTGTAAAATATACAGTTCATGTGTACAATAAGACATTTAGAACAAATGCCATTGTTGCTTTGGAATAAACTGTACCACAGATCACTAGAAATTCCAAGAGGTGTTAGATGGCATTTTCCAAAGGGCTGAAAGTACATTTGGATCTTGGTTCTCATTGCCTTTGAAAGAAAAAAGTCCTTGGCAAATGAGCTCTGGCTGATCTTGCTATGTCAGTTTAAGATATCTGCTGGAAGCAACCATCTCTGTAGCAGAGCAGACAGAAGAAAAAAGCATGTGCTAGATATTTCAGTCTAAAGGTTAGTATATTAGTTTAGTGGGAAGAGAGAAATGGGGAAAAGTGCCAAGATGTATGCTGAACTTGTTGGAGTACCGGGGCACACTGCACTCCGTGAAGTCTGCCAGAGGAATCGTAACCTCAGACAGACAGTTAATATTACAAATTTAGGCTACTAGTGTCTTTAACTGCTGCAGTGGTTTACTTGGCCATTGAGCCAGAGTCTTAGGGTTTAGACTTTGGAAAGCCCCATACACTACTAATAGGGAAAAACTTGCCTGTGTAGCAGGTATGAAGGATCCATCAAGTTGCCACTGTGATTTAACACTATGTCTGCATTAGCAAACGTAACAGGTCTGAGACCAGTTCTCTCGCTGTGAGAGCAAGTGGCGCAGCATGACCTGTGCCCACTTTTGTGAATAGGAAGAGTTTTCAGGTCTGAGGTACTCCTCAAACCAAACTTAGGCTCTCTCTGAGAGTCCTACACGGCACAGACTGAGGTTGTGCCGAGGAGAGGAAAATAATTAACCTGTACAGACGATGATGGGTCGGTGTGCCCTTGATGAATTTACCACTGAAGGTGAAGCAACAGACCATACAACTTTAGGAAGAAGTAGTAGCAGAAGGATTTAATGAACAGCTTGATCATCCACTGCAAAAAGCCCAGAGACCTTTATGGTATTTTTCACATGCCCACTATAAGTAAAGGATAGTACCTTTTTTCACCCTGAAAAAAAATGAGTTGCACCGTTGTTAGGCCTCCTCTCTACTTTGGAATGCAGAAACAATACTGCAGAGTCCATGAGAATCCACCAAGTGACTGTTGAAATTTGCTTTTCCTGTCTCCCCGGTCAAGCAGGACAACACCAGTTTTACCCCTGTTAATTATGGTGATGCCCTTGTGATGCCTCCTTTTTTATTGTGGAGTGGGACGGCAAGGAGACTGGTGTCCTTCATCATCATATTGCACAAGCATGCAAGTGTTTGGCCTTCTGCACTTACAGAGACAAGGGAAAGATTGGCTGTGAAGAAAAAGTACTTCAGTCTCTGCCAGCTTCGTTTTGGTGGTTTTTGTTGTTGTGTTTTTCACAGAACCACAGGGATGTTGAGATTGGTAGACACTTCTCAAAATCATCTAGTTCACCACCCCTGCTCAAGCAGGGACACCTAAAGCAGCTTGACCAGGACTGTGTCCAACCACATTTTGAGTAGCTCCACAGACAGAGACTGCAAAACCTCTCTGGGCAATGTGTTCCAGCATCTGATCATCTTCATGGTTTACGTGTTTTAATTTGTGTCCATTACCTCTGGTACTGTAACTGAGCACCACTCTGAGGGGACTGGCTCCCTCTTCTTCATTCCCTCCCAAAAAATTTTTACTTCATTTTTATTATTTATTACTACTAACATTGATTTTAGTGCCAATATGCACCAATGAAAAACAATGAGGTCTTTGAATAAGATGTGTAGTATTGTATAGCACGGTGCAAAGACATGAGGCATGGAAAATAAATTGCAAGCAAGTAAACTTTCTCCTGGATCACTACCGCAAGACTAATGGCATTTGTATTGTGATACTGTCATATCACGTGGGCAGGAACTCTGAAAAACACTCCCTGGGAGTTTCATGTGGATTTAGACACCAGTATATGAAAGCACACAATAATATTTTTTTAACAGGATATTCAGGCTATAGAAAGAGAACTCTGTGGGTGCTGTGTTTTTTAGGGGTTACTTTGTTTTGCTTTTGCAGGTACCACTACTGAGTGGACTGGAGGAGAAGAAATGAGCTGAGTGACTGTCAGGTGAGTACTGTTCATGAGGTTCCTATCCGCTTTTCTGTTCTTCAGATTTGCCTGAAATATTGAGGTAGGCATACAAAAGGGGCAGATACGTAAAACTCCATTGTGCATCCACAGAAGACTGGACAGTCCCTGGATGTTCCCTTCATTTGTCGGTGTCACATATTAACTGCCAAGTAATTTAGAGCCATTACCTGACAAAGGTGTAATGGTACTTTCCAAGGTAAACAAGTTTCTCTTCCTCCTCCTATTTAATTCTGCTAGATCTTCAGAATCAGACTGCTGAGGTCAGTAAAGCTGGAAGCTAAACAGTAAATAAGGAATCAGAAAGGCAAATTGCTAATGGATATTGTGGAGGAAAGCTTGCAGTAACACATAACCACCTTCTTCAACTAACAGTAGTAGTTTAATAGATCAAGATTGCAATCTATTAGCAGCTTATTTTTCTTAAGCTTAAATTTTGAACCTCTTCTCTTATGTTGCCTGAATGAAATATATAACAAGAAGACTCAAGAGACACCTCTTCACTCTGTCCACCCCATTTGATATGCTCTGAGCTCTTTTTCAAACTGTAAAAATAGAGTACACCCACCCTTCATTGCCTCATCTGGAATGTGCAAACTTTCCCAGTTGTGTCATATTCCACCTAAAAGAGAGTTGTCAATGGTAACAGTTCACAGCACAGCCAAATTCTTCTCTGTCCTTCTGCACGTTATTGCAGTTCCATTGGTAACATGTCAAGTCCACATTTGTTACTGAGAGCTTTACAAAAAAGTCAGTCAGAAATCATTGGTAATTGACTTTTCTTCTTAAATGAATTTGTTCATTTCCTGACAGTAAACTTAAATTTAAATAAAATCAATGATTTTTGCAGCACTCATTCTTAACTGTGTTGTCAGGGAAGGGAAAACTCTAGCTGAAGTCTGCATGGGGGATGGCATTCCTATAAGAAGCAGTGACCTTAGCATCTGTGTTGTCACCACACATCCTTACATAATTTCAACAGGTTCAGCGCATTACCCTGTTACATTTTGGTTCTTATGAAGACTCATCATGTTCACTTTCATCACATTGTGTGTCAGAGACCTGTCCATATCTATCTGTCTATCTATTTTTATATATATATATGACTACCTCTTTACCTATCTGAAGCCTGATAGATGCCTTGAAAACAAGCTAGGATTTGCTACAATCTAAAAATTCAACATAGGAAAGATAATTTAATTCTTTTGAAATTTATTTCTTTGGGAAAATAAGAAGTAGAAAGAAGTTAACCATATTTGTGACATTGGATTCTAACAAAATAGTTCAGCTACCATCCTAAATTGTGCTGGCTTTGTTAAAACATCATAATCAGAGAAAGAATGTTCTTCTAAATGGAATTGCCTTGAGTTCAAAATTGGATTTTAAATTGTATTATTCTAATGTAACATTCTGTTCATTTTTTGGTAAAAGATAACTTGAGATCACACATGTTTTCTGAGGCTCTGCCTTATCCTTTAAAGCCAGCGCATCTTTTCCATGGCCCAGTTTCTAACTACTGCCCTATAAATTCTTCTTATGTGCCAGCTAGAGAAAAAAATGTAAGGAGGAGACTAGTCTGCTCACGAGCTGGTGACTGAATTGTGGTTTACATATATGAGCTTTTTTTCCCATATGTCGATTAATATATTCATACTAAGCTTCATATTTGCAGCTGAACTCCCTTTGCCTGACCTACCGTAATTGAGATTCTAAACAGATAGAGACCTCCTGTGCTTGCATGTCTGAACCATTCCTTCTGATCCTGGTTCCCCCTGTTTCCAAATCATTATTTCACTATTTCTATTAAAACTTGACATGGCTAACAATATCGTTTTCAGAACTAGACTCATTTCTCATGAATGACAGATATCTCTTTATTTCTTCTGTGAATATTGTAAAAGAGGGAAAAATTAGAGATCTTGAAGTAGTTGCACAGTATCAAAAATTGCTCTTTGCTTTATAATAGTAATGCTTTGTAGTTATCCATCAGTCTTCAAACACTAATCAATTTTAAGTTATTACAAGGTTTATAATGGAATATATCATTTGTACTTCTCTTATCTTCACTGGAATTCATTCAAGTAGATTTTTTTTTTTTTTAATTTAAACTCTCTAAGAGCTATTCTTTTGCTCTGACTTAATAACCAGAAAGGTCTGCCCTCATCTTAAAATAGAGTGACAATGGTTATGTCTTCCTGCTCTTACCATCCATTTCACTGTTTCATTTTTTAAGTGGAATAGACCACACCTTTTGATAGATATCAAAGGAAAGACTCAAAGAAATATTTTTTGAAGATTAAAGGGATGGAATTATAAATGAGTAAATGTAGTTTGATTTAATAAACCTGGTTTGATGGCAAGATATAGGAGTCCCAAGCAGTGCAGTATCCTAAGAAAACCGTTATGACCAGCTGAGACAAAGCAAAAGAAGGTGCCGAATTTGAGCTTTAGAATGTAAATGTTCAACTTTGAGGCTATAGTTCAAACCAGTCCTACTTTACATGGATCTTGTACTGCTTTTTTGGAAGTGAGAGGTGTTCATCTAGGGAGAAAGGCTGGCGTTAGATTGTTGGTTGCATGCTATTTGGAAATGGTAGTAGAAGCCAGAAGGAAACAGAAAAAGTAGAGATCTGGGCAGAACAGCAAAATAGGGTGTCTCAGTCTGCATACTGTGCTATGACATGCACGCCAGTTTCATGGGGAACAAACTGTATTTTAGCAATGCTGTGAATTAGGGTTCTAATGTAATTTAAAAGAGTAATTTTATTAATTACTGTAACAACCTGGATTCTATATGTTTGGAAGAATAAATCTTGGTCTTATCAACACAAATTTTGCTAATGTCAATCAGTTATGGTTAAAGCCACCCAGGGACTTCCAAATCTCAGTAGTACATTGGATGACGTCAGTTACTACTGCTTAAACACAGATCTTCAAAACCTACACTTATATCTGCTCCTAAACTTAAAGCTGTCTGTGTTTCTGCTGCTAAAGTTGCTAAAGCCAGCTTCTAAGACTAAGCTAGTAGGCACCTGAGCCCTGACCGGGATCTCACCCCTGCTGTTTCCACTTGGATGTTGTCTGTGAGGTTTGATCTGGTAGGAGTGATCAGGGTGTAACAGCCGGATTTCATTGTACAGCAAACACAGCCAAGGTGAGATCTTTCAGGGCTAGGTAGTTTATGAACATGTTTTATATAGGAGGCCCATGGATGGATCACTTACATAAGGGGTGGCTTCTGTTTCTAAATCTCTTGCTGCTTGATTGAAATGTTTTTTCTTAACTTCCAAGTGCTTCAATCAATTGTTTCTGGAGATGTTATGATCCCTTTCTGTCTGATAAACATCTAGCTACCTAAAGTGATGTGCTAGGGCTCTGGCAGGAGGAAATAGCAATGGCTGATAACGGAATTCTGTATGGCAGGTTTGCTAGGACTTTTTTCTCCTCTATAAAAGATGAGGTGCTGAAGATTTTCAGTTCTCACTCCAAAACAGGCATGTTTGAAAACATTTCTCCCACCTCTGGCAGAAAAGTTCTCTTCCATAATTATTAGATGAAGTTGTTCTTACAGTTATTGCAATAACTGTTTCCCTTTTTTATTTTTATTTTTTTTTGGGGGGAGAGGAAATCTTAAAGATCCTATTTTATTAATCATTCGTTACTTACTGTCTTCACTTACTAGTTCTTCAAGCAACCAATCAAAGCACTATCAGGCCCACTTGAAGGTAAATCCCCACCTGAACCAGTGAACCTGAGGCAAAGACTTCTGAGCAAATCCAACTGACAGTACTTTTTGTACATATTTATTTTTTCTTTTTGTCACCCTTTCTTGAAGAAGGAAAGAAATTACTTTTTACTTCTTTGTTCATTTACTGAAATAACTGGGTCATTTTGTGTATATGTGTGTGTGCATGTGTGGACAACACTTGGTTTCTAGAATAAGTTCAGTTAATAATAAAATGGGTCTTTTTTGAACCTTGAAATACTGAAAGATTTGAAGTTTTGGGGCCTTTGAAATGTTTTACTGCTGTGTTGACTTGGTCTTGGACTTGATCTCCTCACAGGCAAGCATATCTTAGGGTATATGTGGGAAATCTATGTTAAAAAACAAAGATCTTATTCTGATTAGAACAATTAAAATTATGAAAAATATACTTAAATAATGCTATCAGTGCAAAGTGCAAAAATTAGTGCAAAAATACCTCAATCTTCCCTGGTTGTTTGAACTCTCTTGTACAGTAGAAGAACATTCCTCTTCAAATAAGAAAATAAGATTTTATTATTTTTTATTACTTCGAGGCAAAGTTAAAACTCTAAAAGATGTTAAAGAGAGAGGGAAAAAAAAAGAAGAAATCTTGAAAGGATAAGCTGGTAGCAGTCATTAAAGAGAATGACCTTTCCTAAATGCTCTCTGCATTTATGTTTAATTATCTTGTAGAATAGATGGAACGGGTGTTACAGGGGAAGATTTCATAACAGAAGACTAACCTAGTCAATATGTGAGACATTTCAGAATACTCCTTATGCATTACAACATTTCCCCATTTGATGACAATCTTATCAGTTCCATCTGCACTGGAAGGAAGGCCAGTTTTGGTGTATTTTTCCCCTGAGTGGTGGCATCCTCTGTGGGAATTCATAGTTTACACTTCAGGAAAGAAATGTGGTGCTAATTTTCTACAAGCCCCCTCACAGCATGAAGCTGTGTGGTGTTATAGTGGCTTCAGTTCTGCTAGCCTAGTCAAATGCTGCAAGACCTTAAAGCTCAACACTGTAGAAAACACTGCAGCTACTCTGAGGTATTAGTTCATTTTCCTCTCACCCAAAAAAGATGTGAGAGGTTCTGCTGCTCTCACCAGAGACCAAAAGAATGACGAAATACATACAACTCTCAAATGGTTCCAGGACACATCATTTTCTATATTAATAAGAGAAGAAAGGATGACTAAGAGGATGACTAATGGTGACTAAGAGGCAGGCACTGTGCTATGAATCTCCATGTACTTTATTGGAGGAAGGGATTGTGCACATCTCAGGTTGTATTTCCATAGTTGTGTCTCTCCTAAACCTAGATTAAAACCTTTTCATGCCAAAAAATGGTGGTAATCTATAACAACTTTTCAGTTTTCTGAAACTCTTTAATTCTTGCTTTAGTCAAGTCCCACAAGAAATGATTGAGTTTAGAGTTTTACAGGGTTTTTGTTTTGTTTTGTTGGTTTGGATTATTTTAAATATTAATTGCGTTTTTACTAAAAAAGCCAGGTGTGCTACAAATCTTGTAAGAGAGTGTATTCTCATGAGAACCCTAGCCCACTTCTATAAAATTCAGATTTGTACAGTGTAAATATAAAATCCCATGTGTGTTCTCTGAAACAGAATAAACCCCTGGTACTCTTTGTACTTTTGCAGGGAGGCTTCCAATGAGTGTGTTACATGGTAACACAGAATGCTCAGTCACTTTGGGCTCTGCTTAGGGGGAAATTTCTGGTTACCTAGCATGACTGGTGAACATTAAGATGTTCTATAAAACGCTGCATAGTGACAAATCTGGAGTACTAATATCAACAATAATATTTTCACTTCAATTATTTTTAGGCTTCAGATTTGCTGAATCTTGAGGAAGGCTCATAAATATATAGTATCTGTCATGCTGAAACATCATGAGAAACTCTGGAATGAAGAATTTCTTAATTTAGTCATCCCATTGAACACACTTCACAGTTTAGCTCATCATAATTTCAATTGTAAAATGTATGTGCTGTACCAATGAACCAAATGATAGGTATTGCACAATGTATTTAAGAGGTAAAAAATTCTGAAGAATTTACTGACCTTCCATCCAAAACTAGTTTGGGAACTCAAGATTGGTTTTTTTTGTCTTCATGGGGCTGCAAATTAAGCTGCAAATTTCTTGAGTTTACTTGGAATACAGTGTTGTAAAAGCCTTCTTGTGGCATTTTTGGGCTTCTCTTTCTAGAAGGGAACACTGGAAACTTCACAATTCTAAGTGGAAAAAAATGATGGAAAGCTATATAAACGTTCTTGAGGCTTAGGGCAAAGAGGGTATGTATACTGAGGTTGGCTTTTTTGGTTTAGCTGTGATTCACTACCGCATCTTTTTTGGAGTCTTGTTTAAGATTTAGTAAGGTTTGATTTGTATTTCCTTCGGATGTTACCCAGTTATTTAGAATTGGCTCAGGAGTACAGAGATAAACAACTGCTTAGCGAAGTCGTAATAAGAATTGGAGAAAATGGAATAAAATGAACCAGAAGCGTAACAGACTCGTGGAGCAGCTCGGCCCAGGCTGGCAGCCCGTAAAACGGCCCAAGCTTGCCCCCTGCAGGGAGCTCTGACCCAGCCAGCCGCTGCTGCCCCTTCCTCATCCCCACCGGAGCATCCTCGTTTTTAAAAGTAATAAAATTACCCTATCCGTTATCAAGTTGATTATTGCACCTTATAATTTAGGGAATAATGAAACAAAAACATTTTCTGCCCAGCTACAGAAATATTCATGTAGAAAACGATCATTCTTTGCCTAACCCTGTTTTTTTTATTACTATATTGATCTTAAACTTCAATACACTTCACTGTTCTTTTTTCCTAGTCAATTTAATTTGTACAGAATTAGTTTTATATCTGCAGTAAAATATTAGTAAAACGTTCTATAAATTTTCATGAAGTGAGGATTTTCTTCATATGTTTTATTAGGTAATATTAAGGAAATGTGTTCTGCACCATCTGTGTCTTTAACTGCTCTCTGGTCATTTCACTGGAGCCATAAGTGTCATCTTATGCCTCTTGTCAAGTATGATCTGGAGAATTGTGCGTTTGCAGAAAGAGTGTTTTTTTAATTTTTCTCCCTTTCTGAATCTTCCTGCCCTTCACCCTCATTTTTAGCATATAATTTTAAGCTGTGAAGGACAGATAACTAGGAAGTAATGGCAGAGTGTTTGTGTATTTGCCTAACACAGGAGAAGGCAACTAATTCTTCATTAGCACATGGGCTATTCCAGCTGTATGCAAATATATGTCTATTAAACCTGACATGCAATGTCACATTTGAACATGTTCTTAGATTCTGTTTTCTAAACACTTTTGTTACCACAGAAAAAAGATGTAGGTCATTCCCATTTCCAACATTTTTTTTTCTGAAATTAATTACTACGCTTGTACACTACAGAAACTCAAGTGACTGTGAAAGATGAAGCTATTTTGTCCCCTGAAGTGAGTTATTTGGCTTTACTGCATGAATGGACTTCTGCTGATTTGCTGGTGAAGCCCTCCAAAGTAATGGACTTGCACAAATGCACGTACTATGTGATAGCAAATATTGGCAACATATCTCAAGTGATTGCTATGTGCCTTCTCCTACCGTTTTCCTATCATCTGATCTGTATTTAGGCCTGTTCTTGAGTTATCCAATTGTTTGGGAGTTTTGTTTTTGTTATTGCTTGGTTGTTTTGTTTATTAAATGGGAAATTAGATGGAAGCCCAGTAATGAGTTTGCAATGATATTCCAGTCCCCTTCTGAATGTGGAATGGTAGCTTCTGAGCTGATATATTCTCTCAGAACTAGTCCTTCGAAATATTGCAATCAGCATTCATTGTACAAAATGGTTGTACAGTATCTGAGTTTGTGGGTTTACCTAATGTTCCACCTCTCTCCTGAGCTATGGCACCTCAAAGAGAAGTGTTCCTGTTCAGTACTGAGGTACTAAAACGCAAGGGAACCTCAAGAAAGAATACGTGATGATAAGTTAGGTGGCGATGCTCCTGCTAAATAAGTGCTGACCTTACAGTGCCTCAGCACACTGTAAGGAAGACTGTGATACTGACATAGCAAAACTGAAATACCAAAGTTCCCTTCTGCTTGCTTTTCTGTGGTTTATGTGCTTCTTCACCAATTTCTGTTATAAATGTAGAAATCTCTTTAACTGCTATGGTCTGGCCAGCTTTCACGTGCAGTAATCTGTCTTCCGTCTATCCAAACCTTCTCTCTTCATTTAGGAATTATTCTGCTTTATTTAAATCCTCAGCTGTTGCTGTTATTTGGTAAAGTGTGGTAAACTGCTGAACACACTCCTTTGCACCTTGGGGAATCAAATGATCTCTCTTGGTTGCTGTTTCAATCGCATTGTTTAGCCTGTGCCAAGCAAATACCTCAATGTGAATTTCTTGGAAGGTATCACCTGACTCCTCTTTAGTAGCAATGGTTCTCTGTCCACCCAACATTGCACCCTTCTGAGGAGGCTAAAGCACTTGTGTGGTTTTTAATCCAATCAGTGCTTGTCTATCTCTGAGGATAATATAAATTGTCTCTTTAAAATGTGTATTTAGTTGTCCTGCATTTCATCCATATACTCTTTTACAGGAGACGTGTTGAGCCACTTAAAAAGCAGTCCTACCAAATTATTGTCCTATTCCTGCAACTCTTCTTACTGTATTAACAGTACCAGTAGAAATGTTCTGCCACAGTCATTAGCATCCATTAATAAAACTCCCTTTTGCTTTTCAGACTGATTCTGACTGTAAAAATGAAATGTTTTTTTCTATGAAGATTTTATCAGGTGCAATTGTGCTGCTGTTGTCTTTTTGGTCAATGTCACAAACATTCTGCTAGTGCTTGTGAAACTTGACACACACGTAAACTTGTACATGAGCACACACACACATATCAGAGTGACTTGGCTTGTGTTGGTTTGCTGGCTTTTAATTTGAAGTATTACATCACGCCACTTTTCTAGTAGTATTATAGATTCCCTACCATATTTACTATCAGAACACTTTCAGTCTTCATAAACTTGAATCTGAAGAATGACTTCCTTTTCTCAGTAAATGCTTACTAATTTGTCAAGACAAACATTTGGTGTCCCAGTAATATTCCTTTGAGTTACTTCTCCCAGAATACCAGTCCTTTAGCAGGGACCCACTTAACCAGCAAGATTTGTTCTTCTGTAAGGCACAAATCTTCCTATGTTTTCACCTTTCTTCCCGCCCCCTCCCCCCTTTCTTCTTAACAGTATAAATCTTACATATTAAATTTTTATGTTGGATGTTGAATGTCTTTGATAGCTGCCTAGTCAGCATCCTTTGACAAAATTAAGCAAGAAATCATAATTCATCAAGGACTCTGAACAAGCTCCTGTCACTACTAACATTATTTCATGGTGATCTGTCTTTCAGCCGAGTCCTCTAGTTGAGAATATAGGGTGAAGTGTTTCAAACTTCTCTCTCTAATTTCAGCTGTTTCAGAGAGGTCCTAGAGAAACTCTTCACTGCTCTGTTCTTCCCCTCAGAGGATTGCCACTGATCCATTTTATGCCAGGTATCACAGGGGTTTCAAATGTTGGTAAAGGCTTACAAAATCTCTAAAAAGGACTGCTTCACAATGTGTGGAGTTACACTGTGCAGATGGAGAAAATGATGCTTCAGAAGCTTAGCCACGAAACAGAGTCACTAGTACGAGGAATGAGACTTGTTCAATGCTGGCTAATGACTGAATTACTCACTTTTCCTCTAAGATGTTCTACAGCACTATCTGCCTATCTGTTAATGGAAAATGTTCATGAATTTTACTGTTTGCCAGAAGGTTCCTTTACTGAACCCTTATAAATAATATTATACAGCTGTGATCACTTGACACTTTCCCTTTTGTGTGATCTGCATAATATAGCATATTTGTTGTGCAGGAAAGAAATCTCTTTCATTGTTGATGTCTTAATGGCTCCACATCACACGGCTGAACATTTTCTCACTCTACATAATAGGAAAATCTACCTAGAAAATAGTAGAACTTAGCATCATTTTGGCCATAATAGTTAAAGTACATGAAAAATGGACTAATATTTAGATCACATTCTGTTTCCCAAACTCTGCTCATGAGAGTCCATAGATGTTCAAGACACCCCAGCTGTGCCCGGGCATTTTTCATGCCTGGAAAAATACAGTTTTATTAACAAATATTTTCTTTATGCACAAAATGGGTGGTGTCATTTGCAATGTACTACAACGGCCTCTTTATTGATACTGAAGTACTGATAGTTACCTATTTTAAACTAAAGAATAATAATTTCTTCTGATTTATGCCTTATTCTATATTTATATGTGTCATAGTTTAATACATCTTTTTTACCCCCCAAGAAACCTATTGTGTTAACATCCCAGAATATAGGATAGTAACTCTTATTGATGTAACCATTGGGTTACACTGGGCAGGCGACTTTCCCATTCTGTTAGGTAAAAGTGTGTATTCAAGAGTACATTACAGTTATTAACCACAAGATGGCTCAATAGGAGAGGGAAATGAAGATCTTTTTTGTCAGAAAATCTTCATTTCAGAACTGGACTCGAATCTTGGCTCCACATACACTAGGATTAAATGCATCCAGTTCAATCCGTTATTAAAACACAGGAACACTGTACTGGTAACCCGGTTTAAATTACTGTTAGCCCAGTTTAAATAAAAGGCAACCTGAATTTTAATTTCTTTCACTATAAAGTTAAAATGTTTGGGTTTGGTTTTTTTTTTTTTTTTTTTTTTTTTTTTTTCCAGGTCTGTGGGAAGACAGAGCCAGAATAATGGAAGCAACCAAACTTTTAAAAGTAAAACTTCATTGAAAAACTACTGCATGTTTCACAGACTAAGTCCTCAGTTATCATTAAAGAAATATTTTTAATTACTTTAATTATGTGAATCAGGCTTATACTTTATTGATGGGACATAAATTGCTAATTATAATACATACAATACAGATCATTTAGTTGTCAAGCTTAAGCCATAGACATGTTTATCTCACTCACTCTCTTGTTTGATTACTATTACATTGCCAGTTATCCATGATTTTACTGCAGATAAACAGTGGAATAACCAACTATTAATATCAAGCTACAATACAAGAATCCTTTCTTCATTTATAGAATAAATGCTCAGAAACTCGTATTTTGACAGAAAAGGGACTTCAAGTTCTTTCCATACTGCTGGGAAGGTTTCTGCACATTTCTTAATGGCTGGAGCAAAACCATCACAAAGAAAATAGATCCAACTTGTTTGAAGCATCACATTTCTCTAAAACTGCGAGATCCACAAGTATCAGCTCCTGTATTTTTGCTCTGTAATAAAATTCTCACTCAAATCTTTATAGCTGTTACTGGATTTGAACTTAATTAGTGTATCAGGAATTTCCCTGATTCTAAGTAAAAGTATAGGTTGTATATCATGTGTCAGCTAAACTACTTCAATAAGTAGGTCAGTCAAGCAAATAAAGAAAAAGAACAAAATCAACTGTTTAAATAGCAACCACTGGGAGTCCCTACCACTGCATGTGTTGTGCCCCAGTATGTTGGAGATTCTGGGCAGGAGACTATGCCAGATTAGTGGGAAAGCATTTTCCTTGGGACATGGGACGGTCGACATCAGATATTGGGTACAGAAGAAAACAGCAAAGGCCCCCTGCCACCTTTACTTGACTTGGAGCACATTCCTGTGTTGAAGACAGTGGCTATCCAAGCGAACCCTTGCAAAGCCCAGCTCCTATGAATCAGTGACTACCCAGTTGGAGTGCCAAATTCCTTGTGAGCAAAACCAGTGCTTGAGTTCCCTGGCATCATCCTTCAAAGACTCTTTCTGTAAATAGTATGCGGGCAACTTGGCTGAAGTCTTCCAGACCTCTAGTCTCTGTGGGTATTCAAACACGTATACATTCTTTTCTGGTCCCTAGGCCAGGGCAGCTCTGACTACACAAACCACAAAGTGCATCACTCAATTGTTTTGCAAGCCTTGCTGGATCACCAGGATATAATCATCCTGGTGAGCTTGGCCAAAGCAACTTCTGATGACCCTGACTTCTGTAATTTCTGCATCAGAATCATTAAGAGCACCAGTATTTTTTCTTAAGAAGAAATAGGCCAATTCAATGTGAAGATGTCTGCGGATGCATATCCCCACATGTGTACTTCTGTATTGGTGGGTCATAGGGCTATCAATTAACGAATGTCCACACCTATTTTAACCATGTTCTTTCCCCATGGAGGGTGGAGATGGAAAGCACATTGACAGATTGCAGGCCCCACACAATACATTTAATGTTAATGCATCATTCCTGTGCAAACACTGCAAGGGCTCTGGAGCGCCTCTCTATCCACATTGGACTGTATCTAGCAGTTCCTGCACCAGCCGTAAGTGCAGCCCTCCACACCCTCTGTGAGCACCTTGAATCACCTGAAAGGACGCTCTTGTATCAAGAATAATTTCTGCTCCCTGGTTATTGAAGGCTATGAATATATATCTAGGAGTGAATTGAGGATGTCAGAAAGAATATGCTTAAATGTCAATGCCTTTTCTAGTAGTAAAGTAGTAACTGCAATGAAAAAATTAAAAAGCATAGCTTCCCAAGGATAAAAGAAAAAAGAGTGAGACTGAAGGGTTGATGCCGCACTCTCTTCCTCTCTTTAAGGTTTGCCTGTTCCCCCCTGCTACACACACCTCAGAAGTCCTTTCAAGGTAGGTGTAGTTACTTGTATTGTGTCTCCTCAGGCTTTCCAAGCTCTTTTTGACCTTTCCTGTACACTGGGTGATGTCTTTGGCTTCTAACTGCACAGCCCTTGGGAAACAGCCCTTCTCCTGTAGTGTGCATACTGTTCTAACACCTTAGTGACTGTAGTTAGCCTAGGAGAAGGCAGATGATGGGACGCTACATTCAGCTCACGAGAAAGGGGAGGAGGATGTGAGCGGAATGTATTTGCTTGTTGCTCATTGAAAAGCCTCCTGCCAGGGAGGAGGGAAAAGGGAAAGATGCTTCATAGGGACAACATGAGCAGCAGCTGCAGCTCAAGAGGGCGAGAAATTGATAAAGGATAGGGAGGCAGCAAGGAGAGGCAGAGATAGCTGATTAGACCCTGGAGTTATGGAAATCAACCCCTTCATCATCTGGCTGAGTTTCTTCTTCCTCCTACATCTGGCTCACCAGCTGTTGCCTGGGAGCACAGTTTTGCAGCACTAGAGAAGCAGAAGTCCTCCAACAAGCACTTTAGCAGCTCCCACGACCTCCCCAGAGCATCCTGTGCCTCTGTCACTCTGCTTTCCAGCCACCCAAACTCCTGACAGCCCTGCAAGGTGCCCAGTGTCCTATTGCAGTCTGCAGATTTTTTTTAACAGGGCCATCTGTGTGCAGTCACTGGTCAGCGCACTTGTCTGGCCAAGCCCTGTACTTGATCATCACAGTCTGATCTATTTTTCTTATTAAACTCTATCTAGAACTATTTTTCTGAGTAATTGTCCTCAGCACTGTGTGTGAATGTGTATCCAACTGTGATGCTTCAAGCCAGACTAGCTGGAGAGTAGGACAAGATTTCTAGACCAACTACTGGAGACACTAATTTTTGCGTGAGACACTCATTTTTGTGTGAGACACTCATTTTTGTGTGAGACACTGACAAACTTCAAATTGTACTAGCTGGGGAGTAGCTCAAGAGGTTTAGGGGTTGGACACTGAAGGGACCATAAATTTGAGACAGCTACCAGAGAGACACAAGAGTAAAATCTGCTAACGAGCCCTGAGTCTTATCAGTCTGCAAGACAGAACAAGATCAAGCCCTTTGCACTGTTCATTCTTATATGAGCGCTTTTTGTGCATATGCAATGGCTGTACAAGAACTGTACTCCTGTGAGTGGGGAGCGTACAGCAAAGAGGATACTGAGAGAGGATTGAAGTTGGAAGCACTGGTACATGGGATTGCTGGTGCAGGCCATTGCAGGGAATGGGTGTAGGACATGGCTTTGCAGGTGTCTTCTCCAGAAACAGGGCTGTGTACTCTGGTTTCTCGTATTTTGCAGCCCTGGCACCCCAGTGTAGGAGCATGAATGACCTACTCCCTCTGAGTCATGCTTCCAGCTAAAGAACTCTCAGGTGCTCTTCAAGGAACGAGTGTGTACCTCCAAAGCATGATTTCAAGGACATTGCCATCATTGTACTGAGTTCTGTGCTGTGTATCTTGATACAGTCATCTTTCACACACAAAGGCAGTACTGAGGTTAACAACCCCTGATACTGCCAAAGGTTCCTTGTCCCTGAATTTTCTAAGTAAGTAAGTGGTGAAATGAACACTGTCAACATGGCAAAAACAAATGGAAAAAGTAGAAAATTAATCATTTTAAGTGTTATAAAAAGTTCATCTGAACACTGAGAGGTTCAGTGAGATCAGGAGAGAGACAGCAAAATAAAGTAGTTCAGACAGCAGCAGAAAAAGGGTCCTGACAAAGGGTGAGAACAGATGAATGAGAAAGGAGCAACAGAGTCAGATGAATGAGCTGAAGTCTGGCAGCAGAGAGCGAGCGGGAAGACTTCCACAGCATCTCTCCCTATGTATTGTTTAGAAACCTTTCAGGTTGTTGTGAGACCTCTAGATAGATCAGAAGCTTTCTGCTGCACACCTCAGAGGGTCTTGGCAGAGCATAACCCACACTGGTTCAGAGACCAAGGAGCCCATGAAGCACTTTTGGAGCAGAACTCCCAATTTAGTTTCCCATGGAGAGAATCTAGTTATTTTGCATTAAAGTCAGCCTGAGAACTCAGCCCCATGCTCCGTAAATATAGACTTTCAGGGCTTCAAAACCAAGCTCCTGCTCTGAAACAAGTTGCTAACATAGACACAGCCTAATGCTGTTTATTCTTTCCCTCTAAAAGTAGTAGGGACAGTGTCTGTCAACCTTAAAGAATCATCACATCAATGGAAAAAAAGCCCTGGTAAATAAAAGAGTGTAAAGGCACGAAGCTGCATATATTCCTTCTGTCAGCGATGACTCACATCAGCACCCCGAGTGAGTGGTGTGTGGGCAGCTACCATTGTGCCACGCAAAGCAGAGATATCCAGGAGACAGACTCTCAATGAGTTTCAAGCCTCCTTAACTTTACCATCTGAGGATGGCTCCATACATATTTGATCAGCTTGGATATTAGTTTTTCTCTCTAAGTAAAAATAGCTTGCACAGTCCAAGAAGACAATGAAAAAGAAAAAGAGAAATCAATCCTGTTTAAATATATTTTCTTTCAGTCATTACTTGAATATTGATTTTTACTGAGGGCTTCCAGAACAGCAGGTTTCGACCTGCATGTGCTTAACTGCTATGACTTCAAAAGGAGCAGGTGTAACTGAGGTACAGTATGTTTAAAACCCAAATTTATCTCATTAAATGCAGTATATATGGTTTATAGGATGTGATCTCTCAAAGTTTCATTGAAAGAGGTCATGCATTCAGAAAAAAATGAGGAGCTTGGGTTTTTTAAGCTTATGTCCAGATACTAGAAATTACAACTTTATAACTTAATAATATTATTAATAATAAAAACTTGAATTTATAAGAGAATATTTAACTTCAAGCTCTTTAAAGAATCATCATTTTCTATTCTGGATGCTTGTAAATAAATTTCAACTTTGAACTATAGCTTTCACTGAAATAAATGTTCTGGGCCTAGTGTTTGATGGAAACTTTAAAAACTTGTTTCCTTCAATAACAGGAAAATGCTCACTTTTCACCCCTCAAGAGACAAATTCCCATCTTTCAGATACCATTAGAGCAATAATGAGTAATACTCAGCTTATCTTATGCTTCAGTCATCCATTGTTTTTAAAATGCATGTTTGTACTTGGAAACCATTGTCTTTAACAAAGGAAAATATCCTTTTTAAACAAGCAAACAAACAAACCAGAAAAGGAAAAAAAGAAATCACAATTCAGGCTAAGGGTAACTTTAATTACACTTATGTTTAGAAGGAGAGACAAAGACATGTTGAATGAGATGGCAAAAAAAATTCCAATACAATCCAAAAAACGTTGCTGGCTTCCCTAGGGCTATGATTTTGATTAGCGTCTTGGGTCAAATTAGACCTCTGCTCATGGAAACACCATAGCTACTTGTATGCATCCAGAGGAGGGCAGCAAATCTGGTGAAAGAGTTGGAAGGCATGTCTTGTGAGGAGTGGGCTTGTCTAGTTTGGAGAGAAGGCGGCTGAGGGGTGACCTCATGGCTCTCTACAGCTTCCTGAGGAGGAGAAGAGGAGAGGAAGCTGCTGAGGTCTTCTCCCTGGTCCCCACTATACTACCACTTCTTTACCGAGAGGGTGGTCAAACCCTGGAACAGGCTTCCTGGAGAGATGGTTGATGCTACAAGCCTGTCAGTGTTGAAGAGGTATTTGGACAGTGCCATTAATAACATGCTTTAACTTTTGGTCAGCCTTGAATTGGTCAGGCAGTTGGACTAGATGATCATTGTAGGGCCCTTCCAATTGAACTATTTTATTCTATTCTACTCCATTCCATTGCATTCCATTTCACATCCTTCTAAACAAAACTAAGTCAGAAACACTCAAATTTAAAAGTTTCTTCTGTTAATGAGAGTAACCAAACAAAAAATGGACCTTGAGTATTGATCAGGCCAATAGAGGTAAAAAACCTAGAAGTATTTTATCATGTGAAACAAACAGAGGGAAACACATAAGAATATGCATACTTACTTTTGATGTCCCTGTTGTTAGAGAACTCAGTATCAATTTTATTTTAAAATAGTTTTTTACATTGTCATACTTAAATACTTGTAAATGTTATATGTGTAAAAAAAAAAAAAAAAGATATTTTACTGACACTCAGGGCTGTTTTGTGGGTTTTTTTTATTCCAAATGCTGTGTTATCTAAATGGCAAAAAAGTGTCATTAATTATGCAAAAAGAACTTCTCAAGCAGGAATTAGTACTGTAACAAAAGTGGGTTTTTATTGACAAAATTTGTTTATTTATTTTGTCTAGAAAAGGTATTATTTCTTGTTCAGGAAAACAATTAGCATGTGTCAAGGTTTATTTTGTACTTATTTGCCCTCAATTTTCTAGTGTTTGAATGGTTAGTAAATGTAAATGTTCAGAAGCACATTTAAGTAGAAAATTTAATGCCTCAAAGATGTTTAGCTGTCAGTGGGTTTTTTTCTTTTAGTTTGGTTTTGGGTTTTGTTTGTTTGGTTGGTTGGTTTCCTTTTTTTCCTTTGGTTAAATACTTTAGTTATTCAGTTTTATTCCTGATATTATGAGTTGGCAAAACTCCTACACATAGTGTACTGAGTATATTATTTGGTTAAAATTTACTTGTAAAGCCTTAAGTTGAATGAATTCCAAATGATGCAAATAACTTTTCTATGATTCCACAGAAACTAATTTTGTTTTTCTATTACAATACTTGCCATAATACCAGAAAAATTATTAGTATATTCCCAGTTGAAATACAGTTACCAGCTAGAAGTGAATTGAGGTATATATTCCAGCCTAGTTTAACACAGTTACTGATTTTCAAGGACTATGAGCTAATCTCCAACTCATTAAAATATTGTAAAGCATGAGGAATAAATGAACTTCATTTGAAGTATTCATCCATGAATTCTTAATTGCTTTAGCTTGACTAAAGCCTGGTTGGTGTCTAACTGAGCTTAAGAATAGGCTTTTAACAAGATCTATCAGCTAGTGTTAATTTTTCATTGTCTTCATGCCACAGGTCTGGAAATTTTGCTGTGAGATACTTGACTCCCTGCCCAATAGCTGATCAGCTGGGTCATGAACCAGGTTGAGGTATCACAAATAGGAGAAAGAGAATAAGCATCTTATGAGCAGTAGAAACGTACAGCCAAGCAGAGCCTTTCAACAGCAGAGCTAATTTCAGGTCCCAGATATAAAAGATGCACAGCAGTAGCTGAATGCAAAAGGGTCTCATGGTTCAGAATATTCTTATTTCTGAATTTTGGATGGGAAAATGAAGATTTCCTTTGTTAGCTGGAGAGCTTCTAGTATCACGCGATGTCAGTATGCAGAAAAAAAGGATTTTTGGTGTCAAGGATTCTACTCTGATATTCTCTGATTTTCATAGGTTCTGGGATTGATTACAGTTCAGATCAGAAAGCTAAAATAAAATCAACACACTAAATAGTGAACTGGGTGTGGACAGCAGGTTCCTAGGTCCTTGAGATTACAAGAGAAAAAAAGATAAGAATTGGCCAGAAATTAAAGTTATTGATAAAATTTGAAACCAAAAGTTATCTTTGCAAATTTAAAATATTTCTTTTCAATTAAAAGAAATCCTGAATTCTTCCAAGTCTACAGATGTTATAACCACTGTACACAACAACTGTCATTTCCTGAAGTTTTGAATCTGTTGTGGCTTGAAAAAAACAATATGGGATCCCATTATTACTGATCCCTTTCCTACCCTGCAGATGAAACGTAATCCCTCTGAAGTTAGTGATAACTCCTTGTGATTTTCTTCACATTTCAAAATCTATCCTAGTGAAACTGAGACATGACAACTAGAAAACAAGTTGCTTAACTGGTAACTGTTTCCTCAAAGGTATTACTCGGTTCCCTTATCCCTACTCCAATTTATTTCTTAGGCAATATTATCTACTAAACTGACGATTTGATAACAGTCAGCTAGTGAAGTTTCTTCACTCCTCAGTGACTAGTACTTTCAGAGAGTCATCTTCAAAGTATAAGGAACATGAGAGATGTCTGTTTTCTGTGCCTTGGAAGGAGTTTAACATCTCTGTAGTGCAAAGCTCTGCACAGTTAGACAGAGAATTGTTTTAAAAATGTACTAAAAAAATTACACTAGAACGTCTGTAACTTCTTTAATGTACATCACTAGAAAGAAGCTATAATCCTTATAGAAACTCTACCGGATAGGAGGTAAGACTAGCATAATTATTCTTCACTATATGAAGAAGTGATACAAGCTTTCTATAATAAATTATCATAACTTCTACAGAAGCCAAACTGCCCACATGGTAATATCACTACAAATTAGAATATTTGAAGTTTTATGGAAGGGATATTAAAAAAGTCTATCACAGGAACAGCAAATAAAAAAGTAGAGTATTTTAGTTCAGTGAACACATATTTATATCCGCAAAAACATCTCTATCTTCTGAAGATTAAGTAAAGAAACAAGGGGGTTGTGCAGTGTATACCTACACTGTGGGGCCATGTGGCACAACTGGAGCAGATGTGAAGAGAGAAGCGTTGGATACTGAGGGCACACTGTACACACCATGCATTTTTCACGGGTTTCACCAGGCTGGTCCCCCAGAGAAATCATGGATTGGTTGCCCATTCAACAGCACATCAGTTCATGCTCTCTGGGACCACTCCATAGTGTGAATGGAAGCACCAGAAGGAGGAGTGATCAGAAGAGTCACTTCAAAAGGCCACTCCTGATCCAAACTAAAACATCGCATTTACTTTGTCATGATGTGGTAAGGAATCTTCCCCAAGGACGTGAATACAGATGTGTTACTTTCAGAATTTTAAGATTTGAAGAGACTAAATAAAAGACTGGAAAATCAATAAAGTGAATTAATCTCTTAAGAGTGAGTGTTTCTCTGAGAGGAACAATAAACTGCTGCAGTAAGATTAAATCTTGAGGAGATGGATTAAAATATAAGTAATTAAAAAAAATTCAATATAAAAACCCTGCCCATTTCAGTTCTTTAGTTTGCCACTTAATTAATAGCTATTAAAGGATATGACTCCAATGCTCTGGTTAGTAAAGGGGACAAAGCAGTGTTTCTTGGAAATACTGGCTTCTGGGCCAGGACACGTTAAGTGCTGTGTCCAAGTGAACTGTGAATGGGTTTCAAGTAGGTGAAATCTTGCCACAGATTAGCACTGAGCCAGTTTCAGTGTCTTTCCAGTTACCTAAATTTGATTTCTTTATTAAGCATGTGTACCCTTAACCCAGATACAACCTAGGATAACTTAACTGACCCCAGGGGACAACACAATCTGAAAGAACATGATCCGGAATAATGTCTTCACTGGTATAACCACAGTTTGTCTGCAAGGTAAGCAAGTTTATGTGAAGCAAGTATGCACTAACAGTTTTGTAAGGAAGGGATCATTGCCATACTCACAGTTTCTTCTTTCATTTCATAAAATCATAGAATACTAGGTTGGAAGGGACCTCAAGGATCATCTGGTCTAACCTTTCTTGGCAAAATCTCCAAAAGCACCATCTAGATAAGACGGCCCAGAGTCCTGTCCATCGGAATCCTAAAAGTGTCCAATGTTGGGGAATTCACCACTTCCCTGGGGAGATTATTCTAATGGCTGATTTTTCTCAGTGTGAAAAATGTTCTTCTTGTGTCCAATCGGAATCTCCACAGGAGTAACTTACACCCACTACCCCTCGTCTCTTCTATGTGAGTCCTCCGTAAAAACGGAATTTACATCTTCTTTGTAGCCACCCTTTAAGTACTGGAACCGGGTGATGACATCTACCCTAAGCCTTCTTTTGTCAAGGCTGAACAGACCAAATTCTCTCAGCTTTTCCTCATACAGCAGGCTTCCCAGTCCTTTCATCATCTTTGTAGCCTTTCTCTGGACCCTCTCCAGCCTGGCCATATCTTTTTTTGTATAGTGGGGACCAAAACTGAACACAGGTGTTGGATTCAGAAAATTAGTAAAATCTGCCCTCTCTAAAACAGTTGAAACCTATGTCTATTTTTATTGCTGAGAAACTCTTCCCTTAGGAAACAGGAGAGGGTTTGGTTTGGGGTTTTTGTCTGGGTTTGTTTTTTTTTTTCAGAAATCACTGTTGTACTTTAACATTACATGTCAAAGATGAAATTGCAGGGTATAGGGAAAGATGACAGGAAAATAAAAAGATCTGCAGACTGCACACGAGATGTTCTGCAAATGTTCTGGATCTTCTAGAAAATTACTGTGGCTAGGAGCTGAACTTACTCACTTTTGGAAAGAAGACTCTTCTGACATTGTTTCCAGCTTATTCCATGTCAGTCTTCTGATAAGAGTTGTCATGTTTAATTGTTGTTGTTATTATTGTTTTCTCCTTATTTAGTATCTCCATCTTAATTTCTGGTACTGAAAGTAACTTTCCTTGCATTGTATTTTGGCCATAGTAAAACATTATTTAACAGCATCTATCATCATCTCTGAAACAAGCAATCCCTGAAATATGCTTTAGCACATCTTCAGCTGAGCTTCTGCTGAGCATAATGAATTACAGACTGAAATATTAGTTACACGCAGTTTTAATCACGGCCAGGAGACCTGTTGCATTCAGTGCCCTGTACATGCTGTCATTACATTCACATATGTAAAATTCTTTTCCTTTGAATTTCTAATACTTTTGTTGTGTATTTAGCAGAGATAAATACTGTACTAATTCTTTGGTCACTCAGACAACCACCTGAGCAGCCAACGGGCCAGGCAGAACAGACAGCACCTAAGATTACTCTGTAGCTTTGCTCACTGTTGAGTTCATTAATTTGGGTCTGCCTTCTCCTCCATTTCCTATAGTTTTTTTATGAATTTAGGATATCTTTTTAAAATTTGGATCTATCTATCGAACTAGATTGAAATTCTACAGTGAATTAAAAAGTACACAGGGAAAGGCTAGCAAAATATGTGGTTACCAAACTGTAGAAAACCAGGCAAAAAATTGCATAAGCCTATGAATCTACCTTGTAGAGAATCAGGGTCAGAGAACAGCACAGGGTTTGCAATGGTAAATCTTTCTCTTTTGGTTAGACTGCTTCCTTTGCAAAATATGAGGGGCAATACTGACAAGTTTTAATGTTAATTTGATTGGAACAACTTTTAAACCATTGCATGTCCCATTTTAATTCTTACCTTGATTCTTTTCTGAGCAAGAAGGTGACAAAAAAGAGAGAAAAGCAGAGTTGTCATACACAGCAATTTCAAGATACTCAGTTTTGGGTAACCTTACCTTACACTTTATCTCCATAAGCACATGGAGGCCCCACCAAAGTTTTTCGTACTTCATTTTTTGCACTTCCTCAAAAATGTCTTCAGTGCTATGAACCAAGTCGTAACTGCACCCCTTACACTGCTATTTTCTTCATATTCCTACACCTCGTGGCTTTTTCACTGTAGCTGTCTGAGCTTTTCCTTAGAATAAGAAAAGAATAGAGAGAAAAATCAAAGTACTGTAGATGGACTTTACAGTAAGAAATAACCACATTTTCATCTGGTTTTATAAAAAATATTGTTTCAGACAGCATGAAAATTCCTTTATAGTTTTTCATTCTGTTCATTCCCTCTTTCAGGTTTTCCTTAGGAAAACAAGGTTTAATTTTTTTTTAATTTCTTAATTAATTTTGAAAAACATTGATTTAACAAAAGTATAATAAACTGAGAAATGTTGGAAAAGCTCCATTTTTGTTTTAAAAATTAATCACTCTCTGTTTATTATTCTATTTACATGAAATAATTTCCCTGACAAAAGGAGGAAGCTCTGTTCTCCATTGCGTGTTCAAGCATTTATATCACAACTGTTTCTTACTCCTTAAACTTTTATTTAGCTTATCTATACTGACTACCTAAAAGACAATGTTGATAACAGGGCTCAGAGAAACAGCAGCAAGAAGTAAAGTGAAGTGAGGGATACTTAGAGTAAAATTTTTCCTTTCAGAATTTTAATAAGAGTTGTTTTTTCCTCAACATAACTGAAAAATTAATACTGGGAAAAAAACAGAAACAGTCTTAAAATTTTAGTAGAAAGACTAGTTAATTTCTTCAAAATCCTGTTATCTTCATATGACCAATTCTGTTTCCTGCAAAGCCAGTGGGAAACTTGCTGTGGAATTCAACGATGGTGAAAATAGTGTCTATTCATTTTCAGGTTTTCCTTCACCTTTCAGTTTGCTTGTTATCTTTGCAAATGAAATGGTTCCCTCAAAGAAAACACCCAATGCTGCTGAACTTGGTAAGATTTTTTAATGATAAGATTTTCTGTACCTTCTTGCTAAACAAAAGTACACTGCACCTAAATAATTTTTATGGCTTTATTACTATTATTAAATATGCTGAATCCCTCATTTTTCAAAAAATGCATTGGGATAAAATAGTTATAGACTATCTAAAATTAGATAAGTATTGAGTGATGGAAATGACTAGCAAATTAGTTAGAAGATAATAGATAAAAGGGAGACATTAAGACCATAGCAGTTCTGTGATATTGATTGGGAGAAGGGCAATGCTTTTTCTTCTTCTTCTTCTTTTGGAATATGAGTGAGTTCTGGGGTTTCCTCTGTGTTTTTACACTCTGATAGTCTAATTGCTATGATATTTTGTTAGGGTCTTTTATTACTTGAATTATTTCTATTCTGGAGAGTAAGAACAAGTGACAGTGAAATGGAGTCAGTATTTGCACAGCAGGAGCAGAAAATTGCCTGAAACTATGCCAGCTCCAGCTGTGAGAAGGTGGCATCTGCTTGGCTAAGCAAGTAGAGTCAGATCAGTATTTAGATAAAATTTTTTAAAGAACAAAACTCGCAAATTTGTATGAGGTAAGGACCAACGGAGCTTGATGGTGAGAAATACCTGCTGTCCTCCCTTTGGAACTGGATAACACTTTTGAAGGACAGCAAATAAAAAAAATTAACAATACATCAGTCTCTATCTAACCTGTTCTGTGCATTATGAACTTTTCCATCTACACCTTATGCCACAGAAACTTTGTTTTTGTTGCCTCTCTGTTTTTAGAAAGCAACTCTGATGACATCTGATCCATTTTCTAAATCTCTGAACATAAGAAATATTCACCAACTGATAGTAATACAAAGTTACTTACTGCAAAACAAAATAATTTGTACTGTAAATTGATCATTCATAACTCTTAATCCATATATAAACTGAATGTTGCTTCAACATACATAGCTTAGTATGGTCTCCTGAAGAATATGTGTGTGTGATATTTTCAGTCGTTTCATTTATTAAATGGTTTGCATGTCCAATGTATTCAGTAGAGGAAAGAAAATTATCCTAAAAAGACTGTTGGAAGACACAATTATCAGTGAAAATTGACTCTGGGATTGAAGGACTTTTAACAGACCTTTTCCTCAGTACAGATTGTTGAGATAGTTAATACTGATATATTAGACAGAGCTGCTTTTTGAGCACATTTCCTTTCTCAATGTGGAACACAATTAATCCATCTCAGCAGTTTAAACCAGTGCAGAAAATCCATGCAAAATAACTTCTAGTTTGGCACACTGTAAGGTCATATCTGGTAAGAAAAAATAAATAAATGTGCAAGTCTATGAAGAAAAGAGCAGCTAACTTTAACATAGCATTAATGATTACCTTGTTAGAGAGGACACTCAAAGACAATGCTGGCTCACCGAAGATGAGCCAAGACGACATTTATTTCATTCTGGTTTTGAAAGAGGCTAGCCCAAGTGCAGCAGAGAATTGGTGTGAATGGAGGAATTCAGCACACAGAATGAGGGTTGCTGCCACATGCTTGCCCAAAATTCACTTTCAAGATGGGAGTGAAAACATATAGAGGCAATTGGAAAACATATATAAAGGATTAGTCAGCTTCTTTTATCTTCTTAATAGCAACTGACCACAGTAAAAGGAAAAGGCAGGGAAAGGGGATTTAGATGGAATAAAAGGAAAACCATTCAAAATGGAGCGAAAGTAGAGCCAAAGTCTTAATAAAATCAAAGTTTTAATTTAATTGTGTGATTTTATACGATTTCTCAGAAATCAGATGATCTCTGCTGGAATTTGTTTAGCACCTGTTACAAAAGAGGGTAAGCACTAATGCATGAAATTTTCACACCCCTAAATCCAAGCCCATGGTCCCCAGCCTGTGGCTGAAACTCAGTATGCTGCTTGCAGGACTCTGATACTGCTCACAGTCTTACATTTCGCTTCCCACTTCACTTCTCTCTTTGGTGTGTTGAGAAGCACAAAGTGTGATGTACAAGTGTCACACTGGTTCACTATGGGTGCCACTGGGCCAGAAAAGGTGAGGACTTCTGATTAAGCTTCCTGACACGTCTGAATTAGTTAGCAACCTGAACTCATTTATCCTCCAAGATTAATATGGAAGACATTTAAAATCAGATGCTTGTAAACTGACTTTGAGATACACTGGCAATATTATTACTCTAATATTGTCATGAGCGATAGGTGGGGTTTTTTTTTCTCCTAGACCTGTTGAATAAGTCACTATACAAGATTTTCAATATACTTCACTTTTTTTTGTCCATTCTCAAATTGAGCCTGCTTTTGAATGACCTGATGATTCATTCCTGTGGGTAAACTCTTGATCTGTATTTTATGACCAGTTTTCAGTATCTCACCTTTTGAAACCTTATTCATATTGAGTAGGCATATGTGTTTTTTAAAAGAAAGGGAGAAATGCACATCTTTTGTGTGTTAGACCTTTCCAGAGCAGACTTTTGTGTTCAAACCTCTCATAACAAGTAGCTGAAAGAAGAATCTCAGTTTTCCTAACAATAAGATAAAACATGAGATCATTAGGCCTTGTAAAGTCAGAGTGTTTCTGTTCATACTGAACAGCAAGGTACACATTTATAGAAAGCCATATGGGCAAAGACAAAGTGTGTGTAGAGCTAAGATTTCTTCAGGATTGAACAATGGCTGAGTATGAATTTTCAAGGCCTTTTTAAATCACCTTTTTTCTATCCATCTCACATTTTAGGAAAATAATTCTGAAAACTCTCAAATAATCATATAGTTCTTTTTCTTTATAAACACTGTTCTAAATTTACCCTTTGTTTTTTTATCTATCAGAGTAAACTCTGGTAGGCAGCAACTTTTTCTCCCTACGTCACATTCCTGAGGCCACATTTCAGTGATAAATGAGGCTATGTTTTCATATAGATTTTCCTTATTTCCGTTCTACCTCAACATCGCACATATTATTTTCTTCAAACAAATTTAAATAGTATATGGCAAATAAAAGAATTCCAGCTAAACAGTTACAGTCATTTATTCTGAGACACAACAATTCTTAAAGAAGCAAAGATAATCAGCCTTTGACATGCAGACCAGTTAGATGAGTCATCTATGTTTGGTGATCCACGGTCAGCTGGATACTGCTGGATACCGTTGGTCAGTTCGTATTACTTGGGCTCCGTATGTTGAATATGTCAGGCAAACAAAGATGAGGGATGATTGCTTAGAATCATGAGGTGAGCGAAGTAGTTAAAGTGAAGTGCCCTACTCATCACTTCCCTGTCCAGTAATGCCTTTCTCTTCCTTCTATAGAATCAGAGAAACAAACCAAAACTGAAAAAAACCCCACAGATTCAAGTAGAATTCATTTTTGAACTAGCAAAAAGACATTTTAAACCCTGAAGTGCTGAATCCTAAATAATCATCTCTAGGATATTTTACACTATACTGCATGTCCTGAACAGAAACTTTCTTAGGATGATCTACCTGGTATTTATTTGCAGTGCTTCTCACTTCTGTGGACTTAAAAAAACTCAGGATTACATATACTAAATATTTTATATTTCCACAGATAGAAATATGTTACTTCAAGTATACACACCCTTTCAAAGCTTGTCTGACTGTGTGAAGGGAATGCCAAATGATTTTCTATAGGAACAGCGTCCACAAAACACAAAGCAATAACAGACACATTTACAGCTTCAGCATAAACACAAGAGATTGCGTGAACACAAAGATTGATCTATTCTTTTTTCTTTCATTAAACATGTTCCTCTAGGTCACTTCTAGGAAAAATAATGTGGAGGAACCTCTTGATGTTTCTGATACTGGGACTGTAAAGTGAATAACATGAGTATTTTAAGCTTCACAGCCATAAATCTGGTATATCTGAAGAGCACTATAATCAATTCTAAAACTTAAAGAAATAAAACACTCCCATATTTCTTCACTCAAACTGTACTTATGTAGCAGGAATGAATTAAAAAAAGAACAGTGAGCTTCAGTAACTTTGATACAGATTTACCCTATGTAGTTCCTCAAGAAATTTAAAAGAAAAACAACAGTGATGAGCAGACTATCATTTTCTCCTCAGTAACAGATTATCTATGGTTAGCTTTCTTAACCTAGGAGTCAAAATATTCTTCCCCTACAATATATTTTCTCTTTAACTGAAGTAAGCTTATATGACATGTAGGTAGTCTGTGAAAAAAAAAAAAGTGTTTTTTTTTCTCTCACTGGCTTGTCCACAAGCAGAATGAGTTGTCTGGCCCTGTAGGCAGGCCAAAGTGGATATACATTCTGAATTTGCCTCCAGCCACATACATTGTTTTTTCCTCCAGATGTGCTAAGAAGTCCTTCTATACCTCCCTTTCCCTCTCAGCCTGATGTCTACAGTACATAAGGTTAAGAGAAAACATTTTCTTTTTCTTCTTTTTTTTAGTATCTTTCCATCCTTTGTTATTTAAAAGTAATAACGATTTAAGAGCAAATAGCTTCACAATCTTCCCTAACAACTTTGTTGCCACTGCTGTAAATGATATGCCAAAAAAAAAAAAACCCCAAACCCCAAAACTTTACCGATTTGTCAGTTTACGTTGTCTGCAATTCAGCTGTAATTGAAATGTGAACAGATATCCAAATTCAGAATGCTGTTGCCAGAATCACTGAATTTATCATAGATCTATGCTTTATCTATCTGCTGCAGTACTATAAATTTAAAGTACTCTAAGTTAAATTGGATTTCAAAATAAAACAGCCACTAGACCTAACTGTAGCACCAGAGAGAACTGTAACACCATTCTTCTGTTTTATTGTCCTCCTTTTCAGTGTCAAGAGCTATTTAACAGGGGAAAATGTTTTTCCCCCTTCTGCCTCAGTTGTGCATACTGAATTTGGTTTTTAAATTAGTAGTCTGATAATCACAATCCACTTAAGGTATATTTACATGGTACTGTCATATTTCATACCAGTTTAAATATCTCTGCAACTAAGAATGTGAATTAAAAGGTGTAAAACCCCTTAGCTCCTGCCTTTTACTGTGAGCCTATTCATGGAGTTTAATATTCTCTTGAATTCCATGAAAGTGTGTATGTCTATATATAAAATCTTTTAACTTTTTTTTTTTTTTTTTTTAAAGAGAGTGGAAGATTCAGTGCCAAAATAATATAGTTTATTACAAATTGATGAAATTAACTTTCTGTTTGAGGTTATGACAGAATCTACTCCCATTTGGAAACGCCCAACCTGAGTGTAGATATTCCTTTAACTTAGGACATGTTTGCTGCTTTGCGTTGCTTGGAAAGGAAATAGGTCCTTTTGCAAGAGAGCGCTACCTGCACAGATGCTCTCTACTACCTTATTTCCTTGTTTCCCCCATCTTCTGTCCCATATGTGGGGAAAAATAAAGGATGTCCAGACATTTTTTTATGAGCTTGGATAAATCTTGTCAGTCAATAGAAGGTTACTCAGTGCACTTTCAGTTACAAGCTGTCCCCAGCATTTTTTAATGCTGAATAACTCAACCTCATTTAAATGCTATTTTAATCCAAACTATTTTGCATAATCTCATTGGAACACATGCCAGATGTTTCTTGTTCATGTGACCAACTAATTACATGCAGACAACGAACATCCAAATTCAGAAATAGGCAATGTGTATATGTAAAAAGCCAGTACTTACTACTTTCAATAACTGTGATGAGTTTTGCATTTAACGTTGTGTACATGCTTAGAAGAATACATTCCAAGACCAATAATTTTTTTTTTTAAGCTATTTGTGTACCATAGGTTTTTCAGGTTGAGAAATTATTAGTTGAGTAGGTGATTCTTTTTCCCAGAAGTCACCTGCAGATAAATGTACAAAGACATGCTCTGTTACGAGATATATCACGTTTTGATGTTCCATAATTCAAAGTTATTGAATCATGATGATTCAAATGACACAGTGCTGATACCAATAACAGCAGAATAAGATAAAAATCCCTGTCAAAGGAAATAGAATTTTAATCTGGTTTTGGCCAGGTTTCATAGGGGAAATATATTTGTGCTATCGTACTGTCTGTCAGCAAACCAGCCACAATATTTTAAGTAATTTTGATCACATTCAGCCAAATTATTCTTTCAAAGATTAGCAGTTAGGTGGAGGAAAGATGCTAAATTATCCAATGCAAGGCCGGCAGAGCTCAGTCATGACATGTTCAACCTGACAGCAGCTGGCCAGAGAACCACTGTTGACATGCTGGTGACAGAGCTCTGGGACAGTGAAACTCAGCTCCCTCTTGTCCAGTTAGGGCATCTCAGAAGATCTGTGCAAAAGAAAAGCTTGGGAAACTGGGGTGTATTGGACACGTATCTGAAAGAAATTAAGCTTTTCCTGGTCCAGGAGTGACTTGATGATTTGGGAAAGTTAAAAATAATAAAAATTTCTTCAGTTGAAGTAATCCTAGATGTTTAACATGTAGTTACACTTGAAAACCTGCAAAAATCTTTGTTTGACATGTGATTTCCTTTTAGACCTCTGAGCACACGTAAGTGAAGTTTTTAACTAAGACTTGCAAGAACTAGGGTATAACAATACAAAAATAACTGCAGAATGATTTAAATTCTTTTCTAAAGAGTTTTCTTTAATGTTCATTTTGTATTAGAGAAAGATACCTGCTAAGTACAAATGTGTTTATCAGTGAGGGAAAATGTTACTCATTTCTTGTAGCTAATGATTCCCAAAGTGTTTGCTTTTCACTTCAAATGTATCATCTGTTAAATAATCTGGTGACTCTACTGATGACACAACATTGCCTCTTCTCTTCATTCTAAATAAAAGACTTTTAAAAAGACAATTTTAGATGCAAAATTATTCTGAAAATACTACTTCAAATGGAATGTTTCCTTATAACTTGCATCAGGAATTCCAGCAAATCTTAATCAGGATACTTTAGACAAGTAACCATTTGGCATATGACAATTTTAGAACCACTGTGATACTCAAAACATGTAGTAAAAATTATAGCAAGGTTCTGTGCGATGCCCTTATTTTCTTCCCACTAATAAACCCAAACTTTCCATGATACCATGCATCTGTTAGTCTTAGTTGTATACAAGGGACAGACAACATGTGCCAGGCAGGTCTCCACTGCATCAGCCCAAGCATGGAAAAGTCTTTGAAGTACAATGTACGTAAGTAGAAATTAAATCTGTGAAAGGTCAGAACGATTCTGAGAAACACTATGTTTTAGTTTCGGAAAGGTGATTCCTGGAGGCATTTCTGGTCTGAGAGGAAAAGCCCTTTTGTTTTAAGAAAAATTCCTGTACACTCTGCTTTCTCAAGTTGATTTAAACTTCTCACAAACACAGAATAATCAAGACTTGGAACTGTTTCAACTGTCTTTTAAAGATTTTTGTTATCCATTTTATATCATGGTAAGTCCCCAGCTAAAGACAACAGCCCTAATGAGCGTGGGTGCTGTTGTCTTTTGATTTTATAGCTATTGAACCCAGAAGGATTCCATTTCTCTAATGCTGCATTCACTAGGCATTTGAAACTACCCATTGCTACTGACGGAGTCCCTGTTTACGTCCTTCAGCTGGTAATATAATCCTGAGCAGACGCTAAGCATTTGCGTGCTTTTACCCACAGAGCAAAGTCAATTATTTTATTGGATCCTCACAGGGCACATATGCTCTATTACAGTTTTGTGAGTTTACTTGCTATAAAACTTAATATGGAAAGTTTTGTGTATTAAAAAAGTTACATATAGAATGTCCCTTAAGAGTGACATTTGTATAGAGTAGGTAGGTGCTAGTATTAGACAGCTCTTGATTACTATGTGTGTAATGTCAGATGACCTTTAAAGATCCCTTCCAAACACAGACCCTAGTAGCAGCATCTAAAGAGAGATACCATTAGCAAAATGTTTTGCAGAACTACCTTCTCTTAAAAACTAAAGCACACCCAGAGCAAGGCTAAGATTCTACCTAAATTTGCAATCAAGTCATATAATAATTTAGATTGGATGGGATTTCTAGAAGTCACCTGGTCCAACCTCCAAGGTCCAAGATTTAAGGTCCTGGTTGGCCTCAAGGCCAGCCATGAAGTTAGATCCAACTGCAGCTTTAGGTCATGTTGCTCAGGGCCTTGAGTTTTGAAGATGTCCAAGGATGGGGATTCCACAACTTCTCTGGGCACCTATTGCAATGTTTGCTACCTCAGAGTGAAAAGAAAAAAAAAAAAAAAAATCAAATCTTCTTCTGAGAGTGGAGATTAAGGGGTAAAATTAAGTCATTGTGCAAGTACTCTGTATGTTCCTAGTATGTGGTTTTATTCACAGAGCTGAATGGTAGAAGTCTGTGCCCACATGCTGCAAGAAAGTTCCCTTTTTTTCTGCAAAAACCTAACCTTCTCTACAGACACAAATTCAAAAGAATTTTTCATTATGAAAAGATTTTCTGGACTAATTAATACCAATATAGATATTGCTGTTCTATGTAATGGAAGGAATATTTCTTTCAATGAAGGAATATTTATTTTCAATATTTCTTTCAGTTCTTAAAGAACTATTAAAAAACCTCCACTGTGTCTGGAAAATAATTACGCAGTAATATTTGATAATTTTTTCTAGGACCTTTCTGAAACTTGATCTAAAGTACAACTAGTGGAAGAAATTTTTCGTAAATTGCAGGTGCTTTTATAATGTTAATTATTAAAAAACAAAACAAAACAAAACACACCACCAAAACAAAAACTAAACACCTCCCCCCCCACCCCCCCAAAAAAAAGACAAACAAAACCCCAAACTTGGAGTTTGTCATCAAAAAACTATATTAAAACACATTCAGAAAATAAAAAATCCAAACACACTGAATAGGGACCTCTTAGATTGTTTATGGCCTTTAGAAAATGTGTATATGCCTTTGAATAAGAATAGCTTATTGCACAGTAGAAAGATCAACAATAAATTCTTAGATCTACATTAATGATTCCTGTATCTGTTACATCAAAGATCAAATAAATAGTGCAAGTCGCTCTAACAGTAATTAGCTTGATTGATTGATTGATTGATTGATTCATAAACAGTAAAGAAACTTTTAAGTACTGTTTAGCACACTTGTATTGCGAGGTGAGTGACATTTAACTTCTGAATTTAATATACAGCCATTATTTCTCCAACTACCAAGATGCCCAGGGAAAATCTTTTGGCTAAAGAGCTGTGCAGAATACAAGGAGTAACAGTTTCCTCACAAATAAGAACTGTAACCCTTGCTTAGATTTACCATCATGAAGATGAATTAAGAACTGAAATACTTCAGATTACATCATTAGTCAGAATCATTTTAGATACCATCATTAACAATTTATGATGTTGTCACTGTGGTCAGAAAGACATTGTACATCATATAACACTTCTATGCTGAAACATATTTCTAAACTTCCTTTAGAAATGCTGATTTTTACCAAGCAACTAAATACATTTTATCTCCAATTTTTAAGTGAACTTAAAATATATATTTTGATGGCTTTCTAGTGGTAATTTCAGAAAGTGAAGTAATGGATATGAGGTGAAAGGAGGGGTGATATCCATACATATTTGTTTTGTATTGACAGGAAAATAAATTTGTGGCCCAATTTCTAAAGACATTGAGTGCTCATGACACTTTCGAACAACAGAGAATCTACTGCTGTTTCTTAAAGGTCATGGGATTTTCAGTAGGATAGTTTTGATATTTCATATTTGTAAGTGGCAATAAAATTTGGGAGAAGTAGGCAAATTCTTTTACTGTTTCATATTCAATCAGTATCCTCAGTAGTTTCAATTGCCTGCATAAATCACAAGCCATTTCAGAACTTGGTTGCTTTGTATCTGAAAATATAGTCATGACTATATGACTGTTCCTCCTTCTCCTAACTCACACTGTAATTTGAGGGTTTTGGTCTTTCATTTTAGAAGACTCAAGTTTTTTATAATACAATATGGGATTAAGCACATATGTTATAATCAAGTCCCAAATCAATCCGTAAGAACAACTTTAAACCCTGTACTGGAAAGTTACCACAAACCAAAATATGGCTCTTATGCTATATGTCTTGGGTCCTTAACTGGACATTATTAAAAGCTATCATCTCTTTCATTCCTTCTTTATACCTTGCGGTTGGTGTACAAATAGGATTGGTGAAATTGCTTACAAAAATACCAAGGAATTAAAATTTTAAAAATTCTTTTTCTATGTATTCTTTGTCTTCCAAAGACTCCTACTTTTTTATCAGTGGAAATCAAAGATGCTGTCTGCAGCTGAGATAATTTTGTGGATTTCTCGACTGACTTTTAGAAATCAGAAGAAGGCGCCTTTTCAGAGGACAGTGAGGGCTGAGATGTTTCAGATTTTTGACAGCTATGATGTTTATGAGTTCAGGCATTTAGCTTTGGGTATTTGGGATTGGAAAGCATGGTTTTCACTGGCTGATAAACATAGAATTAAAAAAAATCAATGCTTACAATTCCTTTATTACCATGATAACTATATTACTACCTACTGTGAATGATATCATTGTAACACCAAGAAATACTTTAATTGGTGGAGTTGTTTCTAAGTTATACATTAAGTGATAAGGCAGAGGAGAAGGGGTCTTGTTCCTGGCCAGCAGGAGGATAGCATCAGCTCTGCTTTCCAGGACCTTAGCAGAGGTAATGAGGCCGACCTGACAATGGCAAACCAATAAAATCCGCTGTTCACGTGGTCTCTGTGGACGATCATGCTGACGGCGCTGGCTGGAAGGAAGGAGCATCCTGAACTCAGATGCTCTGTGTGCACGTGGCAGCTGAGGGATCTGAAAGGGGAACACTAGGTTGGGCCACTGTCGCAGGAATGGTCTGTGCTCCGACACAAAAGGTGCTGCCTGTGAGGTAAAAGTAGCAAATAAAGAAGGGTAAGTTATGTCTGACTTCAGACCTTACTATTTATCTTACTTTAATTCAAAATATTTTCTAAAAAAAATAAAATGGTTGCTACATTCTAGGCAGGATTTAGTCACAGCCACTAGACACAAAAGAAAACCCTTCAGCTGTGTGACTTCACCTGTGTCCTCTCCTACCTCCTCTCTCTTTTCTCAGACCTGGCTAGGCACTATATGTGATCCCAGGTCAGGTCTCTATTCCCTACCTGTTCAAGCTCCAATTTCCAAAGGATTCACCGAACATCAGTACTGGGCATTTTATGGGAAATTAAGTGAATGTGATTTTGAGCAGCAAAAAACTAGGTTCAAAATTGCATATGAAACTAAACATTGCAAAGAATATGACAGAAGTTCTGAACATTTGGTGTAGTAATTTTTGTGTTTGCAGTTTTGAATATAACAATAAGAAACAATAATTGAAACTTTACTAAAACTAAAACCCAGAATATTCCCCTTTAAATAAAGTCACTATCAAATACCTGTCTTGTTGAAGTAGATACTGAAAACCAATTATTCTTTTCAGATATTTTATTAATGAATATAAATAAAGCTTTCGAAATAGAAGCATGCAGTCTATAATTCTTAAAGCATATGCTACTGTTTTCTATCCTCCTAAATAAATTAACTCTGTCTAAAACAGCAACGAGATGTGCTCATTCTTATATACTTTTTGCCAGAGAAGCCTCAGAACAAAAGATGAAAGCATATTTGGGTTTGTTTGGTTGTTTGGGGTTTTTTTTGTTTTGTTTTGTTTTTTTCGGGGGGGGGGGAAGAGAAAGAGGGAGCAGCTAGAAGAAAGGTAATATGTTTGAAGAAGAATTGATAATTCACATCTCTAAAAGAAACTAGTGGTCTCTTCTTTATTGCAGAGGGATTCTGTATGAAGTTTGAGGTAATTTAAAATATCAGTGTGACATTTAAAAAAAAAAAAAAGCTACATTTTCCTTCATTATAAAACTTTGTTATGTTTTTTGTCTTGAGCAGAAGAGCCTAAATATATTTACTTGAATTAGTTTAGCAAAAACAACACAACTTTCAGGCAAACTGTATTTATATTTAGCTCTGTCAAACAGTTGTTTTGTCAATGATTCCATTCCCTTATAATGCTGTAGTTCACAGTCTCCATCCAACATTTTACCCTTTCCTGAAAGACACAGGAGCTCCAGAGTGCTGACAGCTGGTCTTCTTCACTCTATGCCCGTAGTTTGCCCAGTGCCTCTGCCCAAGAAACAAGTCTGGAAGCATGCTTTGCTCTTGTGTGTGTGCAGCTTGGGTCCAGATAGCTTTTACTAACAGTGAAGGAGTGTCCCAAAATTTGATTCCAGTAATCTGAACCACCAATGACTTTACATCATGATTTATGACACAGAAACATGAGGGCATGACAAGGCATTTTACAGTTATTTTACTCCTAGTTTTTGCTGTGACAACCACCATTCATAAAAGTCATGCTGTCCTTTAAAGAATATGATAATAATTCTCATTTAAATAATGTTGCTGTGACATTATCAGACTGCTCAGAAATGGCCTTAATCTGCTTTTTCCAATAAAATCTTGCTGACTATAAACAATGTTAATTCAATAATGAGCATAATCTGCCCATTGAGACTGTTGGATGTATATAAAAGGTGTAAATCTTTGTATGCTCTTTTCAGCAGGTGATCAACCTCTGTAGGAGCACTCAGTAGAATGTTATCCTGATCCTCGTACGATGCTTCCAGTACCATGAAAACAACCTTCCATTCTCCTGTCGACAGGATGTTGGACAAAATTGCATAAAAGGACAGTGGAAAAACTCCTGATTAATGTGCCATCATATCCAACATTCAGTAGGAGCAGCCTACATGTGACAAACAGTCGATGTTGGATTTATCGTCGGAGATGCAGAACCTAATTTGAATTGTCTGTAGAAAAGATGCCAGACAAAGTAGTGCTGTGAATATTGAGATAAATAAGAAGGAATGTGCCCTTGCTGCAAAGAAGGCAAAGGCTCTCCTGGGCTGCTTTAGCCAAAGTATTGCCAGCAGGTGGAGGGAGGTGATCCTTCCCCTTTTTTCAGCGCTGGTGAGTGCTGTGGCCAGTTCTGGGCTCCTCAGTACAAGAGAGACATGGGCATAATGAAGAGACTCCAGCAAACGGCTACAAAGATGATTAAGGGACTGGAGCATCTGACACATGAGGACAGGCTGAGAGAGCTGGGACTGTTGGGTCTGGAGAAGAGAAGGCTCATGGGGAGCTTGTCAATGTGTATAAATACCTGGTGGGAGGGAGTGAAGGAGAGGGAGCCAGGCTCTTTTCAGTGGTATCCAGTAACAGGAACAGAGACAATGGGTTCAAACTGAAACACAGGAGGTTCTGTCTAAACATGAGGAAACACTTTTTTACTGTTAGGGTGACAGAGCACTGTCATTGGTTACCCAGAGAGGTCGTGGAGTCTGCATCTTTGAAGATATTAAAAAGCCGCCTGGGCAACTGGCTCTGCTTGAGCAGGGGCCCTTGCTTGAGCAGGGAGGTTGGAGCAGATGACCTCAGAAGTCCCTTCCAACCTCAGCCATTTCTCTGAAAGTTCTGGCAAACTGTCAAGAAAACTTTAATAAAGTAGGTGTCCCAGGAGAATCCACTATTCAAAACTTAGTTGTTTTCTCTGTGTTCTCTAACTTCATTTATAAAATGGAGTGTTTTTTCTTTTCCTCTGACACATTAGCAACTCCAGAAATGCTTGCTTCAAGTAGTGAATAAATAGGCCACACTGACCAAAGCTCCTTTATGGATATTTATCCAGGCAACTGGTACCGCCACAGATTATCATAGTTTACTACAGAGTCATTCTAGCATAACACTGCAAGAACATTTCATCAATGTGGGATGTAAAATGTAATTGCTCACTCACTCAACCATACTTCATTATATCTCCACTGTGTGGTTTGCAGTAGTTTCAATTTGTTTTAATGGCCAATTGAAAACCTTGGCTTCATCTCCCAGTACAATTTCCATTCATTTCCAATAGGATGTTTCCTCCCAAAATACTGTTAGTCTTTTTAAAACTTATATTTCAGTGGTAGGCCTTCCCTGTTTTGATAAAATACTCTGGAAATAGCAAACAAAGGCTCTTTCATCTGACACTTCCTTTTTCATGCCATTACCTGATGAGACAATGTCCTTGCTGGGTTGAAGTAAATAAATGTCAAATGTATTTTGCTCAGCTTATTGAGTCACCTAGAGGGTGGGTCTTTTTTTTTGTTGGTGTGTTTGTTTGAGAAGACTGAGGAAGTGGGAGGAGGGACGGTAAATTCATACTGGAGAATTGAATAGCGAGACATCCCAAGGTATTAATTGGTACAGCCTATGTACTTCTGCATAAATTGGTTTTTGATGTACCAAGAACACCATATAGACACATCTGACAAAACTGAAATAAATATAACAGCGGGGAAGCAAACAAACCCAAGAAAATTCCACAGAGAATTTTATTAAAATCAAAATTATCCAATCAATAGTCATCCATCTTGTGAAGATCTCCGACTGTTATACACACTAAATATAGCATTTAGTGTGTGTAATGTTAATTTTTATCTCAGCATTGCATTAGAGTGCAGTATCTCCTCCATCACTGCCTCCTTATGCCCGTAAATTAAGTTATTCACATAGTCATGTGCCTTCTCTGAAAGACTAAGGACATTCTTCAAGTTGACTACATAATATTAATTATATTTAACATTTATACTCTGAGTTTTGTAGTTGTTTGTTTTTGTGTTGTTTTTTTTTAAGCTCTAAAATGCTTCATCAATATCAACCATGAATTCAGAGCAGACTAGAGATAACTGGTGCTGAAGATTGACCTTTGGCAATTAAGTCTGGGGACTGCAATGACTTCTATGGAAAGATTATGCACTTAAAGAGATTGGTTTTTATTTTAACCACTGACAATTCAGTTCATTTCAAGCCATAAAAATGCAAATTTTCCTTACATTTAATCTTTGAGACCATCACTAGTAAAAGATCAGTATTGATATTTATGCTAAAATATTTATTAATGTCTTCCACAGTATTAGGGACATAAATGTGTAATAATTTACAGCACTAATTTTCCAAATTCTCTAGTGAATATAAATACATAGTGCACTTGGGAGTCAGATTTTCTAGAACTTGTGTTTTGCAGTCATCAACCTGTTTCCAGATATTATAGTCTCCGAGGATATGATCCTCAGGCTTTTAGCAGTAAACTGTCACATTAATTTGGTCAGTGGAAAATGATACCAAATGAAGTTATTCTATCTACTTATCTCTTCTCCTACTATTCAACACCAAGCACATGCCTCAAATATCGAAAAGTGAAAAATAACAGGGATTCCTTTGCAGCACTAGGGAAACAAAGCAAAGCAGATACCATTATTATATTATAACAGCGTTATTAGAACATTATAATATCTAGATTGGCTTTAGTGGCTTTTTTCTTTTCTTATGGAGCTTAAATTCTCTATATAAGAATAGATAGGCTTTCCTTAATAGGGAAAGACGTTTCAGGGGTTACCTGAAGCACTGGTTGCCTGGATGTTCACTCTCTCCTGGAAAATGTAAAATCTTAAAAGTCTGTGAATCCATGTTTCCCCTCATGCAAACTTGGACATGACATTTACATTTATGTGAACTGATTGCAAAGGTAGGTGATTCAAATTTATACAGTGACCTAATGATAATTGCCTTCAATTGAAATATGCACCTTAAGATTTCAAACTGATCAAGTTCTCACTGAACTGGAAATCCTATTTTCCAAAATTTCTGAAAAGATCCTTTAAAATACATATAGAAGTTTCCAGAGACTATTCAGTTCCTTCTTCAACATATTAATTTCCTGTGCTTTTTACGTGTGAAAGAGGTGATCAATGCAACTTCTCTAGCTGATTCCTAGATATTGCTTTTCCCTTTTTACAAGTATTTGATTTGGTGGGGTTGTTTTCATTTTCTCCTGGCCTTCTGACATTTATGGTTACATCTTAACAATGTCCCACAGTGTCCTTTGGTCTTCATTGTCCCCATTCCTCACATCTGCTATCATTTATATCATATGTTTTCATCTGGCAGAAGCTGATAACCTGTGCTTTCTCTACTAAATTATTAGCACAGTATGCAAAAAATTGGGCACAAAACAAGCTGCATTGGCTTTACTCTGAGTCATCTATAGTAAAGACTTAGGACATAGTAATTTGTCATGCGGAGACCTTTTATGATATGATGTTGAACTTCAACATCCTCTTCTACCACAGACAGAGTCATATCTTAAAGGTTTGATATATATTATAGTAACTTAGTTAAAACTCTCATAGACTTAAGAGGATATGCCAATTATGTCAAAATTGCAGAATGGATTTGATTTCGCTCACTTCTTTTAAGATACCAAATAAATCAACTAAAGCCAAACAGTTAGCACGTGTCCTGTAATAACTGCATTTCTATAGTCTGAGATTTTAAATGTTCCTATTATTATCAAAATATTTATCTAAATATTTCTTGAAACACACAGTTTATGAAAGTCCTGATTCAATAATACTCATCAGCATTGGGCAGTGATCAACCATGTGGATATTCCCATCTCGTCTTTCGCTCTCTGGAACTGCTTACATGAATTAAGAAGTAGTGACATATTCCCTTTCTTATCCCCATCCTTCCTCCAGAACAGCTCCAAACTGCATTCAGAAGAAGAATGGAAGAAAACAAGCATATATTCCAAGAAACCCAGTGTGCAAGCTTTATTTGGAATAATGTGGTATTTGAAAAATAGTTTTACAAGTACTTTAAACAAGGTGAATTACAATCTGTGTAAGTTATATGGTGTATGTGATTTTCAAAAGTGCCTAGCTATTCTCTTCCCATACCACCCCCCATCCCTCCCCATTCCTGTTGCAACTTGTCCAGAGGTTTCCATTCTGCAGTGAGGTGAAAACAGTTTAGAGTTTTGATGAACCAGTTCCTATCTGAACATTAGCAAGACATAGTCTTCAATTCTCTAGGAGAAAATAGGATGTAAAACAAGCAACAAATACCTAACCATGCAGTCAGCTATAGGAAAATCACAGATCCAAGCTGCTGGCCTTCACCTTCCTTGTTATGGAAACTCCTTTTAACCATTTAAAATTAAATCAAAAATATGAAGTTAAAGATGACTGTGGTTAGTTCCTGAAATAGGTTCTCTTTTATAAATTATTATTTTCTGGGTGTTAACAATTGTGCAAAGATACAAAATCTGCGTCAAGCTGGTTAGCAGAGTCAAAGTAATGCTCAGCTATGGTCTCTGAAGTGGCGCTGAATATGACTGAAACCTTTTCACATTTGGTGTTTCATGCAGTTCAGCATCACACATTGCTGATATCCACTGAAAGCAACAGATAAATTTCCCAGTGTGGACTGGAGTTTAAATGACCTGTCTGCACAAAACTCCAATCCAGATCCCAAGGGCCATATATTAAGCTATGCTATAACACTTGTTCATTGATTTTAAGCAGACATCACACTTAAAAAAAAGTGGAGACTTAAAACTGATGGTGTAATAAGTCTCAGTTACCCTCATCACTCATGAACTGATTTTTCCATTTTAAAGATAATTCTCAAGCAACCACTAAAGGAGAAGAAAAATCAGCAGCTAAGTTACTGGGGATAGGAACATTCTGTTCATTTTTACAACTGCCTTGTGCTGGAATAAAAATATATATCCAAGAAAGATGGAAATAATCAAAGCTTACTTTCTTTATTATCTACAATGTACAGGTACTGTTTAATTTTGAAAACAAGTTATCTCACATCTGATTAAGTTATACTTCCAAACTTTTTTTGCTTTCAGGATCATGTATTTATCTTAAGTTTAAAACTGCTAAGTGACCTTTATTTTTATTTAGGGTGCTTTTTGCACAGCTAACTTCATCGTGTTCCTTCTTGACTGGCAGATGATGGTTATCCCTTAGTCCTATAAAGGTGTAATCCCCTTTTAAAACCAGTGATATAAGCAAGGCTTGATATTTATTGCTATCAATCTACTTCTGAAACAAACAAACGAAAAAAGCCTTGCTTTCAGGAACATGTAGCTCAATGTATTAATTTCTTCAGTCAACATAACAAAAGAGGCAAGTTGGAAAAATTATACAGTCTAGCACCCCCGAAGGAGAGTCAGAAGGTGAGAAAGAGTACAAGTGCTGATAAAGAGTTTCTCTGTGTTGGAGAGCACTGCACAAAAGCCATGCTCATGTTACTGCTGTGATAGACTAAGTACACCGCTCATGTCAGAGACTTTAAATTAATTTCTCACACACTTCCTGAATACACAGCCTTGTTCCCTTAGGGACAGGCTGCAACTCCACATCTCTGACTCCTTTCCATAGCTTCTCATTTTCATTCCCTCTGCCTGAGTGGTATTCTGGTCTCTCCTCCCTCACTGCCCTTTCCTTTCCTTGCTACGGGCTTTGTGCACTTTCCAGAACCAACCTCTTCCTTGTCACTGTTTCACCTACTTTGCCTGTGTGAGGATCTTTGCTTCCTCCTACTCTTATTCTCTTCTCACTCCACTTGCCAGCAGTTTTGTGTGTGTCCCATTCTGTCTGTCCCAATAATCCTTTTACTCATGATTATTATACATTCACGTGATGAAATTGAGTTGAATACTGCCTTTGTTCCCACAAAAAAGTCCATATGCATCGGGGAATATGATGTGTTTCATTTCTCTTTCTTCATTGCCTATCTTGGGTCACACTCTGCCTCTAGCTGTCTGCATTCATTCCTCCTACATGCTGGGAGTTCGTATGTCCCTCTTTCCTTAAAACCACTGCCATGACGCTTTCTTTCATATTCTTGATGCCCTTCTTTCCGTCAGGGAAATAATTTAGGCTAACAATTTCCTCTGCTGGAAGGATGGATAAAAGCAGTTTCATTATGCTAAGAAATGGTATCAAATATCATAAATCAGTTCTTCTGTCTGAAGACTATTACAAAGATGACTGAAATTATGAGTCTGCTGAAGATATGCCAGAGGTTCCCTTCCAGTTTTTGCAGAAAAATACTGACATCGAGAGTTTCTTCTGACATTTTGGAAGTGATATAATATAGATGTTCTTAGTTACATTTTTTTCATCTCAGTAACAAGAGTAACAGGTAAATGATACCAAGTTTAGTGTATGGCCTCTCAGCTTCAACCATTTAGAATTAATCTACTATATTTAATGCTGCAATCATTTCTTTGATTATAACTTTATTCATTTTACAATATTATCCTGGCAAATGAAAAGTTTCAACAGTTGCCAATCTAATTCTTTTGATGCGCAAAGTAATTATTATTGATTTCTTATTTGCAGAGCACTACCAGTGTAGACCTAATTTCCTTCAGACTAGCAAATTGCTGCTAACAAACTTAAGAAGATAAAAACTTCAGGAAAGGAGCCAGAAATTAATCTACTGTGCATTGACCTTCAGCAAAGAGCAGGGAGGTATTCCTTGAAATTAAGTAGACCTCTCACTAGGGGAAGAAATCAATACCTGGTTATGTTCCTTCTCCTGATTTCTATTTTTTCTCTCAGGTTTGCTTTTAATGTCTGAGATTCTTCACAAGTATTACTTCTTCTCTAATATCTTATGTATGTATACTAGGCTTTGCAAGTTTTCCCTTGGAAGTCAGCTTTTCATTTTCCCTTCATCCTGCTATTTTCTCTGAGATTTCCTCCCTGTTGTATTCTTATGATTTTATGACATTACTGACTTTACAAATGAGTAAGGATTTCAGGTGAGTATTGTTCTGAAGAGGAAGCAGACTGCTTTTAAACATCACTACTGTACCTCAGTGGCTTATTCCCTCTAAAATAAACATTGCAAAAACAGTGATATTGTTGATGATTACTCCTTTTGTCCATCACTACTATTTGGTAGGAGAGTTTCTGTTATCCATCAGCTGAAATAGTTATGACTAAAGAATATTTTTTTTTTTTCAAAATAAGAAGCTAAAATGTAAGATAGGCAGAATACAGAATTCTGAGAAATCCCTTACTATAAAAGCCTGTTAAAAATTCCCTTATTTGGTGTTGATTATTATTTTTAATTTGTAAAATTACTAGCAGGTTTTTAAGCCTGAGAGATCAAAACAAGAATGAGGTCCAGGAATTTAAACACCTGGTAATCCTTTAAACTTGTGTATGGCAATTCCAGTGGGAGTTTAACGTTTTAGAAAAATCTGAGATATACTAAATAATTATTGTCAATATCTACTAAAATATCTTTTCCTAAACATGTGGCTGACATCTTTGAATCTCTGCCTCTGCTCTTCAGGAATCTTTTAATGGCTTCTGTGAGAAAGACCGTGATAGAATGCACATTTTTTTCAAAATAACTGAAAAAATTACTCAGGAAATTATTTCTCCAAGTAAAGCAATAGCAACAGCCAAATTTCCTTAAAGAACTTGCATTAATATTTGCATATTTCGGTACTCCAGCTAACTCACTGTACTAGTTTGTGCATATGGCTGTCTGAATGTTATCAAAATAACATTGCAGTCATCTGTCTTGAGACACATGCAAAGAACTTACCTATTGCACAGGCAAGTATTATACTACTTAACATCCCAAAATACAGACTCTTAAGCTATGTCATTATGCTCTAATAATTGTCAGTGAAACAGTAATAAACAGAATATTAGTTTGATGAAATGTCCACAGAAATGTACTGTGTTTAATTCTATTAATTAATTGACATTACTGCTTTATTGAATGCTCTCTTAAGATGAATAATTTGAATAGTGCTGGTGAATGCCATTTACTAGACGTGATCATAACAACAATAGTGAAAAATGTTTTTGAGTGAGCTTATTGTCAAGAGGCTAAATGTGATATTCTAAAAGTGTTATCTGCATTTTATTAGTCAAGGTAGTCAGCTGAATGACTATGAAATGCTGAGATCTCTGCACCCTTTTCCCCTTCATATGCTTAAGTGTCTTTCAGTTGGATCTGAGGATTAAGGACTGCATTCCTGCTGCTTCAAGGAAAAGAGGAAAAGAATTTACAATTCTCCTGTTATTGTTGTAACACAGGTGGATTGCTAAGTAATGACAGTAGAAAGAATAGTGCAGTGTGGGTGTGGATATTCTTGCATGTATATACATTATCTTAATTATGACTGTGATAGAGTAGATATTATTCACACAGAAGTTTTTTGCATTGGTACTCATTGTCATTTCATTTGACACTTTCCATTTTATGCAATGTCTTTCTATTTCTACAAAGTATTCTATATTTCCCATGTCTGCTTCTAGATTAAATGTCTCTGCTTTATTCCAGATTTCCACTGAAATGGAGGCAGTGGCGATTATGAAATTTCCAACAACATTTGAGCAAAATATAAAATGCACTGACATAGAATTCACTGATATATCACAAAATAAGAAACATTAGCATGAAATGCTAACTAGCATTGAAACACTATTTGTCTCTTGTATCAAATGAATTCCCTTCATATTAGATAGATCACTGAACTGGAACAAAATTAATACTTTTCAGATTTTACTGTACAAGTTTAACCAAGAAAATATGTTGTAAGTTTTCCAGAGGTGTAATTTAGATGTTTTGTATTTTCAATGTAAACCTCTGTGAATCCAAGCTTCAGTGTCAGTTGATGAACAATCACATTTACAATGAAATCTTGAAGATCCCTAGTAGCAGTTTCAAAAGCAATGAAGAAGACACATCGTTGTTAGGAATTCTTGAAAACTTGGGGTTTGATGTGACTATGCAGCTGTCTTCTCCACTTGTGAAGATGGAGTAGTCCATTTTTACTGACGATAAATCAGTCTCATTTTTCACTGATAATGACCTGTATTCATTTTTCAATTGTTCTCTTTTGCACACAACCTGACACATGGTCTACCAAGATAAGTAATGATTTATACACCCTAAAGGTATAACATAACCTAATAAAGACCTAAATTAACTTGGAATTATTGTATTAGTATTCCAGATGCAACATTAGATGTAATATTAGGCAGCACAGCATTAAAACAAGCAAATGGTCTAACGGTTCCTCTGTCGGAAAGCTATTCGCTGTTCACATTTCAATGGAGTAAACAAATAAACATGGAAATATATGCCTTCCACAAGGAATTAATACTCACCTAAATGTTCAAAGTCCTACGGGAATTAGGACTCTCCTAGTCACTGATTTTTGCAGGAAGTTGCAAACTCTTCTCATTTACATGGTTGCCTCAATTAGCATCCTTCAAAAACCTAGCACTTATTTTCCTTGAAGATTTTGACTGCTTGATTGCTGTCTATTTATATAAAGATTTTTATGATGTGGAGATCATTTTACAGAAGCAGAGTTCCTTGAGTATATCAAAAATATCATACAGCTTTGGAACATTTTAAAGCAGTTAGACATCTCAAGTTGCCATTCCTGTCTGTCACACAGTTTTGTTTGCAGTCAGCACAGAATATCTTTGATATTCTCTGTTATAAACACTGACATAAGTGACATTTCAGATGCTCTGTGATAGCAACGAGTGTTTTCTTTCAGTTTTCAATGCTTATGTCCCCAGCATAGGTAGATTCCCAAACAGCAACAACTTGTGTGAATACTGCAGTAGAATCAGAGCAGCTGAAATACTCGAGGACTCCCTATAGACCCAGGCATCTAATCCAGTTACCACAACTCAGTAGAGTTACCATGTGTCCCTTGGGGGGGGGGGAAAGTAACAAGCTGTGTGCCCTCCATTCAGCCACTGCAAATGCAGGGCTAGCATTTTCCTTTAAACTTCTTTAACTAAGGTTTATGCCTTCCTGTTTGTTGCAGGCCGACCTGTACCACTAAACTAGCGCAGCTCAGCTGAACTGAATTACGTATCTGAGACCCAATTCTACCCAACTCAGCCGGCTGCAACTCTTTATAATCCACAATAGCAGTAATGTCAGTGCTTTCAGGCAGGTAATGTATAGGGACATGTGGAATTTGTATTCTGTGGGTTTTGGACCTTCCATAGCAGTCTGTGAATTTAATAGTCCTATGTTTCATTCTAATCCCAGATGCCTATCCATACGGTTGCAAGTTTTTATCTTTTTTTCATGAGCTGCAAAATATCTAGCTTAGTGGCATTCACAAGTATAAAAGGAGTATAAATAGGAAAAGGCTTTTCAGTCACGTGTCCCAAATGTTTCATTTAGGGAAGGGAAACAGTTACATGCACACTGGAAGGAATGAGTCTTTTGGGGATTATAGATGATGCAACATTCCTACATATGAACAGCGTGATAAAAGAATATGTGGAAAATAAAGCAACTGGTGTAACCTAAGAGTTATACTTCTGTCTGCATAAATAGTTTCTCTGCTGCTACCTCCTACAATTTTCATCCAAACAAATTTTTTTTTTTCCTACTAGACTGTAAGCTTCAAGTCTTTTGTATGCATATATTCAAAAGTTGTGGGAGAAAGGGAGTCTCTATAGGAATGAAAAGCATTTTTAAGGAGTCAGTGATATGATAGTTACACTCCCCAGCTGCTGAATCAGAGAACAAGGAAGAAAAAAGTCAGTCCTCTAACACTGAAATCACTCAAGAGCAGAACATTTTTGGATCAGGAGTTGCAAGCAGAGGCACTTACTCATATGTGACAGAGAGCACTCACCCTTCAATGACAGGAAAACATTAAGTCTGGCATATCTCTGATACTCTGGTGCTTTCCATTTGAGTTGTTTTCCAAAAGAGTATACAGCTGGACTTAAAAGTCACATTGGGAAACAGATATCACAATGTTTTTCAAACCTGAAATGGCTCATAGTCTTGAAAAATAGTGGCAAGATTAGCACTAAGGTGGATATTAAGATCAGAGATTTATTAAGAGGTGTTAAGATCAATGCCATAGTCATACACGCCTTGGGTGAAACTGCCAAATGGTGCATCCAATATGGAAAAAAAACAGTGATATTGGTAACCATGTACTGCGCTTAAAAAGGTTGCTAAGCTGCTAAGCATTTGAGGATTCATTCAAGGAGTCAGTGAAATCCACCTTGATGGTAGAGTCCCATATATAAATCAGAAGGCTTTAACAATTATGTCTCCCAAACCCATCATATTTTCAAAACAAGACTTCCTACGTTCTTTTGTAGGAAAGCTGAAATTCTAACCATATCATCAGATTAATAGAGCCAGTGATTAGATCCATCAAAAACCTATTGTGAAACTTACTGAAATTAATATCTGTGACACCTAAATACATGATTGTTTATAATTTCAAAGATAATGGTTCATTTTATTTTAAACTATAAAACAGATGATTCCTTGTTGCACAGAAACCAGTGTACTGTATGGTTAGGAGGGCAGAGTGTGTTATGATGCTAAACCAATCAAAATGCAAGTAACACATCCTGTAGGCAGTGAAAGCACGTATGTGATATATGTATTGCTTTGCACCAGAGATAAAATGGAGCCCTTCAGAGAGAAAAGCATGAGCTTTGTATCTTGTTCAGAAGTGCCAAGGCTTGACAGCTGACGAGGGAAACAGTAATTTTCTCAGCAGGATGAGCAGAGAAAGGCATTGAAAAATTCTAAATATATAATATAATAGTCTCCAGCTTTTCCAGTATTTTTTTCAGTCACTACAAAAGTCTAAGTCTTTAAGAGTTACTGTCATGAAAAGAACAAAAAGAATGAAGTTCACATATGCAGTCTTCAGGAACTCCTAGACCATATATGCACTATCTTACAGAATCACAGAATTATTGAGACCGGAAGGGCTTTCCGGAGATCATCTATTCCAACTCCCCTGTTCAAAGTAGGTTCAGTTATGGCAGATTGCTCAAGGCTGGATCCAGCTGGGTTTTGAGCATCTCCAAGGATGTAGTTGTCAAACTCTGGCTTTTCTAACCCTATCACTGCATGCTCAGCTAGTGTCTCCATACTCCTCCTGGGCCACCTGCCCCTGCTTCTGCCTCTGGTGCACTTTCTTTCTATGGTTGAATTTAGTCAGGAGCAACCTGTTTCTCCATGAAGCCCTCCTGCCACCTTTGCTTTACTTCCTGCATGTGGGAATAGACCATTCTTCAGCTTGGAGGAGGATATCCTTGAAGATCAACCAGCTCTCCTGGACACCTCTTCTCTCCACATCTGTAATCCCATGGGATTCTTCCAAGCAGTACCTGAACAAGTTAAAGTTGGCTCCCCTGAACTCTGGAGTAGGGATCCTGCTATCTACCTTATTGCCATGTCTCAAGATCCTGGATTCTAGCATTTCATGCTCACTGCAGCCAAGGCTGCCCCTGACTTTAATATTCCTGATCATCTCTTTCTTGTTTGTAGGTATGAGGTGCAACAGAGTATCTCCCCTCCATCGACTCCATGGTCACCTGTGTGAGGAAGTTGTCAATGTATTACGGAAATCTCCTGGATTGCTTGTGTCTAGCTGCCTTGTTCTGCCAGCAGATGTCAGAGTGCTTTAAGTTCCCTGTAAAGACCAGGGAATGCAAATGTAAGGCTTCTCCAGTTGTCTGAAGCAGGCCTCATCAAATTCTTTGTGATCAGAAGGTCTGTATCAGACACCCACCACAACATTGTCCATATTGATCTCCTCTCTAATTCTAACCCATAAACTCTCAGCTAGTTCATCATCCAAAGGAAAGCTCAACACAGAACCCACTGCACTCACACATAAAGGGCAACTCCCCTTCCTTACCTCTCTGGCCTGTGTTTCCTAGAGAGTCTGAATCCACCTACCGCAGCTCTCCAGTTGTGTGACCCACCCAGCTGCCTCTCTGCCACATATGTGCTCCCTGTGAGACCCAGTGATATCACAGCACTGCAACTGCACACACACCTCTAATTTCTCCTCTTGGTTCCCCATGTTTAAGGGAGCAATCTCAACACAGCAATGCTCCCAAGGTTATAGAGTAGAAATTATAGTGTTAGCAAACACCTCTGAATCTAGTTTCATTAGTGAACCAGAATCACAGAATGGTTGGAATTCAGGAAGTTAGACATTATTTTGCCTTTGTTTTTTTTCTGTTTGTTTTGATGATTGCACATGGACTTGGGTCAAAACTATTAACCTCAATCAATCACTTAAAAAGATATCATTTCACTGAGAGAAGAAACCAATTTTAAAAAAATGGCATTACATGCTTTAACTGACATTTTTCAAGAAATGTGTTTCAATTCTGTAGTAAAACAGAAGATTCTTGGCAATTTAATTATGATACATTAATTAAAAGCATTTTAGAGTGTCAAATGATGTCAGTATTTCAAAGAAAAAGAATTTTCTCTCTATGACAAGTGTAATTCACACAACAGGATCCTTGAGAAAGAACTTTCTTTCAACCCCCTTTTTCCAAATAAAAATAAGAGAAAAATGGCTCCTCTGTGTTTTTACTCCAGAGAAAAAGACAATTCAGAAATTCCGTATCTTAGAAATTTATCTACAAGATGTGTTCAAAAATATGTTCTGTTCCTAGGATATGAGTGTTGAAGGCCATTGTGACAATGGAGTTCAAGTTGTTTACTGTTAATCTTTTGGTCCATTTATGATAGAGGGGAAGAAAGGCAAGATATGTTGTGGGTTTTTTTCTCTCCAAGTAGTTAATTCGATAGTGATAGGCTAGTACTGTTTGTATTACGGTGATAATCAGAGTAAGACTAAGAGAAAGTCCCATTTTCCCTTGTGCTACGTAGTAAACAATATGTCCTTGTCCTAATGCATTTAGGTTGAAATGAAAACTTTCTTCAACAGTCAAACTGGAAGCCAGGGTTAAAATTTATAAAAGCGAATTAGGGAACATTTGTTCTCAGTGGTAGATCAGACATCCCAGAGCTATTGGAAACCAGATTAGTACTAAAACTCGCACAGTGCAGTGCCAAACTGTAAAGCAGTATGTTAGTGATTCAGATGTCTCACCTTGGGAGCTGATATTTCTGTATAGCACTGCAACACAAATTTATATATTTCAGTCATACAGGTTGTCTCCTGAGGATCACTAACTTGGCACTCCGTTGCCTCTGTTTGGTGTCTCCATAGGCTTGTACTAGTTGCTGGAAAAGAAAATTGATGTGAGGGGATTCTGGGGCACACAGTAGTCACTCTTCTTTTGTTTTGTATTTCTATAGCTGTATCATTAAATAAAAACCTTCACAGGGGTGAGGCAAAAACCTCATCACATAAGGTTATTCATGATCCACATTCCGATTCTGTCACCCCTGACATATGTTTCTACACAAGGCCAAAATCTGTGTCTTGACTAAAGCAAAACCTCTTTGTTTTCATAATCAACCATCTTTCTGTTTGATCATAATTATTTTTTCCTGTTCTTCTTTGAACATCTAATGATTTCACTGGAAATATCGCTTGGAGTTCAGTTAACATTATTTTTTTCTAATCCTGATCAAATCATCCATCGTTAAACCTTAACAGTGTCCTGCACAAATCACAGCTTTTGTTGCCTGCAAAGTACTTTCTCAGACATGTTGCAGTACTAATTCAATAATTTGGTTAAAGCTAGGGGAATGTTGAACTAGTGGCAAAGCACAAGTGTTTAGCCAACTTGACTTAATCTTCTGCTCCAAGATTACAAGTGAAGAGTACAGTGATTGTAATCTCACCTATACTGTGAGACTAGTAACAATAGTGAAGAATTGTGAATTGTGAGATGAGAAACTGGGAGCTCCATTTAGAGAATCAATCTCAACTTCCTACTGTTACCATTGTTGGGATAAATTGACTATGTCTATGATCCACTACATCACAGGTCATGTGCACCTAATTCACAGTATCGATACAGCCTCTGAATGGTAAATTCACTCAGATTAAAGAAAGCAAGCAAAAAAATAAATACTTTCAAAGGTAAAGTCCTTTGTGTATTACATGCAATACAGCAAATGTTTACACTTTAAATGCAAATGAAAAATGCATAGTAAATTTAAAAGATAAATGTCTTGATTTACAAGCATTCATTCCTGCATTAAAATATCACTACAAAAACCAGAGAAAGAAGATTTTTTTTTAATGAACTGGACAGATAATTGAGTCATTTTCTCAAATGGTGAGTTCCTTCATTCCCACAAGTGATATAATCATCAGGTTCTTTCAGATACTGTACTTATTTCATACATACAAATGAAAAGAATATTCCTCATTTGGATGCTTGTGTCTCTTCAGATAATGACAGCATTGTGGAACCAAATCACTCTGTGAATTGATAGAAAATTTAGTGCTATTTACTGTTGTCACCTAAAATTACTAACTTCAAAATGGTTCTGATTGGTTTAGCCCATGGTTGAATGAAAAATTATAATCCAAATATGTTTATGGAAGCATATGCAAAATAAATTTGTATTACAATGAGTGCTAAAAATGAGGGTTTGAAAATATCTTTCAGATCTAAACTTTATACATTCACAGAACAACACCGCAGAAGTTTTTCTATTGTAATTTTAATGCACTTTGTGTAGGAGAGCTATGGCAATCTGATTTTCACCATTTTATTACCAACTCATTTGTTAGTTGGGAGCTAGAACAAAACCAAGCATATTTTTCCTTCATCTTTACACTTCTTATGCTGCATGTTAGAGTGGAGAAACATGAAACAAGAATGCTTCTCTCCCATACTTGCCATTTGTGCTGACTGGCCTTGAATCAGGGGTATTGCATCCTCTCTCAAAAGCAGGAGGTCTACTATTTGACATTTTACTGCCTGAAATCCTAGAACAATGTCTGGCTTTTAGGCATCTAAAAGCAAAGTCCCTACTGATTACAGTAGGGGGTACATTTCATACCCAGTCTTTCACTGAAGTTTTCTTCTACCTGTATCTAGTTTTCACTGAAATGGGATGGCATCTCATCTATGTTTTTTCTTGTTTTTTCTAATAATGAACTCCAGATTATTTCAATGCTTATCACTGCTATAGCGTGGTTCACAACTGTAATATTTAGAAACTGAAAAAGACCCCAGTTGTCATCTGCTTTATCTCCTTTTCTCTATACAATTGTATCCTATTTGTATATTTGACAAATGCTGTTTGGTGAAGGTTGTGATGCATAAGAATACGTTGCCACCATGAAATAAAACTAAATTCTTCCAAAGAGGTCATTTCTACTCATGGATATAGACGTTAGGCATACAATAATTAGAATGTGAGACTAGGTAAACCAATTAATTCAGTAATTTCTGTCAAAGTCCCATCATCATGTCATTGACTTTCATTCAGTTTATCTATCCAGTCATCCGGGTTCTTGGAGCCTTCAGACTCTCCCATGTATACACATGACCTGTGAAGAGTCCTTAGAGGACGGTCTCTTGGGGCTAGCAGAACTTGCTGGAATGCCTCACATAAGTCAAGCAGTTTCGGTGAACATTCTTCACATGACAAACTTTTTGTTACAAGTAGTTTTTATTTATATTCCAGCACATGATACCTTTTGTGCTTGAAACAGGGACTTTGGGATGACTACATATCATGGAGCCTGGCACTATTTGAACATACGCTGGGACACAGCTAAGAAACAGACAATCCAGAAATGGTGATAATCCTAGCTCCTAGTCCCAAAGTTTGCAGTTTCCTTAGTGTGGAATTGGGACCCATAGCATTAACTGGAGTTTTCTCCAGTCTTGGGAAGCACGAAAACTCTCTGGGTCAAAGGCCTGAAAATTCTGAATACCCACAGCTTCTGCACTCCCAGATTTCCTGACCAGGAAGCACACAGAAATAAACAACAAGGTTCAGAAGCTGGGATCCAAAACAGAGTATTTCAGAGAAATGTCTATTCATTAATAATCTTTTTTTTTAAGCAGACTTTTTTTCTCAATAATTATTCCATACTGACTTCACACACTCCCAATCCCAATCACATATGTAAATGTTTTGCAGAATTTTGGCATATCCTGCAGAAGAAAATTCATTTTAATAAGTTTCAGATTGACAGGATATAGAACATTAAAATGGCATCACTAAACTGACTGCTTATTCTTAAATGTTGATATTTAACTATGAGTCAGTGGTAACTGATACTTTTAAGAAGGTAGAAGAATCTGAATCAGAAGTTTTTTCTGAAGCTTAGTAGAGCTTTTCCCAGATGGCTCTTGAAATGAAAGTTGGATGTTAAGTTTTGTGCATTCATCTTGCGCTACTGATATTCACATGATATTGCTGAATTCATCTGCACTTTTTAATATGCAGACTTTTACTGTAGGTTAGAACTGTTACATCTGTTTTTAGCTAAATAGTGAAGATGAAAGATTTCATGGAGTCCTTTCTATATCAGCAAAGAAAATGAATATAAAGTTCAGATCAAATTACCATTTTAGCCTTCATTCACCTCTTTAGTTCTTTAATTTCTCCCCTTAAAACTACCTACTGGCTAAATATGGAGAAATATAACACAACCACGATGATAAAAGGAAACATACTGTGTATTCAGGCACCTTACTGATTGATAATCTTGGCTTTAGTAATCTAGCAGCAAAGACAAAAAAAGAAAGCTGATAAAGCTGAAGCAGCATGTGTCCAAGCAATTACGAGTAAAGAAGCTTTAAGGTTGAGAGACGTGCAAGCTACACCTGTGCTTAGGACTGTCTACAATTCCTTCAAGCACATATCTCTTTCTTAAGTTTTTTTAAGAAAACAGAGAAAAAAATATTCTTAACAGACAGGGTAGAGCAACTGATAAACTCCTTGATTTGAGGTTTAGTTTATACAGTCAAGTGTGCAAGAAATTATCCTCATAAACACATTATGCTATTGTTGGATGTGAAGTTGTTAAAATGAAAATGTGGAGATTATTCAAATACAGAACGGATCCAGCCATTACATGTAGCTAAAGAAATCAGTACAACACTTTGTCATCAGAAGTTAGTACCAGGAATCAAAAACAGTGTATTGAGATCAATAATCTTTCACCTTCCTGTGAAAATTACATGCACAAATATTCTGTGCATATTTGACTGAATTGACAAATTGGTCTGATATTTAGCAAAGTAGAGAACTAATATTGTTCATCACAACAAAGTCCAAAATGACAATCTAAGAAAGTGTGAGGACTAAGGAAAAAACAGCCTGCATCACACAAAATAGCCTAGGCTGGCACATACCGTTGGAGGGAATCCTGGATCTCCTGTACTGATATTCCAGGTCATTTCCACAACTATAATATAGAAAAATAAAAAGAATAAAATTACTTAAGAAATTCAATTATATCTCTCCCTTCTAAATTGCTGATAGTATAGGTATTAGCAATGGTTTCAAAAGCAGAGAATTGTGTAAGCAAAAATCCTTTACAAACCACAGGATTTCACTTATTGAGATTTCAAGACAAGAAAGAGGAAAATCAACAGGTTGTTTTAAAGATACATTTAGGTTGAGGTTCATATGCCCTAAGTTTTAATAACTAAACTTTGGTTCTGCCTAGTCCTACAGCAGTGGTAGGATGATATAACTCACCTGCTGGTAGGTACCTATTTTTCTTGCTTTGCTATGAAGTCAAGAGTGATTATCTTAAAATTTGCCTTTATTCTTTGATTAATGCCTATAATGCATTGAAAGCGTTCTGGCTTGATCAACCTATTTTTTTGAAATTCATTTTAGGCAAAAAATATATCAATGATACAAAGTAGAAAAAACACGATCACTTGAAGATAGTTCACTAACAATAAAAAGGTCCATATTTTCCAAAGAAGATATTCATCATCACTCTCTGCTACACTTTATGGCCAGTGGAAGTATCCATCTTCAGAAATTTTTGTACAAAATGGAAGCCATGATTAATTTCCTAAAACCTCTGAGAAGGTTAGAAACGCTAATTTATTTAATTAAACACAATGGGAAGCAATACATGAAATAGGTCCATCTGAAGGGTCATCCTTATATCGTTCATTTTCTAGGTAGTATGAATGTCTTCTAGAAAAAATTTTTTTATATTCCATTTATCCAGTACAGACTTGTGTTTGTGGCATTCATTAAACAAGTGTTAAAGTCACTTGTATCGACTATTGGGTATTTATCTTTCAAACATATATTTTCTATGTGCAATTTTTTAAATATCTTCTATAGGGTTAAATTTACACCATCTTCTCATTTTTGCATAATGTAGATGTCTTCATTAGTAAGGGTTACTTCTTGGTCTTGTGATAGTAGTACCAGAAATAGATAGACAATTTCATTACCAGATCCATGGGATTCATAAACTTTTGGAGGATATTATTTCTTTTGAATTTCATGTTAACTGGATCAACAATAAAAGGCACCTCTGAAATGATCTCTGACTGTAACCATGTTAGCATTTAACTTAGCATGCCTTATTACTGTTGCATGTATTCATTTCATACAATTAAAACAATTTCTACTAAAATATATTTCTATTCTTAGACGTTTTTTTCCTAAATAAATTTTTATTTAGTTTTGAGTGCGGTGCTCACTTATTTTTCTTTCCACCACCACTGTATATCCATCGCTTCTGTTCTGCTGCCTTTAACAGACACATCTCTGTGCTTAAACCCACAGATTATTTTTTTTCTCTCTCTAAAAACATGTTGTTCCCATTCTTGTTTTTGCAGTGATTGTGCACCTTATTTCCAGTACAGACGTGCCTAATGTGCTCCAGATTTGACTTTTCTGGCTATTGGTGCCACAGTAGCCATGTCTGTGTTCTTCACCTCTTACCTAGAGATAGTAAAGAAATAAAATCATCCAGTCCTATCATAGCATTCAGAGAAGTAATGCAAATTGATATAGCATTAATTTTTTTTTTTCCTCCATTGATGCAGTAATTCTGCTTTAATGGTGGGCATATAATGAACTTATGCCTGAAAAGTATTTAAGCTGTTTTTCTTTCTCTGAGATAGATTGATCTTTTTACCCTGGAGCTATCTGTAACATCTGGCTTAGAAAGATGTAAAAAGCGATTGAACTGCCTTCTTACGCCAGTGCTTCTGTGACTGCAGTCCATAACCAAGCTGCCAGACTTATTTGCTCAAGTTGCCTAGACAGACTAATGAGGTCTTCTTCTGTCATCTGAAAGGTCTTGTTCCTACATGATATGTTCATTCTCCTTGAGCATAGGTAAAAGCTCATCAAAGGTTACAGCAGTTTACATTCTTCTGTCATGCTGGAAAATGTTTCCTGGTAACAGTTTGTCAGAACTGGCCTCAATATCATGTTGCAGAAACTCAGAGGTTTTTGTGAGAAAAAGCACAGAATGAGAAAATATATGAAAACTACAGCATTTCAAACTAAAATTCCAAAAATCTTATTGGTCATCACGAGGCTTATATGAAATGCACGTGCCAAGGTTTCAGCTTGATGTGATCCAAGGTCTGGTTTTGAAAGAGCAAAGCTGCATAAACCTGACTTGAATTTCTGAGGATACTCTTAAGTTGAGCAACAGTTGGGAAAGTACATAGAAAAGAGCCATGCACGATAAGAAAGACAGAGGTGAGATTGCTGATGTCGTGAGAGTTAGCAATGAATGGACTGAGGGGGAAAGTCATGGATTCAGAAGATGGCAGCTCATCACTGAGGATCACTCTCTTCCAAAGAGCACAGGAAGGTGATCCCTGTCCACCTGGTAGTGATTGCATGGCAGTCAAAATATCACTGAGATCTCATTGGTGGCAGTGAGCATATTTATGGCTAACTTTTCAGCTTATTAATGATAACTATTCTGTGCATTGGCCAATAAATAATTGTTTTACACATTTAAACTCCATATATCCAGCTTACAAAGTCTCTTTGCAAACGGTAAAAAGTGCCTGAACGTGGTAACCCAGAGAGGAAGGATTACATGCCCACTTGTATCTGTAAGAATATTCTTCAGGATTACAGGAGATGTGGCTCTGTCCCAGGCACTGTGCCTGACTCCCCCATACTGCATGAAAGAGTGGTTGAAATTTCTGTATATATCAAATAGACATACAAAGGATACGAGGCTACAGAATGCCTTATTAATAAATTAGTAGAAGAATCTTTTCTAGGTGTAAAAAAAAAAAAAAAATCTGGTTTTCTGCCTTCCATTATATTCATTTCAAGCGTTTTCTGGTTCACATGGCAAGTATTGGTAGACCGCCTCTAGACACAGGAGATTCCACACACACCCCTTGGTCTGTTGCCTAATCATGCAGGAACTCACACTGCTCTTCTACAAAACTTGCTTCCTTTCACTGTATAATGTCACATCCTTGTCAACATTTTCTGTCAGGCAGGAAGAGATTCATAACACTCCTTGGCAAGAATCTGTTCAATTTTGAAAATTAGTCTCCAAATCACACCAGTAATCGTGTGTTTACTATGTTTACAGAATGCCTGGAGGACCAGCAAAACAGACACCTTTAAACAACATGCCAGAGTCTCAGGCTTGAAGAATATCTCCAAGCGGACCTACTGTCTACAGTTCAGAAGAAATAACAAATACATTACACAAAACAGATCTAGGCCCAAACTGTTTCAGCTGTTTGACATCAGAAGATCTTATGTCCTTGCTGTCAAAATTAATGCATTACATCTGCCCATGTTCAGAAGGGAAGCCCGAGGATTCAGAAGGAATCACAAGAAGTTCGTAGAAAATAATAAAACCAGCCCCTCCCCATCAGGACTGTTCTGCCCAATTTGTCTAGCTTTGTCAATGTTGCCTGTCTTTTCTCATGAGAATAAAGGTCAGATCCAACATAATTTCAGTTTGAATATTAGTTGGCTGATTGTCATTAACAAAGCTGCCTCACTGAAGCTAAAAGTAAAACAGTAATAAAATCCTAGTGGACTGGAGAAGAGTTATTTCTTTTAGAAACTTAAGCACACAGTGTTCCAGACTATGTGATTTCTAAAGGAATTAGGATTTCCTGTTAGGGCACATTCTGAAGCAAAGTGAAGGAAAAGCTGCACCTCCCCTTGACAATATCTGACTTGGAGACAGAGAAATATTTTGGGTGATATTGAAGTTTTTGGGGTTTGGGTTTTTTTTTTTAAAAAAGTTAACTTCTTTTTAAAAATTAAAAATGTTTTTATTTCAAACTGAAATTTGTAATGATTTTGTTTAGAAATCAGAGATGTAAAAGTATTAGAGGTCTGCAAGAGTGGGCTCAAGTTGCCTGAGTCTGAATTCCCTAGTAAAAGAAAGACATTGAAATACTGGAGCATTATTGAAGATAGTGATGCAACTGCATTAAACTAACATTAATTTTGCAATTGCTGTTTAAAAATATCTTAACACTGCACTGTGTCTTACTACTTCAAATTTATTTCTAGAAAATTGAAATAAAATAAAAAATTGTGCTTGCAAAAAAACCAAGAGGCACCAACATATTGAAGATTCCCCATTTACAGCATCTTCTACAAGATGGAGCCAGCAATCCCAAAGGCATGACAGCCTGATTTCATAGAATCACAGAATGGTTTGGGTTGGAAGGGACCTTAAAGATCATCTAGTTCCAACCCCCCTGCCACAGGCAGGGACACCCTCCACTAGACCAGGTTGCCCAAAGCCCCATCCAGCCTGGCCTTGAACACTGCCAGGGATGGGGCATCCACAGCTTTTCTGGGCAACAGGGAAAAAATCTACTTTGCATGCTACTCCACAAGGCCAGCTATTATCTAGTTTGGTTGCCGTTGCAGTTTGTAAAGTCTAAAATATTGAACAAGATTACTTTGAAGTATATTCCTGTTACAGTATCAGGCCTGATATAGATGTAAAGGTGTCATTTTTGTTTAGGTTTGAAAAAATAGTGAAAGAAAACAGAATAATGAGGGGAAAAGATGAAAGTAGACTTTGCTGTCTTGGGCACAATCTCAAATATAACCTTTTTTTAAAGTTATGCTATGTTTTTCAAAGAATCTAAGAACACAGAGGTTATCACTGAAATACACAATTTATGTGAAATAACTGTCTAACTTCATAATAATGACTAAAAATGCCTATACATATTTTGCCAAATTACTTTATCTATAGAAACTCTAATTTCTGTTTTAACTTCTTAGGTTAAGATTATTTTCTAGGAGTATATTAAAAACAAAGATAAAGAGTAGTCAAAGCTAAGAAAGAACCTGTTTTATGGGGGAAAACTGTTATATTCAGTTTTCTTAACATGACCAAAAAAAAAAAGCCACTTTTTTTCCACAGATGGCTCATTATGAATCCTTTTGAATCTGCCTGGGAATAGAGTTACATTCTCCAAAATCACTGGAATGGCTCGGCATAATCTTTACCTCCCACTGCTTAGCTATTTAGAACTAAAACCTCCTGAGACACATAAATGAGCATCTGTTTCACAAGAAAGTTTAAGGCAGCAGCAGGAAAAAAATACATTAACCATAGGCAGTTATATAGCATTCAGCAACTGACCAATATCTATGATACGGAGGTATCACTCCAAAAATCATGATACTAGTTTAAATGCAACATTTAAACTTTCAGGACAAAAAAACTTCTGTACAGAGCCCTAATAAGTTCTGTTAAGGAAGTTCTCATTTGTTTGATTTTGTTAGCCTGGTCTCCATCATCCATTTTCCAGATGTTCCATCAGTGAAAAAGTCTTTTTCTAGTGTACAGAAAGTAATTTCTAAAGACTTGTTTCTAAAGTGTTTCCTGCCATCCCTCAGCTTCTTTTCAAAATCTAATGATATTGCCTAACATAATGTTTTTAACATTTTCTTGAAGTTTTACACTTATCAAATTCAGTGAAATCAACAACATCTAGCAGAAAAGCAAAACTTTTTTTCATATAATTATGTTGACAGAATGATTGAGGTTGGAAGGGACCTCCAGAGGTCACTTGGTCCAACCCCCCCTACTCAAGTAGGGCCACCTAAAGTTGGTTGCTCAGGACCATGTTCAGACGACTTCTGAATATCTCTAAGGCTGGAGACTCCACAACCTCTCTGGGCAACCTGTGCCAGTGCTGGGTCACCCTCACAGTAAAAAGTGTTTCCTGGTGTTCAGACAGGACCCTCCTGTGTTTCAGTTTGTGCCTGTTGCTCCTGCCATTGCGAACCACTGAAAAGTGTCTGGTTCTTACATCTTCTCTTCAGGTATGTATACATATTGATCAGATGCCTCCTGAGCCTTTTCTTCTCTAGGCTAAACAGTCACAGTTCTCTCAGCCTTTCCACATATATGAGGTGCTCCAGTCCCTTAATCATCTTCATGGCCCTTCATTGGAGTCTTTCTAGTATGTCTATGTCTGATGTAGCTCTAAGGAGCCCAGAACCGGACACAATACCCCAGATGTGGCCCCACGAGTGCTGAGCAGAGGGGAAGGATCACCTCCCTCAATCTCCTGGCAATACTTGTAATGCAGCCTAAGATACCACTAGCTCTCTTTGCCATAAAGGCACATCACTGACTTATGTTCATTTGTTGTCCACCAGGATCCTCAGGTCCTTTTTCCACAAAGCAGCTTTCTGGCTGTGTAGCTCCCAAATTATACTGGTGCATGGGGTTGTTCCTCCACAAGGGCGGGACTTTGCACTTCCCTTGTTGAACTGCTTAAATCCTATTTTGTTGGTTGTCTACTCCTTTTCTTTCCTGTTATTCCAGACCCTTTGCTCATCAACCCTGTCCATTGCTCCCTCATGGGGCTGCTGGTAACTTTCTCCTTCCTCCATCATTCCTAGTTGAAAGCCCTCCTTACCATGTCAGACATTCTACTGGAAAAGATACCTTTGCCCTGCTTAGCAAGATGTCTTCCAAGAGAGAGAGATCCCATCTCTTGCAAGAACAGAGAAATGCTCAAACAGGCTCCCATGGCCATAGAAACCAAAACTATTGCCAACACTTGCTTCACAACCAATTGTTGATACACAAGTAGGAAAGCCTTCCTTCTTACACCCTTTCCTTGGAAGGGGCAGCTGCTCCATCACCTGCTTGGAAAGTTGCCCTGTGGCACAACAACACTGTCTGAGACTGTTCAGCCTGGTCTGAACACAGGCCGGACCCCTTCTGCACACCCTGCTCTATATGTGTTAGCTGTACTCTGGGTCTGGCTCCTATATAGATCTGTCCCTAGAACCAACTGAAAGGATGCTTGACCCTCGCCAACCAGAGGAAAACTGCAGCAAAGGTCTCAAGGTACCCTGGGCCAAGGGTAGCTGACATTCTTCTTGGAACTGCTAGAGCTCCCAGATGCCCACGCACTCATCTTGCCTTGTCCTTATCCAGCAGCAGCAACATTAGAGCTATGAGTGTTTAGGAGTTCCATCCTCACCCTCACAAATGTTAATACCTTAAAATTACTTAAGCCATTGTTTTAAGAATGGGTAACCTGTTCTCAGCAATGTCAGTAGAGTTTACATAGTTCAACATCCACATTATCCATGTGATTGCAAAGCGTGTGTGTTACTGCATGTAGCTGTTCCTGTTTAATTAAATTGTTATTAGCTTTTTCAACTTATTTTCAGGCTGTCTTTATGATGGACTCATGGTAACATACTAGACCAATCAAAGATGATTATAGTTTGGCATGTATTTTAATCAAGCCATAATATCAGTCTCCATCTTCTATAATATTTCTGTTGTATGAGGACTCCTTCAATTTCTGCCTCATTCTATAAAATATTTATATCTGAAACACATCAGAAATATCATTCTGGAAGACAAAAAAAACCAAAATCACTTAGGAAAAGTGAATCCATTTGTCTGAGGATTGTAATTCTGGCTCCATGATATTCAGGATGACAGTGGGAAAAGGGGAAGGAATGTTTGCTATTGAATAAATATACCAGCTAAACATGCCTCATTTCTGAGAGAATGAAATGGTAAAATTACTGCAATATTTGATGACCCGTGTAATTCCTGGGTTCTGTATATTATCTCAGAGTACCTGAAGCATGAATTTTCTTATCTTGTCAATAACAAGATGTTTTTAAATTGAACTTTGAAATATTAAGATTCATTTCTGCAGTTTCATTAAATAGAACTTACCAAGCATGATTGCTTAAAAATATTCACAGTGCTCAGAAATATTCTGAATTAAAAATAAATATTCTGCAAGCATGTGACTTTGGAAATAACTTCAAAGCGACTGTCAGAGCTCTCAGTGTTTCATAATAAATTAATCCAACGTTTTTGGAAAAACTTTTTTTTTTTTTTTTTTTTTTTGGTGAGACATTTGCCAGCCAAAAACTGTCAACAGGGACACCAGCACAGTATTTCAGTCCTTTAATTTTGTTTATATCGTGCCTTCTAAGATATTGTTAAAAACCTCTTGTTTTTATTTTGAAACAATAGTCAACCAAAGATCAAATAACCAACCCTTTACTTACTGCCTGCAGGCCAAGTTGCCAGTCCCACAGATCTAGGGTGAAATCTCTGAACTTGGCAAATAAAATTGAAAACCTCTTCTTTTAATGCCCTGGAGATAAGAGTTCTATCATGGTGTGGATCAGAAAAGAGTGCCAGGATCAGAGAATGATGGAATATGCCTTGCTTGGCTACGCAAAAATCTGCAGGATGGATTTCAGTGTATTCTTTTGATTGATAGGAGAGACTGGAGTTTCAAGAAGAAAAGCTGAATGCTCTAGGTACATATTTAAAAGCAAACATTTTTAAAGAGTTTGGGGGTTTGTTGTTGGTTGGTTTTTTGCTTCTAAGTAATTGAAGAGTATTTGGCCCAAGCTGTAAAGGAAAATAATGCTGATACCTACTGAGATGCCATATAGGACAGAAAAGCTACATGCAAAAAAAGGATGGAAAAAAGTGCTCTGAACTCTTTAAAGAAAAGCCTAAATTTGAGTTAGTTCTAGATAAATCTTTATTAGTACAAGTCAAGGATAACAATTATGTCTTTCATATGAACAGAATTCTTAAACCACAAAAATTTGTTTCTATGGGAAAATATTTTAGTTTACAGCATCTCCAAGACTTTGTTTTGTTCAAAAGTTATTTTAAATTATTTAGAAACAAAAATTTTTATCCTTATGTACTATTCAGATAATCATACTAAGTTCTTACCTTGAGGACTATTTTGGAGCCACTGAAATGACTCTGTATCTATGTGAATATAATGGAAGCAGACTGGGACATGCTTTAAATGTCAATCCCTTCCAGTCATACTCTAAGCAGAATTATGGCATTTGTCCTGTAATACAACAAGGATGAAAAACTCTGTGTGTCTTTTCATAGAGTACCATTAGGTTGCATTTGGACAAAATGCATTAAAATTGTGTTATTTTATCTTCTGGGACGATTTTGAAGAGTCTGTTTCTGCACTACTGACAAAATAGTTGCATAGATTGCCATAAAGTTTCGTGATTAAAAGCAATCTTTCTCTTTAATATTTTACATGATGTCTGGTGCGGTACATTCTTCTTCATTTAGGTCCCAACTGCAGTACTGAATGTGTCATTGATCAACAGTCGTGACAGTATTACTGCGGCTAAAGGGATGGGGGAGGTAGAGAGATTTCTTGTGCCTTTAGGTAAGAGCCAGAAAAGCCCAAGAGCCAGCGTGCTGGAGAGTGCGGGCTGCCAGAAGAGACACAGCAGCACTAGCAAGCGCTCTCGGGACTCCGATTCATTCATTCCGTTTGCCAGCAGTTTTCCAGGCAGCAGTTTAATTTAACCTCTCCAGGTGAAGTTTGGCTGAGTGCAGGTGAAAGGTACGTGCTGAGCCTTCACCAGAAACCATTCTTTGCTCTTTCCTCTCCGCACCAGCTCCACGAGGAATGATGAGCAGTAGTGTTTACTATCTTGTGTTGAGTGCCTTGCAAACACAGAGAAGATAGAGTAGCTGATACAGAGATAACACGTTGCATGCTTCCATCCTACTTCCCATAATTTTAGCAAGTGACCTTTCCCTAGCAATAAAAATGCAAGACAAGTGTCCGCAAGTGGTACACCTTGTTTTGGAGGGGAGATGAAGTGAAGTAAGTTCTTTAACAAGGCAAGAAAAAACGTGATATATGATTACAGCAATTAAGAAAATATAAATCTGAGACAAAATACTTACCAGGTATAAAATGTCAGAGTGCAGAAACACCAGAGATTTTCTGTCAATTTATACAGTCAGGTTCAGACACCTAAACAAAACAAGAATTTATAGCAATATTTTAGAAGGCATGATATAAACAAAATTAAAGGACTGAATTAGTGTGCTAGTGGCCTTGTTGACAGTTTTTGGCTGGCATATATCTCACAGTAAAAAAACCTCTTGTGTGGTTGAGCCCTTATTGCCTCACAGCTTGAGAAGCACCACATTACATATAATGAAGTCTTACTGCTGTAAAAAATATCTATTCTGGAGCTAGCCATCAAAGAAAGCAGCAGATAGGGAATCTGAAGCAAATTCCAAGCTAAATTATTATTGACCTAACAATATGCTTTACAACATTTAATAAAAAAGGTTAGGATTTATTTCTTTTTAAATACTGTTACCAAAGATTTCTTGGAAATCTGTAGCACTTCTTGTAGTAGAAGAGAACTATGCATATGAGTTTTGTGTGATCAATAGCTTTTTCATGATAACACTGAGGTCTTCCAAGGGTAAAAGCTGGACTTAAATTTGAAATGTATAAACAAAACCCACTAATGCTAGTTGAGTGAAAAATTACTTATGACATAAGTTAAATTGCAAAGATATTCCCAATATGTACAAAGATAAAAACAAAAACTCACAAAGATTCTAATTTTTTTTTTAGAAAACATGAAAGCAGAAAAAAGAACAGAAGGGGAGAAAAGGAAGGGAGAAAAGAAAGGGAGAAAAGAAAGGGATGAAGGGTTGAAGGGAGGAAGGGAGAAAGGAAATTACTGTAAAAGCAGAAGATTCTAGTGTAAAAGTAAGCTTTTTCTAACTTTAGAAAAAAAATCTGACTGATGTAATAGCCCCTGGCTACTCTGAGATAGATCTCTCATACTATTCAAATGCTTCACAATAGTTCCGATTTGTATCTCAGTGAGAGGTGATATGAGATTTTTATTTATTACTTTAGATATTCCTTTCTCATGTTCTAAAAATATTTGTAATTTACCAATTACTATTTGATGCTATCACATGATAGTGATGTATGTTACAAAACATTAATTTGAGCTGACAAGAAATACTATTAAGTGGTAGAGTTGGTGGAAATAAAAATCATCTGTTGATAGGAAATATGCATTTCCCCTAAATAATGCAAGACATTCATTTTTGTTTCTTGCACAGATTTGCAAATTAGACTATAGACCAATGCACTAACTGATCACATACTGGGCCCAAGTACTTACTAGCATGTAATTACCTGTATAGAATTGTTAGGCATTGGAAAGAAAAATCAGACAGGGAAAAAAAAAAAAAAAAAGGTGAAGCATGTAGAATGAATTAGTTAATTTAGATCAAAATGCTCATTCCTTTTCTTTACTTAGATTCATGTTCTGTGTAATATATCAGTTATTGAATAGAAGACAGCTAGCATTTACCTCAATCTGTCAAGTGAAATGAGACAGAAAACAAATTATTGCCTTGTCTGCATTTTATGTATAGAAGTTCGTCCTCATGCTCCTATAATCTCTTCCTGGCTTTTGTCTCATTTAGCAGCTGAAAAAAGAATGACATGGAAAAGTAGGAACTGGTGCTTTGCTGCAAAGAGAAGACCATAAGGCTTTCTATAGGTATGAGCTGTAATGGAAGGTCCCTGCTAGCCTCCATACCTGCTAAATACACATGCATTTTGTGTGCACATGCAGAGCTAAAAGAGATAGAGACAGAGATAATTAGAGGTTCTTTTCTGTAGCTGGTAAAGCCAAAACGCATGCTTCCAGCCCTTCTTCCTAAATTTTATCATCCTCTTAACTTCAGCTGCAAAGGATGCCACAGATGACTAGCGAGTGAGAAATGAAGAATCACCAACACCTCTGGCTGCATTGCTACCCAGGAACATCAGATATGCGTTCAAGATCGTTGTAAAGCATCACCTGGAATCTGTTAGGTTTTTGCCACTGGTGGATACAGAAAGTGGTCAGATACCACCCATGGATCACCAGCATTAGGACTCTGATGGCTCAGTTTTGGGTGAATATTGTCCGTCTGTGTCAGCTACCACTGCTGTCAATTGGCAATAAGCAGCCTAACTGTACCAGCTAGTTTTATGGGGGATTCTTCAACTCCCACCATTGTAAGAATTGCTGTAGGATTATGAAATTTGCAAGACATCATATGAATTAAACCTCTCATTTCGGCACATGGAAATGTATTTCCCATTAGTGGCTCTACAACCTATGACAAGGTATTCTGAAGCATAAACACCTGACCTACTGAAATAGTCACATTTTCCTTCCTATATCAGAGGTTTTGTTTCTAGTGTTATGTTTGTTTGTTTCTCACTGTTATTAACCAAAATGAAATGCTATCTTTGCTTAGAGAAAACTATTTTTCATGATGGGTTTTGGGAAACAAACAAACAGAAAAAACCCCAAAAAACCTTTGGAAAATGCAGTAGTAGTCAATTAGCAGTAGTAGTCAATAAATATTTAAATAAACTCATAGCGATTATGGAAGCCTTTGTGCATTTCTGTAGCATTTTCTCACCATGATAGCTGCCAACACACAATGCTATGTTTTACATTAATTCTTCACAATTACCACTCCATTCCAGGACAATGATATCAAAATCCCTGATGGCTGCTTCTATTCTGAACACAATTTCAATGTACTTGTCCCCTTTTGTGATTGTTGTGTTTTAGGGAAAAAAAAAAAAAACAAAACCAAAACAACAACCCTAATACCTGCTTTTCATTTTATTTTTTCACAATAAATCTATGTTGTTTAGGGGAGGTATAGATGTTGAAGAGTTCTTTTTAGTCCAACAGACCTGAGTAGGAAGACAAAGAACCTACAGGAAGCAGGTACTCAAGGGAAACGTGTTTCCACACGTTCTCATTTCAGAGCTGTAAATGCTGTTGTTCTGGTTTTGTTAACTGGAATGAAAAATGCTAACAAGAAAAACATACAACGACAGTACTCAGAAGAAGACATGCAACTATGCAGCTTTTGCCAAAGAATTAAAACCAGGACAATTCCACAGCCTCACAGTCAAGAATGAGATCTTTTTCTATTATTATTTATTCTTGTCATTTGTGTTGTCTTAGAACCTTGACTTGAAATTCAGTCATCTTAACTGGGGTTTGTACTTTGCATGAGCCTCATGAGGCTTTGTTGCTGGATTCATATCTTTAATTCAATAAATCAGAACTGGCATGAAACAGTTTTAGCATTATCACCCTTCAGAACTGCATTTGTAGTGTTTTATCACAGCTGGCAGCCAATCAATGGTTCTTATCAGATATTTTGGTCATTACACCGAAGGATTAAAGTGAAAGAATGTATTTGTTACTCCATTTGTACACTTGAGCTTTTTTTCTCCAGCGTATCAAATCAAATTAAAGTGGATATAAAACAAATGTCTTTTGCATGCAATAATCTGTGTGTCAAGTCAACTGGTCTATAGAATCACAGCACTGATTACTCTCTTTCATCCTCACATACTCGTTTGTGCAATTTCTTAACCAAACTCCCAGCTGGAAAAACATTATTGACTTTTACAATTTTGATTTATGATGGTAACAGCGATCTCTTAACTATAGAATTTACATGAAGAAAGCCTGTAAGGACTTGTGTTTTAAGACGTTGTTACAGTGCTCACAGATTGGAACGACAAAGGTCCCAAAATGAAAAATTCTGAACAGGATAAACTGAAGACTTTCTTACCATCAAATCACTGCAAGACCCACCAAATCCATCATTCTGCCCAAGGCAGGATCAGCCAATTATACAATTCTTGAGAACCATTTTTAAGCTGCTTCTTAAAGAGCCTCAATGTGGGAGATGCCACAGTCTCCTCATGTGAACTGCAGTTGTGTTTTAGTCTAACACCAGATAATTATTTCTACACCTCGGATGATGAATTTCCTTTCCTTTGGTGTAGTTTAGATATTTTCTAAGACTAAGCAATAGCTTTTCATGCCCATAAAGACTATTACCAGATCATCTTTATTCAATTTCCTCTTCTTTATGCTTAACTGCCATTTTGTTCATTCTTTCTCCATGTGTCATTTTAATGCCATATGCCAAGATCCAACAGGTAAAAGAAAACTTTCATTTAAAGTAATCACTTTGAATAATCACCTGAACTCCTTTGTCTCCAGAAGAAATGTAAGGCTTCTAAAAGCCTCTCTTTACCTGTGTTTATGTAATAATCCTATGTAGGTGCCGTGGAGCCAGGCAAGCAGATGACTGTGCTGTATTCTTAACTTCCTGCCAAAGAATACTGATCATACTGCAAATAAGGGTAGCATACAAAGATAAGTCAAAATTCTGTGACCTGTACCTATTCATAGATCTTAGGTACATAAATAATGGAGGTACCAGCTGAAGCTGTTCTGTACTCACTGATGATAACAGAATTATTTTTGCTGATATTTTTTTCAGACTTAAATAGCTAAAGAGAAAAAAATAGTGTAGTTCTTTCTAAGACAGTGCTACATAGGGTGACAAGTAAGACAGTTTCTAAAACTAGTGTCTCATGTGCTTACCTTAAAAACTCCACAGAGAACCTCTCAGAATGATACCAGGGAATAATTTTTAGACCAGTAAGATATTTATCTCCTTGATTTCACATGACTGTTGTGTGATTAACAATTACAGAATCAGGACTTACACATATCAGTGTTTATTTGGTCTTTCTAATGAAAAAGGTCACCACAAACCATGTTACTCATTTTTAAAGTTCAGTAAATGGCACTTGGTTAGCATAGGAAGAGTATAATGTACTTGGAAGTAAGAGTTCTGAATTGCGGAATAGATGCTGATTCTTGAAACAGAGTTGGTCCAAAATGAAATGCGCCTTACCGAAATAAACGCCTACATTTTTCTTCATTTTATCTTTGTGGCGTTTGTTATTGTAACTGTCATTATGTGGTTTCAAGGCACTATAAAACCTAGTGTCTGTTGTCTAAAATTTGGCAACTTGACAGTCACGTATCTAAGTGTTCATAACTAACGCTTAATTAATGCTGAGCTACAGAAAAAACCCTTTTGGAATTCACAAAACATCCTGCACAACATATAATGGATTCATTGTAATTATCATCTGCAATAAGCACTGTATTAAATCCTAATTGCAGGTGAACTTGAGAGTTCTTTGATTGGCAAGGAAATCTGGAGTTAGTGCTACTTGGTTTGTTTTTATTACATGAAAATGATGCTACCTGATCTTTTGCAAACCCAGTCCCCACAATCTGGCTCAGAGTTTTCATACAATATTGCCCAGTCTCGGGAAAGTAAAATTAAAGACAGATACCTACAGTTCCCTTTGTTGTCTTTACTGATAAAAAAAAAAAAAATTAAAAATTGTGATGAATAAAGCATGATAACATATTATATTGCCAACATACCCACTGTGTATAAAAAAGATACTGTTTCTAAAAAAACACATCGAACTGCACTTTATGGTAGAAAATATTTATTTCATCTGCATACTAGCTGTACTGAATTCATCAAAAAGATTTTTCCTAGGATGACACAGTTGAGTGAAATTAATTCAAAATGTTCTTGATTTTGATATAAATGAACAGTGAAGAACTGAATACATATACGATGGAAGCATCTTTTTATTATTGCATTTAACATACAAAAAAAATGCAATAGAGAAAGCAGACTTGCATTCCTTTGTAGCAGGTCAGTGAATATCTGAATCAAGGCTGAAAAGAGATGAAAGGAAAAGGACAGTACAGAAAAAAGTCAGCTTTACAGAACATCAAATACTTAGAGCCCATTGCCATTTTAAGTCCTGCAGTTGTCAGGTTAACTGCTGGGTGAGTTGCATCTACCTCTTAAGTTCAGGGAGTCTTTACACCAAGGGCACAGTGAGACATGACTCCACACCATATATGATGGTGAGTGTGGTCATGTACACAGCTGCGCTGCACCCTTCAAAACCCTGGCACCCTCAGATAGCCCTGCCTGCAGCCAGGTCTAATTTTGTTTACATCAGTTATGGCATCAGCTCCTCTCAAACTACCGATTCATTCAGCTCATACTGAGAATCCCTATAGCAGCAGTGTTGCTTTAGGTGGAGTTACAATGCTAAAAGTTGTAAATAAGAGCAGAAGATGAAACAACTGCAGTGCTGATTAAAAAACTTCTACTCAAATTCATTGATTTTTCCAGTTGCTTGCTAATTACGCTACATGTTTTCTATAGGCAACAATATTATATAAATATCTGTGCTGCATGCCTTCTACAATTAATGATATTATATGAATCTCCATGAGCTTCCAGAATCAAAAAAGGTTCGAATAAGCCTATTTTCTTCTAATCTAAATCCAAAGGATCAGCTTCTACTTTGAGTCACGCTGCTGTTAAATCAGAGTAACTCTGTCAGTCAGTGATGTCTCTTTGGACTTGCAGCAGACCAACAGAAAACTATTTATGCCCTTAATGCAAGAGAACAGCCAGTCTTTTCTCCTCTCTGGCCCTGAAAAAGCAACATGCACAAACTCCCCCTCCAGATATTGGCATATTCTTTTTGAATTATCCTGGAACTTTAGATGAGCATTTTTCTATTCAGCTTAAACACTATTAAATTCTGCTTTACCTTTAAATGCACACACAGAGAAAAAAATCAGTTTCATTCTGAACAGAGCTAGAAAGACAGTATTACCTTCCTTCTGTGAGAGCACATTATCATGGCTATGCTATAAAAACAGAACTTTGGGAATTAACAGAGATATGAAGATGTGAAGAGAAACACTCAGATAAAAGACATTTATTCATTACTTTATCTGAGTGTGGTATTGTTCTGTTCCATTGGAACTTAACTGTCAGAGGATATATTTTCATTCATATCGGGGTTTCTATTTGCCTCCCTTTTACTTAATGAGATCTGCTGCTAGCATGTTCCTTGCACCTTCTTTAGTAAATGTCTTCTTTTATCTGTGAAAAACAGAGAATGAAAGTGATTCCAGATTTTAGGACATGACACAATACTGGTTTTAACTTGTTATTTAATTTGGTTTAATTTGTTTCAATTTGTTTTTTAATAGGCTGAGACAGAATTTACTAATGTTAACAGAAAAGCTTTCATGAGGACCATGGGATCCCATATTAATAGGCCTGTGGAAACTTTACTCATTTAAACTGGAGTTTAATCTTTTTTCTGATTTTTTAAAACTTCCACGATTTTTGTCCAAAGTTCGTGTACAAGTGACAAATCAGTGCGTGCCAGGTGAGAATGCATTCATTGGATTATGTGACATTTATATCAGCGTATCGAGTGTCCATGCACAGATGCTGGCAATTGGGGGGCTTCTCTGGAGGAGAAGCCAGAGGCTGCCATGTGGAGAACCTCACACTGGAGCAGTTGGATATCCCTGGAGGAATTGCAACTGGTGGAGAGCCCATGACGGAACAGGGGAAAGTATAAGGGAGAAGGAGCAGCAGAGAGAAACCTCTGTTTACCGAATGTAATCTGCCCCATCCATTCCTCGAGCCTTTGAGGCAGCGGGGAGATGAGTGGGAAGTGAAGGAGTGAAGTTGAGCTGAGAAAGGGGGGTGGAAAGGTGTTGCTTTAATGTTTCTCTTTGTTTCTCACTACTCAACTGTATTTTAGCGGGAAATAAATTAATTTTCTCCAAGTCTAGTCTGGTTTGCTCATGACAGTAACTTGTAAGCAATCTCTCTGTCTTCATCTTTACCCATGAGCTTTCTCATCCTGTGGCCCCTTGTCCCAGTAAAGAAAGGGAGGGAGGGAGCAGCAGGGTGGGCATTTGGCCATTTGCCAAGGTTACCTCACTCTTCCCCCCTGCTTCCCCCACACCCAGCAATCAGAGATGCTAACTATGGGGTTTAGGCTCACATTTAATACCATAATCTTCCTAGAGATTTGTGGTGGGTTGACCCTGGCTGAGGGCCAGGTGCCCACCAGAGCGGCTCTATCACTCCCCTCCTTCATTAGACAGGGGAGAAAAAGTACAATGAAAAAAAAAGCTTATGGGTCGAGATAAGGACAGGGAGAGATCACTCACTAATTATCATCACGAGCAGAACAGACCGAACTTAGAGAGGGAATTAATCTAATTTATTACTAAGCAAAATAGAGTAGAGGAATGAGAAATAAAATCAAATCTTAAAACACCTCCCCCCACCCCTCCCATCTTCCCAGGCTCAACTTCACTCCCAGCTTCAACCTCCGCCCCCCCAGCGGCACAGGGGGACGGGGAGTGGGGGTTACGGTCAGTTCATCACGCGGTGTTTCTGCCGCTTCTTCATCCTCAGGGGGAGGACTCCGCTCACCATTCCCTTGCCCCAACATGGAGTCCTTCTCATGGGAGACAGTCCTTCACAAACTTCTCCAATGTGAGTCTCTCCCACGGGCTACAGCCCTTCACAAACTGCTCCAGCGTGGGTCTCTCCCACGGGGTGCAGACCTTCAGGAGCAGACTGCTCCAGCGTGGGTCCCCCATGGGGTCACAAGTCCTGCCAGCAAACCTGCTCCAGCATGGGCTCCTCTCTCCATGGGTCCACAGGTTCTGGCACGAGCTTGCTCCAGCGTGGGCTTCCCACGGGCCACAGCCTCCTTCAGGTGTCTCCACCTGCTCCGGCGTGGGGTCCTCCATGGGCTACACCCCCTCATCCTTCCTCCATGTGCTGCAGGGGGACAGCCTGCTTCACCATGGTCTTCACCATGGTCTTCACCACGGGCTGCAGGGGGATCTCTGCTCCAGCACCTGGAGCACCTCCTCCCCCTCCTTCTGCACTGACCTTGGTGTCTGCAGATGTTCTTACATCTTCTCACTCCTCCCTCCGTCTGCAAAAGCTCTCTCTAGCTGTTTTTCTCTTTCTTAAACATGTTATCACAGAGGCGCTGATTGGCTTGGCCTTGGCCAGCGGCGGGTCCATCTTGGATCTGGCTGGCATTGGCTCTGTCAGACACAGGGGAAGCTTCTAGCAACTTCTCACAGAAGCCACCCCTGTAGCCCCCCCCATAGCCCCCCCCGGCTACCAAAACCTTGCCACGCAAACCCAACACAAGATTCTACTTAGACATCTTACTGTTCTGATCTGTTTCAGCCTTGCTGATTTTGCAAAAGCAGCGGACATTCAGAGCAGAGACCTTCTAGAAAAAACTAAGTCTGCACATTTCCCACTGTGAGTTTTGTGGCCCATGCTAACCTCACTGACCACCTCGTTGGCCTTGGAATTACAGACATGGTCTCGCAGGTAAGGAAACTAAAAATTATCCCTGTAACAGTGAAGACAATGCAATCTAATGCAAATCCAATATTATATGATTATGAGCTGTTGGCAAGCCTATATACAGATGTCAGAGGGCTTAAAACAACTAAATTAAAATCTAAGGAAGCTTTATGCAATGCATAGTACTGAATTGTGTTGTACTAATATGCCTATATAACCTGTATTTCTATGATATTGTCTACATTAACTAGAACCTTTAACTAGGGCCTTAGACTAAAGGAACTTGATTTATCCTTCAGCTGTCTCTGGACAAAATAAAACAGCAATCCCTCTGGATGGAAACTGGGAGGAGTGGCTGAGGGACAGGAACCGGTTTAGCCTGAGGCAGAGACAACTTGGGGGAAAGCCTGACCGCAGCCCCAAACATCTTCTGGCAGATCACTATGCCATTCTGTATGTCATGAACTTACTGAAAAAGCCACATAAATCCTTTGAGAAATATATGCAGTGTATTTTGGCCTCTCTGGAGCTACTGCTTCAGTACATTCCCAAATCTATCACCAACTACTACAGAGTTGTAGTAGAGTTTCCAAGCTATTTAGTCTCTTTTTTTTTTCATCTCATATGACCTCAACCACGTCAGTCCATCGCAGCTGCAGTTTAAAAGCATCCAAATAGTGAGCTAAAATAAAACTTTCTCCTCCTGCAGTACTCCAGGTGACACCAAGAACATGCTTCACTGAATTTTAACTCCACAATTCAGGAAGTATTGTCTTGAGTAATTAAATACAATTTGATACTTTCTAGATTGTATACCTAAACCAGCAGTATCTCTGAAATTATAGGAAACAGATGAACCTAATAAAGCACATATTTCTCTACAACTTTTTGTGTTACAAAGTAGGCAATCCTTTTGCTTTCAGGTACTGTGAGTGCACAGTGCACTGTTGAATTGCCTTCACAAAGCCAATAAGCAGTAGTTCATTCTCTCGAGAAATATACGCATTTATCTGAATGAATAAATAAATCTCTAATACTGCAATTTGAGATAAAATGAGGTGGACACATAAAATCTTCTGGATGCGTTTTATTGGCTTACAGTTTTTGTTCTAAAGATATCAGAGAGGTTTTTTTTTTCTCTGAGATATCCTTCGGCTGAGAGTATTTGAACTAAAAACACCAGCAGAAAATTAATCATAATACAAGTTCAACCAAGCAAATAAAATACCTTTCAGGCTATGGCTCTAGTATGTTTAGATGAGCATCCAAAACCACAATTCATCATTAATTTAATTTACTTCCAAATGCTATGAGATTGCAGCCAACATTTTTGTCATACTAACACATTAAGAAGATGAGATTGGTGGCCAGTAAATACTGATAGCTTTCCTCTAGCTGTTTCAGTAAGGTTTGTTAAAACCACGTCATGGCTACTTTCAGCTGAGGTTACCAGCAGCCTCAATGAGAAAGCATGGGGTTTGGTTTTGCCTTTTTTTTTTTTTTTTTTTTTTTCTTTTTTTCCCAAAAAGCTGTTCTGATTCTAAAGCAAGTCAATCTCCAGAACAGCTGCTTAAAGATTCAGAAATCTTTATAAGCATTGCTTTAGCTCTCTTTTTTTGAGGTATTTGAAGAAAAAAAAGTGACACTTATTACAGAAACTGTCCCCTCAGGTAAGGAAAATGTCATGTTTTCCCCATCATTGCAAGACACTTCAGTTTAGACTGGAAAGCATTCAGGAGCATGAATGTCAAAACACTCTAAACAAAATACTCTAATTTGAAGTTCAGATATAGTTTAGGCATACAGGTTTCATAAATATTGCACTGAGGTTGAAGATCAGACAATGCTATTTTGTGGAAAACTGGAACTCCACCTTACTTTTTATCATTTTCCTAAGTGAAAGCCAAGGAGAACATTTCCATAAGCCAGGTAGTGAGTCAGAATAAAGGATACTCCATGACACAACACATTTTCATCTTAGTGAAATTAACTCAGTGTATTCCCAAGGTCCTTTGTGTTGGTAGCAGCTATCCATTTCTCTTAATTAACAGAATATGTTCAGATTTCTCAGGTGTCCCATATGTATGGAAATCATTCCTAGTAATCAATTTTTAAATAGCTATAGGCTTGCTTTATTCTACAACCTTAGTTTTCAATTAACAAAATAGTTTGATAGATTTTCAGCATTTGTACAAATTCTTCTCACACCTATTTTTGTTAAAACCATGGATCTCTGATAGAGTTCTACACTGTCTCTAATCACCCTGATGTCTGATCATCTTCCACATAAGTAATCCTTGGAGAAGGATAAAATTTCCTCCACTAACTTTATTTCAAGAAGACTTTTCCAAATATGTTTAATTGTACTTAAGTAACAGCAGCTTGAGCCTTAACAGTGAGTTTTAAAACTGTATGCAGTTAAACTCATGGAATTTTTAGTGACTTTTCCATTTTATGAATTAAAACATTCAGGGTTTTTTAAATTTATTTCAGCATTCTATCCAGTGGGATATGTAACTGATAACAGAGTTTATTGAGCTGTATTTTTTATTTCCAGAATCTTTTCCTACAAGCCTCTTAATTTCCTGAGTACCATGAAATCTGTCATCTTTACTACATTCATAATGAGCACTGTTCACACTCTGTTCATATCATACCCACAGGATTCATTGAACTGTCATACTTTAATCAGAGTTGTTTACTGAGACTGCCATATATTGATGTAAACCACTAAAGCCTTTTGAAGACTTGCTAATTCTATTTTTTGTCAAGGTGCGTCACACTTTTAGTCACACTCTAAGCTTTCTGCAGTTGCTATTGGTCACATTTCTCGACGGCCTCTGGTTTCCCTGAGAGGTTTCTGCAAAGTGCTCTTGTAAAGCAGTTGACTTACTTCTCTCTTAACCCATACAGAATAACTGAATAAAGTAAAATAAAATAGAAAAAGAAATAACACTTAGCTGACAATGTTGAGGTGTTTATTGTTTGGGGTTTTTTTCAATCCTTTTTGTTTCAATCTCTTTTCCATAAGAACTTGAGAGCAGTTGAAAACTTACTGCCCTGTAAGTGATCATCAAATCTCCCACCGGTTTCAGTGAAGAAAAGTTTCTATTCTCCTCTGGAAATTTCACGATCAGGTCACCGATGATGTCAGCTGCCTAACAGGAAAGAGAGGGAGAAAAAACTTGTATAACGCAAGTCCTGAAGAACTTGCCAATATATACCCCCATGAAGTAGTTTGTTGTTTACTTATTGTATTAGTTAACCAAGTTTGCATTGGTTAATAAATGCGTGAAATGGTGGAAGCACATTGTGATTTCCTTCTGATTCTTTAGAAGAAAGCTGAAGATCTGGGCTATCCTCCACTCACATAGTGAGGTAGAAGATTCATGTGTTGGAGTTACGGATTGAGAGCTGTGTGAAATAAACCCATCTTGCCAAGACAGTAGTGGGGAGGGCAAACCAGAGGAGAGAACTTCAGAAGAAAATAGCCATGGAGATTGTGCTGGTTTAACTGAATGCCAGGTGCCCACCAGAGCCACTCTATCACTCCCCTTTCTCAGCTGGACAGGGAAAAGAAAATATAACTAAAGGCTCCTGGGTCAAGGAGAGACCTTGACCTATAGGGCAGACCTTGACCTATAGGGCAGAGAGAGATCACTCATTAATTACCATCACGGGCAAAACAGACTTGACTTGGTGAAAAGTAATTTAATTTATTACTAATCAAATCAGAATAGAGTAATGAGAAATAAACCCAAATCTTAAAACACCTTGCCCCCACCTCTCCCTTATTCCCGGGCTTAACTTTACTACCAATTTCTCTCCCTCCTCCCCACCAACGGCACAGGGGGATGGGGAATGGGGGTTGTGGTCAGTTCATCACACATTGTCTCTGCTGCTCCTTCCTCTTCAGGGGGAGGACTCCTCACACTCTTCCCCTGCTCCAGCCTGGGGTCGCTCCCATAGGAGACAGTCCTCCACCAACCTCTCCAATATGAGTCCTTCCCATGGGCTGCAGTTCTTCACGAACTGCTCCAGCATGGGTCCCTTCCACGGGGTGCAGACCTTCAGGAACAGACTGCTCCAGCGTGGGTCCCCCACCGGGTCACAAGTCCTGCCAGTAAACCTGCTCCAGCATGGGCTCCTCTCTCCATGGGTCCACAGGTCCTGCCAGGAGCCTGCTCCAGCGCAGGCTTCCCACGGGCTCACAGCCTCCTTTGAGCATCCACCTGCTCCTGCATGGGGTCCTCCACGGGCTGCAGGTGGATATCTGCTCCACTGTTAACCTCCATGGGCTGAAGAGGGACAGCCTGCTTCACCCTATTCTTCTCCTTGGGCTGCAAGGGAATTTCTACCCTGGCACCTGGAGCACCTCCTCCCTCTCCTTCTGCACTGACCTTGGTGTCTGCAGACTTGTTCCTCTCACATATTTTCACTCCTCTCTCTGACTGCACTTATGCAGTTTTTTTTCCTCCTTCTTAACTATGTTACCCCAGAGGTGCTACCACCATTGCTGATTGGCTTGGCCTTGGCCAGTGGCAGGTCCGTCTTGGAGCTGGCTGGCATTGGCTCTATCAGACATGGGGGAAGCTTCTAGCAGCTTCTCACAGAAGCCACCCCTGTAGCCTCCCCACTACCAAAACCTTGCCATGGAAACCCAATACAGAGATCAAAATCAGGCCTCAGGTAGAGGACGATTGATCAATCACCACTCTACAAAAATTTGGAAGGCTAGGAATATAGGAAATTGCCAAGAAACAACAGCGTGGCTTGAGTCTGAAGAGCAGATGTCCACATTGCTTTTGACTGCCAGGAACTTACAGACCTCTTTGCTGTGGTATCTCTTGGAGAAAGCGAAGTCTGATGGAGTGAGGAAGTGAATGATTTGCACTGATACTAAAATTAAATGACACAGTGATGAAAAGATAAAAAGGAGAAGCTACATCAGAACTCAGAGGACCTAGAGCTGGATTACAGGGTAATGAAATGCTAGAAGACTGCACTCTGTCATGGAGCATCTTCTACTGCCAGCTATTGGTATTGTATTTGCTTAGTGTCCTGTTGACATCTTGAAGGAACAGCTTTTTCACACTGAGCCTGACAGTAATTTTAGCCCAGTGCCTGTGCCACACTGCATCCTGAAGGAGACTCTGGAGGCAAGGAGAACCTGAGTCAACATGGCCATAACTCTCTACCCAGTTTGGCCCAGCAGCTGCAGCATAAGACAAAAGCTTGCATATTTGAAATGTTTGTTAAAAGGGGAAGCATTTTGCCTCTTTGAAATGTTTGAAGAGTGCTTTAACACACTGAAGAGACAAAAATACTATTTTAAACCTAATGTTTTTTCTACCCGGCATGTAAAACTGCATGTTGCTGTGTTGTGACACTAGCTAACTTATTAGATACTAGCTTTATTAGCTAGTTAAGAGCTCTTTATAGTAAATTATGCTGGGCAGTCAGTAAATGTAGCATAAACAATGTTATGCTTCATTCTTTTATCCTATTTCCTTCCGTACCAGTCCACAAATAGGAGTGTTACCCTTTTCTGAATCCTTTCTTATTTGAGAGAGTATTATTAGTTGAAGCAGCATTGAAAATGACAGTAGGAAAATTTCCTCTGATTATTCTTCCATCACAGTTTTTAAACATTGAAAAATCTCTCTTGCTTCCTGCATATTAGCAAGATGTCCAGAGACAGTAATGCAGTTGAAAGTGAACAGAGTGCAGTAGTTACATGGGCGATCATTCATCATGGTCTGAAGAAATACCAAAGGCTGAAGAACTAATAGGTCAATGAGCCTCTGATTTGCACACTGACAGATGACTCCAGACTACAAAACAGTGCATGGATACATAACAGATGGAACATGACTGACCTTTGAGATGGTTCAAACCATTCCTATCAGTTTTTAAGACTGCGGGAGGGAGGGGGAAGTTTATATTTACTTGAATCAACCTCTGTCTTGGCTTCTGCATATATCTCCCAGGAGAGCTAACCAGTCTATCTCACTTTTTCTTCTCTTTTTCTGATGGTGTAATCTTGTAAGATAAGTCTTAGATAAGTATCCCACCATATATAGAGAGAAGTGACAACCTTCCATTAGAATAATTTCCCAATGGAAAATGCAATTTTTACTAAATCCTCTTTTCCTCCAAAACAAGGCAAAATTTATTTTAACCTAATTTTTTATTCCTTCAGGAAGAATGAGAATGAAATATAGATTTGGAGAAAAACAGCTCATACATAAAGAAAGAACAATTCATGAATGGCTTGCAGTAATCATTAAGGGAAGAACGGAAAACATTATGTACTAACACAACACTCTGCAATTCAGCCTTATAATGTAAATCATGGTTTTTCTCATCTCTGTGGTCCAGAAGCAACTGATAGCATCCTTACCCTTTCAATTTCTGTACTGTTTTACAGACGAAAAACTTACTTATACACAAAACCTACCTTTTCATTTCTACTTTCAACCCATGCTCTCAAACAGCCCTTTTTGAGACTTTCTTTGCATCCCAATGGGTCAGCAGAGCCCTTGGTGAAAATGGAAGAGCTGTTGTGGAGTGAATTTTAAGCATATTCTGATTTTTTTCAGTAACTTCATATGTAAGAAAAGGTTTTTATTTAATATTATGCAAAAAATATGTATTTTATATGCTATAAAAATATGTAACAGAATTTTAGAATATATTATATTCAATTATTGGTAAACCCATAAACTTTTTCTTTTCTCTTGTCTGAATTCCATATATTTATGTATATGTTCCTTTGATGTGAAGCACAATCCCCACCATACTAACATCGCTTTGACCATGGTTTGGGCAGTTGTCTGGTTTTTCTCTGCTTTATGCTATCATGACTCCAGTCTATCTTCTCTATCTGAACATATTTTGCCTCACAATTTTTTTTTCCTGTTATTTTTCTCCATGCTCTTAATAGAGAGTTCAAAGTTTGCAGTTGTAAGTGAAGGGATGTCTCTTACAAAACATTTACTCTCTACCTGTTCTAATTTGGATCATCAAAGAACTAAGGAACATCTTCCAAAAATCAGAGAATGAAAATTAATAACTGCTGAACACCAAAATTCAATAGAAATACTGCTTTTGTGTTGTATTACAACCGCTCTGACCCTGACCTTAACCTTCCATATTACAAAAGCAGTAAATAGCTTTTCTTTCTTGTTTTCCTCTGGAGAAACCACTTTATTGTGCCTCTTTCACTTCCTGTTCTCATATGTAACAAATTAAACCCTGTGTAATTTTTCTTGTCTTGAATACAGCTTTGAACTCTGCTGCTTCTATTTCAGATCTGCAAGCCCAAAAGCTTGCCTACTTTTTGGTATGACGTATCTGGGTGTAAAGCTTTTACCTCTGCCCTCAAAGGCAGTCTGATCTGGAGCATAGAACTTGAGTGGCACTGGCCAGGTAGAGGAGGTGAGAAGGGCTCATCACAATGCCTGCACTAGCATTTTTTTCTTTCTGTGTCAGATGTAAAGGATGATACGAACAGTGCCGTGCTGTAGTTATGTATCTGTGGTAATGGTAAATCTAGTAGTGCTGCTTTGCAGCTCCCTAATGCGACTGTAGTGCTAAGAGGAGTAGCAGCAGCAGTGGTATTGTCAGATCCAGTCAGACTTACAGTAAGAAGTATTACCTATTAGAACATACAGTTGGAAAAAGCAAACTCTATCAGGTAAAGATCTTACTACTCCCTGAAAACATTAAAGATGTTACCTCACCTTGCAAATGTAGTTTCTTTAATTTGATTTCATAATTTGTAACTGTCTTTCTATAATACCTCTTACTTAACACTTCATGGCAAGCTCCACTGCTTGGAGTTTGAATCAATCCTACATAAAGTTACACACCTTTCAGCTAATCAATGAACATACTTTTTAAGACCATGAGCAGGAATATAGCTCTAAAACATAAGTGTGTGCAAAATTTTTACTGACTTCTCTGTTTCCTATTTTGTGAAATGATATATCAGAACATCTGATTTTTTAATAGTTCCCCTTTTCCAAGAGCGTTACTTCATTTATACTTCCCCAAAAAGGAATTAAAGTCAAGCCTAATATTGTAGATTGGTTTGTGATGCACAGTCTATGTATTTAACCAAATTAGGAAGGAGGATGAAATTTGTCTGACACATTTATTTCCTATGAAACATTTCCAAACCTCTGCTTCAATATACATGGTATTTTTGAGAGTGGAGTATGAAGTCAGTGGGACTGCTTAGGCATAGCATAGTCCTTTTTGAATAAAAGTACCATTAGGGACCATTTCTCTATCAATCATCATTGTTATTAAATAAATAAATTACAATAATTCAAAATTATAAATTACAACAATCAATCTTGCAAGAGAAACAGATTCAATATCTTTAGATGGAAGTGAAAGTTTTAAGCTAATGTGTCATTTTAAAATGAACTCTCATTCATATTGGGTTTGTGTCTCACTGCTATAGAAATGGGATCTGCCAAGATATGATTTTTTGGACCATTGTCTCATTGCATATAAAACACATGTTCCATTAAAAAGCAGAATTTTGCTGAGCCCACTCAAACATGCATTTCAAAGTTGGCCCTAGAATTGTCATGTTCCCAGTTGCTTAACAGAGGAGCTGATGACAGACTGAGTTTATTTCTTCCCCCTTTTCTAGAAAAGAGATTATTTTGGTCAAGCAGTAATACTCTTCTCTACTAATGTCAGATCAGGAACCACTCAGAGATTAGTGGTTGACCTGACACCAGGCCCTTGTGTAGATAATAGTGCCACACAGATACTATGGCTATTTTCTTTTGTTCTGTGTATCCCAAAAAGGTCTCATACCAAGAGATAGACCCTGGCAGCAAAAGCCAGAAGATTAACCAGCCAAGACAAACACAGAGTAGAAGGGGATAAAGCACAGTGATGGCCTGCAGACCAACTACCTCTACTTCAGTCTAGTGCTACAAGAACACCAGATGTCACACTGGGTGATGTTGATGCTTCTGATCCATTGTAAGTAATCATTTCAGAAGAGAAACTTAATTTCACTGAAATTCAAACAGGAACTCTCAGAGTTACGTGAAACTGGATTTGCACAGTTCAGATTCCTGTTCTTGAGAGGCAAAAGTGACTCACTGTCCACAGGCTTAAATTATATCTAGGTTATATATATAGTTAAATTCCAGTTATTAATCATGTAGATCTGAAGTAAAGTTTCCAAGTTGTATAACCATACTTACAGCTCAGAGTGATAAAAACACAACTTTTAAAATTCACCACCCAAACATCATCACCTAGACTCAGATTTGCTTTGGCTGAGTTCAGAATGACTTCAGTTGAACTTGAATGTTTTTACAAGCTGTAGTTAGTTTTTAGCAGACTCTGGTTAGATCTTTTTCCACACCGGTAAGTTTTCTGCCTTAGAATATATTAGGGCATCTATTCACTATGTTATTTTCCATGCTGCATTACAGCTCACAGTGTATTATCAGTGAGATGTCCTGTTCTGACAAATGGAGGATGTTGAAAAGAACTCTCTGCAGCTAGGATAATTGTGATTTGTGTTTATTTACTTTTAAGACATATATGTATATTGAGGATAGTTTATGTCTGGCTACAAAAATTTATAGGGTAATAAACCTGCTATAAAGTTTCACTGCTCTCTTATTAATAGTATTAATAACTGAGATCATTAATAGGGCAGGAAGCCAAGGAAAATTATTCATTTAGTTGTTGCAGTAATTTGGTTAATTAGATTTTCTTTGCTTTACTTATTTTTTCCTCTAAAAATATTTTATTTCAGCTTAAATTAATTCCTTATATAGATATGTGATAGTGAGAACACAAAAAAATGTATTTCACATTAAAAATTCATATTCAGTGTTAATGAAAAGGCATTTTATTTTACATAAAGAATAAAACACATTACTTCCTGTACCATCATGATCTTATGAATAAGTGGGTTGTAAAAAATATGCTATTGAATAAAGATAAATTGAGCAGTGTCTTTTAGCCTGCTTTATAGTGATATGTTCTTAGAATTGTAATGTATAAAGCTCATTTTTTATGAGAGAACTGAAAAAAATAACCATTCATTATCTTACATTTTATTACATTTTATACTTAAGAGTGTAGCAGTCATAGCGCAAAACACAGCATTAATACACTAGCACATCTTATCTTTTTGTTTGTTTGTTTGTTTTGGGCTAGTTTAACACCCAGAACAGAGTGTTTCTATTATTAGTTGCTTATATTACATTTCTTATCATTCTTAAAAATCCTGACAATTTACAACTTATTAGCAACAGCAAGTTTAAATAATAAAACTCAGGTAATATTTTCTGCATGTCTAATCAACATTTTTGCTTGTCAGTGTAGCATTAGTATTATTTTATTGAAAAGCATAGTCTCAGAAATTTAGAGGATTCTTCAAGAGAGGAGAAGTGAGGTATTTAAATTTAGAAATTAAAAATAGCATAAATTGATTTTAAGCATTTTTAGTGTGGCTTTCCTGGTTACGTGTAAAATGGAAAAAAATATTTGGTGTAAAAAATATTTAATACAAACAAGAATAAACAAGTATAAATCTCAGTAAATCTATAAATAAAATTGATTAGTTGCCTGTAATAGCAAAAGATGGGAGCTGATGATAATGATTGAAGCTTTCTTAGTCTGATGTTCTTAGTTTCTCTATTGGAAATAATGGTCATATTTTATTACTTTTTTTTTTTCCCCTGAATTGAACATAGCCAAGTTTTGGAATATGAAATGAAACGATTTTTTACATTATTAAATTTGCAAAAAAAATATGTTAAAAAACATTTACTCTTTTTCTAAATACTTTTTACAAACCAGGTTGGCAAAACTAGTTTAAAATAATAAGCAAATAAACTATTTCCATGAGGCAAAACTGCCTTTATTTACAACTGAATAGCAGACTTTAATCCAGGTAGGTTTCCTCAATGTGCTCGCTGCGATTGTTTCTAAGTGTCTATCTTTACTGTGAAATCAGAACTAGATTCAGATTGGCTGAGTCAAATTCACAATGAAGAAACAGAGTTCTAGTTTTCAAGTTTTATTAGCGAATCAAGTTAAAACTTCTGGAGATAAATTCAAGTAGTAATGCAAGATAAAAGCCAAGTCTCTGCCTAAATTAATCCCTTCACTTCTGTTTGAACTGTAAAGCATCTTCTGTTCCCACTGAAAGCATGCATTAAACATCATCACTAATAGTGCAAAAACTGTAATACAGACTTACAGGTGTGCTGGGCTTCCAAGTGTGTTTCTGAGAGGGCAACATATCTCCATTGAAAGTGTGAGGAAGGCTTTAGGGAGAAAAGAATAGAGAAAAAAATGTAGTTTTTTCCCCAGTTGCTCAGGCCAGTCTGTGGCACGCTTGTGCTGAGTTTGTGAGAGTGTTGCTGACGTTGGCCATGTCCTGTGCAGACAATGCCCACCTGGATAACTGCGCTTGACATGGTTTTGTAACCTTGCTAAGAAATCCCTTGGAAACCCAATCTTATCTGTGGATTTTCTGTCACAGTTACATACAGAACAAATTACTTGAGGAAGATAGATGAATTTTCTGACTTTTTAAAATGCATTAAGAGATGAGATTTTATGGTATGACTTATTACACAGTTGTTTCTTTACTTGTTATAAGAAACATAATTTTTCTGTCATGTTTCCATCTGGCAACTATGGCTGCATCTTAACTAGTAAAAACCTTGGACTCGGAATGTTGCTGGCTGCTCAGGCTACCTGGGAAAGAAGGTGTCACCCCTATACTAGTGGACTTTGCTAGTTCTGGAAACGTCATGCCTGCATGCGTGGTGCTAATTGCAATTGGTCCTTGCATCATACAAACCTGTGAGCAGCACCAGCAAATTGCCACGGAGAACACAGGGAACAGAAACATGCCAGGCAACATTTGCACAAATCACTAGCATAAGAAATTGCATTTCAGTACTCAAGGGGAACTGGGAACACTTGTGTTTACTCGTATAGACATGCTCTCAACACCCATATAGCTGTAGACGCTAACAGAGATCCCCCTCTGGATAATTTAGGGATAAAGAAATAATAAATTGTTTGATGAGCAAAACTGAAATCAGCAGAAATGTTTGGTTTGGTTTTTTTTAACTCAGATCAGAAGTTGGCTCTCCATTTTCAAAGATTTTGTGTCAACCCAAGATAGAATTGATAGCTTTGATACAAATGTTTCTCATCTCTTTTCCAAGACAAAGGAGTTTTAGTCCAGAGCAACTCATATTAGTGTTCACCATACCTGTTTTCATATGCTGGGCTTTGTGTTTTTTGTGTATTCCTTTACTTGATCAACTGTTAACCTAAGGCCCATTGTGGACTAAGCTATAAGGTCACAAAAGATTTATAAGGAGTGAGATCTCTCAACAGGTGACACATGGAAAATAGCAAGGGATCCACAGCTGGTACAGAAGGTAAGCCTCCAAATGCCCTAAATTCTCTTATTTGAATGGCATTACAGAAATTAATGCATTGCCAGAAAACAGCAAAATCAGAAACTCTACGAACAAAGGCATTCTCTTTCTTGAACATGTTTGCAGAGTTAATGGGCAGAGGGCTACAGTCTGAGTCTTTTTTTGTGTACGGGTGCTAATGTCTGGAGAATACTATTTCATGCAAATTTAACTAGGTTTTAAATCTCTTTTGAGGTTATTGATTTTAATAAGATATTATTTTTGCTATTTATTGCCACAGATCTTCCTTTTCTGTTTTCTAACACATGAACATTTTAAACACATCTTCAAGTGCATGCTTTACAAGGAGGACTAATGCTTATTTTTTTTGCTAGTTAATATTTTTTTTCTGCCATTTATGATGATGAGTGTTGTGGAATAACCTGAATTAAAACCTGTCATCAAATACAGCAAGTCAAAAAGAGTATGCTGTAGATTTGGGGTTTTTTCCCAGGATCTTTTTTTTTCCTAATTATTTTTTCAGTTCCATAGATCTGACATACAGAAAAAGTTAGTGCAAGCTAAGGTAAATTAGGTTCTTTTTTTTTTCCTCTAGTACATGTAAGTCATGTTCTGAAAATTACTTTTTTTAAAAGTAGAAATAGCTGAGTTTTCAAACAATTCCTATGAATATGAAGGCCAAAAATTACAACTGTCAAAAATGCTAATTACAGCACTTTGTCTATCTAAAACTGGACTCAGGGAACAGAGTAATTTCACACCTAGTATTATTAGCAGTTGAGCTAGTCATTGATAACTTTTAGGCAACAAAAACAGTTGTAATTGTTCTCTCCTCCAATGAAATTCAATTTTGCTAGTTCAGAAACAGTTGTACAGAAACAGTCGTAGTTGACTTATTACAAATGATTGTTACTTTTACGTTTAGACAGACCAAATCCCATTCAGCCTTGCTTCACAATCACTTCTAAAAATACTCTGAAATCTGCATGTCCATGTGGAAAACCCTAGAGGTGACAGTTCCAAGGTCCTGTCTTATGTTTTGGAGTCAGAGAATGTAAGAATAGGAATACTTTTTAAAAAAAAATTCTTCATAAAAGAGATGTAATGAAAAAAAATTCTTAATCACTTAATACTTATAATTATTCTTTGACCAGAAGAACATTTTCACCTATCAAAACTCAAAGTAGCATTGGTAATAATTTTCAAATCCCATAAAACTCTTCTAATTATTCACTTATTAAAAGTTTTTCCTCAGCGAAGGAAATATATAGGGAAAGTGTGTTGAGAGTAATATATAAAGAATTTTCTGATTACGCTGGAGGCATAGAGTTCACCCTACAGCTTACCATGCTAGAAAAGAGAAGAAGTAATTGTACTCATGAGGGTAAGTAAAGATTTCAGAATGGAAGGCATAGAGTAGAAGTACAGCAAGCTGCTTTCCAGTCATTTTACTGTAAAGTATCTCCCATCTAGCTTTAGAGCACGTTTTTTTTCATCACTCCACTGGAAAATCAATCAATCAGTTACCCTTTTATGTCTCTTTTCTGTTAAAAACCACTAGAGAAAAGAGAATAGAAAGGCATATGTGTAGTATTCAGTGGCTGATTTGTTTGCATTCTCTCATTCTCATTCTGCCCAAATCAGAGAGTCATTTGCCTGTAATTAAAGTGTGCTTGGAGACTGAAACATGGTGATATATGTAATGCATATGTGCATGTGAAGAGGCTTTTCGTCCTCACCGTGTTATGATAAGCCATACAAGGTGCAGCTTTTGTGTAAAAGCAATCTTTGCAATTGTTAACAAAATTAAGTTCCACACCTTCATGTCTCTCAGTGAAGTACCACTAAAAATTAGACATTTCACCTGGTGGAATTAATAAAGAAAAAAGCTGTATTGCCACATTATCAACACAATGGCCACCACTCTCTTTTACAGCAAAAGTCTGAAAAGGAGAAAGTTGCCATCTCTGTGGAATTCACTTTGTTTATCCCAAGGAGAACCAGGTTTGACATCTTACCCCAGGGAGCAGAAAGGAGCTCCAGACCGCTGAAGGTGTGTCCCTCCTGTCATCCTCTTCAGATTATGGGACTTGGAACAAAAATGCTCCACTTGTTTTTTTACAGTATTTTAATTATTTTAGATTATGCACAAGCTGTTCTTTGTAAAGAAAGAGTGGTGGTTTCAAATTTTTGATCTTGCTGAATCTGTATGTTGATAAACAGCATTAAGACGAGTTTTCTGCTTGACAAACACAGACATTGTGTAAAGTCTCATGCTGTGGTGTGCTTCTTGATTAAAATGGAAGAGGAAGGAGATTGGATTTGTGCCTTCTGTCCACTTTTCCACCTAGGGGTCAAAACAACAGTTTTAAGGGTTTCATATGCATTGCCAGAACAAAGTAATTTAATGAGACTTTTGAAGCTGTAGTAATCATATTTGATATGAAGGGAAAGTTTTTATCCAAAAAGAAATACTAAAATCAATACTAAAGAAATAAAAAGGTGGAAAAGAAATTAAAACTGAAATCCATAGGTCAGAGATAACTGAAGGAAATGGTTTCTAACATAGTTTAAATCAGAGAGGGAAAAGGAAAAAAGTGTATAAAGAAAATTTAAAAATATATCAGAAGACAAAACCCAGTTCCTGGAAAAATAATATGAGATAATATAACTATCTGAAAATAGACAGCAAATCTTTCTCACTTGGACCCATTCTGACTATAAAAAGTACACTAAACCCATTTCTACCATGAGTTTGGAAAAAGCAGATAACTTTTCAGAAACAAAATATGGGTTATTGGGTTTTTTTCTTGTCAGTTTTTTTTGGGGGATTGCCAGATATGTACCACATTTTTCAGAGTGAAATGTAAATTTGCTATTTCTATGCATAAATTTGTACATATATTGTCAACATCTGTAAAGGCTTTACTACTTTGGATTTAAATGGGTTAAGACATCTTAAGACTAGCTGTATTCTCTAATTCTTCCCTGGATCCACCTGGAGTTTCTTTGGGACATCCTCATTTACTTAATGGAATTCTTTCTTGCAAGATCTGACACAATTCATCATCCATGACAATTTCCTGCAGATGTTAACTCAAATGATTTGATGGGAAACAGTTTTAAAAATGCAACAGTAACAGACAGTTCATTCATTATTAGTATGTATTTAAAGATTGTCCTAAGCTCACAAAGACAGTGCTGAAAATTCAGGTAGATATTACTTACTCTGTAAACTCCTCTAAGTGTTGCCATTCCTCCCAATGCAGAATGCCAAGTGCCAGCTGCACCAGAAGTTCAAGCTAGAAAAACCATCAACGGTTTGGATTGGATGAGTCCAACAAAGTTCCTGCGATAAAACAAAGCAAGCCAAGGCAGAGCAGCACTTGAGGGGCAATTCTTAAGGCGAGAGGGGGAACACATTGATTATACAACTCCCCTCCTGCCTGTGCTGCGAAACGCAAAATGTGGCAGGTAATCAATGCAAAAGTGACCTACTCTTTTGTTGCTGTCTCCTAAGAGCTGACATTTTCCTCTGCAGTGGCGGGCCAAATATATACACAGCCCTGGGAAATTATGTACTGATGCTTCCTAGTTCTGCATGGCTGGCACTGTTTTTACCCTTACGGGTGTTTTCATGGGCCAAGTGCAGTTACGTCACGGATTCAGTGCTGTCCATAGGAGCTGTTGTCACTTTGCTCTCTGACAGACCGGCCAGCATCATTCTTTTGCACATCATAAAGCCTACAGGCTTTTAGTAACTGGCAACACTGAGCCCAGTGTAATAGAAGATACTTCAACAGACCCGTGCTTCCGTTCAGTGTCACATTCTTTCACTTACAATATAATGTAATGGCATTTTAATGATGGCAAGAGACTTTTCAATCTGTACTAAATAGCGTCTATCTTTACTGTTTTTCTCCACGATAAACTGAAAAATAAGCAACATAATGATAGTCAAAATATTCTGATGCCAGAGTGTAATGTGTCTTGATATATTACATATAGGTTTAGCACATAGAATTTTGTAATGTTGTGCTTGGATAAAAGTGAATATCATATCCCAGTAAGCACAACAGCCAACGAGATACTACGATAAAAACGAAAGTAGAAAGAAGCTTAATTTCTAATCAATCATTTCTTCTCAAATCGCATCCTATGTCCATATACAATTTCCAAAACACATTTTTTAAAAGTGAGTAATTTTATAAATATTTTGTTTTGAGTCAAAACACTACCAATATTGAATATCTTTTTGCCTATGTCTCTAATTTATATCTAAGACAAACATTATACCTGTTTTCCTTTAAAAGCTTCTGTGAAATATATAGTGGTATTCGAATTCCAAACCTAGTTCTAATCCGTAGCCCAGTCAATTTTAATATATCTTTTATCCAATAACTCTCTCACACCAAGCAGCAAATATCCATCGTTCCTTGTGCTAAAAACCAACAGATGCTTTAAATCCCTGCGGCAAGAGTTTAAACTTCCAAATGAGAACTAAAAATAAAGGCAAGACAAAACATTTTGGAGGATTTAAATTATACATAAAATACAAAGCCAAGGCTCTTGGTCATGCAGACTAAACAAAGTCCCATCACATTCTGTTGCCTGTAGATGCAGACAGGTTACAGAGCCTTTTCCAAGCACGTCTGCTTTCAGAAATGGAACAACAGTGTGGAACTAAATTGAACATCCTTATTTGATATTACTGTGCTGAAGGCAAGTTATCCAAAAGGTCAAATCTCCCAATGCATAAAAAGTGCTTGTATCTTCTAAAGATAAATATTATCATGTGTTAATCCCAGAATTTTCATCACTCTTCATAGATGAGTGGAGCTCTGCAAAACACTGCAACTTTGTCCCCATGAGGGAAAGTTACAAAACCAACATCTCTTACTAAGATTTGTATTTGTGCATCTGCTCATGCACGTCTCAGCCTGTCTTGGGGCTGTAGGTGGGTAATCAAAGTTAATAGGACAGCAACAAGCATTTGTAAAAGTGTCAGGATGAAGGACTTGTATTTGGTAGTCTGCCAGAAATTTAGTTTTGGTCATGTAGCCACAATTGAGATAGATAGAAAATGGTGTATACAACAACAAAAAGAACTACCCATACTTGGAAGGGCAATAAACTAGGGTCCTTTCCATATGTATATGCAACTGCTGTGTTAAAGTGATGTATGTCTTATAAATGCTAGGTTCCAGGGAAGAAGTTTGTATAGTTTACAGTACTCCTACATTCTCTCATCCTGACCCTCAGCTATGTGTGGAAGGTTTTTGCCTGTGTTATTTGGAAGCAGATGTAGGAAAGAATAACAATTCTCTCTACTGATGGTTTAGAGGGCGAAATGCATAAATGGATTTAGGATCCTGAAGGCAATTTTTAGGGTTCTCGGTTTCATGTTTAAGTGTCAAGGATATCTCAAAAGTGCTACTTGAGGGACACTAATTTTGACACAAACAGTCCATTTTAGGAAACCCAGGTAATTATATCATGGTAGGACATAATGCATGAGTCTACTGAATAGTATTTAAATAGTATGAAAGAAATTCGGTGAGGTAAGATAAAAAATGATTGCCATATTAGCATAAGGGTAAGGATTGATTATGAGTATCAGCCGTGGATAAAAGGCGGAAGCTAATTCTTTGTACTTTGCAAGGGAATGCATGTTTCTGGGTAGTAGAAATGCAATAGAATAAAGTATTTTCAGAGATGAATCTACTGACTACCAAAGTGAGGAAAGGAAATGATTAGGTTGAGGTTTTTTATCTAGTAGAATTAGCCAGAGTACTATCCATGGTGTGTTAGTGAGAGGGTTTTTACCTAGATGTCAAATGGAGGAGGAGCACAGAGCAAAGATCATCTGACAAGCCGTCGGGTTGTGTCAGAGACAACATTTTGACTGACACATTTCACAAAGAGATAGGGGAAGCTGAGCTTGGATGGGTCCAGACTGTCAGAGAGCACTATATACCAGTGACTTGAGAAAAGTTCATGGACTAGGAAGTGGCATGCATTATCAAGAGCACATTTTAAAGATACTGCAGTAAGCAATTATCTAGTCCCCTCTGCTTACAGTTCTGGAGCAAGTTAGAAAAGCCACATTGCCATTCACAGAAACACTGCTACATTATGAGTATAATTTCCATATGGATAGTGGTATCCCACAGAGAGGCATTGGCTCACACAATTTGTTCTTCCATTTCTGACACGTGAAGCTCTTGTTAGGTGTTACATACCTAGGGTTGGGGTCTCTTTTTGTATGTTCTTCTTTTCAGTGCTTTTCCAAAAGGTAGTGCTTCTACTGATACAAAGTACTAGATGGCAGCAAAATGCTTTTAAATACCTGCTGGATTGTCATCACAGCCTGTATCCATTTATGACACCCTGGCTGTGATCCCACGCTCAAAAGAGTGTATTACTCTTATTGCTGCATTCTTGCCTCCCTATTTGGTGGCCCCTCTCTCCTCCTGCGTCACCGTTATAGCTGTCAGAGAATCATAGCCTGAGTTTGAATCATAAGGATCACACTGCTGGAAAAAAAGGATGTATTTTATGAGAGACTTCTGAAGTGATTTTTCTATGCTACCATATTAGGCCAGCCTCAGCTGCCAGTTTCAGACCCTGCATTTCAAGAAAAGGTGTGAGACAGCAGGAAGAAAGTGTAGAAATCAGTATGTCAGGTCAAAATATATGATCTTAGAGGAAAGATTAAAGGCATTAGGTGGGCTAGTGTGAGTTGCAAAGGACAAATACATAAAAAGTCATTAGAAAAAGGAAAGGAGCACACTTTCTCCATATCCACTCTGGATACAGCAATAAGCAATGGGATTACAGTGCAGCAAAGTGGAAAACAGGCAAAGCATTTTAAGCACAGGGATAGCTTAGCCCTGGAATATTGGACTATGAGATCATAAAAGTGATGTCATTCAAGATTAAAAAAATGTCTACTGTTGTGTTTCAGAAATACATACTTTGAGAGGAATGGGATATCTACATAACACCTTGAATACTATATCCATTTTGATGAGGTCAAGCCATGAGTTGTGGCTGGAGACAGCTTTAACCCTTCAGAGTTGTTTGATTCTGACAGAGGGGAAGGGCTAAGGCAATCTAGGTAATTCCGTATTAAAACTTTCAGCATGCTAAAATCACAATGGAGAAAAAGCAATCAATACCAAACCCCCTGGCTGCAGATTTCACAACAATTAATGTATGAAAATAGGTAGGGCACCATATGATTGTATGGTTCATGCCCATCTGTTACTTCTGTGTAAACAAACAAATGTCTACAGACAGTTGTATCTTTTGAATTTGTGATTTTGGAGGCAGCAGAATCTGACAACAATCTGTTGTCAGCTTTATTCCTTGTGGTGTCTTTCAACTTGTCAATAGCAGTAAGAGGTAAATGGCAAGCCCCACAGGTTACTGAGCTGAAGTGCAAAGGCTCTGAAAAATGCAAAACACTCCATACCGTGCAGGCTGTCAGTGCAGCCTAGTAACATCTCTTCTACTCTTCAGTCTTATTTCACATCCTGCCATCTGCATTGTGGAAGTTTTTCCAGAGGCTGGGAAACAGCACAGCAAGTGCTGGAAACCTGGAATTTCTTTTTGGTTTATTGCTGATTTGCTTTGAAAATAAAATCTTTTATATGTAAATCCAACAAGGTATGAGAATTTGTGTCTAAGGAGGTTTGAAATCCTAGCACGAAAGGAGCTGCAAAAATAACAGGAGAGTGAGCGTGATGATGTATTTCTGTTTGCTGTGGAAAGGAATCAGGAGCTGCTCCTCTGTGTTGTCTGAGGCACTTCACTACAAGCAAGAGTCAGTCTTTAGGACCAGTGGCTAGGGATCCTCACGTGGAAATGTTATTGTAACCCTGTACAGTGGTGAAGTTTCAAATTATACTGCTGTCCAGCCTAGGGTATAAGCAAAGGCCCTGAATGTGCAGCAGGTTTAATATACACAACATCAGTGATGTTTTGCTCTCTATGAAGTCGGGATAATCTTTCTTTTCATCTCCCCTATCCTCATATTTTTTTCACACAGGAAAAATAATGGTCCTTCGGTGGCTATCAAAATTAAGGAGGTTCAAACCCACCTGGGATTAGGTAGCCATGCCTTACTGTCATTTCTAAGACACTTTGTTCTGGAAAAACTTTGCTCTCCTGGGAAAATACAATTCAAGTCTCAATTTTTTCTGACTAATAATTCATTCAGTCTGTGCCTATGTTTCACCTGTTTCATTAAATAACCGTATAAGTCAAAAGTAGGGGAATGCAATTATACCTTCATTTTTTTCCTATCCATTTCTTATCAGTTTCACAAGACATTTTAAAGTGTTGTGATAAGAGCAGAAAAGATGACGTTGAGGAACTTGTCATCTTTTCTTGCAAAGCAAAGTGACGTCCTCTGTGCATCAGTGTCCCAGGCTGCAAAAAAGGACCAGAATGGGGGACAGTTAATTCTCTTCTCTTTGATGCACTATTTGAAGGTGTCATGTTGAAAGGAGACTGTCCACAGGGACAGTATTTGTTTGCCTCAGTGCTCATTTTGTGTAGTGACTTGGATTCTCCTCTCATAGATGCATTAAGCCAAAAGCCAGTACGAATCACCAGTCCTATGTGGTTTCAGTGAGAACTAAACCAGATAACAAGTCTCTGGCATGTAACATGAAGCAAATAATGCTCAAGTCATCTGGGCTCAAGCCCTGATGTGATGCACCCATGAGTGCTGAGGGAACTGGCAGATGTCATTGTGAGGCCACTCTCAATAATCTTTGGTTGATTGTGGTGACTGGGAGAAGTGTCCAAAGACTGGAAGAAAGCAAATCCCCATCTTCAAGGAAAGCAAGGAGGAGAATCCAGGTAACTACAGAACTGTAAGCCTCACCTCAATCCCTTTGAAGATGATGGAGCACCTAATCCTAGAAAGCATTTCCAGGTACATTAAGGATGAGAAAATCATCAGGAATAGTCAGCATGGCTTCACAAAAGGGAAGTCATGCTTAACCAACTTGATAAACTTCTATGACATTGTGATTGGCTTGGTAGATGAGAAGAGAGCATTGCATATTTTCTACCTGGACTGCAATAAGGCCTTTGACACTGTCTTCCATAACATCCTCATAGACAAGCTGTTGATATACAGACTGGATGAGCAGACAGTGAGGTGGATTGAAAACTGGCTGAATGGCTGGGCCTAGAGGGTGGTAATCAGCAGCACAAAGTCTAGTTGGAGGCCAGTAACCAGTGGTGTAACCCAGAGAGCACCGTCAGCAGGTTTGCAAATGACACCAAACTGTGAAGAGTGGCTGATACACCAGGGAATGCTGCTGCCATCCAGAGGGACCTCAACAGGCTGAAGAAGTGGGCCGACAGGAACCTCATGAATCTCAACAAGGGGAAGTGCAAAGTCCTGCACCTGGAGAAGAACAACCCCATACACCAATATATGCTGTGGACCACACATCTGGAAAGCAGCTTGGCAGAAAAAGGACCTGGAGGTCCTGGTGGATGTCAGGTTGAACTTTAGCCAGCAACATGCCCTTACTGCAAAGGTGGCAAATGGTATCCTCAGCAGCATTAGACAAAGTATTGCCAGCAGGTGGAGGTGATCTTTCCCTTTTATTTTATTTAGCACTGGTGAGGCCACACCTGGGGTACTGTGGTCAATCCTGGGCTCTTCAGTACAAGGACATGCTGGAAGGAGTTCAACAAAGGACCACAGGGATGATTGAGGGACTGGGGAACCTCACATAAGAGGACAGGCTGAGAGAGCTGGAACTGTTTAGCCTAGAGAAGAGAAGGCTCATGGGGATCTTATTAATGTTTATAAATACCTGAAGGGAGGGTGCAAAGAGGACAGATCCAGGCTCTTTTCAGTGGTGCCCAGTGACAGGACCAGAAGCAATGGGCACAAACTGAAACGCTGGAGGTTCCCTCTGAACATCATGAAATACTTTTTCACTGTGAGGGTGACCAAGCACTGGCACAGGTTGCCCAGAGAAGTTGTTGAGTTTCCTTCCTTGGAGATATTCAAAAGCCATCTGCACATGGTCCTGAGCAACTGGCTCTAGGTGAGCCTTCCTGAGCAGGGGCGTGGACCAGATGATTTCCAGAGATCCCTTCCAGCCTCAAGCATTCTGCTGTTCTGTGACTCTGATTTTGCACACAGTGCTGCCCACGTTTTCTCCTTGTCTCTGAAGAGGTGACTGCAGGACAAAAATGTTTCAAAATTCTGATGGGATTTTTTTGTAGATACAGATTTATTTTTGTTATATCTGTATTATCACAGCACTATTGAACTGGGTCTTGACGTAATTCATGAAAGGATTGTTTACACATCTATTTTAAAATCTTGCCAAGGATATACTCCATAGAGGTTACCAAGTAGGTTAATCTAAAGCAATAGAGTGAAGTGACTCTCCCACAGAACATCTCTGGGGACAGCCTGCACTCATCCAGCAATCTGCAAAGCAGCTTGCACATTTTCTTGAATGACATAGAAAAGGAGAAATAAGTCTTTAACTGATTGTCTTCTGCTTTTTCTGCACAACTGGGCAGAAATCTTGTGATTTGTACTTGCAAGTTTGATAAACAGAAATTACAGCAGCTGTTTCATAACCAGTTGGCATCCTGTTGATACAAATACATGCAGCCCCAACATTTATATGAAAGCCAGAGTAAAGTTAATTAGAAAAGACTGTTTGAAAAAATTAGTAAAATGTAGTAACATCTAAGAAAGTCAAGTTAATTTGGCTGCTATATAAGGCAAACCAAGTCTACTGGAAGAGACGAGCAAAAAAGAGAAACTTAGAAAAATATCTTTTTAAGGAACTTAAAGAATAACTTCCTCCTCACAGCCCTAGATATCTTGATGTGGAAAAGCCGATAAAGAAATCCCAACCCTTTCACAAGAGGAAAAAAAAACACCATGGGAGTGGAGGAAGAGATGCTGAACCTGGTTCTCTCCTCTTCTAACCCTTCATAATAAGCAGAGGGGAATAATCTCCCCCAGTAACATAGGAAGGATGCAGACATTGTGGAAAAATCCTGTTTGTGCTAGTGGGGGGAAAAAAAAGGGAGTATAAAAAAGTGAACAAATCATACATATAGGAGAGCAAATTCAATGTATTACCCTCTCTTGTCCAATAACAGGATTTTTTGGGGGTTTTTTGTAGCATAAGTTAGGATATTTTTAAATTAATTTGGCAGTATATGTTTAGATGTCCAGCTGAATAATGGTGTCCTGAAAGACATTTCACTCATATTTTACTTATTTGAAGCATTGGCTGCCTTAGAGTTAAAAAAAAAAAAAAAAAAAAAAAAAAAAAATTATAAGAAAGATAGTTAAAACTAGGAATAGATAAAGTGGAGGTCCCTGGGAGACAGGACGAGGGAGGCCCAGGAAAAACAGACTGGGAACCTCCCCTCTCTGCTGCCCCAGTGCAGCTGTAACAGATGTCCTACTAATTGTTTCTGAACAAATTTACCCATAACTAGGGCTGTAACACATGTTGGGCATAGTTGTGTGAGTTCTGCCAGAGTCTGACATTTAAAATAACTCAATTCAGAAGGTTTATCTGCATCCCATTATTTTCTGTAGTATGAAACATGATTAACAGGTAACTGGAAACAGAAAAAAGAAAAAGAGGAGGAGCAACAGCATAGTCTCTGAGGACAGAAAATAGATGAAAGAAAGAAACTGTATCAACCATCACATCCTGTTTCAAAGAAAAAAAAAGGAGAATGGGAGAAGTTAAATGAACACAATATACAATATCTCACCTGGTTCACAGCAGTTAAAAATGTTTATTCCACTTTTCATAAGTAGTAATACCAATATGCCAAACTAATGAAAATGATCAATCAGTTTGAAACAGTAGAATGTAGATTCATAAATAAAAGTAGAGCTAAAGCTTTGAAAATATCCATCATGGAAAATGGAGCTTTTGAACTGGACCATTTCCCATATCTATTAAAACATAAATCCTTCTTCTTCATACCCCAAAATTTGAAGATCTTTTTTCTTAATCCAAATTCAGTCTGGATTTTGCAGGTCACCTTCAGCTCTGTCTAAAAATAAAATAAATAATTCTGTACTGCCTGGTGGGGTTTTGTTCCTTTATCTAATTGCACCTGAAACTCAGACTAGATATAAATACCTTCACAAAGTGCTTTTCACCTTTTACTGAGGAGCGTACCCAGCTTTGCAGAGCAACAGTTTAGGAACTCAGAATTAACTACTCAAAATTAATCCATCAACAGACATTTTACTGCAAATTTTTATTGGTGTTGAGGTTGAGGTTTGTTTCTGAAATTCCTACACAGGTAAATACCAGAAACTTTATAATTATACTAGGAAAAGGCATGCAACTATTCCTCCTCCAGAGCCATCTGTGGCATGATAAGAGGTCCCATTTTCCACCAGGGATAATTTGTGCCTTAGGATTTAGTCCATTCAGAAGTTCAGTCCATTCAGTGTATTTTGTTGTCATGTAGTGGAGATCACCAGAGGGACCAGTAATCAAATTGATCATCCCAGGATGAAATCACTTCATTCCCTGAACTGCCTTTGTCCTTGTCACCAGCTTTCGAAACTCAGACTGTTCTTGTCTCCAGCTGAGTCATTAGAGACTAGAGAAACACAGCGAGGATTGCTTCCTGCCTAGCTGTGATGGAGTACTTGGCTGCGTAGCTCCGAGGGCGTATCAAACATTTGTACCATGGCTACAGCAGACATTATTTTCTGCTAGATTAAGCTCTTATCCTTGGTCATCTATACTATGTTCAAACATCAAACAAAATAAAGACCTTTATTGATTTCCCATGAGATGTTTCTAAATTCATGATGCCCACACACCGAAGTTGATCATTTTACAGCTCACTTAGATTATTGAAAAAATTCAAGATTTTTTTAGGCCCATATACTCAGGAGATGTTATATTCAAGCCAAAGACTGTGACACATGCTCTTTTCTTGATTTATAATAGTCTTATTTTTCTGTTTTTCATGCTGGTAGTTATGGCAAAGACAATCGCATGCAGAGCTAAAAGTTACAAAAGCCTTATTCTCCATCTAGATTTACATCAACCTGTGCCTCTGTTTTCTTATGTGTGAAATAAGGTGGTTTTATACTTAATTCTCGAAAAAAGAGAAAAAATGGAAACAGTAAAATTCCACCACCCTGAGTTGGTAGGGAGCTGGAAATACAAACCTCCTTTTATCATTTAACATATGAAGATATTATATTACTTTGTCCACCAGGACTCTGAGCTTCTTTTCCAGCCTCAAGATAATACAGTCACAGAAAAAAAATGTTCATGCCTGGGCATAAAAACAGTATGAATTTTCTAGAGCTCTGAGTCATACAATTCCCCATTCTGCAATGGGGCTACATCTTGCAAGAGTACCATGTCCCCTTCAACAGGGAGAGCCGGGCAATAGCCGCATCGAGGTGTTTGGAGAGGAGAAGAGGTAAGGAATCCCAGCAGAGACAGAATTAAAAAGGCCTGTAAACTGTATACTTTGAAGTTTTGCAGACTGCAAAGTCTTTAGCTGTCAAAATAAGAAATCCTGGTTTTTATTAATATTCCTAACAATAATTTTTTAAAACTAACTTTATTTTTTACCAGTTTACTTTTAGCTTCTGGTCATTTTATCTTGATAGAGTCAATGTATATTTCCACATTGACTTTGTGGTTGAAATCATATTTCCAAAACAGATAGCAAACAAAAATGTCTTAGCGCATCAAAGCAGTGTACAGCAGCGTTTCTGTTCTGACTAGCTGTCAATTCTCAACCAGCAGAAGAACAAAGCATTCATGTGGTTTTCATAAAATATGGAATCAACTCCAGGTTTTTTTTAAGAATGAAGACTTTGAAAGATGTTGACACACCCCCCTCCCAAAAAAAAAAAACAAACAAACAAAAAACCCCACACAACCAAAACACCAAACCAAAAGAACAGCAGCAGCAAAATGATAAATATAAGCTTTACAGCTACTTGCTTACATATCTAATCTAATATTCTAAAATCATGGACTATTTTCATATGGGCTTTATTTTTCTTAATTAAACAATATTGTACATTTCTTTCATACAGAAAACTCTGCACACTACCTTATTTTCTGGCACAATTTAATCAGATTCAGTAGACTTATTTGACAACTTCCCTATTCTCTACTTCTAATTTTAATTTAATTTCTGTCGCACAAGAACATTCTGGCTCCACTGAATAATAGGGAATAATATCTTCCAAAACCTCTCAAGTTCTGCTAACTACCACTCTGTGTATTTGCGAGGAAGTACATGGTTCAAATGTCTAGCAATATCTCTAAGTGTATTATTTATAGATTTTTATATATCTTTGCAATTTATATGGCATATCACATATAATTTAATATCTTTACATGGAGATTAAAGGAAATAATTTCTTTTGAGAGTTTCTTCAAAAGATTAAGAAAAAGATAGCTAAAGATTGATTGCATAGTAAGACAATGTAAATCAATAGTCTGTATTTAAATCCAGGAATGGTTCCAGCATGATTATTTCATTTGCTACTTTATCTCAATGAAAGGATTTCTATTTATTTTAAAGGGTATAAATTAAGATTAAAATAATGCTTCATTTTCTCTGACCAGGTTGTATTTGAGCCATTATATCATTAGGTCAAGAGTAATTTTTTCCCCTTTAGAAACAGATTAAACTATTATAAACTAATATTTCAAAACACAGCTAAAGACAGGCATTTATAAATTAGGCAATTCTTGGCTACTTTACAAGAAAACAGTTGCAGCACAGATCTTTATGTCTGTTTTTAATGAACATTTATCAAAAGCAGCATCAGTTTGATTTCATATAACACTAAATTGCAGTAGATTAGTTATTAAAAGGAATTGTACAATTATGGTTAGCTGAATAAGAGGATATGTGTTTAATTTAAGGATTTCTGTCACACAAATAAGTCACAGAAACTGGACTTTATCCTTTCACAATCTTCTCATGAACCAAAGAAGGTTAAAATAAATAAATGCATGCAAGTCTTGTACATATACCCAAGACTCAGCCACTCAACCAGACACAACCACTCCATTTAATTTCTTTTCAAGTCGGGATTACTCCAGCTAAAGAAATAATTTCCCTGCTGGAATTGTATCCTATCAGGTCTATTTGAGAGAGAAAATCATTTTTGTGGAATAACATTTTTCTACAGTGTTATCAAGATGGTTACTATAAAAGGTGATTCACGAAGTGCAATTATCTTATCATGAGGGGAACTCAGGCTGGTAGGTGTGAGGTAGTGTATGGAGATGTTTATCTGAAGTGAGCGCTGGGTTACATCTAGTGGAATCTGCTTTTAACCCAGGTTATATACCCAGAAATATACTCCAAGTCAAGCTTTCTCTTTTAAGCAAGCAGGAGCAGAACAAGTGCACTTACACTCAGGAACACAGAGTTACAAAGAAGAAATACTGCAGCGGGTTCATAGCTCTTCAGACTTATATTCATTAAAAAGTTATCTTCTCCACTCTTGTAAAAGCAGCCTTTCTTAGGTGCAACTTTACTTCTGGAAACTTAAAGCTGCTCACTGTGGAAGATAAGAACTTACCATTGTAAAGTTCAGTAACATCTGCCATTTTGGCCAGCAAGGCAACATGGAGGGTTGATATTTGGTTTGTCATACGATCACCTAAAAATACCAGGATGGTATTTTCTCTTTTGAAAAGAGAAGAGACTAGGCAAAATGACATTCTGCATTCAAATCCCTGGCCATCAGAAATTATGCCAATTTGAAATTCTGTCTTGTCTAAAATGTTTATCCTATGACCCATGTGTACATATACATTCATTCTGAACTGAACTTTTCCCTTTAACATTCTGATTGATTGAGGCTCCAGTGGAAAGGGAGATTTATGAGTCATTCTATAAAAATAAAACCCAAACAAAAAACCCCACATATATATATTTGAAAGCCTGTGAAAAATGCTAGCTAAAATAGTACTGACTGGTAGAAATGTCTCTTTTTGAAAGCTGAAAAGCTTTGGAAAAGCTGAAAAGCCACCTGAGAAATCCTCAATGGTCTGGGTCTGCCTCTATGTATATGTTTTTTGTAGTCTATATTTATTGTAAAGTCTCAATTATTAGTTAAAGTTCTCAGACTAAACCAAATTTTAATTATCCACAGAGCTTTCAGAGAAAGTTATAAGGAGAAAAGGTAGAAAGGAATAGACACTTTCATTCTTTTGTCATAATCGTGGCAACTGAAATAGTTTTTGAAAATATTTATTGGATAGAGAAGACATACTTGGTATGTTTCATGCTCTCCACATTTCTCTACAGTGTTTTCTCCAGCAGTGAAGTAACAAAATATCATATAGCAAAATGCACTCTAAGAATAAAACCTATAGTTCAGTAAAGAAGTAATTTCAAAAATTAACTGTACTTCAAAGGTAGACACGCTTCTTGGAAATGAATGCGATGGGGGGGAGGGGGAATAACAAAAAAGTATTTACAATGAGGATGGTAAGGCACTGGAACGGGTTGCCCAGAGAAGCTGTGGATGCCCCATCCCTGGAAGGGTTCAAGGCCAGGCTGGATGGGGCTTTGGGCAACCTGGTCTAGTGGAGGGTGTCCCTGCCAATGGCAGGGGGGTTGGAACTAGATGGTCTTTAAGGTCCTTTCCAACCCAAACCATTCTATGATTCTTGTCACTAATTCAAGAGCTTGGCAAAACAAATATGCTTGTTTACTACAAGCACAGTATAAAAATAAGGATATATTTAGTTATTAATTGCCCTCTTTTTAAGTGACTGGATTTATGGGTGTCACAGCTAATTGTCATACCATCATTTAATAACCTCCATTGGCTTTCTGAGAAAACTTCAAAAGTAATGTAATTATTTTGGTTTTGCCATCAAACAGCTGATTTTTTTCTCTCACTTAATCATCATTTGCATTCCTAAACAAGCAGCAGAAAGTACAAGATGATACCACTGCACAATACTTTACAAATAGAAGCTCAGTTTAGACCAGCTTTTAGCTAGCAACAGTATTGGAGAGGGGGTTCCTATTACAAACTGAATTAACGTGACAATAAGTGAAATATTGTAACTGCAGTCCTGCATATAATCAGAGAAGATATAACTTTATATCAGATATAACTTTATAACTTTATCTTTAAAAATTAACTTGAATAATAGCAGTTATAAGCATTAGGGTGAATAGGTGAAAAAGAAAATCTTTATGTCTTGGGTATTTTAAGACTTCTACTACTACTACCAGAAAGACATGTTTTCACAGCATGTAGATATTAATTTGAGGATCTTCTGTTTCTAAGACCTTCCAACAACTTTAGAATACAAGGGACATGTGGATTTCTTCTAGTATACCCCTGCACAGACCTTAACTCGGATGTACAAAGAAGGGAGAATTTTGATGTCACAGGGAAGACAAAAACAGGCTCCTGAGAAAATAGTTACAGATCCTAAGATGATTTCAGATCCTATGATTTCAGTCACACACAAGGAGTTACCTCTTATCTAAACTGAAGTAGGTGTGTACATGTTTTTTCCAACCAGTTTCACACTCCACTTCCAGTATCAAGTGATTGCATTGTACATGCTAAACTTCATCCATACCATAAATGACTTAATTCCAATTTTCTTCCTAAGAAATTGATTACATGGTTAGAAAAAAACATATATATTTAAAGGCCTGTATCTGCATCAATTTCTCCACTCATGCTATAAGAGAGGCTGTGCAACATATGGTGCTGACCCTCAAGGACTCACCATTCCTATTGCTCTGTGACAAGGCTTGGAGGGTGCACAGCACTGCCCATCCTTGCACTGCTAGAGGAAACAAAAATACCCTCCCTCTGCTTCTGCCAGCTTTGCCTGCCACACCAGACCCCATACTCCTGCTACAACAATACTACCTTAACTCCTACTACAATCCTACTATACTCCCTCTCTATGCTCCTGCACCATTCAGTGCTAGTATCCTCTTGCCCCACAACAGGAAAGGAACTGGGAGAGAGCAGCAATCTATATTTCTTTTGGAAGGCAGTGGGAAAAATCATTAGGCCACACTTTTTTGGTGTGTGTGATTACCCTGAGGTTAAATCATTGTTTACCATCTATTTCAAATCAATCAATAAATAAATGTTAGTTGAATGATCCCCTCAGCTATACAGTGATTCTAGTAGCAACCATTTTAAGTAAAGGGATGAATAGGACTAATAAGCAGCTGCAACTGATAGTAAAACAGAGGGATTGGGCAGCAATTAAAGAGGTGCCCTCAGAGAAGCAGAAGCAGGCAGCACCTCAGAACATCAGATTCCTGTTTTGGCCAGCAAACTGCAGTGAAAGAAAACAGCATTTTAAAATAAAGTAGTATAAGTGATGGATGCAGCTTGCAGCAAAGGGGTGTCTCTTTCACACCTGCCTAGATGACTTACCAGCCATCAGCACTTCTGTGTGAAAGGTGCAGCCAGATCTAAGGCAGTTATGGCTTCAGAACCAGCCATAGAGACAAGAGCAGCTTAACTAATAAATTATACCAAATTTACAGGAATGTGACATGTTCCCTGTGACTTCTGGGATTTCTGAGCAAAGCCACCCATCCTGGTACCTGTTGAATACAGTCAAGAATATGCCTTTGAAGTGGACAATGTGTGAAGCTTGTCTCACTTCCTACAGTCTTGGGTAAGAAATGCCTTGCTGGTATCTATTTACCTCAATTTATGCCTAATTTGTACCAAGTGAATTGCAAAATTTGGATGAACACATTTATTCATAACGTGCAAAATAAACAACACTGATAACAAATGTTCATAAAAGAGAAATAATAAAGGGTCATACAAACTACAACTTGTCTAATCACACCTAGATGACAACAAAATATCTCTGCTTTCCCCATGCATTTGATTTTTTTGCATGTTTTTAATTTGCATTCATCCAATGATTAAATAGGAAACTTTCATAACAAAGCTCCATTTTATTGTAAATCTATAACATGCATTGCATTTTCATGTAACTAAGTGAAGTGCAATGAGAAGATCAGACTAGGTGGGCTTTTATCAGAACTACATTCTGGTACTTCTCTTTGAATTTGTTATCTCCTGTGTTATGTCACCAAGCAGTAAAAAACAGGTGGTTAGTGGTACATCAACTTTATACAAGCCAGTGGTTTCCCATCAAAGCAAATGTTAACACATTACAGGTGAAGCCATGTTTGTAGATTGTAAATCCAGAGTAGAAAGCACAGGTGAGTAAAGTCTAAATGATTGGGTATGCAGTTAGCCAGAGCACCCTTAGCAGATTAGCTCAATTTCAAAACAGAAGACATATAGGAATAAAGAGAAGTCAAAACTTCATAGGAAGACACTCTTCAAGGAGTGTGGGCTGAGAAGGAGGTGGTGAAGCCTTAAGGCCCTTGGAAGGACTTAGCAGTGACCAGTTTTCTCGGAGTTGGCTACAGAAAAGATGGGGAATTACTCTGCTAAAAATCTTTGTGTTCTATAAAGTGATCAAGTTTGAAGACCTTGCTAAGGTAGGTTTTATCCTCCACCTTAACTTTAGAGTGATTTATTTTGTTATTTATTTCTAATTTGTTTGGCTGAGTAACTTTTGGAATTTTAGTCTAACTCTCTTCAGTTTTTATTTTACTTCCTCTGTGATTGTTTTTTTTCTTGCAGGTGAATTCCCTCTTGCTCTAGCCTTTAAAATTTCTTTAATTATTCTTAATATAATTGTTGAGGCATTATAGCTAGCACTGTTACAATTTCCCTCTTTAGAATATAAACTTCAGGCAATTTTTGCCCCTTATTCTGGATGTGTGTTCCACCTTTGTTTTAGAGAAATTCTAAATGTTTTATATACTCAAAATCCAAGTGTCTTGGTCCAGCTAGTTTCACTAGCTTGCTATTTAAACTTATTCAGGTTTGCTTTTTGAAGTTACAAATCTAACTTTGCTTACTGCTTTATTTAGAATAAACCTGCTTATGATCATGTTTTTCTAAGGCTATTTTGTGTCATCAATCCTCTGTAATTTCCTCATTTCTTTCCAAAGCTAGAGTACAAATACCATCATCTGTTCTGACTGCTTTGGTGACTATTTGATACAGAAAAGTTTAGCTAGCACATCTGAGAATTACTGGGCACTAGCATGACTATTCATGTTCATTTATCAAACTGTATCTGGGAAGTGAATATGTCACATTAATAATGCTATCCCTGATGATGTATATCACTGATTTCATAGACTTAATTATCCACTACCCTTCTCTCCATCTATAGCCGACATACAGAACCAAACCTAAAGTTTGGGGAAAAGGTGGTTTTATCATCGTTTTCTAAAATGCTACCAACAGATCCTATTTGATCCATGCTTTTAATTTTTACTTTCTCTGCCAATTTTTAGATCATTCAAATATAATGGCACATCACTCTCTTATATTTTCCCTTTCCAGGTAGGAGTAGTGTATAATCTGTAACACTTTAATTCCAGGTATGATTTTTAATCATCTCAGCTCTAGAAAGATCAGAGAGAGAGAAGCATCTGATAGACCACACTAGAATTTTACTCTCACATGACAACCCAATTAATCATTTTTTAATGAAGTAGAACAAACAAAAAATTGATTATTCCATATCTGCCACTGTATGTGATTTGATCTAGATCGGGGGTGGGGTTGTGCAGAGGACATTTTGTTTTTACTCCAAATTAAAGCTTACAATCTGGTCAATGATATCAAGAAATGGAACCTAATAAAATTATTCAGTGTGACCATGTAAGCAACATAAAGCAAAACATAAGGTCTTTGTTGCATAAATTGAGGAATCATATATCTATTTTTGTTCATTACTAGTTAAAGATGTATGGAATTTCATATACCCCTCTAAGGAAAGTCTCTGTCAATCAGCATGGCCATAGTAAGAATATTATCTGCTTAAGTTCATTGAGCAGATATAGAGAACTGGAGGACATGGGGGACAATAGACACAAAAAGTATCTCTGAATGTGACTTCCTTAAGTATTTTAATGGATGTTTCTGGTGCAATCTTCCAAATGTCATGTTCAATTACATGAATGATGCTCTTATGGAAATATGTTGTCTGCTAGTTGTTAAGATCACAAGGTTTCCAGGACCATCAGAGTGGTAGCCCTTAATCATACCAGTGATCAATACTCTCTGGATATTGTCATTTTTTGTTTACTGCAAAGAGGTTTTCAGTTTACAGCTGAAACTGTTATTGGTATTTATGGATACAGTCCTGGTTTGTGTTGATTATTTATTTTTTTTAAATTGTCTTACCACTCCTGTTATTCCCCACAACAAACTACAACATAGCACTTGCATGGGAGCAAACTTACCCATTTCTTTTTCTTGAGAATACTTTGATTAATTATGCTACAGTTTCCCAGTATTTGATAAAGCAACTGTTTTCAAGATACAGTGATTTTTCCTTATTGGCTTTCAACTTGGCTATTATAGTCATTGCAGCGATTCATCAAAATTCACAGTGAAACTTGAACAAATTTACCATAATGTCCTTGATTATGGCTGGATATTAGAAAATGGCACTGTATTTTTCCCAACCTGTTGAAATATATCAGTCCAGGTTTGGGCAAAATTGGTCTGCTTAAGTGTCTTAACTTTCAAAGGGGGAAAAGTAGCTTAACAAATTGATCACATACCTCAATGGACCTTTTAACAAAGCTGCACTGGATTTCACTTTTACATGCAAAATCAAATCTGCTTTCAAGTTGTTTCGCTTTTTCTGGTGGTAACTAAAGTCTCAGCAGTGAAAAATAGTTGCTGTAAAATAGTTATGGGTTTGTGGTTTCATGGTGTTTATATTTGTCTTCCTTCAGCAATCCATAATTTTCCATTCGATTAATCATCTGTAGTTGCATATTGATTTTCGAATTGTCTTAAAATGTAATAATATATTTTTGTAATTTAAAGTAAAGCATCTACTTAGATAAAAAACTCTACATAAATGGTCCTTGTAAGACCTGTTTGCAGATGACTTTCACAGTGCAAAAATCTTCCTTTTAAATAAAAAGTAAATTTCTGCTGTTGAGTGGATATAAATATCTAGAAAAGAAATGGCGCTCAGAAGTTTGTTAGTATCTTTATACACGGTGATATTCCTCAGAAATCTTATGTGCAGATCTCATTTCACATGTAAGTGAAGTGAGGGCTGGAGGATTGTGTTCTACCTGCCATTGTTAGTATAATTGCCTTCAATAAATAGGATGGCTTCCTCCCTTCACAAAGGAATGCCTATTATCCAAATGTTTCTAATAAATGGCAAGACTTATTACTGATAACATAAGGTCCAGTGGGGAAAAAAAACCCCAAACACTCAACTAACCAACATAGTGAGAATATCTTTGAACTCATTTGAAAGACAGACATCTCTGATACTTCAACAACACACAATTGTAACAGGTTTTTTGTGACCAGAAATAGACTATTCAGTGTCCAGTTGATCCTGTGCAGAGAGAGCAAGAAAAGAATCTGTGCTAGTATTTTACTTCAATACTAGGCTCATATTACAACCCTGAAAAAGTAACATATATTAATTATTAGCAGTGGGTCAAGAACTTAGCCAAATAATGCGTCATCTTAAACAAAATCTAATCCAGAAACTATCTTATTTTTTTTAACTTGTGTTCACAAGCTTTGTATTTTATTAATTTTCAAACTTTGGTAATTTTTTTTAATTTGAAAACAAATATTTTATTTTAGAAACAGATCTAGGTTAGGAAAGCCAAAGTCCTGATAGAATTAAATCTGGCCAGGGATGTTAAGGACAATAAGAAGAGTTTCTATAGGTATGTTAGTGATAAAAGGAGGATGAGGGAAAATGTGGGTCTCCTCTGGAATGAAACAGGCAACCTGGTTACCCAGGATATGGAGAAGGCTGAGGTACTCAACGACTTCTTTGCCTCAGTCTTCACTGGCAAATGCTTGAGCCACACTGCCCAGGTCACAGAAGGCAAAGGCAGGGACTGGGAGAATGCAGAACCGCCCGCTGTAGGAGAAGATCAGGTCTGAGAATATCTAAGAAACCTGAAGGTGCACGAGTCCATGGGACCTGATCAGATGCATCCTCGGGTCCTGAGAGAACTGGTGGGTAAAGTGGCCGGGCTGCTCTCCATTGTATTTGAGAAGTCCTGGCAGTCTAGCAAAGTTCCCACCGACTGGAAGAGGGGAAACATAACCCCCATTTTTAAGAAGGGGAAAAAAGGAAGACCCAGGGAACTACAGGCCAGTCAGGCTCACCTCCGTGCCTGGCAATATCATGGAGCAGATCCTCCTGGAGACTATGCTCAGGCACATGGAAAATAAGGAGGTGATTAGTGACAGCCAACATGGCTTCATTAAGGGCAAATCATGCCTGACAAACTTGGTGGCCTTCTGTGATGGGGTTACACGTTGGTGGATAAGGGAAGGGCAACTGACATCATCAACCCGGACTTGTGGAAGGCATTTGACACTGTCCCGCACGACATCCTCGTGTCTAAATTGGAGAGACATGGATTCAATGGATGGACGACTTGGTGGATAAGGAATTGGCTGGATGGTCGCACTCAAAGAGTTGTGGTCAACGGCTCAATGTCCAAGTGGAGAACAGTGACGAGTGGTGTTCCTCAGGGCTCGGTACTGGGAATGGCACTGTTCAACACCTTTGTCGGTGATGTGGACAGTGGGATCGAGTGGACCCTCAGCAAGTTTGCTGATGACACCAAGCTGTGTGGTGTGGTCGACACGCTGGAGGGAAGGGATGCCATCCAGAGGGACCTCGACAGGCTGGAGAGGTGGGCCTGTGCGAATTGCATGAAGTTCAACAAGGCCAAGTGTAAGGTCCTCCACATGTGTGGGGGCAATCCCAAGCTGTCCTGGGCTGCATCGAAAGAGGCGTGACCAGCAGGTCGAGGGAGGTGATCCTGCCCCTCTACTCCGCTCTTGTGATACCCCACCCGGAGTACTGCGTCCAGCTCTGGTGGCCCCAGTACAGGAGAGACATGGAGCTGTTGGAGTGAGTCCAGAGGAGGGCCACGAAGCTGATCAGAGGGATGGAGCACCTCTCCTGTGAGGACAGGCTGAGAGAGTTGGGCTTGTTCAGCCTGGAGAAGAGAAGGCTCCGGGGAGATCTAATTGCAGCTTACCAGTACCTGAAGGGGCCTACAGGAAAGATGGTGAGGGACTGTTAATCAGGGAGTGTAGTGACAGGACAAGGGGTAATGGCCTTAAGCTGAAGGAGGGTCGATTTAGATTAGATATTAGAAAGAAATTCTTTACTGTGAGGGTGGTGAGGCACTGGAACAGGTTGCCCAGAGAAGCTGTGGAGGCCCCATCCCTGGCAGTGTTCAAGGCCAGGTTGGATGGGGCTTTGGGCAACGTGGTCTGGTGGAGAGTGTCCCTGCCCATGGCAGCAGGGGGAGGGTTGGAACTAGATGATCTTTGAGGTCCCTTCCAACCCAAACCGTTCTATGATTCTATAAAATCATTGTAAAGTATGTGAAATCAAAAGGAATTTATAAATTACATTTCTGTGTCAGTAAAAGTGGTGGACTAGTCTGTTTAGATGTAGTGATTTATTTATTCATCTATTTTGGCTTTTTATTATTTACTTATTACATTGCTAATTAATACTAATATTAATATTAGTTACTAATTATTAGGAAGCTGTGGAGGAAAGAGAACAGTTGAGTTGCACTATCCTAGGAATTTGAACTATGAAATCAGAAAACACACGGTGTATATTTAAAGTAAGGCTTGTTTATATACCAGTGACCCCTACTTAAATACTAGAATTTGAAGATGAATGATGGTTGTGATGTTTTATTACCTCATTGTTTTCTGTACTGTGACAAAAGAAGAACGAATAGTCATACAGGGCCCAAAGGATACATTATTTCATAATTAATGAGGGAGTACACATCTCTGAGGAGCAAATTAAAGAGACAAAAAGAAGGCAAAAAGGAGGAAATGTATATAGGAAAATAGGAACTGTTACAAGAAGCTATTAAAGAAAACCTGTAGAAATCTGTCCACTCTGATCAGGTGATTGAGATCAAGCCAAGACCAAGAGACATAAATTACTATTTTGATTCAGAATTCTTTTACAATCTGAAAGAAAAATCTTTTCAGGGTGATGCGGCCCACGATATATATTTGATTTTTCAGTCTCCAGTAGTAAATATGTTCACAAATAAGAATATTTTTACTTACCCATGCAGAAATATAGAAACTGGATGGAATGGAATGCTATCCTAATAAGATATGACTGCTTTAATTGCTGAGTACTTGGACGCAACCTGTACTCCTGTCAGCACACAAATAGTATGCAAGATATTGTTTCCTTCACTGTAGTCTGCTAAGGCTATCAATCTCAATATGCTCACAATGTAAGAGTCTAGTTACAGTTTTGTTGTAAATCTTAAATAGTTCTTGAGTCATCCTCTCCAAGCTTATTTTAGTTTATATAAGTGGGCTGAATCATAATATATTAAGACCATCTGGAAAATGATAGCAGTTATTCATAAAGGTAGAATGTTTTACTATTACTAAAAATAATTATTCTACTAATGTCTTAAACACTAACAGACATAAATTAGTCTCCTCTAATTTTTTCACCACGATTTTAGCACAGTTACAAATCAAAGTAGTACTCAGTGTAACAGGCCTATAAAAGAAAGACTAGAACAAACCTAAGTTTCCTTCACAAACAGTGATACCAGTAAACTTGTAGCTGGAGTGTAAAAATCTTACCTTTTGATGAAAATAATCTACACTTCCTGGATCTTGGACTCCCACAACTCACAATGTAGGACTAGCTTTCTACTTAAAATTTCATAAGCACTTCTGTTTTGGGGGGAAAAAAAAAATCTTAAGAATTTCCCAAAGCATGTTCCAATAATTAGATTATATGAAATATCATATGTGAGTATATTTACATATGTATAAATCTATACAATTAATCCATTGATAATTTTGCAATTTACTGTACCCTTTTCAAAGTTCAAAATTCTTGATCTGTATTTTGAAGCTAATTGATGTTCTCACTAGTGTGACTAAGAGCAGTTTCAGCCTGCAGCTGCTCAGCATGTCTCCAGATATGATCACTAGACCAAAGTGTTTTGGATTGTGTGATGTGTGTTAACATTCTTAGCATACAGTTCCCATGCCCTTCACTATGCCCACTTATAGTTTCTCAAGGAGATGGGGTTTTCACTTCAGAGAGTACTATCCCATATTCGGAGGCAGTCTGAAAGGACTCTGGAGGTCCAAGCATTTTGAAGGCATTGAGCCCAGTAGGTCCAACATTGTTCAGACACCTGATCATTTCTGTGTTTGAAAAAGTTGACACCTCTGGTGGAAATTAAACTTTTCCCTCTAGCAACATCCAAATAGGCAGGAATACAATCCTAAAAAAAAAAAAAAATAAAATCACTGAAGCCGTGAGAATGGACACCCTTTGAATGATTTGCTAAGAATGTAAATCTATAACCACCTTTTCAAGGACATTAACAGTATCTGTATAAGTAGTTTGGATGTGATATAATTAAAAAAGATTTAAGTGTAGTCAAGCTTTTTCTTATAAAAGAGCTGGCACTGATTTGTTGAGGGTTGTTTTGTGGGTTTGGGTTTCTCTGGGGCTTTGTTTTGTGCTCTCTCCCCCCCACACACACCTGCCCAGAGATTTATTTAATCATGGTGTTCATCATCTGTTTTTAAGTTATTTCTGGATAATGGCCTGTCATAATTCAGGGCAGAGATGTGTTTGATTTAACGTTATTTTCCCAGTTCTTTGTAGAATTCCCAAAGTAATGTATTAAGTATTTATTTAACTATTTACCTTTGTGTTTAGCTGATCCTATTCCCATCATGTACTTCCTTCCTGGGTGTCAGCACCATCTGGAAAAATTTAATGTCAGAAGTACCATATTTTAATGAGTTTTAGAACCTAGTGAAAGTTATCTATACTGCAGTAAAGCTGTGCTGTCTCATGCATGAAACGATAAAAGTTTGGAGCCACTCAGCAGTAAAAGATAATTTGAAAGAATCTTTTTTAACCTAGTCTCCAAGGTTAAGAAATGCTTCATATCAGTGAGGGGATGTGCTTGACACATTGGTTCTGCTCCAGGAGCTAGGTTCAGCTCTAGGGTTTTTTTTAAGAACGCATAAGTTTATGGTGCCCCTTTGGGTGTGGAAACTTGGTTTTGGTGCCACCCTGAGAGCATCTGCCATGCTGTGACATGATGAAGGGGACAAGTTGGGAATGGATCTGTGGCTCCCTGGCCAGCTACTTCCAGGGATGCAACTGGAGAGGCAGGGCATAAGAAAAAGCACAAAAAAGGAGCCATACCTGAAGGTGTCTGGTACTGAAGTTTATAAGATTGGCCAGGTCAGTAGGTCTTCAAGGCCTCCGCAGATCTGAAGTATGCGTCAGGCTAACTGCTGGAGAACGTTATGTTTCCATGCCAGCTCTTGTCCAGGGCCAGAGCAGTGATATCCTCATATAGACCATGGCCCATCCTTTATTGTGAGATGACATAACTGAGGTGGCAGATGGTAGAAAATAAAGGGAGCAAACTAAAAATTCAATGGCAAGGTTTAACTTTGCATAGTAGACAAGCCAGTAATTAAATAAAAAGACTTTTCCAATTATACTTAAGATATTCAATACCAGCCATTAAGCGATGAGTCATGTGATAGGTAGACTACATATAATTATAAATCTTCAAAAGAACTTTGGTCTGAATTGTGCACAGTAAACCAATTTCTTTTTCATCAGTATTAATAAACCTGAGGGATTAGGCTTGTATATCTCCTTCCAGATCTGTTATTGCATCTTGCTCCATCAGTCCACTTTTGGTTTCAGCATGAATATTTTCCACTTGTGTTTTCTTAGTAGGTAGGTGACAGAAAACCAGGTAAGGTTCAGACCAGGCTTTCCAGGCACTGCTTCCAGAAATAAGGAGCATCTGAGTGTTCACCTCCAACATAAGAACTGGTATAAGTCAGCAATGACAATAATATCTATTCATCTTTAGGAATCCTGTATGAATTTATGGTAAGAAAAATAAAGCACACTCTTACAGTTATCATAAATAATGTATCTGAGAAAAGGGTAATAGATTGTACTGCCTTACAGAGATGTTCTATTGCAAAGCTAACAAGAGAAAAAAGATCATCCATTATGTAAGAAAACTCAGAGTAATTTCTCCTTATACTTCAAATAAAAAATGGTCAGACTACACACAGTACTTAAATGCAATTAATCATGTATTCCTTCAGATAAAATTGAAATGCCTAACATGAGTAAAATGAGGTTTTGCCCTTGTGGGCAGGAAGAAACTATAAAATATTGTTACTGTAAAAATTCAATGCATAGGAAAAATACTTTTGTTAATTTAGACAGACCACACTACAATGGTTAGATATGCTTTTCTTTTTCCTCAAAGCAAAACACTGCCTTTGTTATCAGTCTCTTTTTGTTTAGGCCAGATTTTTAAATGTAAAGTAATTGAACTTAAGTAGATGTCTCTAATTTCACTGATACCAAGCTGTGCTGTGACATCTAGGAACACTGACGGCATGTGTAAGCCCTTGTTAAATCAAGCATCACCCATTCTTCTACGCTACACACCCTTAAAGTCTCTCTACCCTTTAGCATGATCTTTCCTTTGACTTCTTCACTGGAGCTCCAAATACTGCAGGAGGTTGTCAAAATGCAAAATTACTGATCTGTAAAGAGTTCTGCTTTTTCTTTAATGTGATTTTTATCTGAATTGGTCTGGAATTGCCTTTTCACCTCTTGGGCTTATCATTTCAAAAAGTTAATGTTAAACTACAATTTAGCAGACATGGATTTGTGGACAAACACTGTGGTTAGCAGCAGTTTCTCAACAGCTCAATGCATAAAGATAAAATAATGACATATCTTGTCAAGAATAAGTTGACCTGTGGATTTGCCATAATGCAGAAGAAAATTGAAAGCAGGGAAGGTGTTTTCTTCCTTTCTCTAGAAACAAAACAACAAATTTCTATTTCCTGTCACAGTGAAGGACTCTCCACCTCTACACTGAAGTAGTGCTGGAGTCCAAGAATCTTAAGCCAGTGAAAATAAAGGAGAAGCATCAAAGACTCCTATTTTGATAGGAGTGACAATAAGAGTCACTCTGCCTGAAGAGTGAAAGAGAATTTTCTTTACAGCTCACAACTGGCAATTTCACTGTATGTGGCCATATGGGGTTGTGAAGTTAGAAGTTTAATGGGATGATGTTTCGCATCTTCATCATGCTTAGAGTCATGGAGTTAAATCTTTTTTTAAGAGATCCAAGTGAAACTTTAGAACTCTGAACTAAGATTTCAGCTCCCTAATTCACTGATGAAAATTGGCGGGAAAGAGAAAAATCCCTATAAGCATTCAACTACAGTTTTCTCCTATATCTTTCATGTGTATATCTGTGAAGGTGGGGGGAAAGAAATGATAATGGATTTGCCGGCAGAGAATGTACGGGTGCTTTGCTCATGTTTTCAAGGGAGCTTTTTCCTTACTGTCTTAAGTTGTCATCTTAGAACTCTAATGTCATTACTGAAGTGATGCCTCACCTATGCAAAGAACTTATAGGAAAAAAAACTGCTGATGGCTGTCCACATAAAGTAGGGCTGTGGAAATGTAAATGGCTGGATTTGGAGAATTTTGAAACAATTGCTGTCATATGTGAATGTATTATTGCTTGCAGGTCATTAGAACTGCCCTCCCTAAGACAGACCTTATATCAGATCAAGATGTACTTGGAGAAATTCAGAATATCTCTTTCAGTGATTCTTATCTATTATCACTTCAGAAATTTAAAAACTGCCCTGCAGCATTTTCTCTATAGTCTAAAAAAATGTGTTTTAAAACACTTAAAATCATATAGTGAGTCAAGGAAAAAATACATTGCATAAAGGAAAGTAGTTTCCAAAGCAACAGGCATGTTTGTCTCATTTGCCTTCCTATAATACATTCCATATAAATAGACACGGTGATGAAAACCCTGCCAGACTACACATAACTGTTTGTGAATGAATGAGTCCACCAAGGCAAGCTGATCCTTTCCACTGGTTCAGAAAGATGTGCCACCTCAAGGAGGTTTAATTTGTGGACCAACCCTCTCTCTGCCTTCAGCTCACCAGTTTTATTATCTCGGGTCCATGAGTTTCTCACTTTTTTATAAGATTAGCCTAGGAAGACTTCATTAGAATAATCCAAACAACTATAGAATAAGACCACACGAAGTGAAGGAGTTGATAGGGGATTTTTTTAATTTCTATTTTTTTTTTCCTTTTCAAGCATGGAAGAAGGAGGAACCCTCAGAATTACTGTTTGTGGTAGGAAGATTTGCTGAAATGCAGGACAACTGGATCCATTCTCTTTTCTGCCTGGGGAAGTGCAGATTTTTCATAGCTCCCCTTTAGACTTTTCTCCACCTTGCAGAAAAGAAGTTGTGTTTCTTGAGGCCAGAAAGAGGGAGTAAGCAGAGTTGGCTTGATATTTATGACACTTAGTTGTGAAAGAAGAAACCTGGCTTTCAGTCCCTCTGCGAAGGGATTGTTTTTATCAGCTGACGTTCGTGTAAAAAGTTTAACTGCTGGCTGCCGATATTGCTCGGCAAGGCCATAAATTCATTTTGCTTGCTTTCCTCTTAGTGTTCTATAAATGGTTCCTCACACAGACCAACATGTGTACTTAGTTACTTTGCATCTGTGAGCTATGTAAAAGCCCAGTCCTTTGACACAGCCTCTTGTTCCTCTGGGCCTTCTGGCAAAATGATAACATTTCTGTTATCATACGTACCTATGTATGGCAAAAGTCAAATCCACCTACAAAGACATCTCTCTGAAACAATCTCGTCTAATAATTCAGCTCACTTTTCTGGACTAGTCTAAAGGCTTATAATCTTTCAAGCATCACCTTCCCTTATGTTCTTAAATATGTTTGTACAATTTAGGATTCAGAACTTTTATTTGAGTTTGAGCATAGCATTTGTCTCCTATAACTGCTATTGCAGTCAGATTTCCTGTTCTGTATGCACTCTCAGTGCCCAAATTATCTCTCATTCCAAATGCTTTGACTTAATACAACTATTCAAAGCCCAGTACAGTGTCTGTGTGCAGGTGAGGCCCGTGTCTAACCACCCATTCTCTGCCAGAAACCTACCGTTCACTTTTGTGATCCTCATGTTCTTCAGAGATAGGAATTTTAAAAGGTTCTGTACTTCACCAATTCATAGGTGGTTTGAGTCACTAATGACAAAATAAAGCAACAGGAATTGAGTTTGCTCTGATCATCTCAAAATGTGGGTTGCCTGGATGCATCAGTGACATGCTTCGTTATGTTGTAATAGCATGATGTCATCATTACGTTTGCTTCAAGTACTGCAAGTTCTGGTCCTTCTAAGACTACTGAATAACTGGCATAAACCTCAGAAATAATGTGGTTATTAAAATCAGCTTGCATGTTTGAATCATGAGAAGATTCATACTGAGATAGATCTCTTGCAACTTTTTAAGCAATTATATATGTACTGCAAAATAAAGTACGTGGAAAAGTGGACCATCTTATAATGTGTTGCCATTTCTGCAACAAGCAACCTAAGCAAAGCATTTTATCTGATGTTCAAGCGAACTAGTAAGACTGTTTCTGTGTATTTAATGCTTTTATAAAATCTCATAAATGGCAAGCATCAGACAATAAAATTGAATTCACCGTCTCCAGAACATCTGCCAAAATTGCCATAATTGCCCACAACCAGGGAAATGTATCTTGCTGCATGGTTTCATCTCAGATCTGCATTACAGAGGTTAGTCAAATTTATTCTTTCTTCAGTCTATACCTTTAAGGGGAAATGTTTTAAATGTCAAAAAATGTGACTTTTTGTTATGTCCAGTCTTCCTTCTCTTACTAGTATGCCTGATCTTATTCCAATTATCAAACTGCATTTTTAACAAAAGGCAACTTAAAAAAAGAACCTGTGTGTCATCTCAAAAGAAAAGAGCAATTTAAAACCTATTGTAATAAGGACAGCCTTTTAAACTTTCTTCAAGGCAACTACAAGTAATTTAACTGTACCATGTGCAAAGAATTTCTAATGAGACTAATTAACATATATTTATTTCTAATTTTTCCACTTTTCACCCATCCACAAGGGAATTTTTAAAAGCTTATTATTTAGCAAGAACAGCTAAGAAAACAAACATCTCTCAGAATTAGCAAGCATCACTGCTCACTGATCAGAAGAATCAATTAGTATGTCTTTGCTAAAACTGCAGAGACGGGTAATACTGGTCTTACCCCCACTGCTAATTTGTACTGAACTGTTTATTGATCATTCTTTTCTATTGTATTCTCCCACAAGAAGTGCTCCCGTTTCCTTTTATCAGTGTAATCTTCCTACAGAAATGTTCACCTCCGTATAATGTCAATAGGCATAAAATCAACTGGCATTTTCAAAGAGTTGACCAGAAGGAGGACTAGTTCACAAGGCACTGGAAAGCCGCAATTAGATCTCCCCAGAGCCTTGTCTTCTCCAGGCTGAACAAGCCCAACTCGCTCAGCCTGTCCTCATAGGAGAGGTGCTCCATCCCTCTGATCAGCTTCATGGCCCTCCTCTGGCCTCGCTCCAACAGCTTCATGTCTCTCTTGTACTGGGGCCCCCAGAGCTGGACACAGTACTCCAGTTGGGGTCTCACAAGAGCGGAGTAGAGCACTAAGTAATTAAAAACTTGCCAAGAACTTCATGGTTGGGTCCTATACTGCTTAACATCACTAAAGCAGCCATCAGACTGTGTAGGCACATTAAACAATGGGACATCTGGAGGATGTGAATGTAAAAATACTTCACGCTGGTTTCAGGGTTGGCCTAAGTTAGTAGTTGTCTAAAAAAGGGCTCTGTGCTCATATGCATTAAATAGACATCTGCTTTTTCTCTCAAGATCCGAGTCAAATCACTACCCATCAAATCTGTCAGCCTGACTCAGCACAGATACCAAAACTATTTGCAGGGTACAGACGCACAAGAACAGCGTTCTATGTCAAGGAAGTACAAGAAAAAAACTGGACATGTTATGTGGAAGGACCCCTACCTAGTAATTGCAAGAAGAGAAATTAGGACTTAGAGGAATGGTATACATTTGTCAGAAACTCACCCTTGTTTAGTAATCCGATTAAATTGAATTTGGAAGTGGACCTGCTCTTGACTGTGCATAGCAACAGGTTGAAGGTAAGGTTCCTCTGCCAAAGCTGATTAGAATGATTTTTCAAACAAAATAGAACTAATGGAGCAATTGCATATGAAAATGAAAGCAAGCATTGTGCTGATAATGCTATCTACAATCATGACTCAGATGATAGTGTTTACGCGAAAGGCATATACATAGGGAAAATGTTCTGCAAGTCTGAAAATGGGCCCAAGTTGGGAGTAGGTAATTTCTTTGAAGAAAAGTCTTAGCTAGAAGTAAAATCAATTTTAGCATTCTGAACTTATTCAGATGTGAATATGGATATTAGGTTGTGTTTCTGTTCCTTAGCAATGGGACATATGTGAGGGAACTCAAGAGACAAATACCTGCCTTTTCTGTGAAAGATCAATATGGAAATTAGAAGCAAGAGAATACCAGGTGATGCAGGCTGGCATGCACATCCAAGAAGTCACAAGAATGACTATTTCAAACACATTGAATGACATAAGTATCTAAAGCAGGTAAGAACAAGCTCAGTTTTGAAATTTTAAAATAAGTTTTAAACCTATCTGACACAAATATCATCAGATAGCTTTTTTTGAAACAAAAGTTCTGATCAGATAAGAATCATTTTGGTAAAAATGTTGGTCTCCTCTCACCCTGAGTAGAGGAAGATGAAGCCGTATTTGGTATTTGGCATATTTCAATTGGTTATTTAGTAATTGTCTGGAGACAGAAAGTCTGACAGAGGTCTGTTTCATTCACAGTCTCTTTTCTCTCTCTGATTGTCCCTCCTTTTACATATATACATATATGTGTACATATATATAGAAGTACATGTATATACAGATGTATGTAGAGCAATACCAGCTTCATACCAGAACAGCTGGTTCAGACTAGATTGTCTCATGCTAGGATCTGCTGCATCCCTTGGAACTTCTACCCCAGCACATTTTCCCAGGTGAAGACACTAATGGATATCCAAGGTAGTGAGATCACACACCCAAAAGTGTGCAGGTCCATCCCACTTTGCTAGCAAAAGCCTTCTGACAATACCCTATGTAAAATCTTTAACACACAAATGAAAAGAGGATAAAAGTGTTTCATCTATAGTTGTAAACTTTGTTATGCATCTCTCAGAGATTTTTATATGAGTTTCAATTTGTTTTAACAATGACAGATACAATAAATCTGGTAGACAAACTTACTGCATTTGGGAATAAATTTTATATAAAATATAAATGCAAGTAGTGATAGTAAATTACATGCTTGATTATTCATTTTTATTTTAGTAAAAAGTGTTTGGCACAAGGTATTTATTACTCTTTAAGTGATATGATATAGGTACTATTACCATATGAGAGAGTTTGAATTGATAAAATATGCATTATTGTAACAGCTGCATAGAGGATTATTTGCATACAATCTCGGAATGAATATTTGCTTGTCCTTCAGTTTTTTACTCTCAGATATGGTGATTCATTTTCAACTTAGCTCACCGTTCCACTTCATTAATAGCAAAGAAAAAGATAACATCAGAAAAAGAATACTTTTTTGCCTGGAAAATGAGCATTTCCTACAGACTGTTGACAAAGACTGCATAGAAATCCACAGCTTCATTTTTTTTTCAGTGTAATCACACTTAAGATGCATCTTATGTTCTCTTGCCTCTGGAATGATTTGACTGTGAAGTTTAGAGTCACCCCATACCACAAAAGACATCAAATGCACTTAGTAAGCTGACAGCTACAGAGGCTTTTCAGACATACAGAAACAAAACTATCTGCAGTGGCTACCGAGTGTCAAATGTGAGGCACCTGGAAGTGATTAAAAAAAACCCCTGATGTCCTGTGCCTATATCTGGAAAAATATGTGTGTACACATACAGATTTTGAGAAAGTAAACTACTAATAAATATTTTACACTTTTTCATCTATAATAATTACAAGAATATTTTTTAAGTCTTTTTTTTTTTTAAGAGGAATAATTTTAGCAATAGGTAGACTACAGGTTATTAAAAAAATGGGGGTTTTAGTTGACTGTTGCACTTGCAGACAGAAAACCTAGCCTGGAGCTGGGCTGATACTCAAGTTGTTATATTGAAAAATCACGTTTTGAGAAGCTGGCATGAAAGTATCTGCCAGTGCTGTCCTGAAGTCCTGTGAGGAAGCAATGAGACCCTGGATAAAATATGTTTGATGAGCCAGCAGCGAGCCAGTAGTAGGTGCCCTGTTACAGATGCACTGAAAGGATAGCAGAAATATGTTGCTATGGGTGGAGCCAATCAGTTTTGTCACAGGTATAGTTTCTGGTCCTTTCAGTACTCAGTAGATGTTCCCTTTCATTTGCAAACATCTCTCAGACAATGTAGAAAATATTAGGTCTTCATGAGCCTTACCGTGAAGTGAAGATCAGAGTCCCTTCCTCATATGCTCTTCTGGTTCAGTAGGAGATTTAGCATAAAGAGCTCTCCTTGCCTTCCCATTCTTGTTTCTAGTGAGACTTGGACCCCTCCCTTCTCTCAGAAGGGAATAAAGGTTACGGGGCAGATTTGAGGATGTTGGGCTGCATTATTTTCAAAATACATGTCACCTACTATGCCCACAAAGTTCTGACATAGAAATTATAGTGAATATCCTCTCTTGATATAGCCCAGTATGCTATACATACAAGTCAAGGCTGATTTGTGTCTAACTGTATTCCTAGTATTCAAAGGTTTATGTTATAATGCTTCTTATTTCTGGGGACTTACATACTGTAAATCTAGGTGTGTTCAGCACTACAAGACACTGACAGGCAATATTGTCTGTAATACTGACAAAATAAGTCAATGGCACTATGTAGACTTAAATCAAAGTAGGATTTGGTCATTCTTGGAAATCCAAGCAGGTTGGCTGGAATGAGCAATCAAGAAATCTGCATGCACTGAATCCTCTCCACAATAATGCCCAAGATACTGCCCTCAATATACCAATGTGTCTGGACTTGCAAGGCTCCTTTGGAAAAGAGTTGTGCTTGTCTCCGCACTTCCTGCACCAAGGATTCTCTTCAGTCAGCACTGAGGGCTGCACCATCACTTCACATAAAAGCAGGGAAAGGATAAGATTTTTCACACTAAACACATTACGAATTTTACCAGTTGATTCCTCAATGCAGGTGCTATCAAATTTCATAGTTTACATCCTCCAAATCACCCCCAGATGTGAGTGGGTCCAACAGGCCCATCTGCAGTGTGCCAGAACAAAGGCTTGTTAGATTTAACAGTCCCTTTGCTTTTACGCATCCTGGATGATAAACTGCATAAAAACATCCATCTGGTCTCTGCACTTGTGCTAATAGAGTTTTGTTAGACACTTTATGTTCTAAAAGATAATCCCAGTTTGGAATGCACTAGCTTGGGAAATATGTTATTGATAGATGAATGATGTTTGCAGACTCCTGAAAGTCACATATATGGGATCCCTCATTCATCCTGATTTTGCTCCCACTCGAGAGCCTGATGTCTCACTGCTGCAGGAGGTATAAGTAACTCTAGGGAAAACAGTTACGTCCAGTGCTCACACATGTATGCAAAAGAATATTACTTCTCTGCATCAAACAGAGAGTTAAGTTTCCGTTTAATAGTAGGTGGCAACCTTATTTCTGTTCTTGTTTCTGATTTACCTGTGGTTTAGCAAAGAAATTTTTTCCTGTTTAGTAAAACTATGTTTTGGAAGTGGAATAAGTCCCCAAACATGCATTGAAAAATATCCAAGAAATACAAAATTAAGAACAATGTTAGACTATAGCTCATGCATTTTAAGATACCAGAAGGTTTGCCTCCAGCTCCTGATAGTGGTGGTCTGACTGGCTTCAAACCACACACCTGATGGGAATATTTGGTCCAGGGGACCATACTAAATCTACTCAGAAGCAAAACTTGCCAGAAAAATGTGCTGCATTGGTATAGGGGCTCAGACACTGACTGCTTTGATATACTGATCTGTTCCCTGTGTGCCCAATTACTTGCTCATAAATGAATGGGAGAAGAGAAATTCCTTCAGGAAATGTTGGTTGCCTATTTCTCACTGTATAAACCATAATTTAAAGCTGGGTGGATTGGTAGAAATATGTGCTGCCACCACGTTTTGTAAGCAGGAGAGTACTTAACCCTTCTTTGGGTGCAGGAGCCTCGAGTTGGTGGCCATGTCATGTGCTATGGGAGAAAGCATTGCTCCAGCCCCTGTAAATAAGTGAGATTGGGGCAGAGAGGCCTCCTGCCCTTGTAGCTACTCTGGCAAATGTATGTTGGTGATGTGCGTGCCTCAGGTGGCTTTAACCAGCCTGAGTACAGATAGGGAGCTAGATGGGGCAGCTGAGAAATTCTGCTTGAGGTGTTCATTCACTGGCCTGACATGTAAATATGTATGACCTTGAATGAATGGTGTGTAAAATGTGATCGTGGATTGTGCTTTATAAATTACATCTGCTGTAATGTGCAATGAAAGTTTCACACTGGGAACTGTAAGAATGATTATTTAGTACAGCAGATGTTTAAGTGAAAGAAAGATACAGGAAACCTCATCATGGAATAGCCTGCCCAAAGGGAAAATTTCTTTTCCCCTCTCAATAATTTCTGCCATAATCTTATGCCTCACATCCAAGGAATATTATTACTTCATAGTTTCACATTCTTTACGTAAGACTGTGTATTTAATTGCACATAGAAGTGTTAGATTCATTTTTATTCAGACTAAGCAGCTGACCTTAGGAATGTCTACTGACAATGGATTCCAGAAATCATTTATGTGCCACGCAAAAATCAGAAATGGGCCTGGTTCTGAAATATAGATGAATGCATACGGAGCTCTTTCTTCCATCTGAAAAGAGGAAGAAAGTGCACAGGTAGTACTTCTCTGTCTTTTTCACCCTTCACTTCAAAAATTGTAAGAATTATTATGTGTCCTGGAAAAGTGACTGATTTGGTGGCTGCCAAGATACTTTCTAAAGCTTCAATTTTTCATCAGTTTTCATTCTACTTTTGATGTACACAAGATGTAAAAAAAAAAAAAAAAAGAAAAAGAAAAAATATTTAGTGATTTATACTGCAAAAAGTCTTTTGGTTTTGTCATGCTGCACACTTTGCAAGTGGGTAATCCTCAAGATATAAAACGTTACTTTGCTGCTAATCCTACTGCATAATGTTTCCTGGTTAGGTTAGACTGGATCTACACTTCATGCTCCTCAGTGAAGGTTTAGCTGTTCTAAAATAGTCATAATACCAGATAATCACCACCTTTAAGAAAAATGAAAAATATTCTTCAGGGTTTTTAAGAGTTTTTGACTTGGTGACCTCTGAATGCTTTTTTTTATCTGTGCGTAACTACAGAAGGGACATGAGAAACTTTTAAATCTTCCTGTGACTAGACACAGTGAGGAAATCACCGCATATTTTCCCCAAACATCAAAGTAGTAAAATCTAATGAAAATCCAATTTGAGTGGCAAAACCACAAATCATTGTGACTGCCTTTAAGTTAGCGTAAAAAAATGTCCTTTGCTTAATAAGAGGGATTTTAAACAGTTCAGCTAAACCTGCAAGGAGTATCATTCATAAAACTTGAGAGAAGGAAAATAAAAATGGAAGCCAGCTAGTATTTGTGTGTACCATTCTCGGGGAAAGTCTTGAATCAAGTATAAATATATTCCTGGGGTAACCGCACATAAATGTGTTGGGTTTATGGCATATTGAGACTAAGACTTAGTAGGAAAAGTTGCTTGACACCTTCCTCTTCCACTCAGTGGCTGTCATTACCCTCCATCAGGGTTGCACCTGTCCTTTTGCCTCCAGTTTTTCTCACGAAAATAGAAGGCGACCTAAAAGAAAACACTTTTGCTGTAAGTCTTAGATCTATTGGTTCAGCCAGGAAGTCACCATCTACAACCAACCCGCTTTCTTCACATGTAAGAAATCCACTGGAAATCACCCCGGTTGCTCGTGAGAGCACCGACGTGCCCAGCACCTTCCCGAGGGCTGGACGGGCTGGGCATGGGCAGGTCCACGTGCGCTACATCGGCAGCACCAACGGGTAGTCCTGCTCTTCCAAAGCACCACACGGACAGCTGGAGCCTGACCTGTGTAAAGCAACCAGCTGTCAGCTTACTGTCTCGCATTCACATTTCCAACATCTCTATGTGATTTTCTTGCCTTTAAAACTGAGTTTAGTTGGGATTGTGTTGCACTTCATAATGGGCTGTCAGAAACAATTGGATTTTTTGACTGTTCTCTGCTATGTGCTCCCTGTGCCTGTCTGGATACTACAAGTAAATGATTCCTATTCACACAGGGAAAAGTTTTTGCAGCTGACTGTAAGAAGCTTGTGCATTTAGTTAGCTTGGCAAAATGCAGAAATTTAATTGAAACTGCCATGCTCACTGGCATCTGCTAGAAATTAAGCTGCAAGAGCAACTATTCTTTCTCATAAATATTTAATCAACCAACATTCTTATAGAGTACAGTATCTAACTGTATTAGGGTAAATTAACAACAAGACTAATTTAAGTTCAGACCTTAGAAGCAGGCAGGTTTAGTAGGCTATCAGTAATATTCTATAATATACAGGATGTACTGGTTTTAAACATATATATTTCTGTGTGTGCAACTTTATATATACCCGTATGATCCAGGATACTACTAAAAGTATTGCTTTATATGTGTACATAATGTGCAACAGTAAGTGTACAAACATACAGACATTTGTGTGCATATATAAAAATATTTTTATATGTATGTATATAAAGATACGGATACATGCACAACATATGCATCATACATATAGGAGATATATGCAATATAAATTGTTATTTTAGGAAATTGTAATAGAGAACAAGTTCATTTCTAGTGGCAGGAAAAAGAAGCTAACTCTAACAATATGTCTGGATGAGCTTTGCTTGTTCTTTGACTTTGAGATGGCTTCTTCAATTGCCTTTTCATTTTCTATTGTAAAATTGTTGACTCTTTACATCAGTTCATCCTAAAGGGAAAGGCTAGCAATGAGGAGTAAGCCACTCGGCTTCCTATCACAGGTAGCTGCTAGGAAGCTCTACTTTAGGTAAAATAAGAGGGAATCTTTATTCTGTGATGTGTTTTGTCATTTATATCTTTCTTGGTTGGTTAATATATGTTGGCTTGCACATCCCTGAAATGTCTGCTAAATCTTGTCATCCCACTACTGATGGGTTCAGTATTTGAAACTTTCCAGCTTCCCATGTTGAATTTTGGATTGCATAGTATGCTTCCTTAATCTTTTAAAGTGGCTTTTGACTGCAAGTTAGAAAAATGTAGTAGAGAATATCTATCAAACTGAAAACAGTAACAATTTTTTTCTGTAGCATTTCCTTTACCTACAGCAACAGCAATTCAAGTTCATTGAGGTATACAATACATACTTTTTGTCCTTTAAAGCCTTTAAAGGCTTTAAATATTTTGTCCCAGCCCTTCAGCACTGCATAAAATGTATTGCTTATTAGAAGCTTAACGTGATGTTTTTATTACTCTTAAGAGACATAGAAGTTAAATAATTGTCCAAATAACTGCATCCAGAACTTTGGATATTATGTTCTTATTCTTCTTACATTTTCATATAAACTAAATTGCATGTAAGTTACTACTTAATTTTAATTTTGTTTTGAAATTAAGTCCTTATAAATGAACTCATTTTAATGACATCTTAAGGCTGCAAAACCATTTCATTTTCATCCATGGTATTTTGTTATGTCTTCCTTGAATATTACCTTCTGTGTTAAAACCTTGTATTGCTACCAAGTGCAGCTGTTTGCAAAATTTCAGTGTCCTAAATTCTCTACTGTAGCCCTGCAACAAGGTAGAGTGAATTGAAAACAGTGTTGTCAGAGCTCTCCATTCAAACCAATGGGGATTGAACAAACATAAATCCAAGTAATAAGATTTTCTGGATTTGGAACCAAAAGGTAAAAAAGTAATCTCAGTAAATCATTTCATTTCCTAATTACATTCTAGAATGGATTTTCATTAAACATACAGTGTATTTCATCACTCATGCTCATTTAACCAACAATTTTTCCTGAAAGTTTCCTGGTGCTAAACTTTGCAAGTCATTACAGAAATTTAATGACTCACAGCATTTGTTTATTCCTCTTTTTTAGGGAGAAGAAAATACCAGCAGGACCTGTAATTATTGAGAAATATCAGCAATTTCACTTCACTTCTAAAGCAATATAATCAAATGTCTGCTTACTTTGCAATTATGGTAGCAATCTCTGTGTGCTTTGTATTATTTATTTAATTCCACAGTAATTTAGTGAATGTTTTATTTAAGAACAGAATAATTGAATGTCTTTTCAATCATGAACTGCACCTACTAAATGTTTTTAATGTATCATTTCATAATTCAGAAAACAAGAAACTTTCAATTTTAATTGCTATACTTCTTTTAAAGTGCATTTACAAAGGGACAATTCTACAAAAGTAGAGATCACATTTCTCTTTGCTGTAAGCAGCCATTTCTAATATGATATGCCAACTTGTATATACGGAAATAAAATAGTTGGAAAGCATGTTCAAAACAGTTTAGAATGTTTTTGGTTTTGTTTCTTTTCTTTTAAAAAACCAGCAGGTTTTATTGATTGCTATTTTGCAAATGACCTAACTAACACTTAATAAGTCGTCACTGGAACTGCACAAGCTGAATAAATAGTGTAAGTCTTTCAGAACACACTGCAGGTAGGTGTGTTTGTATGCACTAGAGGGGAGGAAGTCAACCAAACTATTCACTCAGAAGTTCATTTCGGCTGTTTCTTATGACTGTGAATCATCTGTGTGTGTCCCCTAGAGAAGCGCTGGGGACCATGTGCTGACAGTGGCTATTCCTCTCTGTGAATTTTTCCATGTCTGTGTTTATGTTCGGCACGTTTGACCTCCTGAGTCAAAAGGCCTGACATCTTTTTCTTTGTTACTTGACCTCTAGTTTTCAGACATGATCTGTGTCTGAAGAAATCCTTTAGGTCTGTATTTCTTATGGAGGTGTGAGAAGAAAAATAGCAGGAAATTAACAGAGCTGAGACACTTCAAGTAACTTCAATAATTTATGGACCAAAAGAAGCTACACATGCTGAGTCTAGGCCTGGAAGGTCCAGAGAAGAAAAACAGGCTTCACAGCTTTATATATAAAACCGATTTCTTGAGAACTTGTTCTTAACAATATTCCATTTTAATGGATCTCCAGTTGATTTTTTTTCATACACAGCTAGTACTAGCCCTTAAAGCTTGTTGAAAAGGTGTCAGAAGTCTACCCAGAGATGATTCACTCAACAGGAGTTAAGGGCCAGACAGCTCAGCTTCAGTGCAATTTCAATCTATAACGTTCAGGCATGTGACTATGCCACTGTCTGACCTATATACAACTTGAATATATTCTAAATTTCAGAAAGAAACAGGTAAAATACCTTTACAACACTGTTGCACAAGTGGGTAAATTCTGTCATACAAGCTGACAGAATTTAACATGTTTTTAGAAACGTGCTGTTCTCACTAAAATTATACTACCTAGTCTGAATAGAAATCAACCAAATAAGTAACACAGCCCAGACGATATGAATATAAAAGGAATTAATGAAGCTGTACTGATCACTAATGTGAAAAAATCTTAAAAAGGAAAGAATTGGGGGGGGGGGGGGGGGGGGGGTAATTATGTTATAATTGTTTATAATTTGTAAATCAGTATGGTTGTACTGTTGATAATATTTAGTAGATTTTTTTAACAATACTTAGTATTTTTTAATTTGGGGGGGGGGGGGGGGGACGGGACACAAACTACAGAGTATTTCCAAACAGGTAGCTTATCAGCTACACAAAACTTCAGAGAAAAGATTATCCTCTATTCAATGGGATAATAACACTTGTGAAACACATGATGGTGATCCACTTTTTTCACATGAGAAAAAGCATCTTAGCCATGAAGCTCTCATCCCATGGAACTTTCTGCGTACGGGTCCTGTTTCGGCTGTGAAGCTATAACACGCAACATGATGTTTGTTTACAGTACGTGTACCATAGCACTGACTATACATTACCTGCACTGCTGAGCTGACACTTTAGGGACTTTTTCATTGCCCTTCTGCTTTTGTTAGCCTTTTCATTTTGCTTTATCCTGACACTTATTTCCACTGGAATAAAATCCATCTTCTCATTTATTCTCAGTTCAATATCACTATTATCAGAACCAGTACAAAACATAGCTTCTACATCAAGGTTTTAAAAAATATATTCTCAGTCTTCCAGGGTAGTCCGCCACCCACCTGAGATCACCACTTACACTACAGATAATTTTTGTCTTTCATTTTTAACTTTAGCATGAACACTTTGAAGGTGAAATACAGACTACGAAAAAACAATGGCAAAATTTCTATTGACCTAACCAATTCTCAGGGTTGCAATGACCAATTAATTGCTTAAAATCATTACTATAGTTAATATATTTATATAGGTCCTTTCTTCTTCCAACTGCAACATTTTAACTGTCTACAGGAATATTCATGCAAATTTGTCTAGTAAGTGGGATGGGGTGTCAGAGCCCTTTGTGATGGTTTGATGATTCAATGCTCTCTCTGTAATCCATCATGTGGCATTCAGTGATTGCATTTACTGTTTTCTTCTCCATTTGTCTGAGTTCTCCCTCTTCTCCTTTCCCAATATATTTTCCATTCAGCCGTCTCTTGCTTTTTCTGTTCCTATTTCTATTACTCATTTTGTTTCCACTTTTCTAAACTTCTTGCAAGCTGTTATTTTTTTAACCTTTGTTCCCCTGCTTCAGAAAAGGAAAACCTCTGAGGAGAGGTGGAGCTGCAAATATATTGTTCAACTCCTGATTGCTGTGGAGTTAGAAAGGACATCTGCCCTGGCTGGCTGGCTGCACCTGCACTTCTGCAGCTGAGCTTCCCCTGAGGTAGCTCCTAGTACAAGAGAGGTGGGATACGCTGTGCTGTCTATACATCTCAAACTGACAGCTCATTCAGAATCAGGGGCAATCTTTAGAACAGGGAAAAACTTTGGGGATTTAATTCATGGGTGCCCGAGTGGAGATCCAGTGGTCTATGTGATGTAATTGCTGGATCAATGCCTCATGAGCTTTTTTGTTCTCCTCAATTTTAACTTCTTTTCTCTAGTCTTCCTTCTTTGCTGTTGCTGTGTGTCACACAAGCTAAGTATTTTTAGAAATATGTACATTTTAAATGGTGTTTCTGTATTGAAGAGCCCTTGTAAAAACAGAAACCTCATTCTTATCAAAGAGAATTTTCTGACAAATTTAGTTTAGATTTAAATAGGTTTTTTTATTATATACTACACAAGAAGTTACTACAGAAGCTAAGCAATCGTGATGTGATGCAAAGACAGCTAAAAGCTGGTGAGGATTCAGATGTGAAGTAGGAGGGAAATGTCCCCCTGATAAAAGGCTGGAATGGAGTATCTGGAATTTCGTATCATACTAATAAACTGACATTCACCGTGAACAGTCAAGCAGCAAAATCTGCAGAAGACACAAAGTTGATTACTTTAGCCAAAAGTGAGAAGTAAAAAGACTAAGGAATATTGGAGAGAGTTAAGTGATCTATCCAAATAGTAAGTACAGGAAGATTAACTGCAAACTTCTGCAAAGGGTTTGAGAAAAGCTGCTGGCCACTTGACACATCTCTGTTTTCTAGGATTTTCTAAAAGACCATTTACTAAAGACTAATGTTTAACTTGCAACAAGGTTAAGAAAGCAAAAAAGGGAAGTTTGGAATGTGATGGTGAGTAATACGAAAAACATAATCATTCACTGGAACAGGCTGACTGTGGAGGCTGTGGAATTTCCTTCCTTCCTGGTTTCAAAAAGCCAACTGGAGAAAGCCCTGAGTAGCCTGCTCTAACCTGAACCTTGTGTAGATCATGAGGCGACCTGCAGAGGTCTCTCCTGACCATCCTTATTCTGTGTTTCTCTGCCTTTGATGAAATCAGTGGAGCAACTGCTTTTGGGCACAAAAAATCTCCCATCATCTGGAAGAAACTTTTGAATCTTCTGGAAGAAAGGAAGTGATGAGACTCATAGAAAGAGTTGTCTATAAGGAGTATAAGTACTGTCTATAAGGAGTGTAAGTACTAGGAAACAGGAGTGGGAATTTTACTCACTCATGCTCTTACACCAACATACTTACTAGCACCAAGATGCATATATCCAAGTGGTTTGGTCAGAATTTCACAGAGGACAAGGAACACTAGCTGTCAAATCCACAGAATGTCTTTTAGGTTCTTCTTAGGTTGGCGACAAGATGCTGCATTTAGATAGAGCCTTTTTTGGATGTTCTTTTTTTGTGTCACCCCTGTACATCATTAGGATTTTTTACCTGTCTACCTATCTGAGTCTCCTACCTGTCCACTTTTCCTGCCTCTCTGTCTGGGTCACTCAGAACTTCTTTACATTCGCATCAGCAGCTCTTAATGACTTCAGTCTGTCCCTTGGTTTAAGCTGGTATTGGCTTGTCTGCTTTCCCCCTGATCTGAGTATCATGACAGATTGCATGTAGATATTCTGTGACCTTGATGACCTGCTGATCTAGGAGTCAACAACACAACCCATTCATATACCTCTTCTTCTGCTATCCCTCCTGGAGCTTCCAATCCTGGACCATCCTATTAACTCTCTGTTGACACCACTCTTTCAATCACAGCTTTGTACAGAAGGACAACAAACTAATGGGAGAGATTGTAGGTTGAAATGGCCAAAATAAAACATCCAAGAAAGATATTTATGAGCCCTGAATGCGAGAGTGGAAATGATTCTGAATGTACTAAATAATTGAGTGCCACTTTCTCCTCTCCTTTTTGGGAAAAGAGGGAATACTACACTAAAATTCCCTGACACATGTGGATTGTATCTAGAGGGAAATCAAGTAAGAATGACTTTCGAAACTTTATTCAGACCACAAAGAATACCCAAAGAAGCAACCAACCACAGACTGGGAGATTTTGTCCCAGGAGGTAGGATTGGGAATGGATGTATTATACAAATAATCATATTATCTTGAGATAACATAGTTCACACTATTCATATGCAATTGCCAATTCGGAATTCTGGATGGGAAAACGTTCAGGGTCAGCAGCCCCTGAAACTGAATTTTCTGTGGATAAAGTCCTTACTGTGCTATCTCTGTGAATGCTTACCTGCAGCTGTTTGCAGAGTTTTCCCATCCTACAGCTTACTTAAGAAGTTCAGTAATGCAAAGATTTATACACATGATTTTATCCAAAGCAGAAGATCCACTGGCTTACAGAAGTCTGGCTGGACGTGGGCTCAGAAAAGACCAAGGTGATTCTTCACTTCCAATGTGATATAAATCATGGAATCATAGAATGGTTTGGGTTGGAGAAAGGAATAAAACAGGTGATTTCATTTATGCTAGCAGGGAAGATCTTTAATATTTCAGTACTTATCTTTTGATTAAGAAAACATTTTAATACTAATTTCTTCTTTCTTTTTCAGTTAGATTACTCTTCCTGCCTCCTTGTTCTTCATCCTCTTTCTAAGGAAAGTCTAAGATCACTCATCTTATTCCCTACCCCCTCCTATCTACAGTTCTCCAGTTCTCCCTTATAAGAAAGTTGCAAATGTAAGATAAAAATCTATCATCCATATCAAAGACTAAAAGTCACACCCTGTCCCTAACAGCTTAGTTATCTCAAAATGTATGTTACAGAACATTTGTGCTGCTTTAATCTATGTTATTATAGTTCCACTCTTAAAAGAAAACATGAGTTTTACTGTCATTTCTTTCATGTTGTTTAGATTTTGACATCCACCTAATTAGTGTAGAAGTATTTATGTTAAAAAATATATTTTTCTGTCATTTTAATTGATGTGAATAGGGACACAGTATTTAAAAACAATCCTGTGCTTTGTTCCATGCAGTGATCTGATGCCTCATTAGAGTCAGCTATTCACTGTGCCTCTGTGAATCCTTTGCAGTATTATTATAATAAACTAGGATCCAGGAAGCCAAGCTGAGGAGGACCTCAATGTGCTAGGCTCATTCTACTTGCATACCAGAGTGCAATCCTTTCTCCAAATATCTCACAAGCTTAAGAGAAAGGCCTGATAAAAATGGAAGAAGAAAAAAACACTGAAAGATAAAGTAATATTTCAACATTCAGAGCCTGGTATAGAACTGAGAGATCAAGGTTTGCACCTGCTGTTCAGACTGGGCTGGTTCAGACCACAGTGCTGAACTTCACTTGATGAGTATGGAAAAAAAAAAAGTTTGTTTTTATTTCACTTATCATCTGCATGAATTGAAAGGGAAGTTTATAGGAGAAACTACAGCTAACCTTCACACAAGGTACTGCACAGCCTGCTCTGCTGGGACCTGTGTTGAGCTGCAGGATGGACTACATGGCCTCTGCTGGTCCCTTCCAACCTTTCGCACCATCCTGTGAATCCATGAAAGTCCCATATGCTCTGATCAGAAGCTGAAGTGTTTCTTGGAAACACAGCCTTGTCTATATTCACCTGAGTTGTATTGTAATGTTCCTGATATGTAGCTGCTCTGAAGTCCATTAGCATTATTTCCAAACTGTCAATTAAGCAAAGTAGAGCTAGCCTGTGAAGCCAGATTTACACACCACTAATATTGTGAACCCTGCTACTCACATGAAGAATGCACCTTAGGGATGACCATCTAAAAGGGAATGCCCAGGCATACTGTCCTGGCTTTTGGCTAGAGTAGAGTTAATTTTCACAAGAAGCTGGGACAGGACACAGCCAGGACAAGTGACCCAAACTAGACAAAAGGCTATTCCATACCATATGATGTCGTGCTCAGCATATAAAGGAGGCTGGCCGGGGAGGAGTGATGGCTTGGGGATGGGCTGATTGTACGGTCATCAGGTTGTTGGGTGAGTAAATTGCATTGTGTATCACCCACTTTGTATATTCTAAGTACTGTTGTTGTTATCTTCCTCTTCCTTTGCTGTCCTAGTGAACTGTCCTTATCCTAACCCATGAGTTTTATCTTTTTCTTCCAATTGTCCTCCCCATCCCATCAGGGGTGAAGGAGAGTGAGCGAGCAGCCGCGTGGTGCTCAGCTGCTGCCTGGGGCTAAACCAAGACACGTACTTTATGCTTTGCCTCTGGTTCACACCATCTAGTCAGATTAGATACAGATGTAGTCATGCACACTGCCTGCTAGTTATACCAAGTTTAGCTCTTCCTGAATATAATAAGAATGATCTGAGGCTGAACAATTGCCAGCAATGTCAATAAAAAAGCTCAGGAATGACCAAATTCAACATACCAAAATTTGCTGTAAAGGTCATTCTTCACGCCACAGGTAAACATCATCTCACAGAAAGTCACAAAGACTAGCTTGTGCGGAATACTGTCACTCTCTTTTCATGCAGGTTTTTTAATGTCTGAACTATATTAAATCCGTCTTCTGAAGACAAACAACTTCTGACCATAATTCATGTGTAGCCATGATAGAAAATGACACTGTAAATTGTATGTATCTCATCTCTTTATTACAAAGAGGTGTTGCTAATGTTGCTATTTTCAAGTGGTTTCTTGTCTGAAAGTTAATAAAAGGTTGTTGTCAACAGAAGAAAGCTTAAGACAAAATAATGACTTGAAATATCCACCGAGGCTATGCTGTCACTCATAATATCCTCACAATGAACTGACAGATTTTAAAATATTGCCAGAATTCCAGTGAGCATTTTTGTATAGTCTGGAAACCACTTTATAGTTTCACATAAGTTTTCAGCCCAGAAAGATGAAACGATACTTACACTGTGATCTCTAATGTCCTTTCATGCTGTCTTTTTCTCCTGTTTTTCTCACTAAGCAATTGAGAGAATGAGAGCTCATATGCGTGAGGTTCTCTGCTGGCAAGAAAAGATGTTGAACCATAAAAGCAACAGTATCCTTAATTCAGTATCGTGTGCCTAGGTCCTGTAGTCATTTTGACCATTGGGGACTATGAACAACACCTGAGCAGTGTCTAAACCTGGTACCTGCGCAGAAGATAAGTCATTTGCTGACTTCCCTTCCTGCATCCAAGCTACATCACAGTAGTATCATCCAAATGTATGTTATTCAGTTACAACTGAATACTTTATTCTAAAAATTGCCTTATTTGCCTTGTTTGTAATTGTTGATCACATGCATATGAAAAGACCAGTTGTATTTCATTCCTCCTTGAACATTAATAGAGCTAAATGTCAAATTATCAAGGTTCCTCATAATAAACCTGTTAAATGTAACATGGATTGCATTTTAAAATTACTAAAACTAACTGTAAGCAGCATTTCAGTACAAATCAAATCTAGCTTTACTGCCAGACACAAAAAAAAAAACAAAACAAACAAACAAAAAAACCCCACCAAACAAAAAAAACAGCACTAAAAAGCACTTTAGCTGATGATTGATTTTTAATTTCTAAAACTAATAGCCCTGGCTGCATAATTGCATGAGAAATAGCACTGAACTATCATTAACACGAACAGCATCTCAGACTTTCAATCTCCCTTAGCCAGTCATTCATTGCCACATAATACTCCTATAAAAACTAAAAACTACATTAAAAATGACAGTGAGTCACACTGTACAATCAAATGGTTGACTTTCTAAGTCAGGTTTATATATATTAAGGCAAAGTTATATTTGTAATACATTTATATAAATTATATATTTGTATATATTTATATAACATTTGTATGTTTAGGCAAAGTTCTTATTCAATTAATGATTACATTTTAATTGTATGCTAGCAGTGGACATCTGGAAGAAAGATGTTGTAGGCCTTTTTCTTTATTCCTGATTTCTGCTACAGGAACCAAGAAGTTTACAGAGCTAAACATGTCCCATAACTTGGGAGGAGAGAGGGTTTATTGCGCTATGATAGAGAGTAATAGAGTAAAAGAGAATAATAGAGTAGACCAAGCACTGTACAAGCACAGAACAGTTTCTGTGTCAAAAGGACTGCAGTCTAAATAGACCTCTGCATTGTTCAATATTATGTGATTATTCCTGGCAAGCCACAACACTGAAAGAAACTAGCTGCTGGTTATCTACTAGAAGAGATTAGCTGCTCTTGATTTAGATCTTTCCCAAACAGATGTTATTTCTTCTTTTTTTCAGTTAACATTTTCCTGGGTTTTGTTGTTTGTTTGTTTTTTTTTAATCTAGGTGACAATATCTGTAACACATTTACTCTGTCTTCAAGCAACCAGATCCAGGACCTCTATTTTTACCTCTTCTTTGAAATTTATTTGGATTTAGTTATGATGATGTTATTACTTCAAACCCAGCAATGGCTTTAGCCTTAAAAAAAACTGCAGAAAGATAAACTTAAAGCTGAGTGAAATCATACTGCCAGGGGTCTGGACTGTAACCAAATCTTTTAATCTCTGCTAATTGACTACTTTATGGTCATAATTAATGACACAATGGGTTAGGAAAAGGAATAGTAAAAAAAATAAAACCTATTTGTACAACGAAATGGATATCCTAAAGGCAATTTAACCATATACTACCTGGTATGTGGAGAAGCTATGAAACATGCTTTGTTTAAATATATATTTTGTAAGAAAAGCTCCATGGAGTGTTGACGTTTTGGGGATGTTACTGTTTTATGGGGAACTGATGATTGAAGAGCCCTGTCTTAGACCGCTTGAATGACACACAAAAGATGCTAGTGATCTTATTCTGTGGCAATAAGACTCAAAACAATAAATCACTGAAGTTCTACTCCCAGATGCTTCATTCACGACAGGACAGATTGAGCGCAGAGGGCAGAGATAACAATCAATAGTTCTGTCATTGGAAAGCATTATATGTTAAATAGAGGCACAGTTCCCCACGGATCCCTGCTCATACTTATGGGCAAATCACAATGTATGTTTTTCAGATATTTTCCATTATTACTTGCACAGGGGAGCATGGATCTGTTTGCCATGCTTGTCTCATTTTCTTTGCAGCAAGAAGCTCCTGTGATAGAAGCATCATAACATTTTCCCTCATGTCTGAGCAACTGCTCAGGATACTTTGTGCAAGACTGCACCTGACAAGGCAGCCTCCACACCGTTTTCTCTAAACGAGAATTTATGTACCAGAGCACAATTGCTAGATGTATCTACAACAGTGAAATATACTCCTAGTAGTTTCCAAGAAAAATATGTAGATCAGGCATAACTGAATACGCTCATTAGGTATCATGAGATCATTAGCAATTATATATGGTACTGTAAATATCAAACAGATGCAAAATTTGGTAAAGAGCAAAGTGAGACAATGCATTAAAATAGAGTACATATCATCTTAAGATAAACACGCTCCACTTTCAGAGAGCTGCACAGAATTTTAATTAGGCAGCTACTACCACAGTGGGATCATGTGGTAAGGAGCTATTTGACAGTCTCTGGGAAGAGGCAGGAGTGTTATTAAGTCATTTTTTTTACCATGATCACTGTCTTTTACTGCATCTACTGGGAGCCAAGTGAGGAAAATTTTAACTAATATAGAAAAGAACTCAATGAATTTAAGAGTCAGAGAGATTATAAAATTATTACTGGAAAAGTGTTGGGTCTGGAAAGTAGATTATGGGAACTGCTTTAACTGGGAGTCTTCATACTGGGACAACTACTGTTTTTTTGTGTTTTGGTGTCTCTTTTCCTCCCTTCTGTTGCAAGGAGTAGACAACACTTCCATTTTTCTCAAGTTCCTTCCACCCTTTTCGGTTGGCTAATCCTGAGGGTAGCTTGGGCCTGAGAGGGGCCAGCTCTGAGCTTGCTCTCACGGGCAGTCCCTGGTCCCCATTCTCCCTCTTTGCGTCCCTCCATGCCCACTACCTGATTGCTGCTGTAGCCTCTGCCCAGCAGTCTGCAAGAGCACCTTCCTATCCTCACCGGCACGTTGCATGGGTCTCTGCTCTGTATGGCAAGTGTAAGCTGTTTCCAAGCTTAGAAAGTTGTTTTCCTTCCCTAGTTCAAGCTCCTTTTCTGACTTCAGTGACACAGAGTGATAGTGTCCCTGCATCACATTTATTTGGGGAGCTGGGTGGCTGCTTTGCATAGTGATGGGCTTTGCAAGGTCTCTCCATAGAAGGATGGCATCTCCCCATAGGTGAAATGAGGTGGCCAGCTGAATTTATGAGAGAAACAAGTGGATAGGAGCTAATTACCTTATGGACTATGACAGAACTTCATGTATTATTAATGCAACTATTTTAGCCTAAAATTAATCCTTATATTTTGAGAGATACTAAGAACCTGGAATCATATCAAGGGGAAAACTAACCGTGGGGACTTCAGGTATGTAACTCTGCCTTTGGACTAGTAACTGATAGGATTTTTAATTTGCTATCTCTATGCTCTCTTCCTAGCTGGGAATAGAAAAAGTTGGTAAATTAATCTTCTCTTTACTACACAGGATTACAGTTTCTTTTTCGGTGAAGGTCTTCATACAACCTATATTGTTGTATACTGTTTGTATACATACAATCTACAACTGTGCCTGCTGGTTTATTTCAAGTCCTACTTAGAAAAAGATTACTTTCAAATGTAGCTAACATTACTGGATTATAAAAATCATGGAGTCTTTTCTTTTGGCCTCTATAGGAACTCTTTTAATTGAAAAAACATTTCTGTTTATTGAAGATTTCAAAATAAGCAGCTTAAAGCTTTAAAAGACAGTCTTTTACTTAATCAGTAAAGGATTGGAAATATATTTTTATCATTAGTATTGATAAAGAAAGATTTAATTAAGTCTCTGCAACAGTTGTGAAGGAAGATATGCTTCAGAAGAACTGGGATAAGTAAGATTGTTCATGATTACTATAGCAGTCTGAGGACCACAATATACTATCACGTATTTTGTCTCCTGACTAAGAATAAACATAACTATAAAGTACTCTTAAATGGCCAGAAAATTAAGAGTCATTGACAGTCAACAATATATAAGAAAAATGTTTTAGAGAGTTTCAAACACTTTACCTACTTCTGCTGTTACTTGGCTCCAGCTATAGAAGCATATGACTGTTAAAATATTTAATATTTTGATATCAACGTATTCACTAATGTGGGGAAGTCACTGTGCTATGCAGCCAGCATACTTCTGACCACATCACTATATGCACATCTGCATTCAATAAGTAAAATCTTTTCAAAATCTGGCCCCAAAATTGATTTCTAGCTGACTCTGAGAAGTTCAATTCCCATTGAATTTCAGTAGGATCTGGGTGTCAAATTCTTTAACTTCTTTTCCTTGTTTCCACACCTTTAAAGTGATGACAATTTTTAGTACTTGCACTGTCCTTTTTTTTTGTTTTTGTTTCTGGTCTGGTATAAAGGAGTGGGTTTTTTCAGGGTACTCATAAATGTAGGCAAGTCCTTGTGAGATTTGCCAGGATTTGGTTAACAGTCAGTATTCTACTAATACATGCAACATGAAACAAGGCAGCTCTTTATGTTTAGGCTGTAACACCTGCCGTGTTACAACTTGAACACTAGCAGTTCATAAGTGAAAAATATACTTGCTGATGGGTTAACACTATCTGGGGTACCTTGGATCAATGATATCTTTACACAGGATAAAACACTAGATGGATATTACTGCTGATTGTATAGTGCTCTGAAATTTACTTCAGGAGAAACAAATTACCATCAGTCTCAGTTAAGCTAAACTACATGCATTTCAACATACTTGGAATCACATAGCAATTTCTCTGTGTTCTGGCGCACCAATAATCCAATGTCCATTTATTATATTCTGTAAGTAAAACTGAGAAATACATTCAACCCTCGCCCAAAATGTCATCCAAGGGACAGACTAAAATATTTTTATTGGTACTCTTATCAAAATCTACAGTCCCCTAATGCTTCAGAAGATTATTGAGAAGTACAATACAATATGCAATGTCCACTCGCAAACTTCTTCAAAATGAGCATTGGGAATACCTTAGCTCACTTTCAGGTATTCAGACTTTTACAAATAAATAAGAAAAAAAGATTTACTTTACACTGAACTTCTTCAGAACTCCTGTATTGGTATGTTCATTAACATCAAAAACTTTGAAGAATATTTATCTCCAGCTATTTCATCTCAGCATCTCTGTTCATTTTGAAATGATATAGAAATTCTCCAAGTTCAGAGCAGAAGTGTATTACCAGTGTAATATAAGCAATGCAATATAAACAGCCATTTAAGTTATTTTTAGATAATACACTTTTCCAGGTACAAAAAATTCTGCATAAACAATAAAGTATTTTTAAATTATTACTGTTCTTCTCTGCATCGTTCTAAATATGATGAAGAACAGGCTTTCAAGGAGATGATTGACTGAAATACCTCAGTTTAACTGAAGCTCAAGAAAGCCATTTGCATTAAGTTCCTTTTCCCATTTTTTGTTCTTTATACTCACTCATTGCATTTTATTTCAGATTAGATTTTAATGCTTTTGGCAATGCAGCTTACAAAGCCCAGGAAATGGAAAGTGCTGGAAATAAAGCAGCTACAGCTGCGGAACAAGTTTTCTGAAGGGATCAGAACATGGAAGGATGTGTTGGAAGATCCTGCTTTCTATGTTTCATTAGTTTTAAAATTTTTGGTCATCTTCTCCAACAGTAATACATCTAAAATGAAGAAACAAAATGTAATATCCTTCTATATACCAGTGGCCTCAGTACTGCAAAAGCTATCAAAATTAAATTCTCTGTGGTCAAACTCCTTCGTCCCAACTGATCCAACCTGAGATGCTCTAAAGTCCGTGCTCCCCTCCCTGCCAAGAACACTTTCCTCATTTGTTACAGACATTTGTACGTAAAGGAATGGAAAAAGAGATAAAATCATGTTCTTTATTCTGAGTCAGAGTAACACACAGTGCAGAAACAGCATCTTTCTAGCTAGTGAGATACAGCTGCACAAATAAACACTGCTCTTGCACAGTGTGCTCTGGGTCCATTCTGGACCCAACAGCAGACATAGGATGACACGCCAGAGTACTTGCCACAAGAAGGTTGAACAAGACACCAGTCTGTCACTAGCACTGGTCCCTCTTCATGTTTTTAGATCCAGCTTATTAATAAGTATCCATGACTGCATTTTTTACCCTCCTACCTGAAAGAATGGTGTAAAACTTCCAGGGAATGCAGTTTACCATGTCTGGATACATGCTGTGAAGGAAAGACATAAAGCAGGGATAACATATCTGATTCTTCCTTTTCTTGCAATGTGAGCCAAATGAAAATCAGGCTTGTTGGGTTTTGAGGAACGAACTCTCTAAGAATGAATATTCCTCATGTTTCAAGACAAAAGCGTTCACTCCACATCCAGGAAGAATTAAAATTATAGTTATTATCAGTTATATTTTTATTACAATATTTTGAAAAATAAAGTAGTAATTAAAATGAGACAAATAAAACAGTAGGAAAACAGTTCAAAGTAGAAGATTCCTTTTCTGTAAAGCACAGGAAAAAGAAAAAAAAAGAAAAAAAGAAAGAAGAAAAGAAGAGAAAAGAAGAGAAAAGAAGAGAAAAGAAAAGAAAAGAAAAGAAAAGAAAAGAAAAGAAAAGAAAAGAAAAGAAAAGAAAAGAAAAGAAAAGAAAAGAAAAGAAAAGAAAAGAAAAGAAAAGAAAAGAAAAGAAAAGAAAAGAAAAGAAAAGAAAAGAAAAGAAAAGAAAAAAAAAGAAAAGAAAAGAAAAGAAAAGAAAAGAAAAGAAAAGAAAAGAAAAGAAAAGAAAAGAAAAGAAAAGAGAAATATAAGCTGTTTCAGTCTAATACCATGAATATATAGACAAGTACTTAATTTTTAGACATCTATAGTACACTGCAGATTTATTGCTTGAAAGAGGGCTTGGTCTGGGGTGTGATGACTACTGCTATGGGAATCTACTAGGAAATGCCAGATCCAATTCTTGCAGCAGCTGAAGCTGGACCAGCCAATATTTGTTAGCTCTATTCATGCATCAGGCAGTCAGTCTGTAGGCCTGCTGGTCCGGTCATTAAGCCTGTAAAAGTATAAAGAATTAAAATTATCTCATAAAGAATTAAAGAGAAAGCATATAATGAATATCAGTCAACACAGTCTTATGGAAACAAGATCTTGTCAAACAAATGTGATACACTTGGAGGGGATTTCACTTACAGTGGATAAAGACATAATGGAGGCACAATATAAGCTGAAACAAGACATTCATCTGAGTGCTGCGCAGCAGTCTGATTTAAAAATGAGGAGTAGACACAGCATCCATGAAGGATAAATTTAATGGATTAAAATTTGTACAATTAACTGATGACAAAATGCCATTCTCAAGGGGGAATCATCATAAAATAGATGTACTTCTAGCATTTACAGAGCCTGCTAATAGACTGAAAGCTCTCAGTGATGAGAAGCACATAAAGGCAATCCACTAGTATTTGCAGATGACACAGAGCTGACAAAGTGGTAAATACTGATAAGGAGAGAGCAATCAGAGATACTGCTCTGAATTGCTTGGCAAACGAAACTTGCTTTAGCACAACATTTCAGTATAGCAAATGCAAAGTAATAGATCTATGACTGGAACGGTATTCTGTGTCCTAGAAAGTAGCATACTGTTAGCATGTAGCATTTACTTCTGCAAAATCAGAACTTTAATGAGATAACAGTAGAGTAATACATCTACTTCTGGTTTCCAGAAGTTTAGAAGGGTGATAGAAATGAGACAATGCAGAGAACAGTATAGAAAAATTAATAAAAGATTGAAGTTCTTATGCCTTTAAATTTAAAAAGGATGATGAAGATATTTGTTTACAGGGTATATGTTTCTTTACAGAGAGAAACTACCCGTCACTAAACAACTCTTTAATGTAGTGCAGAAAGGCATAATAAAACTAGTGATGGAAAAAAAACAAATTCAAACTAAAAAATTAAGCATAATTTCCTGTGACAGTGATTAAACCATGAAAATCAATTACCAAGGGTAATACTGCCGCTTCTGTCTCTTGTTATCCTTAGACAAGACTGCCTGTCCTTTAAGAAGAAAAGTCCTAGCTAAATATAGTGGGATGAACTCAGCATGGGGGTAACTTTTTGAATGGGTCAGCCTTGTTCAAAGCAACAGCAGTTCAGACGATCTGTTGTGCCTTCTTCAATAAATTATGAGTATCTTAAGATCTTAATTAAGGTCATTCTACACAACATCATTTCTTTTTTGCCTTTCAGTGTGGAATTCTACCTTTCCTTTGTGGCAGATGTCAGCTCCTGTCCAGTGCACAAGGCATATAGTACAGCCTTTCCTTCAATATTGTTTAGTTCAGCCTGATGCTGAAGCCTCCATCCACTACTCCATTTAGTTTACTGTTGAAAGGAGAACTGGTCCTTGAAAATGCCTGCACTGAAACACGTCCTTCCCAGGACAATCTGGTTATGCTTCGTTACTGCGTGTTAAAAGCTAGTGAGCACTTGATACAACCTACAAATGCATTTCTCCGTTTCTTACCCATTGCCTTCCTTAGCGTGACCATTATCATGCTAGTAACCCACAGTTATAAGCTCCAGCACTGGTTGCTCATTTTAATCGGTTCTAGTGTTATTAATACTACCCATTATCCTGCCACATTCTGCATGCTGCTTGTGGGTCTAGGAGATCTCTCCTTCAAAAGTGTGCAAGCAGGTCATGTTGTTGAACTGCTCCCTCCAAAAGCTAAAGAGTGAAGGAGGTGCTAGGGACCATTCACATTCTAAATTTTGCCACCATCCTGCAGCATTGTTATTTTGCCTTAAATAGATTTCTTGCCTTCTTGCACATAGGTGCATTGAAATCATTTCTCATGGTCATCAAAAGATCTGCAAAGAGCAAGTGACCCTTCAAGTCCTTCAGGTAACACCCAAAGTGTGGTGTTTATTTTGTTTTATCTTTCCAAATGTGTCCAGGTGTTATGTCTGGGGATACAGACATCCCCCCATTCCATCACAAAGCATTTCCACGTGGTTACAGCAGCTGTGAAGCATCCATTCCACAATGACAGAAATGTGCGTGCTGTGAGTGTGCTGACACGACACAACTGACCCAATGCAATTAGGAGAGGGGCACAGAAGACATGGAGGCACAAGCATGAATCTAGAAAACTGCAGCACTGTGTTGCTGTTGCACTGTGCCTTAAAAACTTGCAATGCTGAAGAGGAGGAGCTTACTGCTTTCAGCACAGTGCCATGGCTGAACAATGTAGTTTTAGGATTGATGAGGTAATGAAGTTGGTGTCTGGGGATCTCTGCATCTCACTGTATTGAGCAGTAGAGTAATACTGCCTTAAGTAATCCTGGCAATTCAATGATAAGTACGTACTATTAATATTTCAGTGCGCACATTTTGTAAAATTGCATGTGTGGATTGCATGTTTCCACTGGAATTTTGTTAATCATACTTGATTTCATCACCTCATTGCAAAAATGCCATTAAATGGTTATAGTATGAAACTATACTGCTGGAAACTAAAACTATAAAGCCAAAGAGGGACTTTTTATAAGGGCATGGAGTGATAAGACAAGGGGTGATGGCTTTAAACTGAAGGAGGGTAGAGTTAGATTAGATACAAGGAAGAAATTCTTCACTGTGAGGGTGGTGAGGCACTGGAACAGGTTGCCCGGAGAAACTGTGGATGCCCCATCCCTGGCAGTGCCCAAGGCCAGGTTGGATGGGGCTTTGGGCAACGTGGTCTAGTGGAGGGTGTCCCTGCCCATGGCAGGGGGGTTGGAACTAGATGATCTTTAAGCTTTCTTCCAACCCAAACCGTTCTATGATTCTATGACAGAGAAATCTTGTTGTATTGTATGTATATTCAAAAAGGCATTTTTTTTTAAATTGCCAGATATCTTTATTTATGTTTATGGTTCTTGCCTGTCCTGCGAACTGAGATGAAGATGGAAATGTGAAATAGAAAGTAATGGAAATAAGGGGGGCTTTTTGGGCACTCAAAGTACAAAAAATTAGCATCACACAAAATGACCTTTTAAAATTTATTAACCTGCTCAAATTGCAATGGATATTTGTTTAATCCTACTTTTCAGAATACAAATCCTCTTTATTTTTACTAAAATTATATACTTGAGTGCTTTTACCTCAGATGTTTTTTGCTCTTCATACATATGTGAAACCATTCAAAACCATCTGATTCTTTCATGAAGGTATAATAGATATTTTTATTTCTGTTTGTTTTCAATTTCTTCTCTTTGATATCAAAATAATTTCACTGAATTATATTTTAAATGAACAAAGATAGACAGGATGTACTAGCTGATCCATGTCAGAAAGTGACTTTACAGCTGAATTTACATTTCAGCGTTCTGATGTGTCAGGATACTATGGAAACCTGGACAATATTGGTGTCCTTTCCATGAATTTCCATATGGAAATTTATATAGTTTGTGCTGTTTTTTCATGTTTTCAAGGGAATAAAACTACAGCTTTATGCATTTTTAAACAATACTGAGATACTTGCATTTGATTGTTATTGTTAGCTTTCTCTTTCTATTCAGCTGATCTAGATTTAACTGTAGTTCATACCAGAAGCTCTAGCAGAGCAATGACTCTTTCTATGTCTCCACTTCTCTCTTTCTTAGCACAATGGGACCATCATGCACTGCAAATTTGCGCCAATACACCCTAAGACCTGAATGGTTTGACTATGGCAATACATACGATAAGGATATACTGCCTCATTGGAAAGTTTCATTATCTGCTTTGGTTGAGTTCAGTAGCTTAGTGACTAAAAGATCTGTGGCACTGATCCATATTGGTATTGTTTTCCACAAATGGCTTTATTACTTTACCACTCTCAGCTCATAATCATATATATATAGCTAAATTGATGGAGTAAGAAATATAATGTTATCATTACTTTTAAAAATTGACAACTTTTAAAGTTGAATTGGTATAAAACAAGGATAAAGCATAAGTAATTTTATGTCTATTATATCTAGTTAATTAAGTACCTATTCAATACATCGGCAACACTTTTATTCCAGAAAAAATAAGGAAGTTAGGAGAATATTGTAGACAGAAGTACAGAATCAGATGAAAGCTAATTGGAACTGTCCTCAGCAATGCCTTTTCATATTCTTTATAATGTCATGCTGTGTCCTAGGTTTATTGGAGCAATACTTTATGCAATCATTGCAATCTGCAAAAACTTCTTCAAAGATCAACTTAGTGCAAGGAAATGTCATCTTCACTTCCATTTTCTGCCCATGGTTTAGACAAATGTGCATAGATCCCTGTGAAGCTCAGAGAACTGCAAGCTAGCATGGGAAACTGCTGCAAGATTGGCATTATTGTGCCTTTGACAGTTTCAAAGTCCCCTCCTTGACAACAACAAACGTTGTGTTAGTCAAAACCTAAGCAGATGTTGCTTTCTGTACTAGGGCCAAGGATTATATTCCCAGTATATGAGGCAGACACTTGTCAGAGGTAGTTAACAATTTTTAAGAAAAACCGGAACTTTTTAATCAGATATTGGTCAAACAGAAAATCTGTTGGGAATGAGACGCTGGATGATGTATTTATTCACAGTTGTTATTTTACGTAAATTGTTATATGAAACTAAAAATTTCTTAAAATCTACTTAAAATAAACCCAGCTAACTAGGTGCCGAACAATCCAATTAATTTAAAATTACAAAAGTTAGCTGTTCCAGTAAATTGTCTGGGTCACTCAGGAAATCATGTGCATCCCTTGCAATAAATTTAAAATAAATGCATGTCCTGGTTTTCAGCTAGGATAGAGTTAATTTTCACAAGGAGCTGGGGGGGGGCACACAAACAGGATAGCTGACCCAAACTAGAAAAAGGGATATTCCATACCATAAGATGTCATGCTCAGTATATAAAGGGAGGGGAGGAGGGGCAGGGCAGGGTGGCTGGCCAGGAGGGAGGAATCACTGGTTGGGGATGGGATGGGCATTGGGTTCTGGGTGGTGAGCAAATTGCATTGTGTATCACTTTGTATACTCTCTTATTAGTTTTGTTATTGTTATTTTCCTCTTCCTTTGCTGTCCTATTTAATTGTCCTTATCCCAACCCACGAGTTTTACCTTTTCATTTTGATTTTCCTCCTCATCCCATTGTGGGGGTGAGGAGTGAGCAAGTGGCTGTGTGGTACGTAGCTGCCAGCTGGGGCTAAACCACAATACAGGACTTGTATCTGTGTTAATTAAAAGATTAGACAAAGATTGTGTAATCACAAGGACACCTGTGCAATGAAATCATTCTAACTGTCCAAAATCTAGCAGAGTCCATTTTGTGGAAGATGAAGAATGAAATGAAAATTAAGACATTTATAGTGTTCATGGATTATTAAATACAGTGATTCTTTCAGAGATTTAAATAACTAAGAAAAACAACAAAAACCTTGGCTCTGCTTAGAAGCACACATAGACAAACAGTTTGACTCTCCCCATACACCTAACAAACGGGGATTCCAGTATGCAGATATTCACTTTGGTAACACCTAAACTATCTGTGATCTGGAGACAGTATAAATACATTTGTGTAGTACCAGCTATTCTGTTATCATGAACCTGCAAGTACATAACCTCTAGCCTGAAGTATATAAATTTCCATAGTGCTGTACCACACTACACAAGAAGGGAAGAGAAACAAATTCACTGCCTTAGATGATTTCTACCCAATACAAGTGTATCTTCACCATGATGCATTTCACACCACAGACACGTTCGTAATTACTATTCTCTCTTCCAGAAAGACCTCTTTGCTTTTCCAGATACTTGAGGCGGTCTGTGCACCATTGTACATTATGTATTTCATTGCTTGCTCCAGCATGAGGTGCGGGACTGCTTTATGACCTAGGCGTGCATCATGTACTTCTGTCGTAAAATTACACTGTACAGGAAGCGAGAGAGAGGCAGGAGATATACAACTATTTAAATTGATACTAGACTTGGCAGTGAACCAGGAATCAAGAATACTGACTCTTAGACACACACACGGGTCCAAATTTCCTAATCCAATCGTATGTATTCAAAGGCTGAATGGCTGGATTTCTAGAGATGTTGGACTTTAGCACTCTCTGAAGTCACGTTCCAAGGACAGTTTTCAAACCACCTTTAGCTAGAATTAGCATAGAAATTTTATCTTACCTAACAATCTTACAAAATTTTAAGATGATCCATGAAATCTTAGTTTATCTCTCCTAAGTATTAGAGCACAATCTTTAATTATATCATCTCACTTCATTTTTTTCCCTTGGGACTCCTGACTTATTCAATACTCCAACTAAAGACTTTAGTAGCATTGTAAGATGTGAAAAGGAATTATAGCATCAGAAAATACGTTGGGTATGGTCTTTGCCATTGTCTACAATAATTATTCTGAAAATTGTATTAATTCAGTCAGGACAGGGAGCTATATTATACAGTATGTTACTGCCATTCAGAATTAGGAATGGCAACATACAATTTGACTTCTTTCCAGAGGCAAGGCCAGACCAAGCAGAAATATCTTAGCTCACATACATGTAAGTTGGATCTTAGCAAAGTTGATGGATCTGCTGTTCATTGTACAAGGATTCTTTTTTCTAAAGGCAGTTCTACCCATGAAGTCACATCGCATATTGCTGCAACTTACGGAACTAATTCAGGCATACTGAATTGCCAAACAACTTTGAAAGAAGACCAGAAAAGTGACAGGATACAGCCAGTTTTGCCACCATAACTAGTCCTCTTGTAAAAGAGATCTCCTCAGTAGATTCCATTGTGGAAAAAGGTACAGTGATAACTTCATGTATACACTGAAAGGCAAAGAATGAGTTTGGCAGTGGTCTCTCAGCTATTTTTAAATCCCAAGGTGAGAAGGAGTAAGCAGTATATTCCTATATCTGAATAGCAGGCACAGCATCTGCTACAAGAGGCCTCTGGAACTGAAAAGGTCCACTCAGAGAAAGAACTCAGGGGAGATTCAACAACATAATGATAAAGAAATTGAGGGGAAAATAAGAAATACAGAGTTTCATAAAAACAGGTTATCTCTCATATCCTTCCCTCTCACTAACAGTACAAGAGTGCCTTTAACTCTGGGAAGGTGTGGAGAGAAGTCTGCCTCACCTTGGCACAGCACTGGGGTGCTCTGGCTTTACCCCAGGCTCATTTTCTGACAGTGTTACAATGCTGCCTTTCTTTCACCCAGAGAATAACTTAGTTTTGCTAGGAAACAACTGTGTATTAATAACAGTGTGATTCAGAAACAGTGGAAATGTGTCATGTTATGAAAGTTTTAAAACCAGGTTGGGACAGTTAGGAAAACCACACTGAAAACAAGAGCCCTTTAATCCTGAAAAAATAGTACAGAAACAACAGATTTTACTTCTTGTGCTTCAGAATACTGCTGCATACTTCTTATGCAACATAACATTACAATGAAGGAGCAGACTTGAAGGGATCATGAGACTGGTCACCAAGCTAGAAGACACTGCTGAGAAGTGAATTAATGTAAGCGGAGAAATCACATAAGCCTTGCAAACAGACCACGCTAAGTGCTTAAGCAATAAATGGCACACTTGTTTACAGATGAGGGAAGTACGCAGCATCCACCTTACTGTGCAGGTCTGAATCTATGCAGGAAGAGAAAGCCAGAGTAGTGTCTCTGCAGTCTCCGCGTGGCTCTCCCACTGCAGATGGCTGGAGGTGCAGCCCTCCAGTGGTCAGCTACTTGGTACATCTCTGCGATGCCTGGATTAGATCCCATCTCTGTGCCATTTATAACTGAACTGCAAGGCATTCTCTCCACTCTCTGCATTGCCTCCATTGCCTTTATGTATTTTATGGCCAGTACTAAAGCAGACCTGTTTTATGACATCCACGTTAAAGGTACTGACATATCATCTTTCCTTTAGTTGCTGTTGCTGGTTAGTAGTCATTTCACAAAAGGTTGTCATGGTTGTTTTGGTAGAGGATAAAACCTGTTGATTATAGAGAGAAATTGCCACTGATATTAAAGCTCTATTTTTTGATAAAGCAGTTTTGCTAAAATGTTTTGCAAGTGTAACTCAGAAGAAGCAATTCAGTCTTTACAGTTTGTCATAACAGTTGTGGGAGAATTAAAACAATTCTGTGGAAGCTGTCAGGCAGAAGTGCCATGTGTGCTAGGAAAGCCAGGAGGTTTGGAATAGCTCAAATTTTCTCTAGGAGCTATTTGAACTAAAATGTGCTCTTTTAATCCATTTTGCCAATCTGAGTAGGTTTACAAATTAAGTAACAATGGATGTTTAAGCTGTTTTCAGGGGGAGAGTTGTTTTGTTTTTTTGTAGAAATCCTAACTAGCTGGCTTCTTGGAAAAAAAAGTGGGAGAAAGGAAACTTTTCTACAAATAGTACTATATTGAAAGCTGCTAATGACTGTGATCCAAGAATTGCTTGGATCTGTGAGGATTAGAGACTCAACCCAACGAACACATCAGAATTGTGCTTTTGGCTCAGGACATGGAGCAGTTAGGGCTTCTTAAAATAGTAAGCCCAACGAATGGGCAGGTCAGTGCAGTAATCTGCATGGTATGTCAGACATAAGCCATGTGGGTTTATGGATTGGCCAAGCTGCAAAAGTGGAAGGATAGATAGAGTGAACAGAGGGGCAAGTGTATGAGATGGAGACAGAGAGTCTGGAACAGCAGCTGAAAGTCAAAATAACTCTAGAGGGAAAGAGGCTGTCTAGAGCCGTCGGGTCAAGAGTGGACCTCCTTCCTCAAGTGTCCTGTTTTTCATGCTGATGACATGTCTGTAGGTCAGGATTAAAATGTTCACACTGTGCTGATGAAGAGATAAGTGCCAAATAGCTGGTCTGTGGCAAGCCAACCTCACTTATATCTGCAGAAAATAATCTCTACTGAAGTTTGTGCCAGACCATTCCTTATGTGTAAATGTGTGAATGACTGGAGGGTCTAGACTTGAGACCAAGATCAAATATGTGCTAAGTGATAAACCTGGAGTTTCCTGGGCACATAAATGAAAAATCTGGTGGGTTTCCAATTGTTAATTTTAATGACTGTGAACTTGGTGTACATTTGTGGGAAACAACAAAAACAAAAATAGAACAAGATAGTTCATGTTGCAAGCAGCTATGGCAATAACCAGTTTGGTGAATGAATTGAGTTCCATCTTAAAACATTTGAAGATTTTGCTCCTCTATACCAAAATGAAGGTTGAGTTCTCTGGCAATTAGAAACCTTCTGCTGTTTTACAATATAAACTCATTGGCTAATAGATACAAATCATCTGTCACCTTCAGTGACATGGAGATTGATGTTTTTGCAAATCCCACAATATCCAGTCACCATATTTCTCAGCAACATTTTGGTTTACTCTAATTTAGTGTCTTGTTTTATGAAGAAAGTTTAGAATCATTGCAGCTGTATTTTATTGATCATTATCCCTTTTTTAATCCCCGTGGAAAAAGTCACATAACTAACTCTGTTATCCAGTTTTCTATTGCCCTCATGAAGATTTGCACTTTTTCCAGTTTGTTTTCCTGCTGTTTGTTAATCTTTCATACACTGTTTCTTGTACCTGATTTTCCTCTTCTCAGGTATCAACATAAGTTCCCAACTTCTTGCTATAGTAGAACTCCCCTATAATCATGTCAGATCTAAAAAGCTCTTGTTCCAGCACTCACAGAGTGTTCATGTGCCAAGGGTAGTTCCTACTGTGAATGTACTCCAGTGCTGAACACCAAAACCTCCCTCATACTCGTGATACTTAAACCATCTGATCTTTCTTCAGCACTTTCGCCGTCTGTCTTTAAGAACAAGAGGATATCACTGAAGATCACCTGAATCTCTGTCTGGGAATAGTCAGCCTATATATAATTAAATAGGAACCTTGAAACAAAATTTCTCATAAGACTGATAGGAAAAAAAATGTGGTAGTAAGGTAAAAACAGAAAATGCCAGTTAGCCCCTGCCCCTTCCCCTCAAAAAAAAAAAAGTCTGTGAATCAGAGATCAGAATCCCAGGATACCATACAGAAAGTATGAAATAAAAGAATATAATTTTTTAAATGCATACAGGAGGAAGAATGGAAAGAGCACAACTGAAGGTTAATACTAACGTCAGAAACAGGCAGATTTATGTGAAGAACCATAGGTCTCTTACCAAAGGAAGTCCACGAAGGAAGTACTTCTGCCAGAGGCAAAAACACCTGTTTCTGAAAAGGAATGAAGAATTGACTCTTTGTAATAAATTTCAAGAGAAATGCCCTTCCAAGGCTCCTATTTAATTAGAGCAAGGCTGACAGTTCCCAGACAGAAATTCAGATGATCTTCAGAGATATTGTTTAATTAACCCTTCAAGGAAGTCATGAGAGAAGTAAGAATAAGGGTTTTCATGCCTGACTGATAATGCTAACTGGAAGCCACTTGCCATTGCCAAAGTACTTTTTGCGGGGAAAAGCTGTACCATCATTCCTATGCAAATTGTGAGACACTATGAGAGATTGTAGCTGCATAAATCCAAATGACAGATTTTTTCATGCTCCCTTGATATACCTTCTGTGTGATCTTTATACTTAATAATGCTGATGAAAGTGAATCAGGTTTCTACTGGTTTTGAATTTGCAATGTGAAGAATACAAGCTCATTTTCCTTCCTTTTCTCTCCCAGTCTTCCAAACATAATGTAGCATCCCCCTCTTCCTCAGACAGTAGTCTCTCCAGAAATCAAATTACATTCATTTTTGACTAATTACATTTTTAAGCTTGGCACCCTAATATGACCATTATGCATGCTATTCTATTGGCTCTTAACTCTGCCAAAAGCAACAAGGATCAGTTCCTGTAATGTGTGACATGAACTGTTAATTAGGCTCAGAGGTTCAGCTTTAGTTTTCCATTTTGAAGCTATTAGGAACATGCTAATTGTAACACAGCAGGTAAATAATAATCTGAAACTCTATTTCATAGCAATTACAAGGAAGCCAAGATAAATGTGTGAGTTAGTTAGTTACAAATGGATTTAGAAAGCAGAGTGGGTTTAATGACTGCTTACACGTATTACAAATCTTGACTGTTCCTAATAGTCAAACACTTATTTATCTTTGTACAAGTTGTGCAATAAATAGAAGAGTGCATTTGGATGAGAAGACAGGGAGATCTGTAACGTTACTGCATCTTCCAGCTCCACATATACAGGACAGGGTAAAAAATTTTCATCCTTGGTACAAGAAGATGGAATTATCTCCCTCCTGATACTCGCAGTTCTCTGGTGCCATGCAAGCACAGGTGTGACAAGAGCTGACTGGGGACCCACTGGAAGAAAGCAGTCATACACATAGGCTTGACACATAGGCAATCATACACATAGTCTGATGACAGTTCTGGAAATGTGTTAGGAAATATCAAGATGACTCAGTACTGCTGTTCTGGCAAAGCGCTGTGATAAGAATGTGACATCGATGTGGACTACCACTGCTTGCTACTGGCTCTAGCAAATACAGTAACCAGTGCATTCAGAAATAGCTCTGTCCTTCTTAAGATTGAGCATTAAAGTTGGGGTTTAATTAGTTGTAAAATGAAACTTCCTGACTCTTTTACGCTTTGCCATCTAACTTCTGCCTAAGCCCCCAGGTTTTTTCCCAAGAGATTTCTTTAAGGGAAAGAGACACAGCTTTGATGGTTTGGGTAACTGCAACAATTTAAACTATCTTTTATTACAAACCAGCCTTGACCCTGAACCTACATCCTTACAAGATAAGCTGTTATCACTACAGATGAGGACATTGGTATCTCACCATACCTGAACAATATGTCCTGCAGCAAAACAAAAGGCAACTCTGTAGCATGCAGGCTTTCCTTCAGATCCATTGCAAACAGAGGATGGTAAAGCAGAGGAAATATTAAAAACAAACAAAAAACCCCACACACCCCAAACTAAGAAATGTTTCATAAGAGGCATTCCATGAACTAAATACCAGCGTTTCCCAAGGGATTCATTTTTGGCTAGCTTGGACCCTTTGTGCTATCTTCCGATAGTTTTCGATATATTACTATTTCCTGTAGCTAGCAATTTTTCATCATTCCCACTAAATTTTATGATGTCTGCGGTGAATATAAATGTCTTTGGCCAGACAGTCCAGGCATGATGAGATATAATCTCAGTACTGGACCACCTTTAAATTTATAGTGGGCTGGGTGAGGGCTGTCAGGGCCAAGAGAGAAACGTTCAGAAAGATATGACCAAGGGGTATAAACTTTTTTGTGGGAGTGAACCTCAATGTGCCCAAATTAAGAGCCACACCTCTGACATTACCCACACCCCAGAGTGAAATATCACTCAACATGTTAAGAGAACTTAGAGGAATTACTTTCAGTTGTGATTTCTGACCTTTGAAAGTAGAGTTGGAAAAGGCTTTGAGGGGTTTTGTTTAATTCCCTGAAAATTTTATAGTGTAACATTTGCAAATATTACTTATTTATTCCTTTATTTATTCCTCTATATGAGGCCAGTGTTAACACACTTTCTTTGATTATCTCTATTTAAATGCCATTTTGAATGTCTCTGGAACTACAACTGATTCTCAGTTTTCCTTGGGATGTGGATCTTTCAGAGACAGCTCCTTTGAGTCAGTATCCCTAATATGCCTCTTGCCTTGCAATACTCAGCAAAGCCAAACTTCCCACGTGTACTCAGAATTTTTTCTCTGCTGACAAAGTAAGTGAAACATTTGCCTTATCAGTCAAATTCAGTAAAGGTAATTTCTTTTTGCTTCTTGAAAAGGTGTCTCAATAAATGAAGAGTTGTAGTTCACATAATTGCAATACAGAGCAACACACAAACTACTCACAGTTACATAGGATTGTTAGCATTATCAAACGCTGTTAACATAGCTGAACTGAAAACAGATACTCTGACCTCATCCTTTATGGCTTGACACATTTTCCCGTGTGTAGGCATTTAAAATGCAAATGGAGGCCTGGTACAAGACCTTTCCACGTCTGCTTGGTGTCACCCAGCGCTCCGCACATTGGTACCTTCAGTCATGATTCCTGACTTAATTTATCCCTGATTCCCATCACTTTTCTGAAGATCAGCTCCAGGCACATCTGTAGCAGAAACTGGGAATGGGTAGGTGGAAAAACTAAACTATGCCTCCCCTTATCATTTTTTGCAATAGTATTGCTAGCGCGATGCAAGTGCAGGTCAACATTACAGCTTTCCCCAGAGGATGTTGCCCTCCGTCTAATCCTTTCCTTAGAAAATATGTTTCAAGATTAGATCCTGTTTGTTAAATCTGTTACTTCACTAGTAAATTATTACAATGCAATAAATCTGTTTTAAGAAAAAAAAAACATTACAAAGACTCTCTTAAAATTTATATCAATAAAATTCTGAGAGAAAATAGGATGAAACAGGTGAGACAGGAGTTGAACAAATGTAGCAGGGCAGAGATAATGGAAGAGAAGTATATAATAAAAAGAGGCAGCTTTTTTTCCCCTCTCCCCTGCAAATGGCAGAGCAACTAAAAGGAAGCAACAGAGCCTGAAAATCACAGACCAAGCATATGAGAAATGGAAACAGACAAAGGAAATTAATAATTTCCTGTACAACCAGAACAATGTCTTCAAGATACACAATAGCTTTACAAATGAAAACAACAAAGGGAGAAAAAGTTTCTAGAGACCATTCTTTCTTCTTGAAACACCAAACAGCACAAATTCGCTGTATGTTCTGAAAGAAACCATTTTGAGAAAAAGCTTTGTGATTGGGCTAAATTTAGCAAATATATTTTCTTGTTCTTTTTTTATACAATTAAGTGTTTCTGAAATGCATAACAACATTTAGCCCAGAAGATATATCATAATAACAGCTTTTCATGTGGATACTAAGAATAGACAGCTAGAATGCTCTTTGCATAAAATTATGTGTGCTTCTTTATGATAGTTATGTTATTTGCATTAAATAGCAAGTTAAGGATACATTATATTAATTTATCTAGGACATTATTAACACATGAATAAAACATGCTTTTGGTAATGTAGAGTATAGCAACACTTTGAGGGGGGGAGAGTCCCTAAAATTTAACGTGGAGAAAAATACACTCTGAGGAGCTGATCACAGCATGGGTCAGCATATATTGCTACAGCTCTACTCACATTGGTGACACTGATTTACATAAAGTGAGACTTTGGAATGAAACACTCCCTTTTCCCATTAACAATCACCAAGTAAAGCAGATGTGGATATGATTTAGGGGAAGTGAGTGATATGGTGCAAGACAGCTGATCTGTGGCCCTTCAATCTCCTGCAGCTTGTGAGCAGCTCCAGAGCAGCTCCCACTCCAGGGCAAAGTCACACAATTAGTAATGAGATTTTGGTGTCTAAAGATTGCCAAGCAGCACAAATTCTCAGCTTTGGGAGCAGCTGAGCCAAGCACAGGCTGATGACTCTGATACCAGTGGCTGTCTTGGTGCCCAAAGGGACCTCCAAGCACTGTCTGCAGAACCCATGAAAAATATATGTCTTACAGTTCTTGGCTTTGATTTTAGGATCACTGTACATTACACATTACACAGCAAAGTGACAGACTCAGGTCAGTGGGACAGAGACTCAAAGCAGACGATTTGTTCAGGCTTGAGATTTTGATTCTCTGGCACCACTGTAAAACTGACAAAAGATGCTTGATAATCAAGACCTGAGCACTCAGTCAGTATCAGCTAAAATCAGTATTTCTCCTAAGAAGATAGGAAGTGTAGGGTTGTGTTTTCTATTTCATTGTACTTCAGTACTTCTGAATGTTAACTTATTTTGATGAACACTAAAAATTTTCAAAGCAGTTGCAAATTAATTTCCTGGCCAGAGCAAAATGGTGGATAATTCATATAGACTATAGAAACTCTTACTAGTCATGCTTGACAAGCAAGATATGATGAGTTTCTTCTGCTTCATTTCCCCTACTATTTTGACATGAAAAAGAGGGAAGGATGTGATGTGATTGCAATGTGTATGCAAGAAAAGAAGGGGAGGGGCTGAAATTTTTCTACTTAATTACAAACCATAGACTGACATAATACTGAATTTTTGTCTACTGTAAATTTTACTTTTAAAAAGAAATTGAAAATAATTTATGTGTAAAAGGAATAAAGAACATCATAGAAATAAAAAACATACAGATGACACTTTTCTGTTTCCTTGGGATATAAGGGATATCATCTATCCATATACTGATTACACTGCACCAAGCCCTCATCTTCAAAGGATGTGTTGGCCCTAAATTCACCCTGTCTGGAGTGCTTTACTTTAGTCTTAACATGCATAATACTACAGGAAGTTCATAATACAACCAAACAATCTGTCCCAAAGAGTATTGTGGATTTTAACCTAGACCACCACTGAGTCCTAGCAGCTGCTGGAGTTTACTTCATAGAGATAACAAGATAAGGAGTTCAAGCATTAACATTTTTCTGTAGAATACCTTAGCCACTAAAGGTTTTTACTGATGCAACAGCAAAATGGTTTTTGCATTACTTATTTAGCTACCAGCTCTGAGGGTGTTTGAACATCATCAATGGTGAAAGCCAGTGGAAGTCAGTGACACACTTTGGGGGTTCATTAAACTAATAATTCTACTTAGCATAATTATGTAATGGAAAGATGACACAAATACTTTGCACAAACAGAAAAATGTGTAGGGATTACAATTATTTGGCTTACTAATTAAAACTCCCATTTGGCCCCTTTCCTACAAGTTTAGTTTTATAAACTCATCATGCATGTCATTCCATGAGTCATGGAGTAGTTAAACTGGTAGGCTACATATAAATTTTGTCTCCTAAAGGTGAACCTTACTGGGATTTTCCTGTGTGTTTGGGCACTGGGTTTTGTTTGCTGAAAATGCTCTGAAACAGTGGTAGTTAATCAAATTCAAAGCCAGTAGAACTCCAGGGGTTTGATTCAAAGGTCATTAAAATCAGTAGAAAGTTTTCATGGGTGTCATGGCTTAAGACCAAGTGACAGTGTGAAAGTTAAATGGATTCAGATACCAAACCACCAAATAAATATATGCAATTGTTTGAATTCCCTAACTTCCCTATTCAGTGGGAGAGCCAGTGCCATCCAGGAGGGAAGTCAAAGGGGAGTTAGTGTTGTGGACCCCACCATGCTACGAGCTGCTGAAAGAGAATAGAGCTAGCCTTTGATCCAAATGTGTTCAGGTTTAGGGACATAAAACACATTAATAGAAATCTGAGTGTTACAAATCTTCTGATCTCTCTGGTGGGTTCAATCAAATATTTTCCTAGGATTGAGAACTTGAATCACAATGTTCAACCCCATTTCTGCCTTTAGTTTTAAATACATAACTTTTTGTTCTTCCATTCTTAAATTTGAAAAAGTATGTTTTGGAAACAGTCAAACTAGTTTTCACTCCTGTGGAGGCACGATCTCTATTGCACAAACGATTTTTTCCTTTTCTCCTTCTTTTCATGCTAGGTATGTTTTAAAGACTGCAAAAACCAATATCTTGGAGAGTGTGTCTGAACTCAGTACTTAATATTTTGATTAAGTTTCATGTCTTTTTTAGTAGACAGAGACTCACTAAAGATTAAATTCTATCTATTCGTGCTCCATTATGATCTATTGATGATGCAACTCATTCAGCTGTGTAGTTAATCTGTGCTCATGATGCCTGAAATATTGTCAAAGAACTGTGGTCAATCCAAGAATATCTTTTTAATCATTTCTGTGCTGTAAATGAATATCAGACATGAAACTTCAGATGTGCACTTGAACATGCTATGCCTGATGAAAGTTCATAATAAAATATAACTGTTATTAAATATTGTTCTCTGTAAAGAAAACTGAACCTCTTACATCATCTAAGCAAGCAAGTTAAATTTGAAGGTGTATACAACGGCTTTACAAATTTTCATGAGTGATATTCAGTCTGGACTTGATATCTACTTCTTTATATTGACTTTATGGTTACTGTAAACAGAAAAGTGATACTATTTTTCACCTATATAAAAGATATTCATATGAGAAAGTTAAATATAATTTACAAGACTTCACTTTAAAGTTTGTGATGTAAAAAGATTCTTCTTATGACCAGTAAGGAATAGCTAAAAGTATTTTGTTCTACAAATTCTAAAAATTATTCTTATAAATCTGTTTTATGTGGTTAATGTTGTATAATATCTTACACATATAATGAAATGGAAAATAAAAAATAGATGACCAATCTATGTCTTCAGAGTACTATCTACATTCATCTTGCAGAAAATTCCTAACTACTGAATTATAACTTGTGAGCATTCATTTATACACAAGTGCTCTACATTTAAAAAGCAAAATTAAACCCCTTGTTACTTGGATCATGTAGACTGTCTGAAAGCACAGAATTTAAATCTCTAAGACACAATTTGTTCAGTAGCATTAACACTCAATAAGAGTCCTCTGGTACTTTCCTGAAAGAGAGTACTCTTTGGTCTACACAGTGATTTAAATCACAACTCTCCCTTACCTGCAATACTACAGTCAGAAAATAGAAGTGAGAGATGTCAGAACAATATTAAATACAGAAAGGTTTGATAAATTTATGAAGTCATTTTAGATGGGAAAAAAATTTTAATAAAACTGTATTTATTGTTCTGAACAACTCCCAATATTCCTTGAGTATGAAAAAACTGAAAACTGTCTTTTTTCTCTTTACATAATTTTAATAAGATCAAGATTTTTCAAGAAAAATCAGAGTTCACATTGTTTCTCCTACAGAAAGTAAATAGACACCACTGATAGAAACCTGATAAAAACATAGGATGCCACAAGAGGGGCTCATGTTGAAGGTCTATATTATCCAGTTGCTATTAACAACTGCCAAGGATGAATGATTCTTTGCACACTGAAAATGCAAAATTTTTTTCATTTTGGTTTTATTTTCAGTCATAGTATCTCTATGCTTTTTCGTTGGGCACTACTGGAATGAGTCCTATGAATCCACAAAAAAGCAATTCCCTGGAGTGAGGAAGTTGTAGCACACTTCATCTCACTCTATGAACAAAGATGTGAGTCATTATAAGGGAAAATATAAAAGTGCTTATAGAAAAATTAGCACCATTAAATATGTCATTGAATTTACCAAACAAAGTGTGAAAGCAGAAACAGGGGAAGACTAAGGTAAATAGAACACAAATATTTTTTTTTTCCAAACCTATATTTGCACCCCACAATCAACATCTTTTTTGAAATGCCCAAGTACCTGAAGAGGTCATTTAGTGGCAGTGATGAGAATAAAATAGATTTTCATTAGGTTTGGTAGGAAAAGTAGCTTCATAGGTGATTCTAAATATCATTAAGAAACAATAGAAGTAAGAAGGAAGCAGTCAACAAACTTAGGAAATCTTAAAAATATTCAGAGCCTAGTGCTACAGTCATAATATTATATATGGATATATTTATATTTATATATGTTATACTTATTATATTGTTACACATAAAGTGTACACATATGACATACACACACATACACGTTTATACACACATATGTATATAACTATTATATTACATGATATATAACAAACCACAAATAAATAATATGATATAATGTAATATACAGAGAGAAAGAGAGAGAAACACATATATGTCCTGCGTTTGTAACACTTGACATCTTGTCCTTCGTTTTGGTTTGAGCATCTAAAGGGGGGCTACAAGAAAGCTGGAGAGGGACTTTTTACAAGGGCATGGAGTGATAAGACAAGGGGTAATGGCTTTAAGCTGAAGGAGGGTAGAGTTAGGTTAGATGATAGAAGGAAGAAATTCTTCACTGTGAGGGTGGTGAGGCACTGGAACAGGTTGCCCAGAGAAGCTGTGGATGCCCTGTCCCTGGAAGGGTTCAAGGCCAGGTTGGATGGGGTTTTGGGCAACCTGGTCTAGTGGAGGGCGTCCCTGCCCATGGCAGGGGGCGTGGAACTAGATGGTCTTTAAGTCCCTTCTAACCCAAACCATTCTATGACTCTTATCAGCTGTGACATTTTGATCAAAGACTTTTCTTTGGAAAAGACTTGCCTCTGTATAGAATCCCTATTTCTTGGGATTTTATAATGTTGGGACACACCTTTATATTTTCATAACATGTATGCACATTCTTTGCCAAATAAGGAATATGTTTGGCATAGTTTTAAAGAATAATTTTAATTAACGTCATTATCACTGGTGATAGTCTTTATTTACTTGGCACACAAGCAAGGACTAAACTGGTGTGCACTTTGAAGCTGACAAGATCCAAAAGTGAGAGACACCAGGCAGACTAATTGAATCAAAAGTTTTCCAAACTGAGAGCACTTACAGTAATTTTAACTGTTTCCAAGAAGCTAAAATTATAGTAGCTGAATCCAGAATAATGAACTTCTGCTGAGCCTTAATGCTTTGGCTTCAGAGACCTTTGAATTTTTAAAATGCACATAAAGTAAGGGGGGAAAAAAAGAACTTTTAAAGATATTACAATAATTCAAAAGCTTTCTGTGCATTCAGATAGATGCATATATGCTTCACTCCCAAGTCTCTGTGCCAAATTTCTACCAGTAGTAGCTTGTTGCCATAGAGAGAACACAACACATGAGAAGATGGCGTACCAGGTGACAGAGTGAACTATGTACATCTGCTCATCTCTGGAGACTGGATTGCCTGTATCAGCTGGGGACAAATGAAGCTGAATACAGTTATCCAATGTTAGTGTCTGCCAAAACCCAACACAATTTGGCTAATTCTTTCCTCCTGATGAAATTATCTGTTTAGCTCAAGAGTTACCATATTCATTATAATTCTGGACATCTCCTCAATCTATATTAATTATATGGATAATATTATTTAAAACACAGAGCTCACGGAGTCACATCACCAGTCAGGGAAGCACATTAGCCTCAGGCTAATTGCTCAGGCAAATTGTTGTTCTTCTGTGTGTATTATTTAGACCCTAATTCTGTTCACAACATAAATAATCACTAACTTGGCCTAAGCTATCCTTTCAGTAGAAGTTCCTATGCAGGTTTAAAAGAGGGGAGTTTCTCCCATGTGGATAAACAACAAGGTTTTATTTATCTCCAGGTATCTGTAATTGCCTCAGCAGTGTCTGTGCCCTTTTATCATGAGATGGAGGCATGATAGGAATGAAAGAAGAAACCAGTATGCACACAGATTTAATGGAACTTGCTTCATAAACCATTTGTAAATCAAAGCAGCAAATGTATTCTACTGTGTAAGACAAGATAAATGGCAAGTGATAAGGCAGTTGCAATGCAAAAAGTGCAAAGCTAATTATATCAGTCATACTTGATAGGACAATAAGCACAGAAAAATGTGGATACATTTACTTGGTTTTGTTGACAATCAACCAAAGCCACTAAGTTCATGCATTTTAGCCTTGCAGGGAGAAGTAATCTAAATGTGTTTTGCAGAGCAGACCAATAGAGTGTTTTCCCTTGCACAAGAAAAAAATCAGCTGATGTATCTCTAGCAAACATAAAGCAAATAGACGTAAGTAGCCATCATTCTTAGAATGGTAATTTTTTTTAATCTTTTTTAAAAAGTAAACCTTGTTTGGCAACGATTTCTTTCTTTCCAGATGTGGCAACCAGAACCTCTCCTTAGTAAAAATTTCACATTGTTTAAGACGTCATGTTGGCTTATGAAATGGGTCAGTGGTAAAGAGAAATGGGTCATGTCTGCTTTAGAAGTCAATCAGGCTATATGGGGGGGAAGCATGGGACTCCGGAATAGGCAAATTAACACTAGCAGATTCACTAAAATCAGATCAAATCAGATGTAATTCAGGATACATTTTCAGTGCAAAGATGTGTTAGGAACAAGATGTATAGCCATTTCCACCAGCAGATTTTTAATTTTATAAATTGTTCTTGCCTTGTCACCAGTCACAAATGAAAATGGTTTCTGTCATCTTAGACTGCCCAATACTGTCCTAAACATACCTCCCCAAACATGACAGGTAATCTGCACAAATGAGCTGCTCTGCTTGGAAGAACTACCCTTTTCTATGGGGTATGACAGAGCCTCGTGCTGTCTCTGCTTGTGCTTCACATCCCCTTGGTTTAATGATCCTTCAGCACAGGAGAAAGCTTATTCTGAAATGTTCTTAAAAACACATTCAGGTTCCTTTGAAGTCTGTAGTAGTCTTTCTTCTGACTTCAAACAGCTTGTGATTGGCTCTGACATGGATAAACAGGGAGGAAAAACGAGGTGAGGAAAATTAGCTTACAAAAATATGTTGGTACTGATCTAAAAAGAAAAAACATATATATTACACAGCATGTGATAAAGACAAGGCATTATCATGTAAAAGCTGCATCATAAACCATCCATTTTACATGCATGGGCATTTAAGAGGGAAATTTCAGCATAATTATCAAGATTGTAGGTGATGTATTACTGAAGCTAATGCTTCAATATAGTACACTGCTGAGGTACAATGTTCCAGAAGACTTTCATGCCAACAAACCCCTCAGACTACACCTACCATTACTTAGTCCACCAAAGCCAATCCTTGAAGTTGTGTTCACCTAAGACTGCCCTTACTTAAGCTAACACACCCTGCCTAGAGACAGCGGCTCCTGGCCATGCCTGGATCTGACCTGCTACACCTGCCAGGCATTTCTGCCACACCACGTGAATTCGTGTCCACTATTAAACCAGGAACTCTCTGCCTTGGCCTCCATTTGTACTGCGAGCGTGCTCTCAGGCACCCCGAACATGAATATTCCATGGTATCTGCTGCTTCTGAAGATGTTAAATTAATCGGGAGGTTTCATCACAACCACACAAACATACCAGGTATCTCTGGCTGCTCCCAGTCTGCTGAGACTTGCCCATTGCAAAATGACTGCCCTTCTCCTTGTACAAAACCTTCAGTAACTAAAGGAATAAGGCAACTTTCTGAATGAAGTAATATCTTCTTGACTAGGATGGTTTCCTAATCCTAGGCTGTTGTTTTGAAAATCAACACCTCAGAATGCTGCAATTTTGATTAAAAAAAATAAAAATAAATAAAAATAAGAATTGCCAAAGCTGATCTAAAAGCCTTATCTGAGGAATAAAGGCTAACTCTGCATTGTAAGTATTTTGATTAGCAAGCCACGGTCACAGAGTTCCAGTGCTATAAGTGAGGTATTGATGTCAGCTACAGTGTTGTTCTGACTGTCCATCTGCTCAGTTTTTGGTTCTAAAAATTACATTCTACTGCATTTTGGAGCAGAAATTAGGAACAGTGAGGTTTATTACCACTCTCCAAATCATATTAGATATCGCAGCTGGTTTTGAATGGATATGTGAAACAGCCTCGCCCTGTCTCCTCCAATAAGTTTTATGAATTTATTAGTTGAACTGGTAAGTGCTATTGGTAGTTCTGACATAAAAACACTTTGCTAAGTATTATGTTCAAGGAGCTTTCTTATCTTCTAAGATAAATCCCACTCTATGCAAATTTACTGTTAAGAAACTACCCCGAGAGTTTTGGAGAAAGAGAGGAAAGGAGAGAAAAGTATTTCAGGAGATGTACAGAAGCAGATTTTCCCTTTCCACCACTACTCCTTTCCAACACACACATCCCTTATGTCCTTTCCATGCATTCCTACCATATTGTCGTGGTTTTACCCCAGCTGGCAGCTGAGTACCACGCAGCCGCTCGTTCACTCCCCCCCATCGGGATGGGAAAGAGAATTGGAAGAGTTAAAGTGAGAAAACTCGTGGGTTGAGATAAAGACAGTTTAATAGGTAAAGCAAAAGCCGCGCGCACAAGCAAAGCAAAGCAAGGAATTCATTCACCACTTCCCATGGGCAGGCAGGTGTTCAGCCATCCCCAGGAAAGCAGGGCTCCGTCACGCGTAATGGTTACTTGGGAAGACAAACGCCATTGCTCTGAACGCCGCCCCCCCCCCCCCTCCTCTTCCTCCAAGCTCCTTATAAACTGAGCATGACGTCATATAGTATGGAATACCCCTTTGGTCAGTTTGGGTCACCTGTCCTGTCTGTGTCTCCTCCCAACTTCTTGTCCACCCCCAGCCATCCCGCTGGCAGGGCGGTGCAAGAAGCAGAAAAGGCCTTGGCCTCGTGTAAGCACTGTGCAACAATAAGTCCATAGAACAAAAAACATCTCTATATTATCAATGCTGTCTCCAGCACAAATCCAAAACATATCCCCACACTAGCTACTATGAAGAAAAATCAATCCTCTCAGCTGAAACCAGGACACATATGCACAGTATAGTGGTTTAAAAGATAGACCTGGAAATGCTGGTGCAGAACCTGAAAGCTGGAAAGAACTCACAATTTCTTTGATTTCTAGTGTATCTTTAATTTATCTATCTATCATCTCAGTTATTTTCATATTAACCTCGGTAATTTGAATTTGGCCAACATGTTTTCCCAGAAATAATTCAAATTTCATTTGATCACCTTAATCAATAATAACTGTAATAATAACAATACTGTTCTTTTTAATATTTACTTCTTATCTTGGTAGTTTGTATAATTGAGTAATTATGGCTTTTGTAATAATGTACTTAATTTCTCATCTAAATTATTCATCTTTAATTCCAGATCATTGACCTTCATCACATTTTATTTTTAGTGAGCTGAAAAAAATTTTAATAAACCTAGTCTTTTCTCCTCCTGAAGTAATTTTACAACTGAATAACATAGCATGTCACTCCTTTTGATATACTAAACAAAACGAACCCTTCTACTCTTTAGAAGCAAGCCATGTGTTACAGACCTTTCATCACTTCCAGTCTTTGCAACTCCCCAGGTGTCATTTTTCATCATCCTTCTAAAAATGTGGAGAGCTGTGGGATTCAGTATGTTTCTTCTGTAGGAAAAAAGCCATTTACAGAGGTAAAAACTTGTTTCTATTTGCTAATTCCTTCCCTCTATAAATAAGGATAACAAGTGACTTTTTGCTACAATGAAACATTGTGATTTTATTCTTATTTGTTTACCTCTTTGGAAAATGCATTTTGCCATTACAGAAGTGTAGCAGCAACTTCTGTATTTGGGTCTGGTAATGTTTATGCTTCCTTTTCTTTGGAAATTATTTAACGAAACTTGTAAGTTTGACTATGTGACCTTCATTAGTTACCATTCAGAGGCATCTTTGTGTAATGTATACCTTGGTATTATTATTATTATTTTTAATCTGGTTCTTGTTTAGTGGTGAAAATATTGAGTCATGCTACACTGAAAACCACTCCTTGAAAATCCACAATGGAGACTCCAGAACTAGAAATTCCATTCACTTGTTATTCCTTATTAATGACCAGGTTTGATAGCTCCAGGTCAGTTCTCATCGCATTATCATGTGCATAAATTCCAGTTTTCAATCTGAAGGTCATAAAGTACAAATCAAACTGCTTACCAAAGCCTTTATGTTTTACATAGCCTTTATCAGCCAAACTCATTATCTCAATTTAAAACGATGATATATATTGTAAAACAGCTATACTCTGTGTTGTTGTTTTCAGTTTCTGGGAGGGTGGTTTGTTGTTGTTTTTTTCCCCCACAGGAATCTACCGTGGTTGTCATTAATAATATTCTGCCTACCTCTTTACGGCTTGAATCCAGTCTGAATTTTTAAGCTATTATTCCCAAGCAGACTGTGACTCTCCAAGCAAAATAATGCCTGGTGTACAGGAGGAGTAAAACATCATTTGCTGTTGGTGTCATGACAGGCTGCCTACAGAAAAAGATCAGGATTGTTGATCAGTGTAACTAATATGAGCAATAATAGCCAGCATGGCAGATTATTTTTGTAATTCTTTGAACTTCCAGGAACTGGGAAAGTTACCACCAAACATCCTACACGTTGCACAAAGCCCTACATTTCACAAGGCACACTTTTAGTTACTGGAATCATTATATCAGTAGAAACACTATCCAGAGTTTTCACATTTACTTCTCTGTGACCTTTATCCCTGAATTTGTATGAACTGTGACTCCAAATGAAAAATCTGAAGTATCATCACATCCTTGCTTGCAAACTTTGAACATGAGTGATTTTGCTCTTTAAGTTTGTCTCCACCCTATCAGTCAATTACAGCTTTTGAATGTATATGCTTAGTTATGTTGCTATGGTTCCCTTTGTTATTCTGAGCAAAACCCATGAAAAGAATTTGCATTTTGCTGAGAGAAATCTGTCTTTTGTTTTACTCACCAAGAAATTATCCTTTGTGATATTTCAGTCTCTTGCTTGTCTTAAAATCGCATAGAATTATGGCTTTATATGAGGTGACAATAACAAAATATACATGTGGTTATTCCTAAAACAAATACTATTCTTTATCAAAACACCCTGTTGAAATGTAATAAAGATTATGTCATCAAGTTAACAAAACCAAGAAGAATCAAACAGAACTCAGGACATTGTACGTAATAGTTTATTTTAAAGGTGTATTAAAAAGAACACCTCAGACTTAGTTGTCTCCTTTTTTTTTTCTTTACAGATAGAAACAAGAAAATACTAACTGGAATACATATTGGAATAGGTGCAGTCAAATACAGAAACTTTTAAATTGCTTTTATTTTCACATTTCACTATTACAAAAAAGATCAGACACATACCACAGAAAACCTTCATATATTTTAGGTTTTCACCCAGAAATTGGGCAAAAAGCAAAAACAGGCTATTGTTTCTATACAAATTTTGTAAGTCAACATTTTGCATTACTGTCTGACATACTTGATATAATCTGATATGACTGAAGTGCTTAATTCATGGATTAGGGAATAACACTTGCAAAATGTCTACATCTCCTGAACTGACTGCATTTATAGAAAAAAACAGAACAGACATTGCAAAAAGAGGTGGTGCTTTGTGGCACTATCGAAAATAAAGGGATACTATTTTGCTACAGAGCACTGCATCAGCCTAGAATGAAAAGGTTGCACCCCAGGAGTCTAAATTATGCTCACTGCCAGGATCCAGGTGAGGATGCAAAGACATCTTTATATGTTGGGGATCACTTGTTCCACCTCTCAGCAGGCAGAGAGATGAGCAAATTTGGAACTGGAGCCATAGGACATTCTGCGTTTTCTGTTCATACAGCCACACATATTGGAGTGCGGTTGTTAGCGTAACTTAAGAGAATTTACAGACACAAAACTATGGCAAACGTCAGCTTGATATGCTAATAATTCCAGTAATGGTGAAGATGCAAATGGGACTAAACCTGTGCCTTTGAGCTGGACCAAGGTTAAGTTTCACATTATTAAGGAGTCATTCCAGTTAATCAATGGATGTACCATTAGTCTGCTCATGGCTTGGACTAGTGTACCCTTCCTGGGTAACAAACTGGCGAGATGGCCGGGCCCAAAGAGTTGTGGTGAATGGAGTTAAATCCAGTTGGCAGCCAGTAACAAGTGATGTTCCCCAGGGGTCAGTATTGGGGCCAGTTCTCTTTAATATCTTTATCAATAATCTGGGTGAGGGGATCAGGTGCACCCTCAGCAAGTTTGCAGACGACACCAAGTTGGGTGGGATCATTGATCTGCTGGAGGGTAGGAAGGCTCTACAGAGGGATCTGGACAGGCTGGATCAATGGGCCAAGGCCAACTGCATGAGGTTGAACAAGGTTCAGTGCTGGGTCCTGCACTTGGGTCACAACTGCCCCAGGCAACACTACAGGCTTGGGGAAGAGTGGCTGGAAAGCTGCCTGGAGGAAAAGCATCTGGGGGTGTTGGTCAAAAGTCGGCTGAATATGAGTCAGCAGTGTGCCCAGGTGGCCAAGAAGGCCAACAGCATCCTGGCTTGTATCAGGAATAGTGTGGCCAGCAGGACTAAGGAAGTGATCATCCCCCTGTTCTCAGCACTGGTGAGGCCGCACCTCAAATAACGTGTTCAGTTTTGGGCCCCTCAATACAAGAAAGACATTGAGGCGCGGGAGCATGGCCAAAGAAGAGCAATGCAGCTGGTGAAGGGTCTAGAGAGCAAGTCTTTAAAAGGAGCAACTGAGGGAACTGGGGTTGTTTAGCCTGGAGAAAAGGAGACTGAGGGGAGACCTTATTGCTCCCTACAACTACCTGAAAGGAGGTTGTAGCAGGGTGGGTGTTGGTCTCTTCTCCCAAGTAACAAGCGACAGGACAGGAGGAAATGACCTCAAGTTGCGCCAGGGGAGGTTTAGATTGGATATTAGGAAAAATTTCTTCACCGAAAGGGTTGTCAAGCACTGGAACAGGTTGCTCAGGGAAGTGGTTGAGTCACCATCCCTGGAGGTATTTAAAACATGCGTAGATGTGGTGCTTAGGGACATAGTTTAGTGGTGGACTTGGCAGTGCTAGATTAATGGTTGGACTTGATCTTAAAGGTCCTTTCCAACCTAAACAATTCTATGATTCTATTTACTTGCAGTAACAATTGTGTAGTTCTTTTTTCACTTCAAGGGCTTTTATTATTTGTTCTTTTACAGCATATGGGAACTTGAGTCATAAATATGAAATGACTGTGTCTATGTGTACATGTTGAATAAAAGGATAGTTTCTCCTTTTTGTGCCATCTAAGACAGAAGGCATCTATAGATGTATAGATATTCAGACATGGAAGTAAAAGAACTGACTGATGCATGCTAAGGAGTTGCATTCACGTTTTAATGTTTAATCATATTTTGACTATGCAAATTAATACATCTGCACACTAGCGAATATTAGGTTTAGTTTGTAATAAGTTACTTTCAGAGAAGGAAACAATATTTGTCGAAAACAATACTGTAGGGAAAATTTTGTTAGTATGTTTCATACATATACAGCTCCACTACTATATTAGCCCAGAATACTGGCCCCATAAATGAGGCACATTTTTACAGCTACAGATTTAGAGCCACACCTTTTCCATTCACACTTTAGTCCCTCAAATGTGCTAGCACATATTGCAGTTTCACCTAAAAGTGGTGGGAGTAACAGTGGGAGGAAGAAAACACGAGATAACCATTCTCTTTTGTTTTTCAGAGCAGAAAGGAAGAGTTTAAACTCCCTGCCTTAATGAAACACGGACTTTGGAGTGACAGGAGCCCACTTCCACTGCACTCCCCTTCCCTTCTCCTTTCTCCCCTGAGTTAAGCGAAGCAAGGACCAGGTAGTCAAAAGGTAAAATGTTAGTGCTTTTCCTGGTGCTAACAAGTCCTAATGCTAGCATGTGGAGCTGCAACTTTTGTCAAAAGAAGAGACAAAAGTTATTTCCTACAGGCCACCATGCAGTAGAAAGTAGGCAGGACACCGCAGGGATCTCCAGAAATGAAGAGCTGTATTACTAAATGGAATTTTTTAACAATAAGGAGAAATGAACCAAATCTAAACATAATTTGGGAGGTAATAGTGCATTCCAAAATGTTCAAAATGTCTAAAATAATCCTTTATAGTATCTGCTAGTGGCTTGTGAAGCTGCTTATTATTCCAGGCCTAGCCATCAGAAGATGGTGCTATCTTCAGATGCAAAATGTGAAAAGCTGATAACTAAATCAGCCGTGTGAGGTATTGAAATTAATTTCCAATGCTAGACTTGGACTCATAACACCTGCAAGCCCTACAGTATTAGAAAGCATTGCTAGAGTGTTTGTGCCTAAAACCAGTTCTCTTCTCAGCAAATCAGAAAACACATGTTCGTGAGCTGAACTTTACACAAGCATCAGTAAGAGCAAACATTCACTTTAGCTTCATGTAAAAGGGCATTCTTCAAAAACTCAGTCAGATGCCTGATCACAGCCAGCAATTATTGGAGCAGATAAGTCAAGATTTTGTTGTTAGCGGAGACAGTAATAGAACTGCATTGATTAATGTAATTAAGTGTAATCCAGCATTCAGACTTGCAGTCTGAGTTGGCATAAGGTATTATTCACAGTTTTATTTTGTAAGAAGCTCCACACAAACATATGCTCTAAAAAAGATTAGAAGATATTTTGCTGCTGGAGGTAATGACTCCTAGTGAGATAAAAAATATGGTTGTTTTCATTATAGAGACAAACACAAATGCTGAATGTATTGGAGTAAGGAAAGGTAGAGGTAATTCTATTTCTATTTTCTTTGATGTCCCTACCACATTCTAGCATAAGTGTCTCAGAAAGTCACAGGTTTTAAGAGCAGAGCAGAAAGACCACCCAAATAATTTGTTCTTTCATATTTATCATAGTGATATGAGCAAACCTTGCTTTTTAAAAGATAACAAAACTTTAAAATAAAGCAGACAAGCTGTATCCCTTAAAAAAATGGCAAATTTCCTCTTTCCTATGCTAAGTGGGCAGAATATTTATATTTTATTTTAATATAATCTAAGTACTAGTACAGAGACCTTCATTTCCCACCTCATTTAAGTGGCATTAGATATGTGCCATCATGGAACCAACTGGAAACTGGCTGGTCTGGGTCATGAACACCATGGGATGCAGTGTTTCCCTGTGCAGTTAACATTTGGATCCTTGCAAATGTTGTTTAGGTTTAATGTGAGATGACAAATGTATGTTTAGTCCATGATGACTTCCCCTTTACTCTCCAAGAGACAGAAAAATAATGATTAATTCAGATAACTTCCTGTGCCTTTATTTTCTTTTCTCCTGAACATGTAGCTCTTCAGAATCCCATTTTCACGATCT